>NC_062214.1:36147360-36833360 GCF_902686445.1 Sciurus carolinensis
GGATCATGACCTCTTCTCATTCACTGACCATTCCATATGCAAATAATGTTGCTCTAGTCATTACTGCTAAGGTAACAAATGATCTTCACATTTCAGGACGCTTAAACTACAATGTTTGTGGCTTGCTCACTTTTTGTGTTGACTGATAGGGACTGCTTCATGTGTCTTGTCATTGTGAGGTCAACTTTGAACATGACAAGAAAGGCAGAAGAAACTATATAAGCACTGAATTCTACTCGATAGGGCTTTCCTAGAGGTGTATGTGTTAACATTTCTGAAACCACCAAACATGTATACTGGCATTAAACAATTAACTAAATGGTTTAGTGAATGGTGGAAGTCAGTATGAAGTTGCAGATAAGCAAAGACAGGAAACTAAAATGATCCATGTTTAGCTTATTTTAGGTACAAATGGTTGCATGTGGAAATACTCACAGATACAAGTGTGTAGACATGCTGGTACACGCACATATATTTTTTTGCTCAGTCATCTGGAAGGATCTAGGATCAATGATACTCTGATCGCAAGGAGCACATTGAACACTCAGCTCATTATGTATAATACTATTTTGGTTGATTATTAAAAAAGCCATTATAAGCATTAACATGCAAGTTTTTATATGAATATAAGTTTTCAATTGAGTTGAGTAAATCTTTAGGGACGCTCTTTCTGGGAAGAAAACGTCAAATTCTCTTCCAAGGTGATTTTACCAGTTTGCATTCACATTACCAATGAATAAGAGATTTTGTTGCTTCAAAGTCTTTCCAGCAATTGATATCCATTTTCATAAATGTTGGCCATTTAAATAAGTGTGTGGTGGTAGCTCACCATTCTTTAAAAAATTTTTCATTTCCCCAGTGATCACTTTTATGATCCATCTTACTATATTGTGCATAGTACTCATTAATGAAAAGTAACTTTTGATGATTTAATAATTTGAAGGAAGGGTCTTTGTATATGACAATTTTTCAATATGCTTTCAGAAAATGGATTATTCATCAAGTAGTGATTGGTTCACTGAATTTAGGGGACATCTGAAGTCATAGGGATTATATTATGTTGTTTAGCTTCACATCTTCAGCACCTGATACTTGTTAGGTTTTCAGTAAATTTCCTCTTATGAATGAACACACAGGTTTAGACTCATTCTTACATCAGAGATAAGCCCTTTGAGGTTGGAAATAGTTTTTGTTTTAAAATCTTTTTCTTAACTGAAGAGTACCTTTATCTATTCTTTGTTCTGTCCACAAAGATTAGCAGATTCCTATCATGAACTCTAGTTCTGTTAAATTTTAGAAAAAGCAATTAAAAAATCATGCCTCTAATTAATTTTTGTGCCAAGGGACTCAGATGGCATAGAAATGCTTGGAAATATTTCTATTTCTTAAGAATTTTACCTCTTATTTTTGATCCCCCATTTTCCAGTCCTTGTTGGGAACACTTGGAAAAAGAGAAAAACATGAAAAAGGTGTTCTACTGCTTACCTCCTTTCAGAACTCCTTACTATTAGAACAGCAGTAACTCACATTAATGTATGGGCTTATTTCTGGAGTCTTCATGAGAAATTGGTGACTCCACAGAAAGGGAAATGGGTGACTAGGACACAGAAGAGACAGCTCTTCAGTTTTCATGTGCTTTTAGATATCTTTCTGTGGTTCTTTTCTGCATGTACTTAATTACATTGTACTACATGGAAAGTAAATTTCTTCAGAGAAAAACATTCCACATGTATTTTCATGTTTTTCTCATTGTTCAAACTAGAATATGTATATTCCTGTGTAAAGTTCATTTTACTGTTTCCTGTCATTATAAGTTTATATCAAACATGAACTGACTTAAATGTTTTTTATTGAAGTGAACCTTAATTTGCCCAGTAAACAACTATTAAACTCCATTAAGAAACTAGTCATGTCTCAATCATTGATTTCAATAATTTCCTGTTCTTTAACTGTGAGTTTAAACTAACTTGGCCTAACTGAACTGCATTGTCCATAAAAATAGAGGTACTTTGAATTCCCCTTCCCACAAAAAATAAACTCCAACAATATCAATAACAACAGGAAAAGAGTTTGTTAAAATTGACTCTTGGGGGAAATCTACGTTCTGTGGAAAAAAATACTGTGAAATGATTAAGCGAAACTAATGAGTACATACACCATCTCGCATCTCTTATCAGCTTTTGTTATGATAGCATTTAAGATCTCCTCGTGATTTTCAAGTATAAAATGCACTATTATTAATTATAGTCAACATGCTGTATGATAGATCTCCAGAAAATTCCATCTAATTGAAACTGTACCCTTTGGCATGTTTAATTTCTAAATGGGCTAAATTCAGAAAAATATTCACCAAGGAGATAGGTAACACTTGCAGAGCTAAAATATGTTGTTCAATTTTGTGATGGCAAAATGAGTAATATTAAGGGATAATAGAGCTTTCCATGGTTTCCTGATGACTAAAGACATGAAAAGATACCTTTAATCTGATGACTACTAAGACAGGCAATTCGGGTAGCCCACATGTAATAAACTCTGGGCAAATATTTAATCAATATATTGTGGCTTACTAAAGGAGACTGAAAATCCTTTAGCCTACAGCTCAACATAATCACGCTGACCACAGTTGTAAGAGCTCTCCTGCTGTCTCAGGAGAATGATGATCAGTATTCCCCAGACTCATTGTTTAGTGCTAAATCCACCTATTTGACCAGTCCTACTAAAATCATATCCATCATGGGAAACTATATTCCTAGACTGTACTATCTAATCTGCTACTTTAAAACTCAGCTTCTTCCATGACATGAAGCATCTGAACCCATTGATTCCACAAAGCAATATTTTGCCTTTCATTATTGGTTTATCACACTTGGAGGAATAAGTTCACATATATCTAGAGGATGTTCTTCTTTTTATTTTCCCTTTAATGCTGGTTTTTTAGTTTTACATGTCTAATTTGTGGTATATACCATAACAGGTCTTCATATATCATTGAAGTTTTCAAAATAACCTAATGAGAAATTAATTTGGGGGCCTATTTTATAGAGAAGGAACTTGAAGGCTCAGAGATGACATCACACAAACACAAAGACTCATTGAGGATTTTGATCCATGCCATAATCCCCACCCATGCACATTCTAAAAGTCACCTCTGTTGCTAATAATCCTTCAAATTAAATGATGTTTTAAGAAATGCAGAAAGAATCAAGAGAGAGAGATGTACCACTCAACAGAGAAGAATAGTTCTCAGTCAAAGCCCCGGAAGACCTTCCCCAGAGCTCCATTTGAGGGGTAAATTGAGCTTTTCTCAATGTCAGCATCTGGTGGTGTATTACCTTTTCTCTGTTTACCTTAGATATTAAAGAACTTCTGTGTTCCAATGTGATCATTCAGATTTCAAGGGCATGATTTAGAAAACTGAAGACAAAAATTTTAGTGGGATGGGATTTCCTTTTATTAATATTTTCATTTCTATTACTTCTAATAACAAAGCAATTTATGTTTTTTTTCTGTAGAAATTTGAAAATGCAACAAAACTTTAAACATAAAATGAAAACTGTGTCATGATTGATGGATTTCTTCTGGCATCGTTTATAGATCAGTTAAAATTTTGAAAAAAAAATTAAAAATCATGCCACAGTATTGGTCTCAATTTTGGTAATAGATTTGTTTATTAGAATATTTATTCAATACTTATTATGTAGCTACTCTGTGCTAGACTTGCCTTTGTATACAGTGAAGCCAACAGATAATTATCTACCCCCAACATCACTTATATTCCATATGGAAGACAGATAATGAGCTGGCTAAAAGAGGGGTGGGGAGTAATCAAAACTGTCAGATATTGGGAGAGCTTATAAAAGAAATCACCAGGGTGAAGAAGATGGAGATGCTTGCATTGGATATGAGTGGTCAGTCAGGGAGGTAAATATGAGTTGAATCTTAAAGGTTGACTATGAGTCAGCTGTTGAGGAACTGGAGAAAGACCACCCAGACAGAGAAAAGGGGGAGGGCAGTGAGCCAGGAAAGCCTGACTTAGGCAGGGGTAGAAGGAGGTCAGTTGTTGGACTGAGCATAGTAAACAAGGGTGAGAATAATGTGAAGTAGTACAAGATGAAGATGACAGTGGAGTTTGTCTCTTGTAGAACCTGTAGCGTTTAATTAGGAGTTTGGCACATTTTTCTTTTCTTTTTTTTTTTTTTTTAACCTTAAATTGATCTTTTGCATGACAAAGGAGAACCATCAGTGATTATGTGATTAATGCTTGTGTTAGTCAACTTTTTGTCTCTGCGACCAAAATACTTGGCAAGAACAACTTAGAAGGGGGAATGTTTATTTTGGTTCTGGGTTTCAGAGTTTCAGTCCATGGACAGCAGACTCCATTGCTCAGGACCTGAGGTGAGGCAGAACATCATGAGAAAAAGGCGTGGAGGAGGAAAACTGCTCTGCTTATGATAGCTGGAAAGCAGAGAGATAGATAGATAGAGAGAGAGAGAGTGCCCAAGTGGAGTCAGGGAGAAAACATAATCCCCAAGGGTATGCCCCTAGTGACCTACTTCCTCCAACCACACCTTTCCTGCCTACAGTTAGCCCATTGGAATTATTAATCCATTTAAAGGATTAATCCACCAGTTAGGTTAAGACTCTCATAATCTAATCATTTTTGCCATCTGAATCAACACAGGAGCTTTTGGGGGACACCGCATATCCAAACCACAACAATGCATTAGTGGGTTCCTATCAGGTGCTGCAGAGTGAAATACACTAGGAGAAGAGTAAGAGTGAAAACTTCTGCACTACTTACCGGCATTGCTATTATTGATCACTCAATCTTCAAACATCTCAGAAGCAAAGTCCACTCAGTTTGCAAAGATCAAGCTAATAGAAAACTCAGAAAAGAAGAGGTTTTATATTGAAACTTATAAGCACTATGGTGTTAACAGGACAGTGTCTTAGTCTGTTTTATGTTTCGGTAATAGATTCACACAGGTTACATGATTTAATAATAATAATAGAAATTTATTTGGAACATAAATTTATTTTCTGGAGCCTGGGCAGCCTAACATCAAGGTGCTGGTATTTGGTGAAGGTCTTCTTTCTATGTCATAACACCACATGGCAGGAAAGCAGCCTTGCATGGAAACTCATGTCTCTCCTTTCTTATAAAACCACAAATCTTATCACAGGGGCCCTACTCCCATGATCTCATCTAACCTAACTACCTCTTACCTGGCTCTTGCTGAAGTGGGTTCAAACTTCTATGACACGAATTTGGGGTTCACATTCATATCATAGCAGGAAGAAGAGAATTAAATGGATTTGAGATACATTTTGCAAATACTATCCATAGAATTTAATGATGGACAAGATTTGGAGCAAAGAGTGCTAGAGAATAGTTAGCAGTTTTCCAACTATTGTCACTATGTAGAAGATATAAACGTATTTTTCTCAGGTGGAGGAGACCTGTATATACATAAATAAATCAATTAATAAATAAGCAAGCCAAGAAGCAATGAGAAAAGAGAATGGCAACTTCCAAGTTGGACCCTGAAGACTTTTGAGGGATAAGTTAGAATAAATACCAATAACCCCTTGTGGATTCCACAAAGCAAGTATTGGCTTGAGACATAAATTTGAAGAACTGAACATTTAGACCAGAGGTTAGTGAGTTAGTGAACTATAGCTTGTAGACCAAATACAGTCACTATCTATTTTTGTACAGCTCTGAAAGCAATAAGTGCTTTTTCATGTTTAAATGGTTGGAAAAAAATGAAAATAAAACAAAACAAAAGTATTTCATGACACTTGAAAATTATATGAAACTCAAATTGTAGTGTCCATAAATAAAGCTTTATTGGAATGTGGCCATGCTCATTCGTGTATGTGTTTTGTATGGATACTTTCATGCTGCAAGACTCAAAGCTGAGTAATTGTGACAGAGACCATATGGCCTGAAAAGCCAAAAATATTTACTACTTGACTATTTATAGAACATGTTTCCCTGCCACTAATTTAGATGATATTAAACCTATGGGATTGGATGGTAGAAATCTTAGAAAGTTTTGCTTTTGCCTGCATCCATCTGCCCAGATGTCCTAGAGGAATGTGGGAACCTGGAGAGAGGACTATCCATTCATGTGCCTGCTGCGAGCCTTGCAGAGGACTCTCTAAGGAAGGAATAACATCAGAGGAGAATGATGAATTAGAGAAACCAGACAGGGTTCCTGCATTGCAAGCTCCAAATTAACTGTACAGTGAACAGATTTGCAAAGTTACACACAGGCACATGCACGCGCACACACACACACGAAAAAGGACTTCTGTTTATTTTTTCCCCTTGTAAATTTACCACAACCACCATCAAGTATCCCAGTTTCTGCTTGGGAAGAGTGGCTGGCAGGGTCAGTGATGAAAAGACTACTGGAAAACCCCAAGAAATTATGGAATCCTCATAAAAGAATTAAGGGACAATGTTTTTTCAAACCACTTGAGAAACTGAAGAGTCCATGCTGGTCATGTTATTGTGTTTTTTTGTGATGTGTTAACAACTGTAATCAAGAAATCAGCAGTTGTGGACTGGGATGGAATGTTTTCAATGAAATTCCAGGATCCTAAATGACAGGATTCGTGAAATCTATTGGGGAGTTCTGTGCTTTAGTATGAAAATAATGCCCATGAGCTATCTTAACTAAGAACCTAGACAAATTTTTAGTAAGAATTTCCAACAAATGAATGCTTACAATAGAGTACAAAACTTACTGTCTATAAACAATTTTTACACTTTTACTTGTTCTACACAAATTCTCAGTACTGATGGTGTATTTTTTATGATCCCAGAAACAATGATGATAATAATTCCTATTAGAAAAGTTTACAAAGCCAGGAACAGTGGCTCACACCTGTAATCCCAGGGATTTGGGAGGCTGAGGCAGAAGGATCCCAAGATCAAGGTCGACCTGGGCAACTTAGGGAGACCCTGTTTCAAAATTTAAAAAAAAATTAAAAAGGCTGAGGATGTAGATGTAGCTCAGCAGTAGAGCACCACTACATTTAATCCCCAGTACCAGAAAGCAAAACTAAACTAAACTAAATAAAAGGTTTAGCTAATAGAAGAGAGAAAAAATAGTGCTTCAGTTGTGGACGTCAGGATTGCAACTGGAGAGTGAAGGGCAAGGAAACCACTAAATCTTTTAAAACAATTTATTTCAATTTTTTCACCAGGCACTTGAGCCTAGGTGGTATTTTATTGGTGTTTGAAATATTGACCATGACGCAAGGAAGGTTAGAAGATGCCACATCCATTCATATTTTTTTCTAGGATTTTTACTGCTTCTATTTGTGGTGAACCAACCTCGTTCTACTTGTCATGCTTGCTTACAATGACTCGTCAGCTTTTCTATTTCCTGGCTGCTTAAGTGCATCCCTCTATTTATGTATCTCCAATATTGCCAAAAACTACAGTGTGGAAAAACATTATCCAAGCCATTATATGTTGAACTATTATTATTCAAAAAAATTTGGCATTTAGGCATAAATAGTTCCAGGTGCGAAACTAAGAGCATATACTAAAGTTTCTGGAATTTCCCTTCCAGCAAATGTTATCATTAAATAGGCTCATATGATTATTTTTTCACATCATGGTCCACAATGTAATATAATTTGACTTACTTGTATTTTGTGTACACACACACACACACACACACACACACATCCCACACATACCTAGTAGTCATTATTCTGTACATTTCTTAAGGACAGTGACTGTTCAATAAATATGGAAGAGAGGAATAGTTATCTTTGCATAGGCAAAAGACCACTTTAATCTTCTACTGCCTGCTAGAATATTGCCCCCACCCCAGTAGATATTAATTTTTTTGTCAAGAAATATAAGGAGGAACTTTAGATTACATAGAGGGAAATGAGAGGGAGGAGGGGGCGGGGGTATGAAAGATGGTGGAATGAGACTGACATCATTACCCTACGTACATGTATGACTACGTGAATGGTATGAATCTACATTGTGCATGACCATAGAAACTAAATGTTGTAGCCCATTTATGTACAATTAATCAAAATGCAGTCTGTAAAATAAAAAAAAATTAAAAATTAAAAAAGAAATACATGGAATAATTTCATATATATATGGGGTATAATGTGACAGTGTAATACATATATATAATATGGAAATATCAAATTAGGGTAATTTGCATTTGCTTCTGCTTAAATATTTATGTCTTTGTGTTGGGAAACTTCAATATCCTCTCTTGTAGTTCTTTATACAATACATAATAAATTGGGATCTAGAGTCACCGTACTCTGGTATGAAACATTAAAACTTACATAGCAGTATTTTGGTACCTGTTATCCAACCTTCTATACCCTCTCCTTCTTTTCCTTCCTAACCCCTTGTGACTACTTTTCTACTTTCTATGTCTATGAAATCACCTTTCACATATGAGCAAGATATTGTGCTTCTTATCTTTTGATGCCTTATTTTACTTAACGTAATGTCCTCTGGTTCCATCTATGTTGTTGCAAATGAGATAATTTAATTTTTATGGCTTAATAATATTCTATTGTATATATGTGTCACATTTTCCTTGTTACTTTATCCACAGATAAAATCAACACTAACATTTTTTGGGGTAGTGGGGATTCAACTCAGGAGCATTCTACCACTGAGTTACATCCCCAGCCTTTTTTGCTTTTTATTTTGAAACAGGATTTTTCTAAGTTGCTGGCCTTGAACTTGTCATTCTCCTGCCTCAGTCTACCTAGTTTCTGGGACTGTATACATGCATCACCGCAGCTGGATAACATTTTTTTTAATTCCTAAGTGCAATGCATACAGTTCAATAAATACTAGATTATTTCAGCTGGAAATAATAGCATTTTATTTTGTACAAAGTACTTTAATATACTCTGTGTGTGTGTGTGTGTGTGTGTGTGTGTGTGTGTTTTGGATTGAACCCAGAAGTGCTTAACCATTGAGCCACATTTCCAGCCCATTTTATATATTATTTTGAGATAGGGTCTTGCTAAATTGCAGAGACTGGCTTTGAACTCGAGATCCTCCTGCCTCAGCCTCCTGAGCTCCTGGGATTACAGGCATGCACCATGAAGCCCAACAATATACAGTTTTTCATTTAATCCTTACTATAGACATAGAAATTATTTTTATCCACATTTTAAGATGAGTAAGTTAAGCCCAGAGAAGTTAAATACCATACTTAGGATTTTTAACAAAAATCATCATGATGGGAATCAAACCAATTCTTGTTCTTTTTGCATAATCTGCTTTCTGTGTTTCATTGATAAATTCAATATCTGTCTCTCATTTGCAAATGCAGGTGCCAGGGAACACTCCTAAGGTGTTGAAGATTAAGCCCTCCATTGACAATTTGTAATGTCACCAAATAGGGTCTTTCAGCCATTTTAGATCAGCAAGAGCAGGCTCTACACCTATGGAAACACCTCTTATGTCTAATTTGCACATTTACATATTGAAGAATTCCCTTGTGAAAATTTACTGAAACAAGAAGTCTTTCCCGTCTTGTTTTCTGGGGGGGGGGGCGGGGGGTGTTGACTTTTTGGTTCATTCGTTTTGATAGTAGTTTCAGTATCAGTCCTGTACAGATTTTAACTACAAGTCATGCACAAACAAAAATATAACTCATACTCCCAAAGCAACAGTTAGCAAAAATAGGTAACAAAGTTTAGAAGGTCTTAGTAAAGGGAAGAACATATGTCTGAGGGGGTTTGAAGTCCTACTGTGCACTTTCTTTTACATCATTTTGACCAAAGTCAAACAACCACCTGTCTGGCTCAGAAGCAGTTTCTTTATCCTGAACTACAGGCATGATGCTGACTGTTCCTCTGAGTGGCTTTGAGAGGATGCATCTAAGCACACATCAAACTCTGGAACACTTCACAATGGCCTGGCAATGTGATTCACTCCAGCATAAAAACTGGTTATTAAAGTCAGCAAAGAGTAAAGTAAATGTCCAGGGATGATCTCTTTTGGCTGTTGTTATGGAAAGAGGCTTTTTGTTCCTTTAAGAACTCTCAGACATATCTCTAGTCATATTCTAAAGGCCTTCCTCCTTGTGTGGCTTAGGTATATCCGGTAGCACTGCTGGATTCTGATCTTCCTGGCAGATGTCATAATTTACTGTCACTCTCATGCAGGAATGCGGGGTGAAGGGGCCCCCAAGCTGGCTCTGTGATCCATTGCCTGACAAGTCCCGGGTGTCAACCTCAGGCAGGCCCAGAGGAGGTGGAACACCATTTACCTGATAGTGCCTGTGATAAAGTGGGCAATTAGATGCACTTGGAAAAATCCTGGCTGGAAACTTGCTGGCATTTAGGAAACATTACAACCGAGTCAGGCTTCATAAAGTTAATGGAGAGAAGTTGAATCCTTCAAGATCTGCCTTGCTCTTTGCGGAAGTGAGGAGCACAACCCTATAGCTTTATCTATTTTTGTATCTCTCCCACCTTCTCACACACACAGGGCAATAAATTCTCATTATAAGGAAGGGAATTGAGAATGATAGGCTCAAGTTTTTGATCTCACAGCCATGTTATTTCTTTAGACCTCAGACTTCTCGCCCTCACTCTCTCTCTCTCTCTCTCTCTCTCTCTCTCTCTGTTTATCTATTTCCCTCCACCACCATGCACTCTCTCTTTCTCTATCTTTGTCTCCTTCTCTCTCTCTCTCTCTCTCTCTCTCTCTCTCTCTCTCTCTCTCTCTTTTACTCTCTCTCTGTCTCTGGCTTATACACACACACACACACACACACACACACACACACTCACACACACAATCACAGAGCTAGGATTTAATTTGGCACATTAGTATACATTTGTCTCTCCCTGGAGTTTTTTGAGTTGGGTGCCAGCTTAACAGTGTGATTTGTTTGACATGTATTCTATGGTCCCCCTCTTCATTTCCTCCTGACTCCATAGTTTCAGCTAGCCAAAGATTAATGAGTCTGGAAGGTAAACGACAGTTATCTTAAGGGCTTGCAAAAGTTTTTTTTTCAAGAGCCTAGCCAAAATCTCCTGCTGCATTAGCTGCAGTTAGATTTCCTGTTGATAACAGACCATGGAAAATAACCACTCGCCACCCCCACCCGCTGAGCTGCCATGAGTGCGAAGCTCTGTTTATCAGGCGACAGTGCACGTGTTCTTTCTGTCACCCCATGCATTTGCCATTTCCCATCAGTCAAATAAACATTTTACCTACAAGTAGGAAGTACATGGTGAGGCTGGTCCAACCCTAGACCTCTCTTAGATGGAGCGGTTTTCTGAAATTGAAAAGTCAGGACTGATCTGGAAAATATGCTTACAGACAGTGGAACAGGAAAAGGATTCCCTCCCAAGGCTAGTTCCTCCTGGTCTGGAGGGTGGAAAAGGTGGGAGGAAGGGACAGGGTGTTCTCTGTGTGATTGGAATTCCCCTGTGGAGTCATAGGAGATGAGCAAGCCTTTGGTTTTCCTTTTTTATATTTTATTTTGCACCTAGAATAATAAGTGTGGAGAGAGGAGACAAAGGTGCCCACTTGAGGCTTTTCCTCTCTGAATAATCATGAGCCCTACACCAAGCTGAGGGTTCCCGAGGGATGTTGGTGGCTAGATGGTTGGGCATATTGTGTTTTGGCCTGATTACAAGGTGGCCAGATGAACATTTGGGAACCATAGGGTATGTCCTGAGGCCAGTCACACTGGAGACATGGAAAATGAATGGGTCTTCTCACCCAAAGTTTGATTCTGAATCAGTATAGTTACTGTGACTTGAATAAACAAAAAGGGTTGTCCTAGTTGCTGTAGGTTAGGGTGGGATAAACTAGAGGAAAGTAAACACTTTAAGAGATCAGCAAAGTTCTAGAGATTGAGGAATGTTCCTCACCCATGTGCACATCAGTCCTTCCTGCCATCCTGGTAATGGTAGCAAAATAGACCCAACTCACATTTTTCTTATGACCCCCTTGGGCTAGATTTGAAGCCCACCTCACTAGCAAACTCTAAAGAGCTATTTTCAAGACAGTGTGTAAAAGGGACTGACAATATGGACATACATTTATATGCATATATAAATAGATGTTTATCCAAATCTATCACTTTATGTCAAAGGGGATTGTGTATGTGTGTATATACGAGAGAGGGAGAGAGAGAGAGAGAGTTCTCTCCAAACCCAGGTCTTTCATGGAATAGTCGTAAGTTCAAGGCCAGCGTCAGCAATTTAGCAGGGCTCTGAGCAATCTAGCAAGACCTTGTCTCAAAATATAAAATTAAAAAGGGCTGGAATGTAGCTTAGTGGTAATGCACCCCCTGGGTTCAATCCCTAATACCCACCCCCCTGCAAAAAAAGGAACTTGAGAGCTTTTCAGAAATTCTTCTGTTCCACAGTGTCTCTGAGATTGCTGTGCTAGATTAAGATCCCAATTTTTCACTCCATCTCTATCCATACTGTTTGAAGGCCCTCCCATCAACAGGCTGGTCTATTTCTCTATTTCTTGATTCTTGAGGGACGTTGTGACCTGCCTGGGCCAATAGCAGAAATTCTGCTGTGCCGGTTCTGTCTATTCCCTGAGATGCCTTGAGTGTTCCTACTTGGTCCTCCAATGCTTTCCTGTCACAGCCATGACAATGTGCCCTGAATAGCCTTCTAGAAGATGAGACATGAGGGATGGACCCATGGCATCCCAGCTGTTATACCCAAGGTCATCCTAAATCAGCAAACAGTTAACTGACCACTGAAACCATGAATGGGCCCAGCCTAAATCCCCAACCCACAGAGAAACAGAGAAACATCAATAAAACTTACTGCTTTGAGTCAGAGTTTGGGGTATATTATTGCAACAAAACATAACTGATACAGGTGTGTTCCGCTTAATATTCTATTTCTGGGTGTCTGTTCTTGGGTCACCCATCTGCACCTTGGTTAGTGAGTCTATCTGGTGATGTGCTTTACCTCCTATGAATTCATAATTCATTCTTTTGATTTACCTTCATTCTCTTTCTTTCCTCACACCCATCCTTGATCAGAACTTGTTTGTTTTGGCTGTACTTTTAATACAACACCAAATAACCTCAGCATTAGTATGGAAATTTTCAGTTCTTCTCAGGAACGTTCTCCATATTGGGTTCTTTCTGACATTCAAGGAAAAGAAATAATAAGTAAATAAACAAACACATCTGTGATGCATCAAGTGATACTTAGTGCCATGGAAAAAGAAAAATAAAACAGTAGATATTGGGCTGAAGGGGGAGGGCACTGCTGTTCTATAAAAGGTGGGCAGGAGAAGCCTCTGAGGCATTTGAACAAATTCGACCATAATGGAGTGGAATGAATGAGGGACAAACAGGCATGAGTTCGTGGGTTTCTTTCTTACTCACTTTGAGAGCTGATATGGGCTGTATGGAGAATCAACAGGGCTTATTCAACAAAGTGAAAGTCATCCATGGTGACTGTGGGAAGGAGACAGCTTTGCAGGGCCTGCAACTCTTCATATGCTTAATCCTTCTAGTATCAGACATTCAACCAGCTCCTGCTGAGCCTGGAATCTAAAGAGCCAGATTCTCACATCTCTGCTGCCATGAGAAAATCATGTGACCTTGGCAAAGTCATTTATTTTCTTTCGGTACAATCTTTTTTCAACTGTCAAATGGAGGTTTGAATATTAGATGCACTCTAAGGAAATTATGAGGCCTGACATTTTATGGTTTTATGAGAGAGTGGGTGGCTAGTGCTACACAGGGATTTGCAGAAGAAAAAAATAAAAGAAGAAATAATGATGACAATACTATTTCCCTGCCCACAACCCCTTCAAATCTTCTTCTTTATAAAGAAGAAAGAGAGAGAAAGAATGTTATAGGGTGGTATAAAGCAATGAATGTTATAGGAACCTGAGTCATACATTTCTCTCACCTATCAAATCTTCTTACAAATCCAAGAGAAGCTAATCTGCTTTTCAGGGGCTATCCTAATCTAGAGAGCATTAATCCTTTGAGCATCTCCCAGGTCCTAATCTCAAAGGACAATATAGGACCTGGGCATCAAAGTAGTTCATACTACCACCAGTTCAGAGTTCTGAAAAGTCTCCTGGATAAGACCACTTCTGGTGATGATTGCAGATTGAGAGGGCACCCACAGTGAACTTCTGCTCATTCTCTACCAAACCAGGGCCTTGCTGGAATGTTCAAGAGGCTAATTCAAGTCATGGCAAATCTTGGCACCTGGAACAGAATGCTACTCTGATGTTCACAGAGAGTGATGAGAATGGCAGCCTGGACTGGCAGAGCCCACTGTGGAACCATCCAAATCTTACTGAAAGAGGCACATGATATGGAAATAGAGGGGAGGGCTGGTTGACAAGGTGGGTCAAGGCCAAGAAAGAGAGTGTCTGAGTCAGAAAAAGAGCAAATGCTTGAGAAAGTGCTGATTACCAAGCACAACTGCTTGGGTCTAGCACAGTAGACTCCCTCAGTTCTTGACATTGATGTGGTCAACATTTGAACATGCTGAAAGGCTTGAGCTGTGCACATGTGCAATCAAGAGACAGTGAGGGAGGAGGTAGGGGCTGCAGCAGCTAGGGAGGAACAGTGGATCTTCTTACATGGTTATTTTATAGCACGGTGAGGATTAGGGAATGAAAAAAGAAAGATTTTGTAAAGAAAAATTATTAAAAGGAAAGGAACTAAGCATAGCCCCCTACACACACACAAACTCACACACACACACACACACACACACACACACGCACATACGCACAGGTGGGAAAGAAAAGAATAAATGATTCTCTTTCATCCTATTACCAGAGATGGCTGGTTCTCTTCAACTACTGACTGTTCACTACCTTTTCACAGTATTTTTTTTTGTGTGTGTGTATGGTTATCCTAAGAATATTTATTAGTTCTTCCCTCAACCACTTTTGACAATTTAAGACTAGTGTATTAGTGTGATGGTTTAAGTGGCAAGTGGCAATTCTGGATCTGGATATTTTGATTCCAAAGCCTGAGTTCTACCAGTTCTTAACTTTCATCTGATCCTTCCTCTCCTTATTCCTTAATTTTCTTATTTATAAAATGAAAATACTAACAACTTATACTCATATGGTAGTTTTATGAAGTATGTAAATAAAGAATATGAAGCACTTAGGAAATCAATGTCTTCATTATTTATCATGAATATTTTCAACTCATATCAAATAACCAGTTTCTGAAGATCCAATAATGAGTAAGCAAAGTGGATGGAGGTCGTGAGAGGCTTAAAAAAGTGCACATTCATTATTTACAGAAGAGTTAAGAATTAGTCATGCACATTATAAAATTTTAAATGAGATAAATATTTAAGACAATAATAATGAAGTGGAATACAAAATATTGATTGAATAGAGTAGTAAGTAGATCTTTTTTAGAATGTGTAAAAATTAAACATAACTTATTAAAATAAAATTTAAGGTAGAAAATATAGAATTCCCATCTTCCTAGATTTAGAAAGTTTTTCAATTTCCATTTAGTTCAATCTTCTATATATTATAGGAGACTTATTTATAATATCTATGAGAGCTTATCTGTGAGTGAGTGATCATTTCATGTGGCTCATAGTTTGTTCATTCATGAAGCAATCTATTAAATTTTTTAATATCTATGAAGGAAAAAAGGACAAAAAGGTACTTTAAAAATATTTATGGCAAAGAGGACAAAGGATTAATAGCGTGAACTTACGAGGAACTTAATTGGAACACTTCTGTTTGTAATCATAGCATGCTAGGTTATTCATGTCAAATTTTCTGCAGAAAATAAAATAAATTTAATAAAATATTTAAAACATTTTATAAAGTGTCACAAAGGAGAAAAGTAAAGATTTACTAGGTCAGAATAGTAGGGAAAGATGAAAACCAAGAGATGGCCAGAAAACAAAGCTTGATTTTACCCTGAAGACACCTGCCCAAACTGAATGATGTGAACTTGGATTTAGAAAACTTAACCTTTGTGGAAAAAAAGAGAAAGACATCAAACCAGAAAAGTCTTAGTCTGGAGAATCATGAGATCATGGTAAGCATCCAAACCTTGTGCCATAGGAAAAAGTTTAAGAAGAAATAAAGTGACCCTAAATGCATTTGCCCCAAATTTGCAATACCTGGCTGCTCCCTGACAAAGTAGAATAAAAAAGAAATACACACACACACACACACACACACACACACACAAACTCACAGTAGCATATTGATAATTGGTAATATTGATAAGTAGATAGAAGAAGTAATAATAATCCTGACAAGAAAAAGATACCATTAGTATATTCCTTCAAATATTTCAAATAAAATGAGAAGCATGAAGTGAAAGATTTCCAAGCATCCAAGGAAACAGGAACTATGAGCAAGACCAGTAGATGAAAAGGGAGACGTAGAGAGAGAAATTAAACAGATGCAAAAACATGTCATACTCAGGGGCTGGGGATATAGCTCAGTTGGTAGAGTGCTTGCCTCGCATGCACAAGGTTCTGGGTTCAATTACCAGCACCAAAAAAAAAAAAAAAAAAAAAGGTCATACTCAGGAATTATCAAACAGATTATAAAGCAAATTATTTGCTAGATTTTAAATAAAAAAGAATCATACTTAAAAATGTCTGCAGAGAATAGAAAAGTTTCAGAAGTGATCTAGCATGTTTAAAAAAAAAAAGTAGTTCATGCTAAGTGAGATAAGCCAATCTCAAAAAAACAAAGGTCGAATGATATCACTAATAAGTGGATGATGACACATAATGGGGGGTGGGAGGGGTTAGTGTTAGGGTTAGAGTTAGGGTTGGGGGGGCAAGAATGGAGGAAGGAAGGACTGTATAGAGGGAAAAGAGGGGTGGGAGGGGTGGGGGGGAAGGGGAAAAATAACAGAATGAATCAAACAGCATTACCCTATGTAAATTTATGATTACACAAATGGTATGCCTTTATGCCATGTACAAACAGAGAAACAACATGTATCCCATTTGTTTACAATAAAAAAAAAGTAGTATTTCCAGAAATAAAGATCCAATTAAAATTTAAAGTATAGATTTAAATGCATATTAGCTATGATCTAAAAGAAATTAAAATCAAAAAGTAAATTAAAATTAAATGAAACCTCAGCAAAAATTAACCAGGATGTTTCAATGGAGATATAATAAGTGGAATGCAGAAGACAGGCCAAGAGGTAAAATGAACTAAGATCTAACATACTTTAAACTGTACTTTGTAAAAGAGAATATAAATATGATAAACAGATCATATTAATAGATAATAACTAGGAATTTTCTAGACTTGATGAAAGACAAAAATGTTAGAGAGTTGAAAAGACTAACAGAATGCTAGCCTCAAAAATAAAAATGTATTTATACCTAAAAAAGTCATAGTGAATTTGGAGAACTCCAAAGGAGAAGAAAAATCTTGAAAACACAAAAGAAAAAGACCTTGGAAGAGACGGACTGACAAGTGACTTCACAACAAAATGAAAGCCAACTGCAATGGAATGATGTCTGTAGTGTGCTGAGGAAGGTAACTGTCGCTCTGAAAATCTACACCTGCAAAAATTAGTTTATGTGAATAAATTAAAATTATTTTCAGATAAACAAAAACTGAGGACATTTTCTATCAGCAAATCTACACCAAAGGAAATACTAAAAAATATTGTTTCAGGCAGAAGCAAGATGAACCAGCAAACAAAACTAAAAATGACTAAAAGAATGAAGAACAGAGAACCTAGTCATATTGAATGTAAATCTTACAAAACATACAAAATAAAAGTAATTGCATAATCATAGATATTAAATATCAAAATAGAATTCAAATGCCAAACAGTAACAGATTTATTTGGTACATAATCAAAAAGAATGAAAATGTTTTTAATGAGCTTTTATTTCCTAGTAGATGATTGACTCATTGATTTTATACTTTGGTAATATTAATATTTTAATTTATTAATTAGTATAAGAAAAAATTAAAATAAAGATCACAAGAAGGAAAGACAAAGAAACTGAAGGGAGGGGAAAAAGAAAATTTAAAAATAAGATGATATATTTTAAATACAAATGCATAAATAATAATTTAAATGCAAATGACTGATCAGCTAAAAAAAGAAGAAAATCCCAATGACTTTTGACACGTGACATGATTCCTGAAGAAAGTCTTTCATACCATAGTGTGTAAAGATGGTGTCCCCTGAAACTGTGCATATCCTATATGTCCCTGCACCCATTCATAGAATACCACAGTACAGGTATAGAAAACATATCTGTATATGATTTGACTGAAACAAAGGAAAACCAGGGAAGCTGTAATGATACTAAACAAAATAGACTTAAGGCAAAAGTCACATTACAGAAATCAATTTATAATAATAACAACTTCAACTCACAGGAAGATGTGATGATTTAAGTATCTATGCATCTAATGGTAGAGATGAAAAGCATGTGAATTAGAAATTAATGAAACTACATTAAGACATGGATAATAAAGGAATCAAATAAAGAACAGGGAAAACTACACTTGAACAGAAAAATTTAACATTATCTCTTTCAGAAAATTGGAAGAACAAGCAACCAAAAAATAATCACCCAGGATTTTAGCATCTTTGTCTCTTCATAAGTGAAAGAACTATAAAGGAAAAATCAATAAAGAAAATAGAAGCTGAAAATTCACAAACTAAACATTCATTATAAGAAGTTAAAAAGCTTTCACAAAGTAGAATAAAGTAGTAAAAATTATAAGAACAAGAGAGAGGAGATCAACATCCAAAATTCAGTTCCTTGAAAAGATAAATAAAATTTAAAAACATTTAGCTAACTAATAAGTAAAAATAGAAAAGAGGGAGAAACACAAATAAACAACATCAGGAAAGAATAAAGAGATCATCACACACCAGTACAGACTTTGTTAAGACATCATGAACACTCATGTGAATAAAATGAAAATTTTATACCAGTTTTGAAAACTTTTAGAAAAATACAACTCACAAATACAATTTCCTAAGAGTAAATGGAGCTGGGCACAGTGCCGCATGCCTGTAATCCCAGAGACTTGGGAGGCTTAGGCAGGAGGATTACAAGTTCAGAGCCAGCCTCAGCAATTTAGTGAGGCCCTACGCAACTTAGCGAGATCCAGTCGTAAAATAAAAAATAAAAAGGGTTGGGGATATGGCTCAGTGATTAAGCACCCTTGGGTTCAATTCCTTGTACCAAAAAAAAAAAAAAAAAAGGTAAATAGAAAACTTGATTCATAACTTGTACATACTCTTTTTTTGTAATTTTTTTAGTTGTTGATGGACTTTTATTTTATGTATTTACTTATATGTGGTACTGAGAATCAAACCCAGTGCCTCACACATGCTAGGCAAGTGCTCTACCATTGAACTACAACTCCAGCCCCAACTTCTACATACTCTTAATAGACTTAGAGTAATTTAAATTTTAGAAGCAATTGTGAAAGACCTTAAAAATGTTCATTTATTTTACCCAGTATTGTCAGTTCTTGGAAATATTTCTAAGGGATTATGCCTCAATGCAAGCAATAACAATAACAACCTGTGAACAACTATTTCTGAATGGCTCAGATATAGTGAAATTGTCCAAAATATTTTTTTCTTAATAGTCTCATTGGAAAATGGAAATTATCTTCACAATTTATTTTGCATTATATTTGGTTATACCTTACTTATAAACACCCAGCAATAGAGGTATTAGTTCAATAAATTGTGTCAACCTAGTTTGAAATACAATGAAGTCTTTAGAAAGGATTATGTAAATGCATTTTTGTATTTTGGAAAATTTTACCCATGTACATAGTTCCCTAGATTCTATGAGAGGAAAATATAGGACCAATAAAAAAAAAAAAAAAAAAAAAGACAACATCAAGGGCACACTGACAAGTTATAATATCCCAGTAAATAAGATGAGGTTTCAAAGGAAAAACAACAGCTGTAAAGGGAATCAGGGTTAATAATATTAACACCAAGAATTGACCATTGCCATGCTTAGGGCTTCATATTGCAGCAGGCTAAGTTGTTGCTACCCTGGGAACTTATGAGCACAAGTCCATCTGTGATCAATGTCACTCAGTTCCAAGTTCGACTGGGTTTGGTATTGACGCTCTTGACATACCTTATTTAAACCTGTTCCACAGAGAACGAAGCATATCAAATATTAAATATTAAATCATAAAAATAAATAATACAATATTAAGCCATAATATTTTTGAAATTACATTTTATAATCAATAAAATCAATTACATTTTAATGTAGTGTCATTTTTCATTATTAGTAAATCCATGGTCCACCTTAAAGTGGAATATGTATTAGATTCATGGAAATATTGTATTTCCAAGATTCTCCAAATGAACTCAGGAACTGGGCCTGCAGATGAGAACTGGAATTAAAATTAGTTGTGAGGATTTAGGGTTTTTGGAAGAAAACGATGACCGAATTTTAAATCACAGATAGACGATCAAGATATTGAGGAAGACCGTTTCTAGTTATCAACAAAGCTCTGCTGCGAGAGGCTAAGAACTGTGACAAACCCTGAGAACATCAACAGGTTAAACAAAGAGTTTGGTTCATAAGACTACTATTCCAACTGCTTACGTCCTCTGTTGGTGCTAGGCTCCGTTGGTTAGTCTGACCTCCCACAGTTTGCTTATATCTTTCCAAGTCTGTAGATTGGAAGGCAGCAAGTTCTGGAGTTTAACTGCCAAGTCCTGTGATACAGATGGTGTGCTCTAAGAATTTAGAGGACAGAGATTGAAAAGAAGTACTGAAGGTTTAACATGTGAGCATTGGAGCTTAAAGCATTTTGATAGGCAAAAAGACAGCTTTTCAGGGGCTTCTAAATGTGAAACTTCTGAGGGAAGAAAGGCCAGGGGCATTTTTGGCCTTCTGCCTCATCTGGAATATTTCCTGATTCAGCCCTGGAGGTCTTTCTTTTTCCTTTTTTCTTTTTCTTTTTCTTTTTTTTTTTTGGTTCAACCAGGGTTAATTCCTGATGGCAAGAATCTACTTGCAAATGGCTGAAATGTGACATATACTTCTCTCTGCTTTCCCCTGCTAATGGAGAATGGGGGCCTAATCCTCTCTGAGAACTTCGCGTCAAAGCTGGAACTTTATGCCAACCCACCTTAACCGTGGAGGCCCGTTCCTCGTCTTGCAAATCTTGTGCCAGAAAAGAACTCCCACTGGCTTGCAAAGCTCCTCTGGCACAAATAGGCCTCTGTGTGCAAAGAGTAGAATGAGCACAAGGAGACTATGCACATCTCCCTCCTGAGGCTCAGCCACGTGGGGAGGAGGCTCTGGTGCCATTCCCCTTGGGGGGGAAGAATCCCACACACTAAGTATAATTTCCAGGCATGTTGAGTAATGGGGTAAAACCTAGTTGGACTCTCCTATCTTAAATCTAATTAATCTTCCTCTACCATACATTCACTCCACTGAAATATAGCATTAAAATTCCAGCACTTGAATTTGCACTTTCCAGCAGCTTTCTATAAGCAGTGGTAACCTGATCTACTAGTTCATGAAATCCTAATATGGAATAATTTAGAAAAGTGAAAGGATTGGTTGTCAGCAAGTGAATAACAAGACATAGACTTTGGAATTTTAGATTAAGCAGTAGAAAAGTAGTGCCCCCTAAATGTAATATTATTATAATATAGCTATAGTTGTTGTTATCATTATTATTATTATTATTATTTCATTGAGACTAAGGAATCATCCACTCTGTTAATTGCTAGTGGAATTACACACTGCATGAGCACATTCCTTGGGAATGATTTGTGGAAATAGTACTGCTTAAACTAGTCTGTAACTTATTACTAATTCACATTTAATTCTGATTTGTTCTGGCTTCTGTTTTTCAAATATGTTGGTGTCAGATTTGCTGCTGCGCTGCAAAAAAATGCTTATTTCAGAATCAAAATCAATCATATCACAGCTTCTGGAAAAAAGTATCCAGGACTGAATTAGTTGATTGAGATTAAGTTTTAAAATTTCATTAAATCTAAATTACTGTTACAATCTTTTCTTCTCCTTAAATGAAGAAATCCAGACAAAACCTTTCTAGTATTTTCTCGTTTTGTTCACATGAGGAGAAAGCATATTCTAGCAATAGTTGTTCTAAAAGAGAAAACTTGTAAATTAATGCAGCATATTGAAGCATTTAGAAATATGTGCCACAAATATTTAAGTGTATGGGTTGTGTGTGTGCGTATTTTTGATGATAACTGAAGAGGCAAGATTCCTACATATTATAAAACTTTATTTATCACCAACTTTAGCTTTGTGTCTCTGACTAGAGGGGATGGACTAGTAGTAATTCTCCCCTTTACCTCACGATTACATGACTTTATAATTAATAAATGCTTTATCTGATTGGTTCAATAAGGTAGAGTACACAAGAAGATCTTGAGCAATGTTTCTCTTCTCCTTCCAAAGGCCATGTGTGTAAGAGTATGTGCAAGAGTAAGATTCTCAAGGATTTTGTACATAAATAATTGCAACAAGATGACTGTGACTATTCAGGTATGTTTTGAAAAGATAGGAAGTTATTTTATTGCTTCTATATATTCCTTATAGTATTTATTGCATTGCTTTGATAATTCAGTATCTATAAATTGGTGGGAGAAAGCAGAAACATTTTAAAAATCATTTTATTAACATGTTAGATCATAAATATGTTAGGCTCTGTAGTTTATAGGATTTCAGTTATATCTACTCAGTGCTGCTATTTTAGAGGGAGAATTGCTATAGATAAAGTGTAAGCAAATGAGTGTAACCGTGTTTCTTTCAAACTCTCCTTACCAAAACAGTTTGTGGGCTGCATTTATCCCAGGAACGATTTTCTGTCACTAGCTGATCTGAAGAATCAAGGGCAATCTTTTATTCTCAAAATAACTAACTAATTGACAGGTATTTTATTAATTTGCAGGACTGCATAGAGAATTTGCTCAAAGGAAGCACAACTCATCTAAACTGTTTTATTGGTAAGCCATTGATACATAGAACCCACATTTATAGTTTTCTTTACTCATCACCAAGTTCTATGGGCCTGGTGGGATTTTGTATGCCCTTCCTATTTCCAAGCTAAAGTGAGGGAAAAATGTAGATGGCATAAGAGGACACTGAATTTGATTGCAGATGACCCAGATATTCTGTTAGTCACTTCTGATTTGCAGTGGAGTGAATGCTGCATTCATTAATGCCCAGAGACAGCCGGGCAAAGTCAGACAGTATGCTGGCAGGAAAAGAACAGAAGGCAAGGAAGGCCTGTGTTGATTGTCGTCTATAGTTATGAGCCTGAGAAGTAGTAGCTATGAATCAGCCTGTCTGAGGCTCTACTGTCTTTATTTGCAACAGTAAGGAAGATAATATTTGAAAAAGCTTTTGGGAGTAAAATGAGTCCTAACCACTAGAGAGAAGAATCATAGTCTGTAGCTACATTGCCTAGAGGCCTAAAGATGAGTCACTGTAAAATTAGACCAATTAAACATTCCCCCCCATGCAGTAGTCTTGACTGACTTAGATAAGATCATTGGTTCCCTTTGACTCATGGAATCTTAAAATAAAAGGGATCTCAGAGATTTTCTGGTCACGGGGTCGTGGAATGTGAGATGTGTAAAGCATCTCACTGGAGATCTGGTCAACACTTCAGTTTGCAGATGAGGAAACTGAGCCCTGGTGAGGTAAGTGACATGGAGTGATTCATAATTAGTGGGTGGTGAAGGTGGATCTGAACCAGCACTCTTGATTCTGGGTTGATAGATTGATTGATTCATTCATTTAGACAATCATTATTCATTCAGCCAAGGTAGTTTGCACATTCCTTCCCAAAGCGATTTTATCAGAGAATGAATTTGGGTTCCTATGAGGAGGATCAGAGAAGACCAGAGTTCTCCAGAACCTACTTCAGGAAGCTGTGATTACTGCCCCATACCTTCCAGCCCTTTCAACTCCACCCACACATGCACTTTACAGGTGAGGAAAATGATGAGATCCAAAGAGTCTAGGTGGGTTGCTCCCAAGCTTGCTTGTGTATTAGAATTACTCACTCAAAGGTCTTTTAAAAATCCCAAAGTTCAGGTCTCCCTCAGACCAACAAATCACAATCTCTAGGCACAAGGCACAGACATTTTATGTTCTGAAGTTTTTCAGATGATTTCAATGTGCCGACCAGCTTTGGGAACCACTGGGTCAGGTGATCTCTTGTGCTATAACTCATGAAGGAAGACATCCACTGTGGGGAAAATGAGGACTTCAGAAGAAATGAAACAACATTTTTAAAAAGGAGGCCCTGTCCCACCCCAACATACACACACACTCACATCACAGAATAGTTCAGAAGAACAAATGCATTTATAAAGGTGAAAGTGCTTCAGGAAACCAAATGAGTTACTTATTATTATTATTTTAGAAAACCCTCAAATTGAGCTAACTGTGAATGCTACTTGATCTGTTTCCAAATTATTCAGAAACTAGAGAATAAGTAAATTTTTCATACCACTTAAGTTTTGAAAGTAGACCTAAAAATTATTGCTTTTTCCTGAGGTTACTAACATTGTAGCTTCTATGATGACATTTTGATAAGAGTCTATCTGTTCTAGGGTCCTAACCCAGAAACCCACCTGCTCTTTCAGAAAGCTTTAGTATAGATGCTATTTAAACGTCAGTGAGGATGCATTTGTCCTTTATACAAAGTATTTCTTTTTGGAGTGCTGGATATTAAACCCTTGATCTTGCATGTACTGGACAAACACTTTACCACTGAGTTATATACCCCAATTCAAAAGTCATTTATGTGTGCTTGCTTGAAAATTGAAGCTCAGAAACTGTTTCTGTAAGAAATTGTGTTTATTCTATGTTTGATATAAAATTACATTTTGGATATATGCAAACAAAGACACACAGTCTCTGTCATAGTTGAGTTTTCTCATTATACGTTGATGCTTTCACATAAAAAGCTTGTTACCATATTCCAGTTAAACACAGCATATAATATGTTCCTGATTCTTTATCAAATCTTCCCCTATCAGTCACATTTGGCAATAGGTGGCTTTGGATGATAAGCTCAAATGAAGGGTTGTAATACACCTGTAAATACTTCAATTAGAATGAAATTCCAGATGCATTTTTTGAGATTGTTATTTCTAGATTGCAGTTTGAGTATCATATGGAGTTTGCTCATTTTTCCAAACCAAAGTGAATTTTCTTGTCCCGGCCCCTTCATTTCTACTTCCAGTATTTGCCCTTCCACTTTCAGCTCTGGTTCATGCACTTAAGGCTCATTCTCTCATCTGCTCAAAAGGCAAAGCAGAGAAGCAGAGGGCCCCTACCTCAGAGTTGTTTATCTAAAGCCAGTTGCAGGTAATTGTCTCAACTCAGTTACATGTGTTCTTGTTCCCAGGGACTTGAGGCTGCAATTGCATTGTGAACAACTTCTTGCCTAGGTTGTGTTTAATTGAGATGACTTTAAGAGATTAGGGGATATTATGGAGGAACTCATTATATTCTCTCCTACAAAGTTTGAAATTTAAATCGAAATAAAATCATCTTCCAACTCCTCATGTTATGTTAGTCTTCAAAAACCTTGCTTTCTTTAGGAAGTGTTTTGTGTAATTTAGGGGAAAACAGCCAAGAAAGGCTTGTTTTGAAAACCAGTGAACTGGGATCTATAAGAAAAGAGCTGGTGACTTTGTGAGAAGAAAATCTCAAAAGACTGATGATCTTTTTTTATTGCCCTAGTGACAGACTTATCAAAATAAACAGACCATGATGCTCTTCTGAAGAGGTAGGAATACCACTTGAAAAATCCTGGGAAAGCAACCATGGTGGGAAGCTTTCCAGAGGAGAGACATTCAAGTTAGTAAAAGTTAGGAAGGGAGGGGAGAAGCGCTGTCCATCAGGGAAAGAAAAAAGATAGACAAAATCTCCAAGCCTACCCAACAAGGCCCAGTTTTTGCCTTTCAAGCCTTTGGTTAGCATTGCATTCATTACACTTTCACACTATCCAAAAGATAGAATATTTTTTCTTCAGTTTTTACACCTGGGCAACTAGGTACATCCAGGGCATCTATGTGGACAATTTATATTTTCATCCTATTGTAATAGATTTTGAACTCAGAAACTGGCTTCTGCTTCTGCAGCATCATTCCTAGCCCCAAACAAATAAAAAGTAAGTCTCCATAGTGAATTCCAGTAGGTGAGAATGGAGAAGGCTTGAAGAAGGAAGGGATGAGAGGTGCCACACACTGAAAAGAGATAAACAAAAGAATTTTCCAGGGGCAGATGTACCAACACGACGAAGCACCATGCTCTTTTTATTTCGATAGACCTTTACAAGGACAATAGAAGAGATCATTAGTGTTTGAGATTTTTCTTCATATGAAGCAATAGCTCTTCCCTTATTGATGCTAGTCCTTTGGTTTTCAGAGCAAGCATTTCCTGCCTTGCCTTTACTCAATCCCACACATAGAAATTGAAGATCTGCTAAGTACTAAACTATGGGGTAGGTGAAGATAAATTCATGAGACTTATTTTTACTTTACAAATGAGCCATTCAAACCCTGGGCCCTTTTGTTTTTAGGTTTGTAGACTGCTTATACAAAAAATATCATCAAGGTTTGAAAGACAGTTGCTTCCATGCAAATATGTTGAATCATTTTCTTTAGTGGGTATGGAAAGTACAACCAAGTGCATGAGGACATGGAATATCTATAGTATATTACCAGAATACTGCCTGAGAATTCTGACTCATCCCTCTGAGGGTGGCACTTGCTTTCTGTTGTTTCTGCGTGTTTGTGAATGAGTTTGTGTGTGTGTGTGTGTGTGTGTGTGTGTGTGTGTGTTCCTTGCTTTATTTGCCAGGGATTGAACTCAGGGCCACTCAACTACTAAGGCACATCCCCAGCCCTATTTTGTATTTTATTTTGGGACAGGGTCTCACTGAGTTGCTTAGTACCTTGCCATTGCTAAGGATGGTTTTGAACTCGCGATCCTTCTGCCTCAGTCTCTAGAGTCACTGGGATTACAGGTGTGTACCACCATGCCTGGCATTTTTCTTTCTTATTGTCCAGGAGTTTTATTTCATTTTCTCCTTTGGGAGAGGAACATCACTGTTAATAGAGAATCCAAGGAAAGAAATCCATACTGGGATCAACAAAACAGGGAGGGTGATCTCACTTTTATTGCAGATGACACATTCCACACTATGTTTTCTAATACTTGTGGGTCACAGGACCATGACTTTTTTTATTTTTAATTGAAACTCTTTTCCTGGTTGGGACCTGGCTGTGCAGGGATCCTTCTAGGTATGCATATTAATAACTGAGGTCCGTATCACTGCCCTTGACTCAAGTCCAGTTTTTTTTTCCCAGCTAAACCTCATTCCACCCACACTCTTTTTTTTTCTTCTTTGTAGCAAGGAAACCCATTAATGCCCTTATAAAATGTTATGGCACCTGAGAATTGACATTGCTGGGAACTTTAGTGCTTCTTTTGCCAACGCTGGGAGGTTTGGCAAAACCAATTCTTTGAACTTTTGAAAGAGATCTGTAACTGAGTGAGCTTTTAAAGAGGACAGGAAAAATATAACTAGCATATTTCATTATCTGCCTTGATCACAGATTTCTATGCACATGAAATTTGCAAAGTATATCCCTGATGGTATGACACATAGTTATTAAAAACAATTTGACTTCTTGCTGGGGTCCGTGGATTTAGGTGACATGAACATATTCATTCATTTATGCAATGATTCATGATTAAGGTCCTGGATATCAGACATGGCATAGGAGGAGTGACTTTGCCTTCAGATTATCAGGGAGCCCTGAGCCTGGGAGTCTGGGAAACAATTCCACTGTTTCTGGGATCACAGAGAGCTGAGTTCACATTCCCAAGCGCTGCTGTTCAAATAATGTAGAACCATAAATAATGGTTATAACTTCTCTAGATCACAGTTTTGTCATTGAGAAAGTAAGAAAAAAAAATACAGTGCTGACTGAACAGGAATAGAGTGACATTTAAATACTGTTTGAGAGAATCTGGAACAAGTGAAGTGCTAAACAGATGTTAGTCGCCATTTCCTTTAATTAGTCTTTTCAGCTTCTGATGGAGAGGGGCCTTTACCATAGAGTTTAATCTGACCTTATTTTGATCAATAACAGCTATGAAGGGAGATTGATGTCTTCCAGAAGTGAGTCCCACCAGTCTTTACCTCCCAACTGACATTTCATTGCCTTAGAATAGAGCCCTGTGTCTCATGAAAAGCTGAAAGGAATGCTGCTTTGGCTCAGGGTGAGTTTACTGCTGTCTGCTCCCTGTAATTTAAAGGGTTAATTTGCTTTTATGTTGCTCCCACTGAGAACCACTGTTATTATGGGATGTAGGTTCCCGCAAAAATAAGAGATGCTTTTTTCAAAGCAGAGACTGGCAAGACCATAGTTAATTTCCATGAGAGTCAAGAGAGCAAAACCCTGGGCAAGTCTTTGAAAATTCACTTGGGACACGTTATGTCAGAGAGACGGTGCTTAAAAGACAGGAATCCCATACCTTGAATTCACTTTCCCATGAAAGGCTGCAAAAGGACTTCAGGAAACGAAAAGCAATTTACCTTTACACCAAAACCTCTCAGGTGAAAAATTTAGACTCTTGCAGTTTTGAAACTGCACTTTGTCTGTCACAGATCCTATATTATATTTAGGCCCACTGAAAACCTGCATGTACATGCAATGGCATTTGTGGCTTTATTTTGTCATTGTCTAACAGGGATTCTTTCACTCTTAACTGGGAGTAACACAGGCCAGTTTTGAAAACTGTACTTTTGTTTTCTTGCAGCAGGGGTTTTATATAGGCCTCTCAGCAAAACAGATACAGTTTGGCCAACCTCAATCACATCAAGAAAATTAAAGGGTGAAAACAACAACAATAAAAAACCCACGTGCAATTTAAACATGGAAGTTAGGGGTACTTTAGAAAACTCCAGATTTTTTTGTTTTTGGTTGTTAGTTTCCTTGCTATGTTTTTAGAGCTGTGGATTAATAAAAATATTTGGTGAGTACACAAAATATGCAGTTAGTGTCTGAGTATAATTATAACATGAAGTTTAATTACATCATAAGGTCATGAATTTCTGACTCATTTGCAAACATCATTTATTAGCAAATAGGTGTTGAGTATCTGCATAGGAAAATGCAAATTTTGTTAGAAGCCCTCTTGAGAAATATGGAATGAAGACATTTTTGCTTTTGTGAGCTCCCTGTAACCAATGTGGTGGGCAAAGTGTTTATGGCTCACCATTTCCCATCACCTAGTAGCAAATGCCATACAAATGATGGAGGAGAAAATGAGAAGGGATGCAGGAGAGCTGAATTCTGCTCGATGTCACTGGAAGTATCACCAAGGGGATTTGCTAACCAGAGGCTCTGCTCACTGTACCAGCTGCCTGCACTTTCCTGAACCATCATATTACAAACCCCACATGTTTCCAATTACCCAAGAAAGACAGGAGGTAAGGCTTTTGGTCAGATTTGGGAAGAGCTCTTCTCTTCATGGAAAATAGCAGAAGTAAGTTGGTGGGCATGGACTGTGCTCCCCTGACAGGCAGCCCCTTCACACTGTGTCGTAATGTGGCCTGGTATGCTTTGAAGGCCTCCCATGGCGGTGGTCTTGACGTGTCTTTCAGTGGACACTGATTCTTATCACCAATCCATAACAAACTATTTTGCCGACAGAAGGAAAAGGAGGGAGGGGACGGGAAAAGGAGTGGGAAGCTGATAACAGTCTACATTTAGAAAGGGTTTAGAAAGATCAATATAAGCATTCTTCAGAGACCTCGTTGGACAGATAGCTGGATGCTTTGGGATTTTCACTGGTGTGCAGGGGTTGCAAGAGACACATACTGTGCTTCTAAGTTCTCCGTTATTAAAGCAAGCTTGTACAGATACTAAACAAACTCATCAGGCCCAGTGTTTATACAAACTTACGTGTGTATAAACAATTGTGAAAACTCATGGAACTTTGTTCTTTAGATCTATGCATTTTACTTTATGTGCATTATTACTCAATAAAAATAAACAAAACACTTAGATAACTTAACTAGGCAGGGGTGATGAAGGGATAGAGGGGAGAAAGGGGTTTATGTGGAGTATGATTGGCCTGTCATTGTCATTGACAATTAGGGAAGTTAAATGACAAGGGGACATGGAGTTTCATTTATTATTCTTGCTGTTTTGAATCACAAAGGCAGAGAGGCGATTTTTTTAAACTCAGAAGAGCATTTTACCTTTCTAGGGAAAGGGGAGGGTGCTCAGAGAGGGCATCAGAGGTACTGTCAGCATCCTGCTTCTTGACCTGGAGAGTGGTTCCTTGGATGTTTGCTTTGTGACAAATCACTGGGCCACATACCATTCTTTTCTGTATGTAGGTTGCATTTCACAATGAAAGTTTTTCAAATTTCTGTACTACAGAAGACTCCCTAAACCACATATATAAAAATGCATGCTTACAAATTAACTAACGGGTTATATATCAGAAGCATTCCTAGATTGTTTTGTACATAAATTAGAGTACACAAGAAAAGACATACACATAAATCCTCCCAGCTTTCTGCCCTCTTGATTTTCTCTCAGACAACTGCAGAAGCTCAGCAGTGACTCAGAGAGTGTGGAGAACTTAATTCAAAGATTCTACATCTTGGGGTATTTCCTATTGGGGCCCTACTAATCATGCAATTATCAAGTCCATCCTTGGAAACAGGAGTTAACAATTTGTTTTTTTTTTTTTTTTATTTTAAGCAAATTTGGCATTTCTCAGGTCCTTTGCACTTACTGTGACCTCTGCCTGAGTTTTTATTACCATTAAAACTAGATAGCTTATTCCTGCCCCCCACTTTAGGACCAGTGTGAAATGGTACTGTCTCAGTGTTACAATCCAGAACTACAATCACACCTTTCTGGACATTTCCTGACCACTATCTTGGTTTTAGTTTTCTTCTAAGCACTTCTAAAATGTACTTGATTTTCTCCTGTCTCTCCTCTCCTTTCTCCCTCTCCCCCTCCTTCCCCTTATATTATGGTAAAGACGTTTGTCAGTTTTGCTCATGCACCTACTGTGTCTGGCACACAGTAGGTGCTCTGGCACACAGTAAGTGTCCATTAAACATTGACTAGATTCATTGAATCATTAAACAGGGAGAGTGACACTGATTTTAAGAAGTCAGTCTTTGATGTAATAAACTCATTGTTTACAAATGGTTCAGTGGCTCATTTATCTTCTTCCATCATATGGTTCACTGTTTATTTTGTAACCTTCTCAGGTAGAATACATTTTGCATTTGGGGGTTGTGCATGCATTCAATCAGAACTCATGTTCTAAATTCCAAACACCATGTGAACCAGCCCTTGAAACATGATTTCTTTGTGTGATAGAACCATACCTCAAGCGTCCCCCCAGGCCAAACGGAGTAGTCCATGGTCATTCCCCAGATTTTTACTGCTGACAATTATTACACCAGTTGAAGGACATATTTTCTGGCTGATATCCTGCTGTTGTTATGAAGGGAATTGACTCTAATTGCCAGTTTCCTGCATTTTTCTTCAACATTTAGGTTTTGCAAAGAAAAAAAAAATCACGATGAAAATTCCACACGTTACTAGGATTACTTCACAAACAGAACATTCTTGACTCTGGAATTCCCCCCAGACTCCAAACTGAGCTTACCCATACAGAAAACTTGAATTCATTTTCAAATGGGAGGAAAACAGGGCAAAATGTTATCTTTGAGCTATGCCATTTGGCTTCCAGTGCACACACAAAGTGGACACACATCCAATGTCAAATAGCCCTGATAATGGACAGGAAGCATTGCTGTAGACACTGTGAGCCTGACCTTCACTGGCAGCAAAACCCGGGGTGAAACACAGTTACTACAGTTCCAAGATGCCCCACTGGTGAGCACAAATGGGACCACAGGTGAACGTGCCAGAATCCGGAGCATGAGGATCTGAGGACATCACATCAAAAATCAGACTGAAGTCTGGCCAACAGTGAGGGCCGAGTTTATTTATCCATTGTCGGGAGATGAGCAAAGCAGAAAAATAGGCCCTGGTTCCAAATCTTCCCTGGCTCTTTTAGCAGGAAAACAGGACAATATAATACAGAAATAAAATACAGAAACTTCCTCTTCACCATCATTTTGAATCTGTGCTGGCACTGATTTGCACTGACATCAGCCCACAGTGGGTCCAATATGAAATTTATCTTCATGGAAATGTGACCCTTGGCTGCCAGTCAGCTAAAAAATATAGCTAACAATCGGGCAAATAAAGATAAAGAAGTTTGTGCAGGATAAATGCTGCATTTCCTACACACAGCTTTATAATTCTCCTGTCCCAGAAATGAATAGAAAATAAATGGATGCAGTCAACCATCAGGAAAACTCTGGTGTGTTATCTGCACATTACTCATGGTGATAAAATAGATAAAACTGTTGCATGGATTGGGACAAGATGACTAATTGATATTACTATGCATAAATGACATGTGATATGGGCAAAGTGAGCAGGCAGGGCTCCTTATAAAATTTTTCTGTTCAACTCACTAGCTTTGGGAGTTTATGATCTTTTTTCTTTTTTTATATTGAGGCGACTTTAACTTAGGGGTTCAGGACATGCTTGTGTGCACATGTTTGCTAGGCGCATGTGTGGGAATGATTTACGATGTTTCCAGTGTTGGACTTACTGTTTTGCTTAGCCATTCTTTTCAAACTCAAGTTAGTTTTTAATTAAATCACATGTATTTTGAACTCAACATGGTATGTATATTTAACTTTGACTTTTTTTTCAGGGAGTAGTGGCAATAGAACTCAGGAGCATGTTACCACTGAGCTTCACTACATCCTCGATCCTTTTTCTTTTTTTATTTTGAGACAGGATCTCACTGAGTTGCTAAGGGTCTTGTTAAGTTGCTGAAGCCAGTCTTGAACTTATGATCCTCCTGCCCCAGCCTCCCAAGTCGCTGGATTATAAGCATGTGCTTCCCACTTCTTTGATTTTAGGTTATGGTTTAATACCTTTTGGTCTTAGTTTGCCCTGGTACATGGTTTGGCTTTTCCTACTAATTTCTTGCAGTTTTCAAAACAATCGTGAAATATTTTTTTAAAATATTTTAAATAGAAAAAAAAAAGACAAACCTTCTTCTACAGAGTTCTGTTCATATATTTCAGAGGCACCAGGAAATCAGGTACACTAAAAAAATGAAGACATTTTATATGGCAAGAACAAAGTTAGAGCCTTCTTTACTTCAATAAATCACTGTCATAATTGTCCCAAAGCAATGTGATTTGAGAAATAGACTTTGGGGAAGTCCTCCTTCCCAAAATATCCACCTTATCTGGCTTTCCCTGATAGCTGAATTCCACTGTTTGAGAGGGCTGCTATGGGGTAAGGGGGTGCAAACATCTCTGTGAAAGGAGGAGCCAGGCGATATTTACACTTCAGGCTGAGGTGTTTAATCAAACATGATAACTAACTGAGATGTGTTTTTCTTGTGAAACCACTGACTTCCAAGAGGGAAGGGTGTCAAGATAGTGGTGGGAAGACCCTGACAGTGAAGGTAGGAAGGTGTTAAAGACAAAAGTCAACATCCTCCTAATGTGTTGAGGTGGTATGTGTTTCAGACCTTGATAGTTCTTGAGTCTGTGCAGTTAAACGTCGGCCTAAGGTTTCCAGAGAGGAGGCTGGGTGCATGAGAATCTGTGAGTATAGCATCTTTCCCCAATGACCTAAGCTTCCTTTTCACCCCAGAATTTCTGAAGTTGAACTCTGTTATTGGAAAGAGGTTCCTATTGAAATTTTTCTATGGATGCGAGCAAGGAGGGGGCAGAAGAAAGTTTGAGAATCACTTGCAAGAGTGTCCCCTTGTCTGTCATTAGAATAATTTGAACTCCAATGGTTGCTTTTGGGAAACTGGCAATGTGTTCCCCAGCTCTGCACCTCTAAGAATAATGAAAGGAACACTGTGGTAGTCGATTTTAGGAGTAGCCTCTGCCTCTTTCATGGGCTACTTCTGTCTACCTGTCCCTTTTTCCCACCACGCACATGTTACCATATGACTGAGGAGAAGGCAGAGCTGCCCACTAGGTCTTGTCTCAGAAAAAGGCAATTCTGTCTGTGTGTGGTGGATAGATCAGATTATGAGGATCCAGGAGTCATGAGGCTAAAGTAAGTGGCCTTCTTGAGTCTCTAGGAGTCCATAAGGGGATATATCCATGTAACTCCAAATTTCAGCCAATCACATATCACCTGCACAATTGTATTGCATCTATGAACCACACATATATTCAAGTGCATATTTTTTATCTTCCTTTTTTCTAGTTCCTTGACTTTTAAATAGAAATTAAGCTCACCCTACCCGCAACTTTTGCCTTCAAAGCACTTGCCACAATTTTGAACTGTGATTATTTATGTGCCTGAAACACTGGATATGATCAATAAATGTTGAGAATCACTTGTTGGGTGTTGTCAAAGAATGCTTTTGAAAAATGAAAAACATGGCCTACCTACAAATACAGAATAAGCATATGTTAAAGAATTCTTCAATTCTAAAGGAAAGAGACCTGTACCAGAAAAAAAAAAAAAAGAAAGAAAATGAAAAAAGAAAAAGAAACTAGTTTCAAAGAGAATTATAGAATCAGAAGGTATATGGGCATTTGCCAAAGACTTTTAGACCAAGACGTCTAGTTTAAATACTAAACTGGTTAATGGCTCACAGGGCAATCAAATAGTCACCTTAAGGGTTATCTTTCCTACCAGAGAGAGGTTTTTGCATCTTTACCAGATCAAAATCAACAAAGTCTATTTCTGTCCCCAGATAGTGAGTCTAATGAGAGTAAAGATCATGCCTTTTAATTCACTCAGATTAATTAATTTAACAAGAAAACTTTGTCTTATCAATAAGTAGAGAACCGATATTATTTTCCACCTACAGAAGGTAGTTATCACAATAGCACAGAGCAACAGAGAGCTGCAAGTAAAGGATAAAGGTTTTTTTAATGTTGTTAAAGCATACAGCTTACTGGGTATGGATCTGCGAAGAAAAGATGCAGAAGTTTCCCTCATTATTGCGCACACTTTCCTAGTCTTTGGTAACCACAAAGGGGCCCTACTGCTAAGAACATCTGATAAGGAGGAGAATTTTATTAGACTTTTCAGGGATCCACTGTTTTATCAGTTTTTTTCACCTCTGTGACCAAAAGACCTGATAAGACCAATTATAGAGGAAGAAAAGTTTATCTGGTTTCAGAGATCTCAGCCCATAGATGGCCAACACTGTAGCTCTAGGTTTGAGGTGAGATAGACCATCCATTGTGGCTGAAGGATGTGGAGGAAGAAAGCAGTTCAGGACATGGCAATCAGGAAGCACAGAGAAAGAGAGAGGTCTGCTCACCAGGGACAAAATACAAATCCCAAAGGTGTGCCCCCATGGAGTACCTCTTCCAGCTACACACTATCATCCTACCTCCCATTCAAGAGGATTCATTCACTAATTAGATTAAGGTTCTCATTACCCAATCATTTAACCTCTGAAAATTCTTGCATTGTCTAACACATGAGTTTTGGGGGAATACCTCATATCTAAACCATTATCCCTTTTGTTATGGTATTCTTTTTTATTCCCTTCTGACCCTTTCTGCCTATTCTGGAAGTTCTCATTATCACATACATGTCTACCATGTACACGTAGCTGGAAATATTTGCTTTCTGGGACACTGGCTCGTGTCCTTTTCCGAGGTGGAACATACACTTGATAAGCATGGATTTTAGGCTTGCTTGAGTCTCTTCTGACAGTTAATACAAAAGCATTACAATGAATATGATTGTTTGCCAAAGGCTCTCCAACTTGAGCTTGCTTTTTCTTCATTAAAAAGGGAGATTAGTGGGCTGGGGATGTAGCTCAGTTGGTAGAGTGCTTGCCTTGCAAGCATAAGGCCCTGGGTTCAAATCCCCAGCACCGCAAAAAAAAAAAAAAAAAAAAAAAAAAAAAGGGGAGATTAGTAAGTGTTGGTGAGGTATTGAAAATACCCTAGTGCCACACCAAGACTTGAGCCTTTCTCCTGTGACATTAGCAGGGTAATTGACCAAGAATGAGCTCTGGGTAAACTTCTAACTAAGTGTCCTAACTTGTTAAATATTTCATCTATTCCACATATTTGGGAAGTGTAGGGCTAGACATGATGGCCAATCCTCTCAGGCTCTAACATTTTTGTTTTTATTATAAATATAGAATTACAGGGATGAGAGAAATTTTTTGCCAGACTCTTAATTCAAGACTTTGGACTAAAGATTCTGATAAGCGGCAAAGGAACAGAGATTAGAATTCATGGCTCTTGTCAACATCACTATGGCTTCTTTTAGAAGTCTTAAGGGTAGATTTTTATCCTCTCTGTTGAGGGTTATTTCTGGATTGATTGTTCTGGACAGAGCGAGATTGCGTAAGGTCATCAGAATAAATGGCTTCCAAGAATGTAAGTAGGAATCCCAGTAGGTACCTCAGAATAGGCGTCTTAAGCAGAGCCTCTGATGACAGGGCTGAATAGGTTTTGCTTCCCACTTCCACCCTGACTTTCTGTGAACTCTTGGGTAAATTATTTAATGTCTTTAAACTTTAGTTCTTACATCTGTATAATGGGAATAATATTCAGTTTTCCCTCATTAAGTTGTGACACAGCCACATCAATGTTTATAGCAGCTCAGTTTACAATAGCTAGATTGTGGAACCAACCTAGATGCCCTTCAACAGATGAATGGATAAAGAAACTCTGGTATATATATATATATATATATATATATATATATATATATATATATATATACTGGAATACTATTCAGCCATAAAGAAGAATAATATTATGGCATTTGCAAATAAATAGATGGATCTGGAGAATATCTTGCTAAGTGAAATAAGCCAAGCCCAAAAAACCAAAGATCGAATGTTTTCCCTGATAAGTGGAGGATGATATATAATGGGGGTGGGGGGTGGGGAATGAGAGAAGAATGGGGGAACTTTAGAAAACGTAGAAGAAAATGAGAGGGATGGGGTATGAAAAATGGTGGAATGAGACAGACATCATTACCCTATGTACATGTATGATTACATGAATGGTATGAATCTACATTGTGTACAACTATAGAAACGAAATTATGTACCCCATTTGTGTACAATGAATCAAAATGCAGTCTGTAAAAAATTAAAAGCTAAATAAAAATAATAATAATAAAAAAAAGTTGTGACAGTCAGATGAGTAAACAGCAAGCACTCAGAGGCATGCCTGGTATCCCCATTGTATAAATGTAAGCTGCTATTCTTATTGGCTTGCTCCCTGTTCAGATGACTGCCTTTCTCCTTTCATCCTCACCCTATTCCTGTTGGTTTTAGAAAATAAACATTTTTACAATACAGAAAATCACATTCTTCTCCACATGTTTGTTGGCAGAGGGAAATCTCCAGCTTGTTCAGGGAACAAAACCCAAGTGGATTGTGTTTTGCAAAGAGGAGAAATGAATATTTAAGCAAAGAACCCCAACCAGCATTTGTTCCTAGAAAGCAAAGTGATACACAGTGGAAAAACTTGGGACTGTAGCTAACATGGAGAAACTGACTGAATGCTGAACAAGATAGTAAAAGAGATACAGAGACGGGAGGAGATTTTAAGTCAGGCACAGTGGTGCATGTCTGCGATCCCAGCTTCTTTGGAGGTTGAGGAAAGAGGATCGCACATTCAAGAACAGCCTGGGCAACTTAATGAGGCTTTGCCTCGAAAAAGGTATAAAACATAAAAAAGGTGTGTGTGTGTGTGTGTGTGTGTGTGTGTGTGTGTGGATGTGTGGATGGGTGGGTGCTGGAGATATAGCTCAGCAGTAGTGCAATAAAGTAAAATAAGTAGTTAAAGAAATTTTAATTTAGTCCAAACGTAAACAAAATTTAAAATTTGTTTTCAAAAGAAAATGTTCGGGGACCACTAACACATGGCCATCCTAAACACTTAATAGAAAACATCCACTCCCCCATCAATCATATGTTCTAAATGGTCCTGATTCAGGTTGGCTGTTCATGATAGGATCTTCTGATTTTTACCTGTTGATTTTAGAGCGTAAATTGAGACAGATCTTTCAATGTAAACAGGGGGGCTTTCTCCATTTCAAGAATTTCTTCTGAAAGAGACTTATGATAAAATTGTGAGGTACAAAGCCTATTATAGGAACTTAGTTCAAGGAGTTTATAATCAAATGAGCAAAGGAAAGAACACATGAATGTGTCATAAGAATGTCAAACACTTTGACAAAGTGAGCATGGGTCCATTTTTCTCTAGACTGTGGCCCTGGTGTACAGTAGATGGCCACGTTGCAAGAATATCTGTATACTGCTCAGATGCCACTTAGTTCAGTTCCAGGCATGCCATTTTAAAAGGGACAGCCTGGAGAGAAGATGAATGATTGCAGTAAAAGAAATTGTCACTGACGATACTCAACCAGGGAAAAGATGAGGAAGAATCCCTGATAGTATCAGGAAGGCAAAGTGGGGACTATCAAGAACATCCTGGCAAAGAAGTGAATTCCTTCTCTACTGCTTTGCCAGAATGGAGGGAAATAATGAGGAATCAGCTTTGAGCACATTATGAGAGTGTGTAATAAGTTATGCATATTACCAGGAATGGAATATGCTGTATTTTGAGGTAGTGAGCTCTTCACCACTGAAGACATTCAAGTAATTTTTTAAATAAACACATACACTGATTGCTAACCAAATGAGCCCTCCATGGGGAACACTTAAGTGACTGTATACCCTAATATTCTGTGAGTTGTAGAAAAATTAATTCAAAGTATATTCCTTTAATTAAAAAAATTCAGAGTATATTTCTCCTACAAAATGAAGCACAAAGATATCATTTCATTCTTAATCATCAGTCAGATAGATTCAGATCCAAATTCTAGCCCGATTCCTTACTAGGCTGGTATGTGATTCATGTAAATATGTTTCCAACTCTTCTAGTTTTAAATTGTACCCTTGTTGCTATTTCCCCCAAATCCATTCCCTTTCCCTGTTAGAATAATCACGATTTGTAGTCCTATCTCTGACACTGAAAACTCATGAAGGGCATATAGCACTCAGATTTTTTCACTACTGCGTACCAACCTGTACCTGGAAAACAAATTGCCATGCAAGTGTGTTCAAGGACTGCATATAGTTGTTGAAATGAATTTGAAAATGCATTTTTCAGCTTTTTGGTTCTGAGTTTTTCTAAAAATTGGAGATAAAAATGCTGCCCTCAGAATTTTTTTTTAAAAGTGTGTGTGTATGTGTGTATGTGTGTGTGTACCTGTGATGCAAGCACTGTATGATAGGATGTATATAAATGTGCACCATAGGTGTGACTGTACATGTGTGTATAATACCTGGATTCGGTTTCCATAAGTGTGGTACATAGAAAGTGCACCAGAGCGTAAAATTTATCACTGATTTATGATTATTATGGTTCCCTTATCAATCACAAATCTCAACTTTGAGGGTCTAGCATGTGTTAGAGAGCTCTGCACACTGGGAATTGGAGAAGCGAACTCTAGCTCCAATACTCAATGTTCTGTAAATGCAGTTGGGAATCCAAAACATGCAGATAAAAATGAATTTTTACCAGATATGGAGATTACTTGATTCAGTCCACAGCATGTTGGGCACAGGGGATGAAAGGGGGGGTTTATTTGGAAACTGTGTTCACATAACACAGAGTCTAGTGTAAAAGATGGACATGAGCCAATGTAATAGCAGTGATGTGAAGAAAAGACAAGAGCAAGGTCGAGTGAGGAGTTAACCCAGAGTGTCTGCATCTGTCTGGGGGAGACCAAAGCAAGCTTCATTAAGAATTGATACTTGAATAGAAATTCATAGATTAGGGACCTAACCAAGAGACAGAGCTAGAATTCTAATATACAAGCATGTAGGACTATACCAATTTCTGCAATATCAATACTTCCATACTAGTGGGTAACAGTCATATTGCCCTATGCCTTGTCCCAGCATTCAGCCACCCTGCCTGCTCAGACTGTCCTGTGCAATACTAGCCATAAAAACCATTTCTGAGGTTATTAGGCACAGAAATACTTCCCAGAAAAATGGAGGAGGGCTTTGGGAGACGTTATGTCTTAGCTTTTGAAAACAAATTTATTTTGCTTTCTAAATTCATCTCCTTAGCTAACTGCATCATATAACTTAGTATATGTGATTCCATCAAATCTGTTTTGTGAAAGATACTCTTAAAACTCAGTGATTAATCAATTCAGGGTCCCAGATTTCTGTCTCTCTGAGTCAGTCAGATTAAATATTGATGGAAACTGATTTCAATTTACATGGCATTCTCAGAAAATGGTGGTACCATTTAAAGAAAATGCACGTTCCAGATGCACCTGCATTTGAAGAGAGCTTAATCTGAGGCTTCTGTCTTCACTGGGATCAAGTTAATCCAAAATGTGATCCAATTCCAGCTCTTAATCAGGAATAGCTTCTTTACTCCTGGGAGACAGATCTCACTTAACCTTCAGGGTAGTTAATTTTAACTCTCTTCCCTGTTCATTTATTTATTTTTCTATGCTCTGTTATATAATTGGTTAGGAGTAAAGACTATCTCTTTTTTTTTTTAAGGGCAGAAAGGGGCTTTTGGCTGCATACACCATGAGAAATAGCAAGAGAAATCAGTAAGACCTCATCAGTGCAAAGATGAACTCTGAAAGTCAGACAATATGTCTTGACATAAGTAGAGGTCTTCATTCAAGCATGATTTCACCATTCAGGGATCCTATGCTGATTTATGATCTCCTCTCTCCATCCACCCTGCTCTAGAAATTGAGTAACATGTATATTACTCCAGGATTCTGAGCTTCCTACTTAAAGCAGCATTCCAAAGCCATCTCATAGTAATGAAGCTATTGTTTCCTCAACTATCCCAAAATGCACCCAGGTCCCCTCGCATTATGCTAAAAAAAACCCTGCCACCCAGCGATTGCTTGGTGGTATGGTTTAGATATAACGTGTCTCCCAAAAGTTCATGTGTGAGACAATGCCAGAAAGTTTTAGAGTTGAAATATTGGGTTATGAGAGCCCAAAGCTAATCAGTGCATTAATCCACAGGAATGGATTAACTGGGTGGTAATTATAGGTGGGTAGGGTGTGGGTGAAGAAGGTAGGTCACTGGGGTCTTGCCTTTGGGGTATATATTTTGCCCCTAGTGAGTGGAGCTTAGTCTCTCTGCTTCCTGGTTGTCATGTTCTGAGCTGCTTTCTTCCTTTACACCCTTTTATCCTGATGTTGTGCCTCATCTTGGGCCCAGACCAATGGAGTTGGCTGTTTAATGACTGAGACCTCTGAAATCATGAGCCCCCAAATGAACTTTTTCTCCACTAATTGTTCTTGACAGGTCTGACTGACTAAAAACGTGGAAAGGATAGAACAACTCATTCTTTCATGAGTACCCATGCTGGGCACAGTGGTGCATGCCTCTAATCCCAGCAACTTGGGAGGCTGAGGCAGAAGGATCACAAGTTTCAGGCCAGCCTCAGCAATTTATCAAGGACCTCAATAGCTTACAGAGACCTTGTCTAAAAATTCAAAATAAAAAGAGCTGGAAATGAAGCACCCCTGGTTTCAATCCTCAGTATCTTCCCCCCACCCCCCCAAAAAAGGTATCATGACTGTCTGGCAGAGATTTGCATTTTAAAAGAAGCAATACTCAGAAGTATGTGATATTTAAGACATGTAGGAGTGGCCATTATGGAAGAGATTTCTGTAATCTCAGCAACTCAGGAGGCTGAGGCAGGAGGATTGTGATTTCAAAGCCAGCCTCAGCAATTTAGAAAGGCAACTTAGTGAGTGAGACCCTGTCTTAAAATAATATATATATATATATATATATATATATATATATATATATATATATTCTTTTTTTTTTTTTTAAGGCTGGGGATGTGGTTAAGCACTCCTGGGTGGTTGTGTTTCAAAGAATAAAGTACCCCAGTAAGGTAAAAAACAGTGAAGATAGTAACTTCAGGAGAAATCGCCAGACTGGAAAGTGTACCCACAACAGAGGCCAAGGAACTAAGGCGGAACTAAGGAACTTGGCATTTGTTTAGCAAAAATTTTTATAAGGGGAGCCAAGAACGTTTTATGAATCTGAGCAAACAGGGTAGAGTACCCAAGTCAAGAGTGAAATGACATACAATTTCACTGCTGGTAACAGCCTGAGAATTAGTAAACTATACACATAAGAAAGAAGCAGCCATCAGAGGGGCTGATATCAACCCAGGTCTGGAGACTTAACACCCAGTAGCTGTGATAGAGAATTCTCTTCATCAGTCAGTTCCTTTCTACTCTCTGATTCATCTTCTTGTGTGTCTGTGTGTGTTTGTGTATGTGTGTGTGTGTTATTTTCTCTAACTGTGTAGCTCCATGGTAATGTGAAATAGACTTTCATAGCCATTTGGAATACTGCAAAAATCTGGCTTCTAAATAACCAGTATCCAAGTACCTTTGTTGTTTTACCACCAAACAGCTGTGTGGGTAGCAGAGTAGCTTAATCAATTTGGGTCTCATCTAATCCATAAATGATGATAGATTAATGTAATGAAAGAACCTTAGGACTTTTTAAATATAGAATGTGTGTTGTGTTGGATAAACAGATTCTTCCATTTAAGAAGAAAAATAATTGACATACTCAAAAACCAAAGACCTGAAGAAAACTTGATGAACCCTGAAGTGGTTCAAGTAATTTTGTTACTTTGATTGAAATTGTCCTTGGTCATAATGATTTCTGGTTCTTTGGAAATCTCATTCCTGTAATAATCATGACTGAACCACAGCCATTGATGTGTTGCTGCTATGAAAACTTTAAGAGGGGCAAACACAGGGATGAAGACCAATAGCAATAGTTAGGGAGAAACAGAGACTGCTCAGTGATAAAGGTTTTGCCTTGACTTTGTAAGTTTGTAGAAGAATAAGAGGTTTTGGTTCACAATAACAAGCAATGATAGCAGCTGATAAGCTTATTTTATATATATATATACACACACACACACACACATACAGAGTTTCCAGTATGCCAAGAATTATTCTAAGCACTAGAGATATGGGAACTCATTTAATTCTCATAGCAAACCTACAAAAATAGATGTCATAGTCCCATTTTAAGATCGGAAGGCTGAAGCACAAACTGGTTAAGTAAGTTGACCAATATTGTGCAACTAGTAAGAGATGGGCCTAGGATTTGAACTAGGAATTCACTGCCTGATTCAATGGGTATAAGAACACAGATCATTCACTTCTATGTTTCTTGGTAAATATTATCAGGCCAGAAAACTTTATCTTGGATGTCTGTTCTCTTAAGATAATGATAAAGGAATTAAATTCCCAAAAGACACTAGAAAAAAAAGCTAAGTGTCTAATTAATCTAAGAATTGGCATTAAATGGGAAACAAATGAAGAGGGTTCTGGTAAATTCCTTTTCACTCTTTCTGATCTTATAAGTGCCTTCACATGGGAAGTGCTCACAGAGAAAACCATTTGAGAAATCAATAACACACTACATTTAGTTATGCTTTTAACCTTAACAAACACCAGTCTTCATAGGATTCCTTTTGGACAGAGATGAAAACTGAGGCCAGAGGTTATAGTAAAGAGACTTAGTCAATCTCCAAAGTACAAGATATTAGAGAAAGAGTAAAACTCCTATTTTTTGACCTCCTAAGAATTTTCATGTGGAATTACACCGTTCCTGCATTTTAGTCCCGGGCTATTTTGTTTTCTTTTTGTTTCTCTGTCTCTTTCAAGTCAATTGTATTTCAGCACCTGTATAACTCAGGACCCCCATGTAAACTGAAGTAAGGAGTACTTGGAGGGACTGTGCAGGATTGAGCTAACTTGCTCTATAGATACTTCTAATGCCTCCTAAGCAACTCTGCACAGAGAGTCAACATCACTGTCATGATCCTCACTCAGGATTCATGAATTCGCCCCCTAGACAACTGCTCCAGGTTTATCTGCCTCTATTCTTCCCTTCTGCCCAATCTATGTCCCTGTTGCTTGCAGTTTTATCTTAATAAGACCTTTACAACACTCTTAGTTTAAAATCTTCATGGGTTTCTGTTGCCCTAAGGTTTATTCCATAGGTCTTTAGGGTACAAACACACTTTTGGGTTCATAGACAAGGGAAAGTTCTGCCTTCATAGGTACTTTAACAGTTGTAAGTTTGATCAACTTACAATGTTACGTTGTCAATGTTCCTGAGAAACATTGCACATTTTAGAGAAGTGAGTACAGTTTTCCTATTAAGGATGCAAACATTGGAATGTGATAAACTGGTTTGGCTCCTTTCTCTGCTCCCATTAGATTGGTATGGCTTAAGGGTTGGTTGGAGCATCCATGATCTAGGATGACCTCGATCACATGTCTGGTAACTGTCAAGTGGTCAGCCAAGGTCTGGCTGATTCTCAACTGATCCATCTGGATCTCTGCCATGTGGCCTCCTATTTTTCAGCAGGGTTGCTTGGATTAAGTCACATGGTGGTTCTAAGTTCTCAACTATGCGAGAGAGCAACCATGTTTCAATTCTCTCTACGTATAACATTTATTAATGTCCTGTAGATCTAAGTCACATAAGTCAGCTAAGATTTAAGGGATGATGAAATAGACTTTTTCTCTTGATGGACAGGGAAGACTTCTGCAATTTACCATGCACTCTAAATTTCAGTATCCTTACATGAATCATGGAGATGCTAATGTTCATTCCTGAATTATAAATTTGTAGGCAAGGATTAAATGATCTGAAAAACATCAAGTACCCAGTATAGTACTTGGCACCTAAAATTTGCTCAACAGATATTATTCACTGTTTAAAGTATAAATATTTATTCTGTAGCAATTAAAAACAAAGAACATTCTTTGACCTCTTGGGAAATTAAAAGTTTCATTGCATTTTTGCTCTACAGTTCTAATTCAGGTAGCTTCTCTCTCTCTATTTTACTGGGTTTATTGCAGAATATTGATGTCTGAGATAAAAGGATTTACTTCATTTATGGCAGGGACTAATTCTAAATAACAAGAAGGATGGACAATTTTTATATATGCAGACATCATGATGGACTACATTTGGTTAAGAAACTATCCTTGGATTGTGATGAGGGAAAGTATAAAGTCCACCTTTTACTTAAGTCAATTTATCAAAATTCTGAGAAGCTACATGTGACTGTGTTCTAAATTATATAGACTATATCAACCAAGTTGTCTCTTTTTAGAAAGCAAAAATGGCTGCAATAATTCCTCCCACTGTAGCCAGACTCTTTCACTGTGATTTTACAGGTTTTACAGTTTTATAGTTTTTCCATCACAAGAGGCAAAGTTCATTTCCCAACTCCTGAATCTTGGCTGGTCTTATGACTTGCTTTCATCAATAGAATGTGATGGAAGCAATGGTGCGTGAACTCTGAGACTAGATAATAAGAAGCTTCACAAACTATTGCTCTTGGAATAATACAGCATCCATGTAAACAAACATGATTTTGTTTACTGGAGGAAAAGAAGTCCATGTAGAGCAGAAACCGGGCTTACGAGCCAATGGTCAGCCAGCCTCTGAAAAATGGCCCACCAACTAGCAGAAATGTGAGTGAATTATCTTAGAACAATTAGCCAAACCAAGAACTCAACACAGGCACATGAGTGAGCATTGTCAGAATCACCCTAGCCATCTAGGACTGGAAGAATTGTCCAACCATCTAACTTTTGGAATGGATTTACACAGCAGAATCTCACTGCCATAGGACTGATGGTTATAACTCTTTGCATTCTCTTCAGCAGACTTCATGAGTACCCTGACGCCTCACAAGATCCAGATAGTCCAGTAGTCTAACTCTACAACTGTATGGATGTGCCTGAGCAGATATATAATTAAAATCTTTGTTACAAAATTCTTTCATCTTTTTTCTCACACACATAGGAGAGGCATATTATGCCCACTGTCCTCAATACCATGTGTAATAAAAATGTCCATATGTTCAATATACAGATACTTTCTTTGTGCCATGAAATGTTTTCTGGTTAGTGTGGAACAAAAGAAATAGTGTTATTTTTAGTCAGATCAAGCTAGTTTTTACTTATTAGTTATGTGATCTTAGCAAAATTATTTAAACTCTTAGAAGCCCAGGTTTTGCAATAGGAAAATGTGAAAAATAATAGTTACTTTACCAAATTAACCTGCATCTTGGGTTTACTATGTTACAGCCCAGTATCTATGTGGAAGTTTAAAGTTGGTCTCAATTTTTTGACCCTCCTCCCATTGAGAATTATCTTCTATGTTCTGCCCCCTTGATCTTGGAAAGCTCTATGACTATTTGCGCTGATATAATATTGCAAACATGATGCTGTGCCAGTTTTCAGGCCCAGATTCCACTTCTTGTGCGTTGGCTTCTACTTCCTGTCTGTGGACTCTCACTTCCTGTCTGTGAGAACTCTCACTGTCAGTGCCCTGAATTACCATGTGAGGCATCTAACTACCCAGCTGAAGAGAATACCTGAAAATGCCCAGATACCATACAGAGAAGGAGAGAGTGTGAGAGGAGATCAGCCTTTCAGATATCTCCACTCTTGTTGGGGGTACCGGAGTAAAATCATTTTGGACTTTCTACCAGCCTAACTGCTTACTAAAGGAAGAGTGACCCCAGGCAACATCACATAGAGCAGATAAATCTGCCAGAGAAACTTTACTTAAATTCCTGACTACAGAGTCATCAGATGTAATAAGATGGCTATTGTTTGGAGTCACTGAGCTTCGGGGTAGTTTGTTACACAGCCATAGATAATTTAGCACAAGGCAGCCCTTGGGAAACAGAGTAACTGAGACAGGGATGGGATTTCCCAGGGTACAAAATGTTTAATGCTCAAATCTGGAAAGTCCCAGCTAAAAGGAAAGGAGCTGGTGTCACTTAATACATGCTAGGAATTATCACTTTTATTTTATGCTAAAGCAAAATTGAACAACTTTGTGTTAGCAAAACTACCCTATGATCACCAGGACATTTCATACCTTCATAACAGGTGAAAAGTATCTCTCGTTAGAAAGACTATATGATTCTGTGTTTTCTAGAAGACAATAAGTTGGAAAACATTTCTAGTTGATTTTTCTCATCTATTTTTGTTCAATAAAGACATTCATTAAAACACACATGAAATAAAAACACAGCAATGTGACCTCCAAAGGTATTTCAATCTTAAGCTCCATCAAAGCATTTCTACTAATATTTGAAATAAGTTTAGTTATCAGAAGAAATGATAGATACTGCCCATGTCTTGCTAAAATTTAGATCCTTTCAAATGTTATTTGGAAATAAATAAATAATAAATCTAATAAAAAAATAAAATAAAAAATGTTATTTGGGAGAGGCTTTTAAAATGTAGTAATGTAATTACTACCTAATTTTTCCCTCACATACAAATTGAATATCTATTCACACTGTGAACTAGTTTAAATTGTATTTTTCTAATTGAAAAATAATGCTGGACTGAAAAATTTTTTAAATTCCAAGGAAAAACAATGTGAAAATGTTTTCCATGGAATAAAGACATATTATATTTAACTGTTCTCTCCAGTCACCAACACACACACACACAAATACACAAAAAGAAAAGAAAAAAGAAAGAAAATAATTTAAAAAGGAATCTTGAATCAGTATTGTCAATAAGATCTTTTTTGTGTTTTTTTTAACAACTTGAAATGAGAAAAAAGGGAGAAAAAAATTGATGAGTAGTATGATACTGAAGCAAAAATCTAGGGAGGATAAAGTTGTCCCTCCCTGCGTAGCCTCACACAGGTCTAGATTTCTCTAGAGGCAAGCAAGAGGCTCCCAAATTACACACTAGTGTCTTTAAACTGGAAGATGAAAGGCCAAGGTTGTGAGTGATCCATCCACAAAACAGTCTCCCTGGAGACCTGGCTTCACACTGCCCAATGGCAGGAGGCTAAGAGGTTCCGGGGGAAACTCATCCCCATATTAGAATTACTTACTAGAAAAAAGCATACAAATATTTTGAATACTTTTGACTCTGACTGTCAAGTTGCTTGCCAGATGAATTTATAGCAATATTCATTTACACCATCCAAATTTTATGAATTGCATATAGCAATATCTATCAATCTTTACTTCTTTGTCACTTAGGGCAAAAAAATGTGATCTGGTTCTTCATTATTTACAACTTATTTTTGAAATTAGGAATGGATTTTATTCATTTTCCATGTTTGAGATATATATATGTGTGTGTGTGTGTGTGTGTGTGTGTATACATATTTTGTTTATGTGAGAATGTGACAGTTGTCCACTCTATTATTGCTGATCACTGGAACTGACACAGAGACTATCCCAAACAGGCATACGTCCGGAGTCCCCTTATCTACTCACATTCAGACTTAGCATGTCTCCCTGTCAGTTTACACTGGAAGTTTCAACACCCGAATAGATGCTCACCTGCATCTATATATATATATATACACACACGTACCTGGGATTGAACTCAGGGGCACTCAACCGAGCCACATCCCCAGCCCTATTTTCCCAATTTGGTATTTTATTTAGAGATAGGGTCTCTAAATAGGGTTGCTTGGCACCTCACTTTTGCTGAGGTTAGCTTTGAACTCGAGATCCTCCTGCCTCAGCCTCCTGAACCACTGGGATTACAGGCATGCACCTCTGCACCCGGCTATTTTTCTTTTATGATTTGCCTATTTATAACTTACACATATTTGTGTTTTGAATATCTTAGTAGTTTTTAATGTTTTTTCATATGCTATTTGCTAAAATTATTCCCAGGTGGTTTTTCCCCAAACTTACATTTCTTTATATTGTAAATGTTGATGGTTTATTCTTCTTGGTGACTGCGGGATTTAGCAGAGTAGTGAACTGGTACAACTGCCAGAGTATTAAGAGATTCTCCTGTCTAGGCCACACCTCAAGTGTACAGGACTGCCTCTCGGTGTTTAAAAAGCAAATAAATAAATAACACCTCTCTTGGAATTTCTTTCATGCTCTTCAATCCTATTATTTCAAATTGCATGTTTCCAATTCGTGTAATTATAAAGAAACTCACTACCTTTACTTTGAGAAAGTCTTTCACACCTGGTTTCAGCCTGCCCTGCGACCTGCCCATTAGTCGGTGCTGTGGTACAGGAGGGGTAAAGGAAACGTAGTGCGCTTGCGCTTGGTTAGACCAAGATTCCTCTCTCTCCTTTTTAGGATGCATATTCTAAATACCACAAAGAAGGGTATGGGGTTCAAACTGAGGAGCCCCCACTGCGGATGGATTAGGAATCAGGGGTTTATGAGACTCAAATTGGTATCTGGCTTTATCTGCCCCAGAGTCAAGGCTGCACATAAATACCACCCTGTGTTCCCAAGAAAACAGTGGCCCGGCCTGCCCGACCCTGGGGGCCTGTCGAAACTGAACCTGCCTGAGGCTCCTAGAGAATTGCCCACTTTCCCACCTGAATTCCCCACCCTCTGTTGGTAGGATTTTAAGGTGGGTGTGTATTTCAGTTTGTCAAAAAGAGATCAGTTCCTGTGCTGAAAGGCAAGCCCAGGACAGTATTTGACAGAGCCCGGGACACCAGGAGGGACAATTACCGCAAAGCGGTTCTCACGCTGGGACTGGCAGTGGGTGCCAGCTCACACATTAACTCCTTTGACGGCACTTTCGCCAGTTTATTCCGCATTCTCAAGGGATGGCTTTGTCAATTGTTTGTCTGGCTGCTATTTTGACAGTCGATAGCCCCTTGATGCCAGTTTAGACTGTCTAATGAAAAAGAGGCCAAGGTGAAATTTTAAACCCAACAACCGCTGGACATGGAATGGGTTGGCTCCAGCTCTTTTCTCTCCCTTTTTCCCTCTCTTCTGAATGGCAATGGGCTTTTATCAATGCACTTCTTTCCTCCTTCTCCCAAGCTTTGGAGAAGAGGATTATGCATTAGGGTGGGCAGGTGAGCATCTATTCGGGTGTTGAAACTTCCAGTGTAAACTGACAGGGAGACATGCTAAGTCTGAATGTGAGTAGATAAGGGGACTCCAGACGTATGCCTGTTTGGGATAGTCTCTGTGTCAGTTCCAGTGATCAGCAATAATAGAGTGGACAACTGTCACATTCTCACATAAACAAAATGAATTATGGGGAGGAAATCTGTGATCAGCTCTGTTCTGTAGTTACCTCAGCAAGACTCACAGATGTCACTGCTCCATGGTATTTGTAAATAGATGTAAAAAGGAAGGAACCGAAATAGCAATGACTTTCTTCTCTAAATCACCTAGCTAGGCATGTATTTTGGCGTACCACATTCCAGGCATCTCTCTAATGCCAGGTGTAAATCCTGCTCTTCTGGAAAACAAACCTAAAGCCTGAAATCAGGTACCTTAATATTAGCATGATCTTTCCACATTGCAGATATTGCAAATTCTCAATTTAAGTTATAATTTTAGCCTGTTGACTCAATTTCCATTTTAGAAACCCCACTAAGTACCACTGTGTATTTTATCAACTGAAATACTTTGGAAGAAATACTTTACACCAAAAATACAAAGAACCTAATCAATAAATGGGGCAAGGAATTGGATAGACAATTTATAGAAGAAGACATACAGGTGATTAACAAATATATGAAAAAGTGTTTGACATCTCTAGTAATTAGAGAAATGCAAATAAAAACAACTCTAAGATTTTACCTTACTCTAATCAGAATGGCTATTATCAAGACACAAACAATAGTAGATGTTGGTGTGGATGTGGGGAAAAAGGCACACTTTTACATAGCTGGTGGAGTTGAAAATTGGTGCAGCCACCCTGGAAAGCAGTGTGGAGAATCCTCAGAAAACTTGAAATGGACCCACCTTTGACCTAGTTATCCCACTCCTCGGTTTATACCCAAAGGACTTAAAATTAGCATACTACAGTAACACAGCCACATCAATGTTTATAGCAGCTCAATTCACAATAGCTAGATTGTAGAACCAACCCTGCAAGATGCCCTTCAACAGATGAATGGATAAAGAAACTGTGGTATATATACACAATGGAATATTATTCAGCCATAAAGAAGAATAATAGTATGGCATTTGCAGAGAAATGGATGGAATTGGGAAATATCATGCTAAATGAAATAAGCCAATCCCACAAAACCAAAGGCCAAATGGTTTCCCTGATAAGCGGATGATGATATATAATGGGGTTGGGGAGTGAGAGAAGAATGGAGGAACTTTAGATTACATAGAGGGAAATGAGAGGTAGGGGTTATGAAAAATGTGGGAACGAGACAGACATCATTGCCCTATGTACATGTATGATTACCCAAATGGTATGCATCTACGTCGTGCACAACCATAGAAATGAATAGATGTATCCCATTTGTGTACAATGAATCAAAATGCAGTCTGCAAAAAATTTAAAAATGAATAATTAAAAAACAAAAAAAGGAAATAACATGTTCGATTTTTAATTGACTCTTCAGCCCAAATTGAAGTACAGATTTTCAAATATGTGTTTACTTACTCAAAAAAGGTTTTTGCAATTTCAAAATCAAACATTGTGATTTCCACATGCCTTTATTTAGCAAAATAATTTCTTAAGTGATTCCTAATTCAGTTCTGTAGACCTATTACTTTAGAAGGTTAATCCAAATTAAGGCATATACATATATATGATTCCATATATATATATATACACATATATATATGATTCCTGATGTTTCAGGATTTACCGTAATCCTCTGTTTCAATTAAGGAGAATTGCAATTTATGCTCAATGAACCCAATGTGTTCCTACATGTTTTTGTTACACAAAAGCAACAGAAAAGCAGAGGTTTGGAGGTGACCCATTCCAGAATTTAAATGACTCTCTTAATTGGTCTTTATAATTGCCCCAACCACACCCTCTTTGGGGGAAGTCAAAGGAATAACTTGCAAACTAGAGATTAAGTTATAGACATCTGATATTAAAAGGGAAGAACATTTTAAAAATGCATTTGCTGATCATTGCCACTTGCTTTGCAGAACCTAATACATCCCTCCCTGATAACATCAAAGGAATTAAGGCCCTCTTTATGTAGCAAATGCTTTTCACAGTTCAATAACCATTCCTGTTGATGCTATAATATTTCACCCACATTTCCCCATGCTCAGAGTTGGCCTCAGAATTAGAACTGTTTAATTTCTATTGAAAGCACCTTCATCTCTCCTTGTTGCATTTTATCGCCCTTCTCCGAATATTTGCGAGCCTTAATCATTACATTACAGTAGAAACATAGTTTCTCTGCTTTAGAGTTTAGTTTCTGAGACATGGAGAATAAAAATACCCTGTCCTGGAGTTAGCATCCATTTTCCTCTGTCTAAAGAGTCAAACCAAGAGGCAGTGAGCAGCTTGACATATGAACCAGAAACAAACAGCAAAAGACAGGAATCAAAAGCCCCAATGTGACTGCAATAGAAACCATTGTTCAAAGCACTTCCTGGGAATTATTTAGGGATTATGGTGTCAAAATTGCTTAATCTGTAGGAAATACCCTAGGCCTTCAATTCACATCAGCAAATATGTATTAAGTGCTTACTCTGTGCCCAGGACTGAGTTGAGTACTCTGGGGAACAAAAAGAAAATATATGTGTATTGCTCTCTAAGTAAAAAAGTGTTAGTGGATTCTACTGAAGGAAGAAAAGAGTGGGGTGCATGTCTCTGTGTATAAGTATTTTCTTCTTATCTTATTAATACTGAAGGTGAGTCTTTTCAACTCCTCCCTAGAAGAGTTTTCCTGCAGATCAGTTGTTTCAATTTTAGTTTTGGAAACAGACACCCTGATGGTTTAGAAACTAAAGACGAATCATTAAAAATCAACATCTGTCAGAGGGAGTAGAAACGAGAGGAGGCATGACTTTAAAAGAATCTAAGATCCTTAAAAGGATTGTTATGAAGACATAAAGGGGGAGGGGGAAAGAAGAATGGGAAAGTAAAGTAGATGGGATGTATTTTGGAAGATTTATTTTAGCAACACCAGAGTATAAAAAGAAAAAGAACTGAGGGGGACTCTAGATGCTAGAGGCTCTAATATTTAGGAATAATTTACTCTGTTTGGTTTTACTTTTCTATTCTACAAATTTCAAAGACCCCAATCTTAAATTTTTCATTAAATTACCTAGATAGCTCTCAGGTTTCTATACCCATTCCCACCCGTCTTGTAAGAAAAGATTCAGCCAAGTTTGTTGTTTTAAAAGGTTTCTAATCACAGGAGAACCACATACTCAACTTTGCTCATTTCCTGTGCCAATTAACAGACAGGGGTGGTTGTCTCCCCACTGTTACCACAAGGAATTCCAGGGACTGACCCTTTCAAACTTGACTCTCAGTCCCTGGGAAAGTGGCATCAGTTTTGGAAAGAGGCAGGAAGTTGGAAATCCTGAGGCGTTACAGCCCGAGAACCTAGAGGCCAGGCTAGGCAAAGAGGGTGGAAACCCTGGGAGTAAAGGCAGCTTTATTTTTATTTCTGAATTTTACTCTGTAATGAAACTCTGAGTCCTGGGAATGAAACAACAGCAAAAATACCTTCTTTTATTGGGCACTCAAGGAGATTCCTGGGCCTAGTGAAGCATTATATAAATCTGCCAAAAGGGTACAAGTATTCAGATCCCCAGAGTTCAGATGAAGGGAAAGAAAGCTCCCAACTGGCCCAACAGGCCTGGAGCAAAGACGAAATGAGAGGCCTAGGATTCTCCCTGAGACCCAGGACCCATTTTATAGCTGCTCTGATTTACTTGGAACCCAGAAGGAAGGTTGAACAAAGCAAGAAAAAAACCCAGAAGAGAGAGACACATCCAACATGATCAGGATTCTGATGGATAAATTAAAATGGCTACAGTCAAGTAAGGAAAAAAACTCTTTCAAACCCTACCTGGAATGATTAATTACCCCAGTTCTCCTTCCTGATTAAGTCCTCAAAGCCCCCTTCTCATAGGAAGTCATCTCTGACTATGCCAGTACTTCAGTTATCTATTGATAGAGTAGTCCTGTGTAACAAACTGCCACAATAATTAGTGACTTAAAACAACCACCATTAATGATTTTCCGGAAGTCTATGGGTGACCTTAGAAATTCTATTGATTTGACCCAAGCCCCCAGGGTTCATGGGAGTAGAGTCAGCAGGTGGGTGGGCTGGGGGGCCACTGGTCTAGAATGGCTTCATAGAGAACAGCTCAGCTCAACTCCATGTGGTCTTTCTTGCTCTGGCTGGTGAGCCTTGGTTTGTCCTCATGACAGTTGCAGAGTTCTAAGGGAGTACAAGAAATCTCAGCCTCTTTTTGTCAGGTCCAGAACGGGCACAAGGTCACTTCCACAGCTATGTGTTATTATAAATCACAAGGCCAACCAGATTCAGCAGGTAGTACTGTAGACTCTTCCCCTTAATGGAAGCAGTTGCAAAGTCACATGGAAAATGATGTGGATACAGGGAGGTATGGAAGACTGAGGTTATTTTTTCTATTTCTCTATTATATCCAACCTCTGCAAATTTACTGAGACCAGAAATCCTGCATCAGATTGACCACAAGTAGCACTTGCTTTGAGCTGTTTTCTAATTAATGCCTTCTAATAAGAAAATTGTATCTCCACATTAATCCTAAATACTTTAAAGGCTAGAATTATCTTTATTCCTCTCATATTTACAGGGTTTAACATCATATTGATATTTTACTTTATTTCAGAAACCCTATTTATCTAATATTGATTAGTATCATCTTCATTTTACTTATAGTATAGGTTCTTGGTCTTAGGAAGAACTTATGAAGAAAGTTTGGTATGTAAAATTCAAAAATATATTGCTTTATCATTTTCTTTAAAATTATTTCAATCCTGGTGTCTCTATCCTGCTGAACTCCTGAAGTTCATCCACAGTCAATATTGGGGTTTGTTACCTTCCTGTGGGAATTCAAATATTAATAGAAAGTAGAAAAAGAGCTTCTGGGTTCTATTTTGTCACAACTCAAGTCCAAGAAAAAGCAAGAAAAAGACGCAGAAGAGCATCAAATTCAAGACAACCAAGAAGTGGAATTTTTAGTAGCATCCCTCTTCTCTAGGGCAGCAGCATCCCTGCCCTCTGAAGTTTCATCCCTGGCCAGGGGTACTTCTAATTCTGTGAGTACAGCCTGTTGATCCCTAAAGCTTTGTTGTAGTTCGAATATGGACTGTTCCCAGAAGACCATATGCTAAAAATTCAATCCTTAGCTTGGCACTACTGTAAGATGGTGGGACCACTAGGAGGTGGGGCCTAGTGGAAAGAAGTTCAGTTGTTGGTGGCATGTCCTTTATGTGGGTATTGACACCCTCCACTTTGCTTTCCAGCTGCCATGAGAATAGGCCACCTCTGCCAAGTACTTGTAACCTGATGTGTGGGCCATATATAGACCCCAAAGCAAAAGGGCCAAGCAGTCATGGACTAGAATCTCTGAAACTATGTGCCAAAGTTATCTTTTTCCCTTTTAGTTGATCATCCCAGGTATTTTGTTACGATAATGCAAAACTAACACACCTTCAATTTTTCCCTTGTTGTTCTCAAAGATTTCAATCCCTTCTCCCTACCCACACCAAAGTACCAAACTCAAAAACAGGAAGAACTATGATCTTTCTATAGATTCTGCTTGTAGCTTTAAGAAAACAAGGTGTGCTACTGCATAGGTAAGTGATCCCTCCTTTAAATTTTGGAAGGAGAAAATATAGGAAGAAAAACTACACAAAATTGCCCTCCATGGTTTATATTTTCAAAGAAGCTTCTGGTAGTCTTCAAACTGCACACTAGATCAAGATCTCATTCACATGTGCCTAACTTCCTCCTCCCATATCACTTCTCAGAAAGAAGCAGATGAGTTCTAATCATCATGGGCAGCAACCAAAGGGAAGGTCACAGGCGGTAATAACATTGGCCCATAGCAAGATGCTTGAAATATACCCCAGAGCTAGATGAAGTAGCAGATACTAAAATGTACTCTCAAACCCAACTCTTTGTCTGGCTTCAAGTACAAGCCAGCTGTTCAACAGCCTTAGGAAACAAATGCAAGAATAACTAATTAAATGAATATGTGTTAAGGATGAATAAGAGGGGAGTTGATGTTTTGATGCACAAAGAGTTGGCTTCCATTGTAAAATCTTTCTTTCTCTCCATGTACCACAACCATTCTGAGAAATCTCAACACACGTGGAAGTTGTAATGTGTGATTATGACTCAGTGGTCTGGGAGTCTGGGAGGCAAACCTGGTTAGGAACATATGCTGCAAGAAGAGCCCACATATGATGGAACTATAACTTTCATGCTTCCCGAAACATATCTACCATGATTCTTCCATGTGCCATAAACTTACCCCTAGGTAAATGCTGGTGAATAAAAACCCTCAATTGTTGCCCTTAAAAGCATGAAGATGCATTACCATAGAAAAGACATGGAACCAAGAACCCTTCTATTAGACTCTGAAATATGGAGTAAGTGGCATCTATTCTCTTTTCTAGGATAGTATGTTTCTCCTTTTAAGATCCACACAATTTCACATTTCCTCCCCTCAATATTTTCTTTTATGCCTATCATTATTATATCAAACTTCCATGATGGTAGAGTAAAGAAACATGGAAGACTTTACCTCACTTTTCATTAAAGGTATCAGATTGTAGTGATCACTAGATGTATTCACCATGGTGATATCATTCTCTTTGTTGTTCTCAACATTTGGGGAACAGGATTTGAGTGGCCAGAACAAATTGATAGAGGAGATAAAGCAATCAGTGCCTACAGAGGCCAAGCAGGAAATTAAAATAAGTAATACAAGATCAAACAGAATAAGAAATTGCAGGCAATCAGAACACACATAAAGAAATCAGCTTTCCAGTCAATTATTGCCACAGGGATTATGGTCCTATTATTGCCAAAGCATCCATATTTTTCAGGGATATGAAGAAATTCATATTTGATGTGAACTCTCTCAATTTTTCAATCTTGAAGATTTTTTTTTTCTTTTACAAAGAGTGTAGACCACATAAAACATGTCATTGAGTGAAATGTGACTTTTGGACAGCCAGCGGGTCTCTAGAGCAAGGAACAAAATGTTTCATTGAGAGAATGTCTCCAGATCTTTTCTTGTCTTTGGAATTCAAGCCAGTTGAGTAAAATGTGAACCAGAAGGTCTCTTATCCAATGTTTAAAATTCAAAGAAATCCTCTGTAGTTGTACAATTCCACATGAGTCTATTGAGGAACAGACATGTGGATGCCACTTTTCAAAAAATCATGTCTTGCCCCTGCCCCTCATGTTATGGTTTTTCATTGAGGCCTCTGGGTTTGTTGAGGTCATGTGTGCCCCTTGCTCTGCACAGGTGGACTAACTGTGTACCTTGGGTTGAGTCACCTCAAGATGTGTCTGAAAATGGTAGTGTTCTGGGTCTACCATTAGTAAAGGAGGCAAAAATAGACAGTTTCACCAGAGGTGAGTTGGGGGAGTTGGCTGTACTCTAAGAGCTAGATATTAAGTTGACTTCTAACTCAGTTTCCCAAAGCAATGGATCTATTATTCAGAGACTCCTTGTGGTTCAGTTTAATGAAACCACAGAAAATTTGCAAACTAAACTCACCAATATAAGACACTAATAGAAAGCAGACTTTTCTTCTTTGGTTATTGAGCACATCTTCAGGGACCTACTCTCTGCGTTCTCAAGGTTTGGGGGAATGTAGAGATGGCAAGGCTTGGCTTTGGCAGGCACATACTGGGCATGTGCCAAAACTTTTGTACTTTATATTTGCTATGGGAGATTGTGCCTACAATGCTTTTGTACTTTCATAATTATAAAGATTTGCTCCTTTGAGTTTTTCAGATCCCTGTACAATCTCCTCCCAGTGAAGTTCCCTCATCAACTTCTCTACAGTAGTACCCCCATGCCCTTCTTTCTCCCAACTGGTGTGGGTTTTCATCATAAACCTCTCTTTATTTCTTTCTGTTGATGTTATACATTTCTTTGCATAATGTCTCCTCCATAGAACATAAACTTGAGGAGGGCAGGGTTTGTTCATAGACTCATTACTGTTGTCTAATGTCTAGAACAATTGGCAGAGCTATGTGGATGGTCAAAATAAACGCACATTGAGTAAATCAACAGCTTATGGCTTATGCACTAAGGCAAAATATACATTGAGCATTAATGGTTCCTGGCTGGGTCTCCCCAAGTCTTTATTTGAGGGGGGTACCACATTTGATGTCAGAGATAAACACATTCCCTTTCCCAATCTGTATTCCACTGGACATATTTTACATACACTTTTATTTTCCTCATATTTTGTTATTTTGATTCAATTTCTTTTGGTAAAATGATGCTTCTGGTATATGAAAGGAAAGGCTTGAAATATTTTGTCTAAATTGCTCAGAATGTACTTTGGTCATGAAAATTTCTCCTTTAGATTGATTTGATGGTTTGAGTGTGTGTGAATTGAATAACATTTCCTTTTGTAGATAAGTAGATCTAAAAGATGAAAGAGAAATTTATAGACTTTGTTATTATTTGGAAAATAATCACTCTGGGCTTTGGATCAGCTTTCTATTTATACAAATTACCAATTTCTAACACTGACATTTCAAATTTTTGTATCATTTATTTTACCCATTCATTGGATTGCCTTCAACACAAATTTTAGTTATCTATATTTCCCCTTGGTAACTGAGATATCTTTTGATAAACACTGACAAACCAAAAACAAATACTTGACTCTAGGAAGTTTCTAAAGAAGGGATTTAATGTTACTTTAAGAGGGGTAGGAAGCAATGTGAAAAGAAAAGCATATTGTTTTTCTCATTTTATTTCCCATGTACAAATAAATATTTTTGAAAGTCAATATTTCATTCTAACGTAGTGCAGGAGGTAGGTGAGGCAAGGCAGAAGGGAATCAGAGGATAGATGAAGTTGGACAAACATTTGAATGTTGTCTCATGGCTACTCTCTGCCAAATGATATTGATCTTTGGTTCCAATTGTTAATTACTAAGGAACCAAACTGGTTACATTTTCCTTAAGTGAATCTTCGTGTTTGTATGAGAAAAATATGAACTGGAGAATATATGGAGATAATTGCCAGTTCATTTCAATAATTGGTCCCAGTATTTCACTAAAATAGCTCTTATTAATTGTGAACAAAACATCCTCACTAAATTTAAAAAATTTAAATTCTAAGATTTCCTAATCATCATCTTTATTCTCTTCTCAGCAACATTTGCTGCTGGTGACTCTTCTTTCCTTCTTGGCATAGTACTGCACCATAGCTTCCATGTCTTGAGTTCTGCTTTTTCTTTTGACTTCATGAAACCCTTCCTTTGCCCTTGGTACTGGCATTTCTTCTTGTCCTCATTTGCTAGATTTTGGCTGATCCAAGACACAGGACTACCTCTGTTATTTTATTCAACAATCTCTTTTCACAGTTCCTTAGATATATGCCTTCCTTTAATTCCTCACTATTTTGAACAAGAGCCTAATCTATAAACCCTATACTCAAACTTTTAGACATCTATCAATACTTATTGACTTCTACAAGTCTCAAAGATATTCCAAAATCAACTGATCCAAACCTAAGTTTATAATCTCATAACCCAATCTTCCTTTGGTCTTCACATCCTATCCTGATCATGATGCCAATATTTAACCCAGTATGAAGATCACTCTTGATCCCTTTCTGTCTTTTATTCCCTCTCCCAAACACTCCTAATTTTATTCTCTAATACATCTCAATTTTCTTCATTACTCTTTAAATCTATAACTACCCTAACCTAAGCTATCATCTTATTTTCTATGGAAAACTACATACTCTTTCAAATGGCTCTAACTACACCCTTTTTTAGACCCTCCTTCCCACTTCTCCCCAGTCTGCTTCCTTAGAGTGATTCAGAGTAAGTCCAATCACCACAAGGTTCAAATACACATGTGACCTCCCACTGCATTCTGGGCAAACAGAACACACCCAGCTCATAAAACCCTTCTGTTTGAGCTTCACCCACCCATCAGGCCTCACAGTACACTGTGAACTTTCTCCTCTTTTATGTAAGCATACTCATCTTCCTTAACCAGTTCTTAACATTTCCTCCCAAGGTCTTCTGAGTGATATGGCACTTCAACTTTTCAGCATTTTCTCCTCTTTACCTAGTTGACTCAGGTCTGCCCGATCTCAACTTCCTCAGTCAAATCTTCTTCCCTGTCCTGACCAAATCAGGAAAGCACCTCTCCTTTGATCACTTAAATGCTATTTTTATGAATGATATTATTTAGTATTTTGTGTATTGTTTATGGTTTGTTAATCACATATTAATCTCTGTTCTCCTCATAGGTTACAAGTTTGATAAAAACAGGAACCATAATTAGTTTATTACCATTGTATGTTTAGTACATACACATCATTAATATTTATGGAATAAAGAAATAAAAGGAATTGTGAAGCAGTATTTATGCTTGAGTTTCTTATCAAAGGTCATATTTGGGATGTATGTACATTTGGGTCCTTAAATGAAAATTAAAACCAAAATCAATTATAATAGCCTGAAATTAGTGCCCTTGATTTCCAAACCTGAAGCTACTCTGGAGCTCCAATCAGCAGACGCAAGATTATAAACGAATGCAGTATCAGAAGCATGGGAACTGAAGAGATATTGCCAACTTTTTCCATCCTAGAACAAATAACCCTTTATCTGCTTGGTAGGCTAAACCATATTCTCTATAAAAGTTTATATAATCCCTGATAGCAGTGATTATAGATTGAAAGCAGAAAACATACAGGTTGGTTAAATGGATGTAAAGAAAAAGAAATGTTAGAGAAAAGGGAAGTAAACTGAATTTTATGAAAAAGATTGTTTCCAGATATTCCCAAACTATAAGACAAAAAGCATATTTCTCAAAGAGAAATATGAAAAAGTTTCTACAAAATCTTAGTAACTCATGTGTAAACTCCCTGTGAGCATATGTACATATGGCCACCATCTTGGATGTCAAATAATCTGTCTGCTGTTACTGTAAAACCAACTCAGAATACCCAAATTGTTAGTATCCAGATGCATTCTCCCAGATCATTTCTTACATTCTAAAGTGATACAAGAAATCTCTGGTTGGCCATGTGTAGCAACTGTTGCCTCAAATTATAAGATTGTTGAGCACATGCTATTCAGATTTCAGACAAATAAAACACTGGGATTCTTATTTAGACCAAATTGAAAGTAACCCAATATGTTAAATAAGAGTATATCAGGACACAAAAGACATTATTTTAAACAAGAGACATAATGAAGCCTCGTGCTAGGACTAAAGCTAGGATGCAGACTTTCTCTACATTAGGATCATACATCTCAAAAGCTTGTCACAGGAGTCCTGAGCAACATAGACTCATCCAAACTCTAGCACTGATTATTATACCCTATTCACCTAGCTCTTTGCGTTCGACCTACTTGATCACAAAATGAGAGGCAATGGCTGAAATAATTGGAATCTTGAGACCATAAACTTGTAGCTGGTAGCTCCAATTTATTTCAAGATCATTTTTATTTGACTTGTGCAGTGTATGTAAGGCATATTTTAGGCGTCAAGGTTTAAGGGTTACAGTATTTTTCATAAAATTCCAGATTCTCAAACAATTATCCTAAAAAGAATTGCCTAGACTTGCATTGTCCATCCTGCTAGATGCATGTCCCCAAGATGCTTTAGTCCCCACCTTGCCTTATTTCCTTCATTGATTCATATGTTCTGCCAAAAGTGTTCACAGAAGATTTGGAGATATTTACAATTTTTTTTTTTTTTGCTGAAATGATAAATACCTGCAAAGATCCAGAGTGTAGGGGTAATATTTGTAAACTCTAGTTGACTGCACCATAGTTTGTGTTGGTCTTTTTTAGTATCTAGCTGCAGTTGAAGTTCTCTGTTACCTATTGTTCCATCAGGTCTGTCACCCTCTACATCTTGGGGACTCTGTTCTAAATATGTGTGAGCAACAAACCGTTTTCTTGTCTCACCCATCACTGAATGTAATAAAGGCAACAGACAAGCCCCAAAACAATAACCACTTGAAAATCATGGACTGTCTTAGTGGCAGGGAATATAGAATATTTCTCATGGAGAAATTTGAAAGTCTCTTGCCTTTATATGCAATAAAGATTATGAGTACATTAAATTACAGAATTACACATATCTCAAGTTTCAAGTTCAAAAATTGTCTAGCATTAATGAGCAGAACAATCTTTAATTATTCTTTAAGTTTTTTTTTTTCTTTTAAGATTATCTTCTTCCATTCCTTGATAGAATTTAGAGGTCGATTGTATGTATGACACACAGAAGATATTCAAAAGATAATTAGACTCCTCTTTGGAATTAAGTAAAAGAATGCTTGTTTATGAAGATGTGGTAACTGGGCCTAAGGTCATGGACATGTATTCTTTTTTAGTTGCAGCCAAAATCAGGTTTGGGGATTTCTGATGAGTTCTTTTTGGTGCTGGTTGTTATTAGAGAAAAATGGATCTTTCTGCTGCATGCTTAGAAAACCAGACGTTATCACCACTTGATTATTCATTTGCTAGTACAGCTTGTTTCATTTATTAAAAGAAAGTCAAGGTTGAAATTGGATCTCTGCAATGCATGTCCGTGGCTTTATGTGTTTGTGGATAATAAACAGCCTTTCAATGTTCAGTGTTGACTTTCTGGGCTATAATTTGGCATCATTTTGATCTTTCTTTGAATGAGCCAACAGCATTATGGAGTCTGTAGCTTTAAATAAGAAAACACAAGGAGGAGAGGGGCGAATGTGTTCCCTTTGGGCTTAGTGGGGTGGCGGGGAGGAAGGGGAAGCTTTTGTTCAGTCACGGAAAATGGACGTGTGTCTCATGGTGGCCACAGTTTAAGTAAACATAAATTCTGAACTAGAGATCAGACCCACCATTTCCTCAGTGCTAGCAGTACCAAACCAAAATATAGTTTTATTTGGCTAACCCCAAAGTAGGATGTGGGTGCCAGTCTTGAAAACCACATGATCAGGTTTCCAGCAGACACCACTAGGACTAGGTTTTGTCTTCCATGGAGAAGTCCTGAAAGCACTACTTCTAGCAGCACCATCACTGTGTTTAACACAAACAGATGTAACCATAACAACAGCTCCCTCCAAAGAGAGGACCAAGGGTCCTTTGCTTAGAGTCTGAGGTTGGTCCATATTATAACACTACTTAGAGAATGGGCATCATTAAAGAGATGGAGGGGAGATGATGCAAACCCAGGATAGAAACTGGAGTAAAGGAATATACTATACTCTCCATCTTCCCATGATTTTTGGAGTCATCAATCTAGAGTCCATGTTGAGAAGCATCACTTGGCCTTCTTGGAAACTATTTCATTCCAAATGGTGATCCAGTAAAGAACTGAATAGTAACATGTGCTTTCAACATATTTTGCCTTTCTTTTATGAGGAGAATTCCTTGGGACCCTTAATTATTCCAATCACCTTAAATTCTGTAAGCCTCGAGCCTGGGTTTGCTGCTTCAGAGATTTTCATGGTGTGAAGTTTTATTTATTGACCACAGAGTTGTTGTTCTTCCCCCACCTCCCTGGAGCCAGGGAGGGATGGGCGGATGATAGAGTTGGGTGCCCTGAGTTAATGACTAGCTCTGTATTCACAAGCTCGTTTACTTTTGTCCTCACCTGACGCCTCAATGCCGCCAATGAGTGGGAATTAATTTTATTGAGGACCTCTCAGTTCCTTAAAAGAAAAACTGCTCACTTGGCTGGAAATGCTTTGACAGAAGGCAGAGCAGCCGGTCACATTCGAACACTGTGTCTTCTGAGTTTGGGGACAGAGGAGGAGTGGCAGATCCAGAAGGAGGAGGGGACCAAGCAGTCATTTCATAGGAGTTATTATGGGGTGGACTGAGTCTCAGAAGACTCCATCAACAGCTCTCTTGCGAACGACACAGCTTGCTGTACCCTTTTCTGCCACTCCCCACTAACTCTGTGCATGACACCCCCAGCACCCTTCCCAAGAATCAACTCCCCATAAGAAGGTAATCATCTTATGGTGAATTGGAGAAGAAGAAAAGGCAGTCAAGGAAAATGTTATGATAATAGAAAGCTCTTCAGTGTCCTCACCATCTGGTGCTCTGTCCTAACAAAGAAGGTGAAAATTGAGTGCCCAGTAACTTCTTTTGGCTTCAGATAATGGGCGCTCACTCTGATTTGTGTTCTTCACAAGAGTAATTCGCTGTCATTTCACACCACATCTGCACCACATTTCCTCCTCAATACAGCCTTACATATAAGTTACCACACTTAATTAAGTTCGCATCATTCTCCTCCAAAGAACAGAAAAGTTTGTGTGGAGGCCCAAGTGGCAAAGAGGCATAAATGAGATTTTAGTGACTCTTGTTTTGTGGAAGAAATGGAGATTGATGGGGAGCTCATGCCACCAAGGGTTGGCTCCCGGGTGGGGCAGGGTGGGGATGTACCCCGACAGCTTTAGGCCAGGCAACAGCTGTGAATAAGCTTAGGCAGGCGGCCTTGTGGCCAGGCATGCTTGGGGAGGGGATGGGGACCCTATTGTCTCATAATCTCGCTTTTGAAATTGTGCTACAATTGATTCGATCTGATTTCTAAGGTGCTGTCACCAGAGCATCATTAAAAGTCCTTTAAGAAACTGGAGAATAGACTAGATCACCAGAGGCGGCTTTGTTGGCCTCTTCTGGGCCTTTCTTTGCTGTGTTTTCCCTTCCAGCTGACAGAAGGGGAGGAGCCTGTAAGCTCAGGACAATTAACATGGAGAATTTTTTGTTTTTTAAATCAATAACACAGAGTGACAGGGAGAATCTAAGCAACACTTTATTGAAGACAGGTGTCTTAAATTTTTTTATTTTACCATCTTCTTAGCATGAGAAGCATAATTCCACATTCTTATGGTTGGCCATTAAAAAAATTTAACAACTGTTTTGTGAGTGTGCGCGTGTGAGTGTGTGTGTGTGTGTGTGTGTGTGTTTTCTCCTACCAGTACTCCCAGAGGTTTAAAAGTCCCCTCTTCTAGAGGTTGTGTAGGCAGCAGACAGCTAGGAAGACTGAGCCCAGGGAGAAGGACATTAATCAGCAGACCAAGTACCAGTGGATGAAAACAGAGATCCTACCAGTCTCGCCTGCTATCTTAGTCATAAGTAAATTAGCAACTCTTTATCCTCTCTTTAAATGATAAGGAGGGAGCCAGTGTGGGGACCTTTAAGATATTTCTCACAACAAGTGTCAAAATATCCTGAAAGCTCCCGGGGTCCACCTCCCACACACACTATGCCCTTCATTTGTTTATCTAAATGCTGACAAATTGCGGTATTTTAACAGCCTATCTGCAGGCTTGGCTTCATTTGCATGACGTGCCCTCTATCTTTGAGCGGATAATGAGGCTCAACATAAAGCTCTCATTGAGGGCTCCACAGAGCTTGACAGTGATGAATACCGAGCAGGAGAATTAGGTGGTTTAGAGAAGAATATGCTATTGTGCACAGCCCCTATCCTTTTATCTATCCTGCTGCTCATTTTCAGGTCTTTCAAGGGAACTGCCTCCATACTCTTTTTAGCTAGTGTCTTTTACCTCCCTTTCACTCTGAATGGGCACGATCCTCCAAATCGTCAGCTCGGCCCTGTGCTATTTTAGTCACTCTAATTATGATCCCGTCTTATCCTATGAAATGCTAGAGGTTTCCTTTCAGTGTAGGAGCCACTGAGAAAAGCTGTAAAGCGTTGTCCCAGGAGTATTCGGCAGCCCCTCCACCCACTGGATTCTCAGAGACTTACTTTTGCATTGCAGAACCCAGCCACCTTCTGTCTGAAACGTTTAGTGGCTGTCATGGGACAGAGTGGTCACTGAGTCCACCCTTGAGGTGTGGATAATGTCTAGGAAAGTGACAGAAGTTCAGGAATTCATTTTTTGTCAGAAATTCAGTATGTGCTCAAACATCTACAGTTGTAGCTGAGGGTGCTTATGTTTTTAAACGGGACACAGAGAGGATTTAGCTTGATTGGCATGTGCAAGGTTACATAGAGAGTTTCTCCAGGGAAGGGTGAATGCTTTCCCACCCTGGAAGGCATTCCTTAATATATGTGGGAGAAAGAGGTTTTGGTGATGGAACAGTGAGCTTGTAGTATAACAAGTTTGGGAAGAATCGAATGGATAGATGGATATAACTGATCATTTCATTCTCAAAATAAAGAAAGAGGCCCGGAAGGTGATGTGATTCACCTGGTGTCTCATAGCAAACCTGTGAACTAACCCTTTTCCATGTCAGGAGCTAGGAAGGAACCTGAGTTGACTGAATTTCCTCGCAGAAAAATGGATGGACTGGTACATTCTATTTACCTAAGTTTCTGTAAGCAAGGACCCTCCAACACACTTCATTTTGAAATTCTTGCTAATATTACTTATAATGATCAACTGTAATTTCCAGTCCTCTGCCTGGATCCAAGATTCATTCTCTCTAATTCTCTGATAACAAAACTGATAATCTTCATTTCATCTGCTTGCAGCCAAATTTTCAGTTTACCTGACCATTTACAAACACCCGAATAAGCTTCTTGGACTTTGCTATATTCCTTGACACTCAGTCCAGTGGGATGGGCAAGACTGTGGGTCTCCTAGAAATCAATGATATGATCAGAAAAAACATGTCAAACCAATAGACAAAGAGCCTGTTAGAGAGGTTCAGATTCTTCCTAACCTTCTTATTTCATGATACTGTGGAATTCCATCAGCTTCTCAGAGCTCATAATGCTGAAGTATTTGAAATAAATTTACTTCTAGCTCTTTATCCTTTTAAATGATACATTTTATTTTCTCTAGTTATTGATTTACTATGTGATTATCATAGAAATATTTAAATTAGAAAAATGCACCTTATTCCTCAGTATCTCTAATTTGTCATCTAATGATCTTCATTAATGTATTGTTATATATATGTCATCATTTTCCCAAAAATATCAACGTTCCATTCTTACTATAATTTTCAGGACTACATAATTTCTTTCTAATGACATATCTGATTTTTAAAAAACAATTCTTCTATAGAACCTATACTACTGTATATGTAAAGTACTGTTTACATAACTGGTAATAAATGGCTAACAGGTCCCAGGAAAGAAGGTGAACGATAATAATTTCACATGTAATGATGGGTTCATACGCACAAGCAAATTGAGAATTGTTATTATAGAAAAGTACTCGGCTATATAATTGATTTAGTTAGAAAGTCAAATAGTTTCCTCTTTTGTATATTCTGTATGTGAGAATCCATAAAATAAGTGTAAGATGATGTCAGGCAGAATGAAGAGCACATGCTTTCAAATCTTACCTCTATTCCTAACTATCTGTGTCAATTTAGGGAAGTTGCTTAGCCTAAGTCATTATTTCTTCAATCTGTTAAAGCTGGATAACAATGCCTCTCTCTTCTAACATTGTTACAATGACTTATGATTATGCATTTTAGCCATTTTATCACCGTACCTGGCAAATAAGGAAGATTTTCAGCAAGGGTAGAAGCTTAATCAAGATGCTCGTGAAATCTTCCGGAATTCATCTCTGTGATGGATTCTCAGACCCATGGGAGAGTGTTAGTGTAGGCTAAGTCTTCCTGGTAGCTTGGGAGGCGACCAGCTGATTAGTTTTCATTGTGAGGCTGTATTTGCCATCCCTCTGAACAAAGCCCAGGGGCCCGCCCCAGCACTGCTTCAAAGGCCATTGGGAGAATAGTGGTAAAAACCATCTGTCCTACTGGGATGGAGAAGTGATTGATAAATTTTTTGCACATGTTCTTTGTAAGTCAATGACTGGGGTCGCCTGTGACTGGATATGTTGCCCCGATAGCATTCAAGTGGACATATGTAGTGGCATTTAAGTGCTAATTTTTGCTTTGGAAAGAAAGGGAGATTTGCATTGGAAACATTAAAAACACAGATTGAGGATGTAACATATGGAAAATAGGCAGTAATCCTCACGCTAGGGCACATGAATATTCTCAATGTGGAACTCATGAGAACACAATATTTACTCTCCCCATGTTAAAAAATAAACAAATATTTTTTTTAATCCAAATCATTTAAGAGTGTGACATAGCAGAATGTACTAATAGTCAAAAAAGAGGATGTTAAGCTGAATTAGTGTTCAATTTATTTCCTTATAAATTGTGTGACCATGGACAAATCATTGGTCTATTTTGAAATTTTTGATCTTCTTTGGTTATTCACTTAAATAACATATTTTCAAATTATTTTGCTACAAAGTGAAGCACAGACCAATGTAATATTTGTTGTAGCTTGAATGACAAAACTTACAAGAAGGAAACCTGGGATACAGCTTCTGGTCCACTTTGATCACATTTGTATAGGACACATGCACATCTCTCAGATGGCAGATGACATAGTTAGTCTTGAATAAAAATGGATGCTTTCCTAAAGCCCTACTAGTTTTTTCCTATTATCTGTTTTCACCTTATTTCTCAAAAATGCCAGTTTAACTAGGGAAAGGACTTCCAAGATAAAGAATACATTTCCTAGACTTTCTGGTGGTTAGGTGACTATGCATTTTCTTCTGAGGTGTAACTGGAAGAAGTGTATACCCATTCTCAGAAGTGTCTTTTGGTATTATTATTATTATTATTTTGTTACTGGGGACTGAACCCAGGGCAGTTTAACCACTGAGCCACATCTCCAGTCCTTTACATTTTTAATTTGGAAACAGGTCTCACTAAGTTGCTTAGGGCCTTGCTAAGTTACTAACTTGCTGAGGCTGGTTTCAAACTTGTGATTATCCTGCCTCAGCCTTCTGAGTCGCTGGGAATACAGGCATGTGCCACCACAGTTGACTTTGGTTTCTGTTCCTTTTTTTTTTTTCTAAGTATTTTAAATATATATAATGGCATTCAAGAACGTACATATGTACAAATTAACTGGCAATTATTTATAGCTCAGTGTCTTGCTTTCAGAACACAAGAAAAATCTCAAAGTGTTTTATGCCCAAAACCTAGGGGTAGATAATCTTATCATCATTTTTTTATTATTATTATTATTGGTTCATTTTAGTTATACAGGACAGTAGAATCCATTTTGACATAATTATAATTATGTCATAATTGACATAAGAATATATCTTGTCCTAATTCAGTCCCCAGTGTTTCTCCTCCTGCCTCATCCCCTGCTCCCTTCCCTCTACTGATCTTTCTGCCATTTGCCCACAGTTCTTTTTTAAATTAATTTTGGGTAGGTATATGTGATGCAAAATTCACTGTGGTATATTCATATATACATGTAGGAAAGTTATGTCAGATTCATTCCACTGTCTTTCATTTTCTGATCCCTCCCTTCCCTTCATTCCCCTTTGTCTACTTCACTGAAATTCTTTCTTTTTTTTAATCCCCTCACCCCCCCTTATTGTGGGTTAGTTTCCACATGTCAGAGAAAATATTCAACTTTTGGCTTTTAAGCTTGTATTTTTAATCATGGTCTGGAAATCTATAGGAAAAATGAGGACTCCCACAGTTCCCATAGAGTTCTGCAACAATGGGGTGCCTTGAGGATGGCATCTACAAGCAGCAGAACAACAAAACAGAAAACATTTGAGTATCTGACATCATGGAGCAGTATATTATACTTCTAGGGTTCATTTATGTCCATAATTTAGAAATGTCAAGGAAAATATATATTTGCATTTGTTAAAGCAGCTGTTTCTAGGGATTTTTGCTTTTTTATACACTGAACCTAATCTTAAATTTTAAATCCATATTTAGTATTCCCTTTTGAAATTCAAATGTTTATCCATTTTTCTGGACTCTTTTTTTAGTACATTAATCATTAGTGTTAGAGGGGTATGTCTGTTGACCTGTATTTGAGGTCAAGGGACTCATCTCAAACTTGAATTTGAGGGGAATGCAAAGCCTGTAGCAAGAGTTTTTAAGACAAAATCTGGATGGGGCACAGTAGTTGCAAGTAGTCTCACATACAGAAGGAGAAATGGTTATGGGATGTAGGGGTTTCATACAATAAATGGGAAGAAGACAGTAAAAAAAAGGTAAAGGTTGTAGGAGTCTGTCTTAATCAGCTGTTGCATCACTGTGATGAAAATATCTGATAAGAACAACTAGAGAAGAGAAAATTTATTTGTGGCTCATGGTTTTAGAACTCTCAGTCCTCAGATGGCTGACTCCATTGCTCTGGGTCCAAGGTAAGTCAAAACATCATGGAGGAAAGGCATGGAAGAGGGAAGCTTCTCAGCTCATGGGGGTCAGGAAAAGAGAAGCAAAGAGACCACAGAGAAGATAACAGTTCCAGGATATACCTCCAGTGACCTATCTCTTCTAGCCATGCCCTGACTGCCTATAGTTACCACCCAGTCAGTCCATTCAAACCGGGATGAACTGATTAGGTTACAGCTTTCACAATCTAATCATTCCATCTCTGAACATTCCTGCATTAACACAGGAGCTTTGGGAGGACAACTCATATATTCAAACCATAACAGAATCCTCTATCTGTTTAACAGTCTCATGTGTGTAAGACTGCGCCAAGTACTTGAATTGTCAAAATTAACTTTTGACAAGTAAATTTACCCCTTTATAGCTAATTTCCTCATCTGCAAAGTGGAGATAATGGTGGAATTCTATCCAGGACTAAGTAAATCCAAGCTATCATTATTGATGTTTTTATTTTTAGAGATCAAAGTAAAATAAGGGTGACAAAACATAAATATTATTAACAGAAGTACAGTATGATGATTTACATGATAGAGATAAGAGTATAGGATTCTGGATAACATGACAGGGAGGAAACTAACAGTTGGGTGAAGGTATTCATGGATCTTCTCAAAGAACTTTGACTTCTAGAGGGTTCCATATTAGAACCTAGACACGCAAAGTTGTGTCTTCACATGAAAAATAGTGTTCCAGGCTGTGACTCAACTTGTGCAAACACAAGGAGACAAGGAGAATAGGCTGTTTTGCATATTGGAGAATGCAGGTGTTGTTGGGGGGAGATAGGATGATGTACTGGTATAAACATAACAATTATTTACAGCAAGGAATCCATTCTGATAGGGTCACATCCGTTCTGATTGGTGCCTATGCTAAACTGGTAATTTTGAACATAATCCCTAAAAAAATGTGTGTAAAATGTCATCACAAGCTTTCTATGCCTTAGTAAAGCATCAGGAGTAAATCCTAATTATCAGTTCACTATTCCCTGAAAACCAGAGAGCACTTGATGGAGACATTTGCTACAATCAATTTTCCTTTCTATTATCAGTGTTGTTCTTTTGTGAAGTTTTTATATGTAGTATATAGCTAATATTGTATTAAAATTGTACTGAAAAAAAAAACAGAAAATTATATAGTTGATGTGCTTTGGAAGGGTCTAAACTGTGTCATTTTCCCTCTGAAAGATGTGGATGTGTCTCATATAAGTGGGACAAAAGTAGAGGAGGTGCTCATGGAATTTCCATATACTCCCCTGCCTTTCTCAATCCAAGTTTTTTTGTTTTTTGTTTTTTTTTTCCCCAACAGTAAGTAAATGGAGGCCATAAGTATCACCTCTTGGATCACCCACTAAGAGCTTGTGTGAGTTTCCAAGTGTTCTTTGACCATATTATGCCACTATGTAGTATTGCATGGTATTTGTTGGCCATGTAGCATGTGTAGTGAAAAAAGTTTTCCTGTGTTAACCAACTGTGTTTGTAGGGTTAATTTGTATTCAGAACGTAGGCTATCGCTGTCCTGACTAATATAAGAATTGTTACCAGAAGTGGGGTATTACACATCAAAAACTGAATATATGTGGCTTGGGCTTAGTGACTGCTAGTAAGCAGTGATGAAACTTAATTCAAAGGGCAAAAAAATGGCAATTTATGTTTTTTCTAGAAAAAACTATTTGGTAAAATTGCCATCTGGGGAAGTTTACTTGGTACCAGGTGATATGGGTTCTGATCCAGAAACTCTCCTGGGAGACATTGAAAAATAGAACTTTAAGTTTGCTGTTGCATTTATTTCAAATTTGATGAGGAATTGAAGATTTGAAAGGGATGAATTCAGAGAGAATTGACAGGTGCCTAGATGACCTGAAAGCAAATGTACATAGTTCAAAAATGTGGGTTTTATAGTATCTGAAAAACTGTCTCTGTGACCCTGAATTGTTGGAGTTGGGATTTAAAAGGGCTTTTAATATGAATTTTACCAATAATATATTTCAGAGCAAAGATTTTTTTATTGTGACTTCATTTGATCCAAAAATCTCTAAGTAGCCTATTTCTCCACTATATTAAAACTAGATGTATATGCTGAGAAGGTGCAAATGTAATGATTTGGGGTTATATCTAAAAGAACTGTTGGGATAGTTATTGATATGTAGGACTGGCTGACTTGCAGGTACTGAGAACCTACTGATTTTTGAGAAAATTTTACTGCTAAAGAAGCCATAAATCCTATCTGGAAACATCTTTGACTATTGTGGTTTAAAACAATTTTTGATCCATATTATGGTTTAGATACGAGGTAGACCCAAAAGTTCATGTGTAAAGCAGTATAAAAATGTTTAAAGTTGAAATGATTGGGTTATAAGAGTTTTAACCTATAGGCGCATTAATCCACTCACATGCTCATTAGCTAGGCAATAGTTGACTACAACAATCCCAGGAAGCAGACTTTGAAACTTGTGTAGTCTCAATGGAGAACATATTCTCCAGTATCCATTAAATGTGACCAAGAAATAAAATAGGCAAAGAAGAATATCTTGGAAAGAGATCCAGGGACAAGGGAGGAAAATGGGTGAGAGGTCTTCTCTCAGTGAACTGAATCGGGATCTAGACAGATGATATTCTGCATCCTCTGATCCTCAAACATCTACCTAAGAGAAAGTATACAAGTTCTGTTCTGTTATACATCTTTCATTATTCCTGTTTTTGTGGTTCATCTCATTCCTCTTCTACCATTATATATTGGATAGTGAGCAAAAAAAAAAAACCCGTGTTTTTATAGTTAATACATTTCAGAGGAGCCATATTTAGATGTGATAGAAATAATATTATCACATGGATATTCTGGATTTTGAGCAGGATAGGATGGCATCTTAGATCATTTCTCATGGAAAGGAGTTGCATGTTTTCTACATGTAAGAGTGTATTGATAAAATTCCTACAGGACACAGAAAGCTCTCTCAAATTAGCACACACAGGAGACTTTATTGATAAAGGGATTAGTAGAGTGTAGTAGAGTGTTGAGAGAATAATAAAGGGCACAACAGAGGTCTGTGATCCTTGTCATCCAGAGGCCCAAACCAATGAGGGGAGAAAACCGTTACCAGGACCTGGGAGGAAAGCAAGACTGAATCATTTAGGTCAGGTCAAGAGGCTCAGAAAGCCAAGGTGACCTCAGAGGGAAAGAACTGAGGGCATAAATGCCCTGACCTCATTCTCCCCTCCCCTTAGGTCTCCTGGGTCTTTCCCTTTAGTAATTCCAGCTGGAAGCCAGTGGCATTGAAGGCTTTTGATGATATATATTAGCTTCGAAGGGCAAAAAGTTAGATAAAGTCTGACCAGAGCACATCTAGGGTAGCAAAAAGATACAGGACATTAGAATGAAAGGAAGAAAGTTATTCACTGACCAGAGTGATCAATCCAGGCTTGTAATCCTATTCATATCCTCTTCCACACGTGCACAGTGAAGAATTTTCAGTGAAAACTAAATATATGCTGTGAGCAGCTAAGACTTGTTGCTGCATGTTGTGGATTGGTAGAGCTCAGAGCCCAGCAGAGGATGTTCAGTTAGTGAGTGGTTGATCTAAACAGGAACTCAACATTTATAGGTCCTTCCAAGGCACAGTACTGCTGGCCCAGCACCAGTTACAGTCTGGTTAGAAGTGAGGAGCAGGAAGCAAAGGGTGTGGAGCTGAGTGTGTCTAAGCAGAAGATGATTGTTTCACATTCTCTGTTCACTTCTCTGCTCACCTCTTGACTAATTAATTCAATTATTGATGCCAATTATCTTCCTTTCTCTGTCTTTCTGCCTTTATTATGTGACTTTGCACTTTCTTTCACTAAAGAGGTAGAATCTGTTTTACTACCCCCTGGACATAGGCTGCCCTTGTAACTGGCTTTGGCCAAATAGAAAGAGATAAAATTGATATCATGCCAGTTCTGAGCCTACAGAACATGGGAACATTCCCTAGTTAGCCAGCAAGAAGATAAGAAATACCTAAAACAGAGCCACATCACCTCTTTATTCCTGTTAGAGTTTCCACTTACACAACCAGATGAACCCCACAGGTAGGAGTGATCCCAGACCCAGTCACAGGAGTCTACTCTGTCTGAAGTTGGTTCAGGATGCAGGATTGTAGATATCTACTGCCATATCCTACTGAGGTCTTCTGGATTGTTTATTACACAGCCATACTATGACTATAGGTAAGTGATACACTCATGCCCTTAGCCAGACTAAATTACAGCTCCAAAGTGCTATTCTGTTCTAACGGAATTTTTGACTACCAAATGACTTTAGGTCCAATTCTCTTAGACAGTTACTTCCCCAGAGCCTTTTTCTGCAGTCCTTATGAGAAGTTATTAGACTTTTATTTACATTCATCCTCTTAAATTTTTCTTAAGCTTTAATTAAACCCAGGCTCTAGACTTATTCAATCCTGAATTTAAATTCTGTTTTTGCTTTTTAACAACCAAAGTTGTGGAGGCAAGAGGATCCCAAGTTCAAAGCCAGTCTGGGCAACCTAGCGAGATCCTGTGTCAAAATTTCAAAAATGGTTAGAGTGCCCTGGGTTCAATCCCCTGTACCACTAAATAAACAAATGAAAAGAATTGGGGATGTAACTTAGTGGTAGAGTGTCCCTGTGTTCAATCCCTAGTAGTTGTCCCCTCCCCAAATTGATCAGACTTAGTCCTGATGGAAAGCATTGCATCTACTGTTTGTTATCACACTCAAAACTGAGATATACTATGTAAAATACAATACTGAATGAAAGGAATAAGATGGGCTATGCTCACAACCATAAATTTTACTTCTGCTTATGTTTGTTGCATTATTTTCAGGGAAGAACAGTTTTAATGGGGGTCAGTCACCTTAAGAGTGAAAATAAAAAGGTCAAGGGTCTTTAGTTTATTTATGGTTAGTGTTTACATATTCCTACGAGGGCACCAGTGAAGGCTACTTAAGTCAACAAAGCTTGTAGCAGGTGATTCTAAGTGATATGCTGAGGCCAGCCTGTACCTGCTGGTGAGAGTTGAGTGTTAAATTTTCAGGTTTTGTTTTTAGCCAATTGCTACATAAAGTTGTTATTAAAATTCCAATTTATAAATTTATTTTTTAAATGTCTTTTAATGTTTGTATTAGTGCTTTATAGTTACATATAACATTGTGGTTCATATTGACATAATTACAAATGCATGGAATATAATCTGATCCATTTCAGTTTCCAATGCTTCTGCCTTCCCTCCCCACTTCCCTCTTCCTATTCCCCTTTCTCGACTGGTGTTTCTTTCATTCATTTATATGTTTTATATTGGTGCTTTATAGATATACATAGGAGTAAAATTCACTGTGGCATATTTATGCATGTAATTTATAATAAAATGAATTGCATTTAAAAAGATCATATTTAAAATTCATCACTTCCTAATTATATCAGCACATTTTACTGTCACCCATGATCCTCAGCAATCCAGTTGAATCTGGATAGAGGCACTACTATATAATGTTGTGCCTCTGGGCATCTTTTCTTAACTTCATGTTCAGTGATGTCCTATTGTTGAATTGAAATTGATCATACAGCATGTACAACACAGAAATCAGCACATTCTACAAGTGAGGGTTTTCTGCTTTGGAAGTTGATTGATCAGTGTGTACAAACCTGCATTTGGGTGACTCCATCAGTGGCACTTGGAAGATTTTGTTGATTTTGCAATTGTTTAAAATGACATTGTCCCTATTTGCTTTTGCCATGGTAGGATGTTAGGACATGGCCTAGAACTATCCATATTCCTGCAGGAAAATTCTTTTCTTCTCCAACATTATACTAATGAGTCAAGCAAACTGAAGAAAAAGTCATCAGATTTAACTACAGAATGTGGTCATTGTAATTCTTAGCTACCTCATGGTCTGGCAAGGGGTGGAGTGAGAACATATAGCAAGAATGAGGCAACCTTGGAAACCGGGTGCAAATATTTTCTGAGGAGTCTCTCTTTGATCTGACTTCTTGGCTGACCCTGGTGTGATGGAGGGAGGAGTACTGATTGGGAGCAAGAGACTTGAACACCAAGCTCGGCTCAGAGGCCTACTATCTCTATGTCCTTGCTCAAGTCACTTTTGCTCTCCTGGGCCTTTGGTTTAAAAAATGAATGGATCATTTTAGATACTATGTAAGGTTTTATTCAGTCCTTAAACTTTATAGTATTCATTTTGTGGAGGAAAAATGGAGAAAAGGAAAAGAAAAAGAAACATCTGTGAAATACACTCTACTTCCACTCCATTAAACTGTGGTGATAATGACAGTTCAGAGGTATGTCAACCATCTGAGCTATGCTCAACTTTAACAGTAGAAAATTTAATGTAACGAGAAAGATATCTCACGGGGAGAGGGTGACCCAGGTCTTGCAGCTTCTGAGACTTTGTTACTCGTCATGCTGCAGAGAAAACTTTGGTGTCAAGTCCCTTTACAATTTTAAAAAGTGCAGGAGCTATGCTTCAGCAAGTGACCAGAAAAAGAAAGCTTTGTCCACTTTTAGAGATTGTGGGTCTCTGGAAGTACACCGCAGCAGGGGGTAGGACTGGCTGGGATGACAGAGAGTCGGGGACTCAGGTTCTGTTGGGTAAACAACTGCTCTGGAACTGGGCAGAGCCAGCTGTCCCCAGCAAGTCCTTGGTCTCCTCCAGGGCTCCACCTCCCTGCCCTGAGGCCAGCGCCTACCACTGCCTCTGCCTACACTTGGCTAAGCAGAGGCTGGGCTCCTACTGCCTCTGAGCATCACAGGGGGCACTCCTCACCCTGAGTCACACTTGGGCTGGAGCATATGACCTGCTACGCCACCACAGAACTCTCACTGCACGCACACTGGAGTCTGACTCAAGCCCACAAAACAGGACAGTCAGACTCCTGTGGCCAAGGTCCCCTCACCTCCTCAGTTCGCAATCCCCCTGGGTGTTAATCCACCCACCCTGTGAATTCTTCTGCTGGTGGGAAATCCCGGGACCTTGGGAGAATTTGAGGCGAGAAAAGAGTAGTTTTAAGGCAGAATGAATTATGGTTTTAAGAACTAGCTGAGAGTTGGCTCTGTGACCTCAGATGAAAAAGGCTTCATGCATTGCAAACAATTCCTAATATCCCTGGGCTGGGGCCTCATGTAATTTCATTTCCCAACTCCACTGTATGTCCCTGAAGTCTTCTGGTCTCATTCTTTTTCCAGAGCCAGTTGTACATTCTCTTTCCAGAGTCAGTTGCAGTTGCGCCCATTGGGCATTGATTACTTGATAAAAGTCCTTGTTGTTCAAATGTGTGACCCTCCAAGAGATAGCCTTTTCTTCTCTGGCAATGTGAGTACAGCAGCATCAGTCAGGGGTGCTGGCTTGGACTCCCACTGCAAATGACATCTTCTCTTCTATAAACCCACTTGACAAAACAACATGCCTCAGTGGACAAGATAACTGAATTTCATCTTTTCTTTTATCTTTATTTGCTTTAGCTCAATCACACACACGCACACACAAACACACACACAACACACACACACACATTTTGACATATACATGTGTTTTTTCAGTATTTCTGAAATTGCACAGAATTTATCTATTCTATAAGGCATTATTAGCTATTTTATCAAGTTTGATATGAAGATCAGTTTTGAGGATTTCTCCTTATCTTTCTGAGAGATTTTTTCCCAAGTCATTCTTAAGACATTATTACATGTTTAATGATACTTCATTAATTGATTCAGCAATACAGATTGGGGAGTTGATGGCTACTTGATCTTGCCAATATTGGTAGTCCCTTATCATAGGCTTTAAGAGTCAGTGTGGTCTACTTCTAGGTATATACCCAATAGAAATGAAAACATAAATCCACAAAACAACTTGCATATAAGTGGACTGAGCAGTATTATATATCATAGCCAAAAAATGGGAAAAAAAATCTACCAAGTGATTAATGGATAACTATATTGTGGTATATCCACAAAGAAAGTGTTATTCAGTTATAATAAGAAATGAAGTACTGATACATAGTATCACATGAATGATTCTTGAAAACATTACATAAATGAACAACCATCAACCACAAAGGCCACATGGTACATTTGCATGAAGTAACCAGAACAGGCATATTCATGAGACAGAAAATAGATTAGTGGTTGCCTAGGGATTGGGAGGAGAGATTGAGGAGACATAGGAAGTGACTATTAAGGGACATAGGGTTTCTTTTTAAGCATGATGCTCACTGTAAAACTCTGAATATATGAAAAACCATTGAAATGTGTCCTGTAAACAGATTAACTGAGTGATGTGTGCATTATAGCTCCATTAAGCTATTATAATAAAAAATAAAGTCAATTTAATACCCTTCTATTTTTATCTTATAAAGTATCTTTTCTTTTTTATTATCAGTAAAATATTTTACTACTGTGTATTTAAGAAAAAATACAATAGCCATCACCTTAGGAGAAACAATTATGCATTAAAATCATTATCAACATAGTGATATCAGCATCTTTTAAAAAACACATTACCTTTTTATATGTAGCAAGCAGGAAGTGCTATTTAACTGAATGGGTTGGCAACAGCTAGTATTTATTACCTTTTAACAATGACTGGCATAGGTGAAGATCGAGGTCCTTTCAATGCTTCCAGGGACCCATGTGACCTATTTGTCCAATTTTTCTGAGGTTTCATCTTCCATCCACACTTCCCTCAGCTCAGCAACCTCCAGCTTGCTCTTTATAACAAGCTTAGCAAGTTCCCACCTCAAAGCCTAAGCCTGACCTTCCTCTCTGTCTAAAATGCTTCTTCCACCTATATAAACATTGCTTCCCAATCACTAACACAAGTTTTGCCCAGATGCTTGCATCTTAAACATTCTAAATAATGATATTGCTTATTATATTTACATTTTATTGCATATCTACCCTGACAGACTATAAGCTCTATGAGGTCATAAATATTTGTTATAGTCCCTGATAGGTCCCTGGTATGTATATCAGTGCCTGGAATAAAGTAGATGCTTAATTAATAATTGTGGAGTGAATGAATGGGCAAATATGAGTACTGTGGTTTGAAGTACATATGTTCTTTATTAGTGAATAGATCAATTGGCCACTCCATTTTAAGTTTTGGACATTCTCCTAATTGGGACTGAATAAACAAGAAGAAAGAAACATTTTGGAAAACAGGAAATGTGTCTTTGGAGAATAAGGAATTGACCCTTTTAAAAGAAGTCTACCTGTAAGAGGAAACTATTTTTAAAGTCTGAACTATGACTAAATGATTATGCTGGAATATTTGACAGGTTACTTTAGGATCTTCTTGAGGTTAACACACTATATAAATTCAGCCAGTCAAATGAGTGTTAACTGAACCCTTTCTGTGTGGTAGGCACATGATATCAGGGTGTAAGAGTGGTGTTTACATTGTCATGGAATACCATCGAAAAACAGGCAAACAATTATACATGACATCAACATAATCCATCAGGGTAAGACATAAAGAATTAAAGTGGTGCTGGAATGATTGGCAAAGGCAAGTCTGAGGTAGTAACATTTGCACAGAGACATGAGTTGAGTTAGGTAAGAAATTCAGGCCCTTGTCTATGGGAATAGTGAGTGCCTTGGTTAGAGAGAAGAGCCAGTGCAAAATCTTGCAACAGGATCATGTCGCCATGCTTGATGAAAGTCAAAGAGGAAGGAGGAAAAAGAGGAAATGATGAGTGACTTCCAGGAACTGAGTCATCCTAGGGTCTTGCCGGACATGTTCAGGACTAACAGCTTTATTTTTAAAGAGAGTCTCTTAGGGCCTAGGGAGCCAAGGTTTAATGGGCACAATGAGTTCCAGTTAGGCAGAGTTACACAGTCTGGTCTGTATTCCACAGGACTGTCTTCATGTCGGGGATAAGAATATAAGCAACGCAATAGGGTGCATGGGGCACAGAAAGTGGAGGGAAATGTGAGTCTACCATGGATTTGGAAGAGCAGTGGGCCCCAAGAGAATGAGCAAAGTTGATCCTGCTCTACCTTGGAAAGATCGGACTCCAAAGAAAACTTTGTCTTCAACCTGGGAACTGCTCTGTTTGGTGGTCACTCTGGCATGTGTCTAGGGAAACAGAGCCAGAGAGTGAGAAGGATGTAACCTCTCCACTTGAGGAACAACCTACTGTGTGTGGTGGGTTCTGTCTCTACCAAGGCAGGATACAAAAATATCATGGCATGTTCTCTTGTTCAGGATGCTTTACTGCTTCCCTAAAGTTAAATTAAACAGGGGTTCTCAACTGAATTTGCACCTCTCTTAGGTTGGAGTCCCCAAAATCAGTTCCTGATATAACAATTCAATTGCTGATAGTTCCCCCTGACCCTGGAAAGTAGGAGAAATGCATATCTGGGAGAGGAAAAGAGAGGCTGGCAAAGGAAGGCAACTTATGAAGGCTGTTGGAAAGGACAGAGCTGACACTTGCTGGGGACTGCTGCTGGGAAATGGTATAATGTTATAGGACTCAAATTTGTCCCACCAGGGGACTGGAGTATGTATACACCCCTTCCTATCAGTCACTCACCTAGGGTTGCTCCTGGAGGGTGCTAATTTCCCACCACTTCTAGCCAGCCATGAGTGACTAAGCTGGCACTAGGGGCCAGAAAAAGCCTTTAGGCTATAGGAAGTTGTATGGCTGTCTTCAGTAGGAGTAGGGCCAAAAGACATGGAGAGGATGTTCACAGGATCTGCTGCAACCACCCATCAGGTCTCTTGCCCCCCATTAAGTTTCCACGCACACAGGATTTTGCAATCAGCCTCTCATTCCTTCTGCCCACCCTCTAGGCCCTATCTCCGTGACATAGGCAGTGAAGGAAAAATATACATGCTCCTCAACATCTAAGCTACTGAACCACCCTTTAATGTAGTACATAGACTCTGTAAAGGGCCATGAGAAGTTGCAGTGAGCTCATCAACAGTCAGTAATAATTCTTTGGGGAACTCATACATAGGAAAGCAATAATTCATTGGTCAAAGTCAGCTTATCTTCTGTTGACATCCAAAGAGGCCAGTGGCGTCTTTCCTGGATGTCATCAATGTTTTTCTTGTTTGTCTCTCTTGGTTAAATAGTCTATCCAGAACACATGTATCCCAAACCATTTAACAAAAGGTGCTGTCTTCTTCACAGGCAATACAGGAATACCCTTGATTTAAAGCATTTTCCTTCTTGAGTTAAAACATCTATTCAAGGTCAGCAGTGATCTGGGAGAAAATTATGTAAGAACAAGTTTTAATTGGAATATGAAATGAAGTGTGCGTGGTGGGGTGGGGGGCATGCACACACTTGCAAGGAGATGGTGACCTGGTTTTAACTCTAGTGTACAAGCAAGGCTGTTGTAATGCAGGAATGACTTCATCAGGAATTCAGGAAATCCTCATTCAAACTTCCAAATATACAAATAGATGCCTTTTATTCTGCTGTGAATCAAAATGATGCCATGTCCTGTAATTAAGGATGTTACTGACCAGGTTGAATGGGAGCCAACCAAGCTTTGTCTTTGTTTCATGACAGTCATTTTCAAGTTCAGCTTCTTCAAACTGATAGTCACCTTATTTGGCAAACATTTGGTCCTGTTTCCAGATTTATTTTAGAGTGATAGAATTTTCATTTAATCTTCAGGCTAGAAGAAATGTTAATTGCTTGAGGCCAGATGCACAAATGTGTGTATTTTTGACAGGTTACTGAGCAACCAAGAGTGAAATATTAATAGCTGAAAAATACAAATTCCAACAGTGACTTGAACTGAACTATCACTGAGGCAGAAAATTTAAAAGAAGAAAATAGTTGTCAAATGCAAATATATGTGGGAATGAGTCAACAGATAACATTGGTTTATTATTTCTTTTTTGCAGCAAGTTATATGCAGCCATTAATCTTTCTAAATATTAACTTCTCAAATTGAGCAGGTAACTTGCTCCTGAGGTTCTAGATAATGGCAGGATGCAACGGTCTGTTGAACGGGCACCCAGGATGGGAGGGGGCTGTAGCACACGTAGAGCAATGATACACACACTTCTGAAATCAGCAACCCGACTCTCAGAAACACAGATGTGCAAGTCTCCCAAACCTGCAGCAGAGAACCTGAGTGGAATCTCTTCCTTTGGATGTCAAAAGGGAGCACTCTGCCCAACTTTCCCAGCTGCAGAAAAGAAGAAATTGCCCTAAATGCTGAGATAATGCCTGAACTTGCTGTGTCTTCTGTCCCGCTTTCTAGTCCACCCCCATCAAATTCTATCTTTGTTTTAGGCCATGACTCATGACCCACCCCCACCTCTCAGCTGTGACTCATAGCAGAGGCCAGATAAACCCAACTTTTGAGCAGTAGGGGTGGGAGGACTATTTTTTTTTTTTGTCCTGGTGAGAAAAGTTAGGTCAAATGGTCAAGTGGTGGGAATCTTCTCTGAGAGCCTTTTTTCCTTTTGTCTTTAATTTGGGGGAATTCCTGTATTGGATGGGGGATGCAGTACTCCTTAAGGTAACTCAGTACCATTGGGAATAATCTACCTTTGACTGAATGCAACAATAGTCCCCATTTATTTATTTATTTATTACCACTCCCTGTAAAGAGGTAGATTCTCTTTCTCTACTTCTCCAGTCTGGCTTTGGATATGTGGCTGCTTTGGTCAACAGATGTTGCAAAAATGATACTGTGCCAATGTAAGGCCTAAGTCACAAAGGCATTCTCCTGGTTTGTTTTTTTTTTTTTGTTTTGTTTTGTTTTGTTTTGTTTTCTCCTTTGCTTTTCTGTAATAAATCAAGGTTAACCTGCTGGGAGATGACAGTCATGTGCAGCAGAGCCAAGTCATCCAGGTAAGAACCAGCTAATACCAGACAGACCACAGCTGACCTTCCCCTTTACCACCAATGGGTGAGCCCTGCTGAATCAACCGATCCTCATCTCATGCTCAACTGATCTTTAATTTCATAAGAAAAACAAAACTGTGACTTTTTTCCTTTTTATTACTGGGGATTGAACACGGGGGTGCTTAACCATGGAGGTATCCCCCCAGTTCTATTTATTTATTTATTAGACAGGGTCTCTCTTATTGTCTGAGATGCTCCTCAAATTTGCAATCCTCCTGCTTCACCTTCCCAAATTGCTAGACTTACAGGTTTGTACCACTGTGCCTGGCTATCCTTGTGTATTTTAACTCATGTATATGAACTGATATTTTTAGATTGAGAGATTCATGCCATATGTTTCAAGAGACTGCACTTCTGAATCCTGAATCCTTTTAGTTTTCAAAGTATTGTAGCTCAAAGGCTTTCCAAAGTGGGAGAAGTTTGAAGTTTTGAAATATATCACTTGAATTCATTGATAGAAAATTTTACCCACATCCTACCTTACATAGATGATTACAACTAGGTAAGAATGCCAGACTCATTGTATTGGTTTTTTCTAGCCTTGCCATTACAAAGTACTACAGACTTAAAAAACAAAACTTTATTTTCTCACAGCTCTGAAGCCTAGAAATCCAAGATCAAGGTGTTGGCAATGTTGGTTTCCTCCGAGATCTTTCTCCTTGTCTTGTAGATGACTATCATTTCCCTGTGTATTCACATAAATTTTCTTCTGTATGTGTTCTTGCAAGGACACCAGTCATGTTGGATGGGGACCCACCCTAATGACCTCATTTTCTTGTGCCTACCTCTTTGGAGACCATGTCTTTAAATACAGTCACATTCTCAAGTACTAGGAATTCAGGCTTCAAAATACAAATTTTAGGGGGCATGATTTAGTCCATAATATCCAAGGATGCACTGTTCATTGTTATATTCCTAAAATATCAAATTGATTATATTACTACCTTGCTCAAAATCTTTCTATGGTTCTAAATTGTGGGTAAGAATAGTCTTAATATTCCCATCATTACCCTGCCTAATTCCACATTATTATTATCTTAACCTGATATTCAAAGCTACCATAAACTTGGCTCTTCTATCGTTATTTCCAATTATTCACACCACTGTGGCCCACACATATTTGCCACCCTACCCCCTCTCCCCCCACACACACACGCACAATGTTCTCCTAATTCTGCCTCTCTTCCCTATGTTGGAAATGGTTTTGTCCAGGGTATGGTTGGCTAAAATCCCTTACAAATCCTATAACATCCCAAATTTCCTCCAGTTTAACATTTCAAATACAGTGAATCCCTTCCAAGTGTTCCAAGAAGACACTCACATCCATTACTGCACTTTTTTAAGTCTATCTTATAACAAGCAAGTTGACCCTATAAGATAGAGCTGTAGCTTATTCATTTCTGTGTTTCCTACTGTTGGCACTGTGGTGCTTTTCATATTGTAGGTCCCTGTGGTAGTGACTACTGTAGTCACTGTTTTCCCAATTACCCTTTTCTTCCTGGATACACAGCCTCCCTTGCAGCTAAGGCAAGGCATTTGACTGTTTTTTGGATAGTAAAATATGGTCAAAGATAATGCATGGCAAATCTCCTACTGGTGGTTACACTAGTTAACTCCTGGTTTATTCTTAGATGTGTCTACAATCTTTCTTCTGTTCTATTACACATTCCATGACTCATTTCCAAAGTTCCTTATCCTTCTGGATTCTGGGTATTTCACTCAATGGGAAAAACTGGCTGAAAATTGGAGAATGGGAAGGAAGGGAAAGCCAGGATCTTTCTCTCTCTTTATATCTCAGTTTTCTCTATCTCTTCAAGTGACCACATCTCTGTGGCTCTAGGTTCATCAAACAAGATCCTACCATGGATCTTGCTTTTATTGGATATTTCTGGATTTTAGACTCCTACTGCCTCACCAACCCTGGGTGATAGCTGCTTCCTGATGTTGCTCAGGTTGTGTGAATTCTCTGTCCCTTGTTCGATGTTTGTAGAACAGGAAATAATGATTGACTCATGGGGCTATTCTGAAAAAGAATGAGATAAAATATGCAGCATTAGTAATGGAGACCAAGAATGTGAGACAAGTCATCTTGTTTCTCTCCAGTATATGCATAAAAGGACACTCTCTTGCCTCTCTCAATCTCTAGTTTTCTTCATTTCCTTCTGCCATTTGCAACCTCTGTTTTGCTGACTCTGTGTCCCCTTCAGCCCCTGCTCTGTAGAGATTTCATGTGATTTACCTTCACTACATTTCTTTTTTTACTCTATTATGAGAGAGCTCCCTTGCCTTCATGGCTTTAACACTGAATTTCTGCAAAGAGGTTGCTCCCCTGTACATCTTTATCTGTTATCTCCCTTTCTAGGAGTCTCATCTCATTCTCCCAGTTATCTCCAGGATCCATTATGTTGGCTGCCCTGCTACTGTTTTGGAATGATTGTCAACAGCTAAGTGAGAGATTTAGTCTCCATGCCTTCACTGATGTATTTCATAACTTCAAGGCCTTCGATGCTCCTTTAAGAGACATCAGTTAAAAAAAATGAAGTGATCAGGTAGATAAAGAGTACTTATTATCAATTTCCAATTGCTGAGTTTTATTGCTATATTGAAATGGAAACTTATGGATCAAATATACCTATTTCCTCACCTGTATATGCTTAATTAAAATAGAGATTTCAAGGCTCTTCCTCAGAAATTCTGTTTTATGAAGTTTGGGCCAGTTCTCTGAAATTCAATTATTTTCAAATATTCTGGGGGATTTTACTAGGGATTCATCTCTTTCCCCATAAGGATGAAATATCTCAAGATATGAAGAACCCTGAGGTGGCAGTTTCAGGAATCAGAACTATTCAGTGTATGGGAGCAAGGAGGGACATGTGCCCTAATTAATAGGATGGGGAAATGATGTGAAGGGTTGTTTGTGAGAATGACCTTAATTTGTTAATGTTTCTTTTCATTGGTGCTTTTTTAGTGAACTCCTGTATTGACATTGGGCTTGCCCATGTGACCTGCTCTGGCCAATGGAACCCTGTATTAATCTATTGTAATAATTAATACATAATATAATACAATAATATATTATTAATATATTATATAACATAATATAACATAATACATTTGTGTGCCTATGCACATATGTGTATATATATATATATATATACATACATTCATGAATGCGCACACATAAACTGTGAGAGAAGTGTTATGATTGTTTTAGACAAAAAAGATTATGAATTAACATTATAGTATTTTTGATTCTGGTTGAGTTATTTTAAGTCAATACTAAACCATCCATTTGACCAATCATGTATCTATCTATCCTTAATTACTTACTAAATACTAACTACAGGTTGATATCTGCCATAGTTTCTTGAATTAATAGTGCTATAAAAAGTAACTCCATTGAAGCCTTTCCCATTCTTAATTAAATCATTTTGACCCTAATACAACATTTTGCAATTTTATTAGGAGCTGGAATACCTGGATGTCCTTATTATATAAGATTTGGACTCTTGTCCTGGTAGTAGAACTTTGCACCTACATACTTCAATTGAATTCATACTTGATAGGCTTTCTATTTCTGCTGACCCCTCCCTTTTAACCCTTTCATTGTTCACTAGTGGCACAAACGTGTGTATGTTCATTCTAGTTTTAAGACCTTGTTCTTTAATAGATATATCATCTAGCTTTTATTGATATTTCATGTTTTTACAACCCTTCCACTTCCTACCCTCCAACCTTCTTTCATCCCACTTAGAATGAGATCCTGTCCATTCCTATGACAGGAACACACAAACCCAGGAGCGCGCACACACACACACACACACACACACACACGGTAATAATGCTGAACTAGAACCCAGGGATACTACTAAGATAAAAAATTAAATACATTTTTCCCCATGGTATCCTGGAGTAATTGATTCCAGGATTCTGAGGGATAACAAAGCCCAAGGATGCTCAAGTCTCTTACATGAAGTGGCATTGTATTTGCATATAACTTAAGCACATTCTACTGTATGCTTTAAGTTATCTCTAGGTTACTTATCACTGCTAATACAATGCAAATGTTAGGTAACTAGGGGTTAAACTGGATTGTTTAGGAAAGAATGACAAGAAAAAACAAGTCTGCATATTGAGTGCTACAGTAATGTTTACTCCTGATATCTTTGATCTGAGGTTGGCTGAAACTGTGGCTACTGAATCCACCAATACAGAGGGCCAACGGTGTAGGAAAGGAGCCCCAGGGAATAGGGAGAGAGTTGAGGGGTGTTGTGGAAGAGAAGCAGAGTGAGGAAATGATTGCAGATCAGATGCTGTCATCTGACACGATAGCTCACGTACCCTGAGGTGCTGGGGTTGATTGGGGGTGACTTTCATTTCTCTCCCAGGTCAATCTCCTCCTTTTCCCACCCTGCTTTGTGCCCCAGGAAGTCCACTGGATTATGCCAGTGGGTTTTGTCTTCATTCAAACTCTTCAAGAAGTAAACTTTAGGAAAGGATTATAGTGTCGATCCTGTATTTGAGTGGTGATCCAGGAGGTGACTATAGAAGAGCAAGGGACAGGAGACAGGAAGGGAATGAATCCAGTAGGTGTTATTAAGCAAATTCTCATAGTTGACCTCTATTTCTGGGTCTTACTGGAACTCTGGGGGACAGTACTGCATGAGGAAACTGGTTCTTGATTCATAAACTCCCTTTAGTCGTTGGGTTAGGAATGCTGTTGGGCACATCAGCTCTCTAGCAGCACATTTGATGTACATTTGGACCAAGCATGCTCCCCTGCTGGGAAAAAAAGAAAAAAGAAAGAAAGAAAAGAAAGAAGGAAAGAAAAGAAACCCTCAGGCCAAATGTCTCCAGAGTAAAAAGGCTTTAAGGTTACTTGAGTGCCAAGAGGATGTGGGCAGGGTACCACTCACTTTGGGTAATGGGTGGCACCAGCAGGATATTCACAGAGTAGGAGGAGAATGAGGTTCAGGGATTGGTTCTTAGTCACCCCGCCCTCTTGCTGGTCTTTGGCTGTGCCCTCTGACAAAATCCACAGGCTGTTTCCGGATGGTCCTCTTCCTACAATGCCCTCTCTGGTTCCTATTAAACTGTTCCCTGACTGCCCCTTCAGCCCTCACATGGTACCCGCTCTGGGTTGCCACAGATCCTGGGATATACTGCACAATCTCTTCTCACTTTTCCTAAACCATGCCTGCACCTTTGTAAAAAGTCCTTCTACTAAATAATTCTGTTCAAATGTACCCTTGATTTCAGTTTAGCATAAGCTATATCTTTGTATCTAGTCATTCTCATTAATCCCTCAAATGTGCATAATTGTTACCATTTTTTTTTTCTTTTGCAGATGCAAAAATCCAAGAGTTAAGTTGCCTAAGGCCATATAGATAAGAGGTAAAGGAATCAAAATTAAAACCCAACTTTGCTGCCCATAAACTCACATTTAAAACTATACAATTTGGATTTATTGTTATTAAAAAGTATTATGAAATAATACTGTGGTCCTAGCTCAAGGTTAGGCTCTGTGGTCCATTGTCCAGCACTCAGCCAAGTCCCTGGTGGGCATTGGGGCCATTTGATGCAAAGGAATGCTGAGCAGAGCAGCGTGTGGCCAGGCAGGCTCAGCCAGCCAGGTGACGCGTAGCCAGATGGTTACCCTCCCACCCCCAGAGGCCACTATTGAAAAATCTGAAAGAGACAAAACGTCTATGGAATCCTGCAAGAGGGACCAGATGCTGTTTAGGGAAAACCTGTCCACACTGCAGCATCAGGGGACGTGTGGAGCAGGAGAAACTTGACGAATGATGAATAAGGCAAGAGACAGAGAGCAGCCCTGTTTCGTTTTAGAATAAAAATAAATACCTGCCACCTTTTGCTTTCTCATTTGTAATTATTAAGTCATCCCTGCCCCCAAATTAATATTAAAAACCAACTCTGAAAACTAAACTCTGGGTAACTACCTTCAAGATTCCCATGGAGAAATATCTGCAGGGGAAAAATGACCAAGAGGCATCTTCCTGCTTGTTTCTGGGCCTGGGTGTGTATTTTTTTCCGCTGCTAGTATTTCTGTTGGCAAACAGCACAAGCTTTTGGAGTGGATCCTGCAGGCCTTAAGTAGGGGCAGCGGGTCGTGTGGAATGGAGCCCTATCAAATGAGGCTGGACTATGGTTTTGTCTGATGTGACCCCGGGGTGCCCGCTGGGATCTGTGAACAGACAGCAGCCTGTGGGAGTGCCCTCCGCCTCCCTTTGTCCTGCCTGGCTCCAGGCTGCAGCAGCTGATCTGGTTATTATGCTACTGAAAAGAATTTCTAGGTGGCCACAGTGACCATAAGGAACCGAGAAACCATGAGGGCTGGAAACCACGAAGAACAACACATGGGCTGTTGAGCGCTAATCCTGCCCATAATTAGAGGATGTCTGTGTGGCGCTCATAGAAATCTGAACTAAGGCAGAGAGGAGCCGGCCCAGGTCTGCAGCCCACCATTTACCAAATACGCTGATATCAGCACAGTTTCTCTTATTTGGTGGGATCAACATTTTAGAAAGAAAGGTAGCAGGCAATGTCAAGAGTAGATTTGGGGCAAAAACTATGTAGAAGAATTAATTAAAACTGCCTTAGTTTTCTCAACTTTTCCCCATCTACTCCATTCTTAATATCATGTGCACTTTCATGGAAATGGAATTTGTGTGGGTCTAATTTGTTTACTTTATACTCATCAATATGATGTTTTGTAAGAATGATATGCTGTCATATGCTACAAGATTTGCATAACTTTCTCTTGAACTATATTTCTTAGAAAGAAAACTGATGCTCAGTTCCGAAATGAAATGGTTTGTTTGTTCTGAGACTTGTCATGACTTTATCTGTGGCAATTGCTTTCTGCTCTTCTCAATCCCATTCCTGTCCTGATCGTCTCAAGGTTTTCATGTCAATAAAGTTGATCCGTGCCCATCATCTGATTTTTACCTTGCACAAATGTCTAGAAACATGCCACTACATTCAGTCATATCACCTTATAATTTTATTTGTCACAAAGTTGGTAATCATGTTTGATTATTAGCTAAAGTATTAACTTTTAAAAAGAGAACAAAACTATAAACATTTGAAAGTGTTATGAATTTATCACGATTCTGATCAACTTAAATACATGTTACAATTAAATTATTAAAGAATGATAATGTGTGAATCTATTCATAACTTTTGAATCCCCCAATTCTGTTGTCTTGTTATCCTAATAACATTGTGAAGTAGATAAGACGAATTTTATTAACTTCTTTTTATAGATGAGGAAGCTGAGATCCAGATTTTCTATAGCTGTCCAAATGACTCAGGATCATAAACAGGGCTTTTACTATCTTATTTGTGCTTATTTATTAGGCACAAATCACAGGATTCTAATTTAGAGATTCACTTGTCCAAGTTCCAATGAGATCTGTTCACATCTGGTTCTCCAACTAAGGAGAGAGCAAGAGAATTCTAAATGCTAATTGCCTTGGGTAAACTCCTGCTTCCATAAGATCTGCATGAATATACATATGGAGGTGAAATTCCACCTGAGCCAGAAGGATCATCCTGGAGACAGGATGGTCACAAATTCCTTCTGGGCTGGAAATAAGAAGGAAAGACATAAATTACTGTCTCTCTAGAACATGGGAGTTATCAACTCTTGCATTAATTTCTCAAGTGCTTGTTTCAAATACTGCAAACTTGGTCAGGAGAAATCATGAATGGAGCTCCTCTTTCTAACCAAGTACACCTGGGACTTCAATAGATGCAAATAAAGCCTGAAATTTGAAAAGATATTGGATACAGGGACTGTAAATTTTAATTAAAATTCTTAGCTTCAAACATATGTGTAAGTCCATTTGTTTGCAAATGCTAAGGTTATGTTTGGAACCAATTTCACTCCAAAAATGTTTCATTCCAATTGAGAATAAATTGGTGTTTTAACAGAATGTAGCCTTGAATTAGAAGTAGCAAATATAACTAACTTACATCCTATCCATTATTCCAAACAGAAAGAAACAGTGAGTGAGATAAATTCATCACAATTGAACTCTCCAAAAGGATCTGCTGAATGGCAAAAGACTTGCACACATTTAAATTAGATTTTACACAATCTGTAAAATGACAAAGTATTAGAAAAGATTAACCTAATTACACAAGATTGTGAGACTGCCTCGAAGAGATCCAAAGGGCAGATATCTTCCAAGTATGATCCCAGTGAAAGCTTCCAGAATTTCAGAAGCTTTTGCCTCTTTCCCTAACTCTGGGTCTCTGATACCTTCAGCCACAGTAGCACACTGTGTATACAGTGACATCTAGTGACAAAGAAAATATCCAGCTCTACAGATTCCACCTGAGAGACTGCACAGAAATGACCCCATATTTCTCATCAGCATGGAGTTGGGCACAGCACTTTCTGTTGCAAAACAGATCTACTAGTTTCTACACCAAATATGTCTGTAGAGGGTAATGAAAGAAGTATCAACAGAGATTGGTGAACTGCCCTGGGTTCAGAACCCAAAAAGGCAATTAAAATAGATTACTCTGTTCCAACTGCTCACAAAGCAGAAACTGGTGTGCATGCTGCTAATCTAAAGTTACTGTTCTCAAGTATTGTTGAGATCTTCCAAGGAAAGACTACATTATGAATAATAGAACTTCTTACCTGAAATTCACATTGAAAAGCTTAGGGAGAAAATTTTAAAATTACACAGGCAAGACAAAGATTTAACCAGATCTCGTACTAACTTTAATCTACCTGAAACTCACTCTAAATTAACCAGAGTACCCCACATTAAAAGATTTCCCTTTTTATTTTGACTGACTTTAGGATCTGAAGCAAAATTAATGAAATACATTAAGTATGTTAAAATAATCACAACTTTCTCTGTGCAAGGACTTGGGGTCTTGTCTTGCATGTATAAGAATGTGAAACCTAGGGATGTCAACCAGCTTCTTGGTGGCTGGTTAGAGCTGTCTGGACAGAACTGGGTCTTTAATCCCCACCCATACCCCATGTCTCCTGTTAGGAGACAGAGTATAACTCACTCACCTGGGGGCCTTGTTGATTCCTGGAATGGGCAGTGGGACTCCAGAGTCAGAATTTTCAACACCCAGATGATCCTTATGCAATTCTGCCCCAGTTTACACTTGCCTTATATATCCTAGTGGAAAAATACCACTGGCGACATGGAGAGGGTTCAAATTTGTCATCCAAGTTGCCTGGGACTCTTTCTATAAAGATGTGGAATTATGGACCAGGTATCTATATGTTGCTACAACATTTTTAAAAAACAATTGCATAATTGCCAGAATATTCTCAAACTGAGCTGCATCATGGCTGAAAAAAATGGTTTCTTTTCTTTCTTCATTTTTGTTGTTTTTGTTGTTCTAATCGTCATCTTTTTATGTTTAATACTTTCTTTGCCACCATGGACAAATTAAGTCTGTAAGCAAATAAATTATTTTAAGTAAATTAGCTTTAGAGTTATATTTTAAAAAGATTCTCTATACAACATAGTTAGGGCCTGACAAAGGCGTTTGGGTTTTCTGACTTATTGATTGGAAATTACATGCTTGTAAACTGAGTAATCACTGGTATAGCACAGGAACTTGAATATCAAGGATGCCCATATAAGTCCTGTAGTCAACTTTTATAAAGAGGATAATCAACTAATTATTTGGCAATAGAGTGGAGTTTTAATAAACATTAATTATATATATATATAATTGTTAGAAATTATGTATACTGAGCTTATTTAAAACATGCATGTGGATATATAATAAAACCAAAGCTTTTTCCATTTACACAAACATTTGTATTGTGTCTTAGAATTTGATTCTAGTGCTTGCTGCTCTTGTTTGGAGTTGGATTTGTTTAACTTTTTTTTTTTTTATCTGTATTGGTTTTCAACTGTCTTTTGTTTGAAGTTTTGAATGTGTTCTCTTTGCCAGGTGATTTTTTCACATATAATTCTACTATCTGAAAGACCTGGAAAAAACCCTTTGAAGTTGAGTTTCTCCTGGGTGGAGATTTGATCTGGGGTCTGAAGAGACTCAGAAATCTGGGACATACTTCAGGAGCTAAAGAAAGTAGAGTGGGGGAAGAAGAAGGTGGTTGCCACGGAGTCCCCTTAAGTAGAGCCCTTGGGTTTTTATTTGTGATTTTGGCTTCCAGAATAAAGAAAGTTTCCTTAATATTAGTCAAGATTGCAAAATGTTAATATAGAGATGACCTTGGAAAATAATCTCCTTCTCCATTACCCTCCACTACGTTGTACCCCCTTCACTAACTCGTTGGTTTAGTTTTTTCCCAGGACCAATGGTTAAGACCTTTTCAGATCCTTGCAACTTGAAATCCAGATACTGTGTGGACTTGCACTAAACTGAAATGCTTGTCCCCACTCTGTAGGGTCTTCTGTGAGCTACTGGGACCTTTTTTTTCTTTCATCTTGAAGACAAGTGCTTAGATGATAGCACTCATGTTTATCCCTGAAACAGAGAATAGCTTTTAAAATATTAATAAATCATGTATTTTCCTTTCTCAAAAATTCTTATTATTTTCTCAGTCAGGAAGTCAAATGCATAATTTGGCTCCTACCTAGGTCTTTGTTAGCATTCTGCACTCTATCTTGACATCCATCCACCTTGCCCTTGAGTTACATCAGACTGTTTCTGATATAACCATATATTTTCACATTTCTGCACTTGGCTCTGTCTTTTACTTTTACCAGTGTTCCCTCTTTCCTCCTTCAAATCTCTTTGTCGATCCCCAGTTTTGACACAAAGTTTGCTCAAGTGATGTTTCCTCCAGGCATCTTCTCCAGCATCTCTCCATCTTCTCCAACAAATTTAATTTTCTCTCACGCTGATGATATTCAACCTTCCTGAATCTCGCTTGGTCACACCTTCTCAGTCTCCTTTATTGTTCACCACTGATGTTCAAGTGCCCTGGGGCTCTTTCCTTCCCTACTTTCTCTCCCTTGCTTATCTCACCTAAACCTGCATTTTTATTTCTGGCCCAGATGTCTCTGTCACCATCCTCTCCCAGACTCTCAAACTATCTTCCAGCCATCTCCACTAAGAAGTTTCACAGACATCCCGATTTTCACATGTCCAAAAAACACTCCTGACCATCCCTGTCTCCTTCTCAATTCTCCATCTCAATTCTGTCTCCTTCTCAATTCTCCATCTCAGCTGAGGATGACTCTATCTTTCCAATTCTTCAGGCCAAAAATTCTTGAAAAACAAATACCTTCAACCCTCTCCTTGTTTTATACTCACTATATTCACTGAGGTGTCTTCTTGTCGGGGTACCGCGGACCCCACCCTAGCCTGGCTTTCAGGGACTTCAATATGGCGCCTGGCACTGAGCCAGAATGGCCACCTAGGAAGGAGAACAAGGAGAACAGGAAGAACAATAAAAGAGCTCTGACGAACAACCAGTTTGTCGTGTCTCTCTCTGCGGGCAGAGGGAATGCGATAAGTGGTGCCGAGACCCGGGAAGTAACAAACCAGCAGCAGCTACCTAGGTAAGTTTTAGAGATTAATGTTATAAATAATAAAAAAGGAGTGATAAAGGCAGCCTTGACGTTCGAGGTAAAGCGACTATCAGGACACACGGAAGGTGGTCCAGGGACACGCGGAATGCGGTCCAATTAAAGTAAGGACACACAGAAGGTGGTCCAGGGACACGCGGAATGCGGTCCAACTAAAGTGAAAGTAAGGACACATGGAAGGTGGTCCGGAGACAGAGCCAAGCGGAACGCGGCTCGGAGTGGACTAGCAAAAGGCAATCCGGAGACAGAGCCAAGCGAAACGCGGCTCGGAGTGGACTAGTGAAAGGCAGTCCACCTTAAAAGTATTAAAGTGAAAGTGGCACATTAAAAGTATTAAAGTGAAAGTAGCACGCGAAAGGTGGCTACACCCTGGACTAAGCGGAAAGCGGTCCACATTAAAAGTATTAAAGTCAAAGTGGCACTCGAAAGGGGGCAAATTAATCATGGGTTCTGAGGTGTCTAAAGTTCGCATGGAAGGACTATTAAAGGCTTTATTAAAGGCTAATGGAGCACCTTTAAAGGTTTCCTCAGCTAGGAAGTTTTTAAAAACTGTAGAAGACAAAGCCCCTTGGTTTTTAGATAAGGGCTTGTTGGATCAAGAGAAACTATCACAAGAGACAGAAAAAGGCCCCCCTCCTGATCCCTTCCACGCAGCTCCATGGCCACCTAGGGAGGGAACACCCGTGTCCTTGAAGCAGTCCTCCCCCTAGGCAGAGAGCTCAGCAGCTCCATTCCCCAAAAGTAGTAAGAAATAATGTTTTGTGATTTTCTGCATTCAAACCTAACCTGATTTCTCAACCAGGAAGAAAAAGGGTTAAAAAGTCCTGGGTGATCCTCCCTCCCCCTTGCCTGGCCTTGCTGAAGCCTGCATTGGAATGTAAACTGCAACAGTCTCAGCGGGAAAGGGAGGTAACCTGAAGATAAGAAAAAAAAGAAAGAAGAAAGGGTGTCTGTTTTAAACTTCTGGGCTGCTACACAGAACTAACTCATTTTCCAGGATTCTTGTTTTGTTTTGTTTTTCTTTAATGCTGTATTTTTGAGCTCATAATTTTGATCCTGCATACCTAGGTTAATGATTTTTTCTCTTTTTGATCAGTTCTATTTTTATTCAACTAGAGTTTTTAAATATCTGTTACATTGCAATGGAGATTTACCTATAAAGTTACAAGGCCTTTAATTTTGTGTTATTTGTATGTCGTGCTGTCTGGTGTCATGTTTTGTCTGTATCAAAACTGAGCGCTCCTAAAATTAAAATTTAAAAATGGATCCAAATACTTTTATTCACGTGATTTAAAAAGGTTCAATTTAAATTGAGTAAACTAATAAAAGTGAAATGTCTTTAAAAATAACTTGCAAGTCTCTAGGTGGTCAAACTAATGGAATGTTGATGTTAAACAATGTCTAATATCAATTGTTTCTAGGACTTTTCTTCAACAGGAAAGAGACAGCAAATACTGTTCAGGACACTTGTCTAATATCTTGACTAAAAACAAGGTTACTAAGAGTTATGTCCTAACAAGTGGAATTCTATATACAAAGGGTCCCAAAAGTTTCAACTGTGTTTCAATTAGAGTACTATAAACAACAAAGTATTTTATCTTGTTAAAATGGTGTAATTTATCTAAATTCAGAAATTTCATAAAAGTTGTTTCAGAATGTGAACAAAAAGGGGTCAACAGATAGGAAAGAGAGAATAAAAGGTTCTAGGTTTGGAAATATATTTAATAAAAAGGAAAAGGAAATGTTTCTGGGTAAAAAAGTGCTTGTGTGATGAAATGCATAAGGGTCTGAGTAGGTGCTAAGAAAGTCTGTGTAAGTAAAGGGCAAGTTTCAACAAGTCTGTGTGTAACTAAGTTGGTTGTATGTATGTGAAACAGCTAAAGCTATTTAAGGTTTTTCCTAAGGTGAAATACTAATGTTCTGATATAAGCCAAAGTTTAATCTATATGGTAAAATGACATGGTAAAATAACAAGGATTTCTTAGAAACACTATTTACTCTTAACTTTGTGTCTATTAAGTTTTATTCTTTAAAACAATTAGTCTTAAAAATTGGGGTTTATACAATTATGGTTAAACAACTGTTAAGAGTATTGTACTATGTTACAGAATCTAAATTTTTCTTTAAAAACTAAATTTGGTAAGATTAAAGTGTCAAGGTAATTGTGAAATGGTCACTCCTTGTATATTAAATGTATTCATATTTTCCAAGTATACAAGTTTTAAAGCAGGGTATTTATCAAGCTACTATTCTCCAAACTTCTCTTTCAATGTTGGAATGCTTCTAGGTTCTCACGGGCAGTCTTAATGCATATTCCTACCTTCCTACCAGTCCCAGTCTCTGTTACAGATACAAAACTACCAGTGCTATTATCAAGAAACAAAAGAGATTTTGGCATCACAACAGCTGTGATCACTGCCATTGCAGCCTCTGCAGCAGCAGCCACAACCGCAGCAGCCGCGTTGACAACTACAATACAGACAACAACTCAAGAGACCTTTAACCAACATTTAAGAACAGGCATCCTCCTAGTAAATCAAAGAGTGGACTTATTACAAGAACAAGTGGACTTGTTACAAGAACTTATGGGTCTAAAATGTGTTCTTTAAGAGCAGTTTGTGTTGCCCCTATCACTTTTTATAATGATAGCCATGCAGCTATGTTGTCTAGAAATCTTTCTCACTATCTTACTTGTACTTGGTCATATGGGTTTGACAATTTAACCTCTCAACTAAGAGCTGAAATTATGAGAGTCAATACCACCAGGATAAATGTGGCACCTGTATCTGAAATGGTCAAATGGTTCTCTACTGCTCTAGGTTTTGTAAAACAATGGGCAAACCTTGGCTCCCTAGGACTAATATTTTAGGTGTTTTATATCTCATTTGCTTAATTTATCAATTACGAGCCACCCAACAGAGAGATCGAATCATCCTTCAACAAGTCATGACAGCCTTAGAGGACGGCAGTTCCCCTCAAGTATGGCTGAGTATGCTGGACCGGTAGTCAAAGACGGGTAATGCAGGAGGTGGCCATGTACCAACCTAAGACAGAAGCTGTAGCATGCTCTACAGTCTTTGATGACGGGTAAGGACATGTGCTGGACCCCTCAACCTAAGACAGGCACGGTCTCAAGCCTTTTCTTTTAATAAAAGAAAGGGGGAGCTGTCGGGGTACCGCGGACCCCACCCTAGCCTGGTTTTCAGGGACTTCAATATGGCGCCTGGCACTGAGCCAGAATGGCCTGGTTTGCAACAAACAGCTGACACTGCTTAAGGAAGTTGACCTGATTGGACGAGGTGACTCGTGCTCGCTGCGTGCTCTCTTCATGCCCCTAGTGTATTCTATATAGTAATCATGCTCTCCCCACATGCTCTGTAACCTGATTGGCTCATGATTCATATAAAATGACCGTGACTTCCTTGTTAAAAGAAGAACAAAGAAGAATAAAGAGCTCTGACGAACAACCAGCGAGTCGTGTCTCTCTCTGCGGGCAGAGGGAACGCGATATCTTCTGTCTTAGAATATCTAGCATCCACACATTTCTCATGACTTCTGCTGACACATCCCTGGCCACTCCTATCTTCTTTACCTGGATCATTGTAATGTTTCATTTTTGCCCTTGAGCCCTTATCCCAGCAGGTGAGGGACCCTTCTAACACATGTATCCAATCACATAACTTTTATGCTTAAAAATCTACAGTCATTCTCCATTTCACTCAGAATATGAGTCAAAGTCCTTGGAACTCAGGGTCTTACATGACCTGGGCTATGGCCACTCCTAAGACATCCTCTCTCCTCTACTCTGCTCCAGCCAAACTAGCATCCCCATTCTTTTGCCAATGTGCCAAGCATTTTCCCACCTGAGAACTTTTGCACTGGCTCTGCCTATCTAGTTTTCCTACAAATAGCCGCCTAACTATCTCCCTCACCTTTGAGGCCTTGCTCAAATACCAACTTCTCTGTGAGGATTGCGTACATCACTATAATAGCAATACAAGTTGTTACCACCTACAGCAGCCTTCTTAATTCCCCTTCCTGTGTGTTTTCATCCCGCATTCTCACTCTCTAATATGCTATCATGGTTTTATTTATTTATCTCTCCATTCATCTATTTATTTATATGCGAGAGCCTGTGTTGGGTGGCTTCAATAAAGGCAGGTATCTGAAATGGTTGCTCTGGGACCATGCTTGAACCTCAGTTCTGGCTGCCACCCAGGTCCCTCTTTTCTCCACACAGTATCTTCTAGAGCTTGACTATTGAGGCAGTTGCTTTGCTCACATCTCTGACACCTTAACAAGGATGGCTGGGAGGGCTGACCTACCGTCAGTGGGCTGCAGATCTCTTCCTGCCATTTTTCCATAGGGCTTGTTTTGGTTTTCTCACTCCATAGTCATCTAAGGGTAGTTGTTTTTGCTGGCAGTTCAGGTTCCTCCACAAATAAGTTTCAAGTGCTCCCAGCTGAGGCTGCAAGACTTCTTGCCTCTGAAGTCTGAAGCATCACCTGCACTACATTGAATTGGTCAAGTATCAATCGTGTAACATTATGTTTTCAAGATTCATTCATGTTTCTGTATATATTAGTATATACATATATTCTGTATATATTCTGTATATATCAGTACTTCATTCATTTTTATGGTGAGCAGGTATAACCTGAGTATATATGTGTAGCCAATCAACTGAGTCTCAGCCAATCATAGCATCTGAACCTACAGGCAATCAGAATCTGAAAGCTGCCCAAACATGACAATATAAGGCAAATGCAGACTGCAAACTATCAGGATGCTTCTGTATGTCACTTCCTTTCCTCTGCCTATAAGTATAACCTGCGCATATGGTGGGTTGGGGCATTCTGAACTGTAAATATGATCTGCACATATGGCCAGGTGGGGCAACCCTTTGATTTGTAATGTTTCCCAGTTCTAGAACTTTTTCCTTGCTCAAATGAATTTGTTAAGTTGAATTGGTCTCAGTTTTTCTTTTAAGAGAAAGGAAGAAATTAATTTGTAACCAGATAGGGTGATGGTTGCACAACATCGTGAATGTATTTAACGATACTAAATTATTCCATTTTGAATGGTCAATTTAATGTTTGTTATGTGAACTTCACCACAATAAAAACAAAAAAAATTAAGTCAGTTACAAGTCAGCACAGATTTTGAAGGAATGAAGTGTGAATTGTGGGAGGTGGAATTCTGGCAAATAGCTCCCATATTCACTCTTGGTTATAAGTCCATTGAGGGTAGGAAGCATTGTTATTTGTTGTTGTTGTTTTTTAATTAGTTTATCACATCCGGGTGATTTTCCCTGTCAGTCTCACTTGAAACATTACAAAACACAAGAACACAAAATAACATTATTGCCCACGAAATTAGCATTGTATTTTGTAGGTATTAGTTAAGGACTTAGCTAATAAATTTTAGTAAATGTCTTTGACCAGTCCTTTTTCCAAGTTTTCTAGGTTGGTTTTTTGAAACTTAGAATTTGCTTTTGTCTAGGAGCATATTTGGAACAAATGGTTAAGATTCAATTGTAGTAAAGAAAACATTAGCTTTATAGTCAGAGAACCTTTATTCACAGAACTCTGAGCTTTTCATATATTTTTAATCCTCAGAGCAATAGCATGAAGATGTTATTATACATTATTTTATAGATGAGGAAGCTAAGTCACAGAAAGTTTAGGCAACTTGCCTAATTTGCACAGTTAGGAGAAAGTGTTAGGATTCAAACCCAGATAATGTGATTCCATAGTTCATGCTCTGAACTATTTTGCTATTAGCTTTACTTTTGACATGTAGCTTAAAACTCTCTACCCGTAAGATTCTTCTTCAGCAAAATGGGGATGGGTATGCCTTCTTCCCAGTATTACTCTTAAATGAGAAAATGCTTTGCAAACTTTAAAATCATTTATGTCTTGCTTTAAAACATCATTCTATTTCTTCCACTTGTTCTAGCATATTGACTGAATACTTTCAATACACTGGATGAAATAAGATAGCGTGGTTACTTTCAAAATGCATGCTATCTATTCAAGAGACAAATAAACAATTAATTATGCTACAGAGTCCATATATATTTCTATAGTAGGCAAATGGAAGAAAGAGTTGGGGCCTTGGGCCCCCATCCATCACTGAACTTAGATATGAGTTTTAGAGATTCTCCTGTTGCTTGGTCATGGAGTATAGGAGCCTCTGTGTCGAAAATTGCATGTAACTAGTGCACAGAGGGTATGTTTATAAGCTCAAAAGTGTTATAACCACTGGGGTTCAGGTATCAACCTCCAATTGCCCACAACACAATTAATCCTCAACTTGGTGAAGAACCACACAAAGCCAATAATAGGCAGCAAGTCCTTGAGCAAACAGGAATGCCCCCTTCAACTGACAACCTTGGCACTATGGCTGATTTTTTTCAAAATATGAACATGAATTTTTAAATGATTTTTGTATTTGTATTTTTGTATTTAACAGCTGAAGCTGAACAAAAAAATGGAAAGCATTTTATTTCTTAAATGTGTTCAATTCAATGAATACTGTAAACCTCAATTTACCTGTACACTTTCTATAGTCTTTGAAGCTTTTATACAAAAATTTAAAATAGAGAGTTGAATTCAAAATTGTGTTACACCTTACACATGAGGTCATATGGTTCAGAATTAGACATAAAGTTTCACTTTAACTGTGGGATAGCTGGTTGGCTGATCTACCTACAGAGAAATTAAATCTTTTATTTGAATACTTGATATTTCCCTGTTAAAAGGCAAGAGCAAGATAAGTTTGCAATTAGGTAGGTCTGTTTGGCAACATGCACATACTTCCTTGGATTACAAGCTTTCATATGTATGTATAAATCAAGTGTTCTAAGAAGATCTGTGTTGTGGCCAATGGAGAATATGACAATGAAATTTGGAAGAAAGAGGTTTATTATTCTCACAGGTCCTAGAGAGGGAGGTCACACATGCTACCAGTGTGGTCAAGAGGCAAAAGGCAGGGAAGTCTATGCCAGAGTCATTATGGGGTTTTCATGAGACAGGTAAGATACGGCAGGGAAAGTAACTAAAGATTGATAGTTTGCAAAATGATTGTGGACTTCTTGGCCTAGAAGTCATCTCTCATTGTCTGGTACCTGCTCCTGGAATGATTTAGGGCAGGGGAAATATTGGTTAGTGCATGGAAGTTAGATATGGAGGTGGTTAGGGCTTTAGACTGGGGATTGGCTGGTTTCTGCATAGAAGACTTGCTCATGGCCTGGCTCTTTTCTATCTGTAAGAATTGGCTAGCAATTGGCTAGCAAGAATTGGCTAGGGAGGGTCAGTGTCTCTGGGAGGGGCAGGCTTTCTCCAGTCAGAGGCCACAGTGCAAGAGCAACAAGAATGTAGGACATAAGAAAATTTAGTTACTATAATTATCCCTGTGATACATGAATGCTAAATAGACAAATACAAAATCTAAGAAACACAGGACACCAAAGTATGTATTTATGATTTCTATTTGAAAAGAATAGAGCAAAGTATTTTTTGTTTCCATGAACTATTTTCTTGTAATAGCTTTTAGGAAGAACCCAGGGGAGGCTTCAGGTATTTCCCTTCAACCTGTCTAAAATCAAGACAATCTTTCTTCCTATTTACATATTTAGGAGCATGTTTGACAATGCAAAGACAATGTATCTTTAATTCATTCGTTGTATTTTAAGATTTAAATAATCTCTAGTTCCCTCAAGTCTCACAATTCTACCTAAGTAATTTGTGGTTTTTAACTTCACTCAACTTTTTTTCTTGGTTCTGCCCAGTACAGTAGATGAACATGCCTCTATCAACAAAGATATGTAATTGAAATAATTCTAAAATATTTTTTAGAAATAATACTATATATTTAAAACTACTCAGTTGTTTGATGAATGGTTTATTGGTAGTTTCTCTTTGGTTTCTTATCTTCTCACCTTTTTTTTTTTTCTTCTTATTTGCAGTTTTGGGGATAGAGCCCAGGGCCTCCCACATGCTAGACAAATGCTCTACATTGAGCTGTAATCCCAAAACATGGCTTATCTTTTTTTCCCTGTTTTTATTAGTGCATTATAGCTATGCATAATAATGGAGTTCATTTTGACATAATCACATATGCAAGGAACATAATTTGTTCCATTTTAGTCCCTAATACCACCTTCCTCTCTCCCCACCCACTCCAGGTTCCCCCTCTTCTATTCCATAGGCTGTCCCCCATCTACTTATTGTTTTTATAAATTTGCACTTTGTAGGTATACATACAGGTGAAATTCACCATGGTGCATTCACACACATACACACAACTGAATTTGGTCAACTTCATTCTACTGTTCCTCCCTTTTCCCATCTCTCACAGCTCCCCGTTGACATTCCACTGATCTCCCTTTCATCTTTTCACTTATTTTGCTCTAAGTTCCACATGAGAGAAAACATTTGACTTTTGACTTTCTAAGTCTGGCTTATTTCACTTAACTTTATGTTCTCTGGTTCTATCCATTTACTGGCAAATACTATAATTTCATTCTTCTTTGTGGTTAAGTAAAACTCCATTGTGTATGTATGCTATATTTTCTTTATCAATTCATCTGTCATTGGGCATCTAGACTGGTTCCATAACTTGGCTATTGTGAACCACACTGCCATAAACATCGATGTGACTGTATCACTATATTCATCGTTTATCATTTGAAGAGCAAAAATTTCTGTGGGTTGACTGAAATTGGGAAATTGCTCAGGTCATCATAATCAAAGGTGAGTCTCCTGCAGACCATTTGGATCATCCCCAAATGAAAACTGCTCAAATTATTCTGTAGTTTTACTTTTGTTCTGTTCACATCATATGATGTTTATTGGTGATACTTTGGTCTACTTCATCCCTTTTTTAAAAAATAAATTCTTGCCCTAACGTAGTATGATGTACTGACACATGTCCTATGAACTGCTTAACTATTGTGTTTTTTAAACCATTCTATTTAGTAGGATGCATTCTGGAGTTTTCAGATAGATTATTTGCCAGAATATTTCCTTTTCCCTGAGTATTTTCAACCTAATCCCTTAGAAGAAAAATATTTTTACTACAAAATAACAAATGTGCTTGTAATTTTGTTTGATTGACTGTGTTTAGCCTAAATAAAATAGGTGTGGTGCTCTATCAACCATCAAGTGAAATGGGGGGAATCAAACTGTTCCTCTCAAGCAAAAGAAAAAGGATGTGCAACCAAAACAGCTAATTTAGGGACTATGACAGGCATTTCAACAATGATGGCCATACTGAATTTCTAACAAAAGCATTTTGATGTTCGCATTGCAGAAGACTGCAAACCTGAGCTTTTGGGAATAGATATGACCTGAAGTCAAACACATGTTGCTACGGATGCTTGGGTGGCTTCCTTTAAAGATTTTAAAGTTCAATGTGAAATGATTGATTTAAAAACTCTAGCATGTTGTGAAACTCAATAGGAACCCTGGCCAAATTTTCATTTCCAAGCTTACATGGAAGTGGATTAAGGCATAAGATGAATAACACTGATCCTTGCTCCCTGCCCCATTATTCAAGCTAAGCATTAAGAGCAGTCTTGAAGGGTAGAGGAAGATGTACAGCATCCGGGAAGGGGTGTGCAGAATGGCCATGGTGGTGGTAGGGTCGGTTCTCTTCTCAAGAGTCTCAGCAGATTCTGTACCCAGGCTACTTCGGAGCTGTCTTCTGTTTGCACTCCCCAGTGAGGTTTCTTCGATTTTCATTTTAACTTTAGTCATGCACTAGCATGAGATGCAGCATCAACCTAAGCGTCAATCAACAAATAAACATAACTTTTTACAACGGATGAATATTATTCACACACACACACACACACAAAATAAAATATAAATGCTCTCATTTTTGAGAACATAGATGACCCTGGAGGACTTTATCCTAAGTAAAATAAACTGGATACAACAGATAAATACTACTGGAACACTTGGACACACTTTAGAGAATATCTGTGTTAAGCACAAGTGTATATTTATACCGATGTCCATGCTGCAATGTTTGTGATTACTATCCCTGTGGGGTTGTTTATATTTATAGGTTTTCCTGATGGAGAATTAAATTGAACCTAGAGGATGAAATGAGGTAGGCAACAAAAATAAGGTAGGTAAATAGGATGTACAAAATTTAAAAAGTTTCTACACCAGAAAAGAAATAATCAACAGAGTTTAGAGATAGCCTATGGACTGAGAGAAACATTTGCAAACTGCACATAGCATATCTATCTGTGTACAAATACACACGTGCATGAATCTCAAACAACTCAAAATTCAGAAAACAAAAAAACCCAATGAAAAATTAGGTAAAAACCTTGAATACTCATTTCTCAAAAGAAGACACAAAGATGTTTAACAAGTATATAAAAAACATGTTTGGCATTGCTAATCACCAGGAAAATGTGAATTAAAACTATAATGAGCTATTAGTTCACGGGTTAGGATGGCTCTTATAATAAAACAGACAAAGATCAATGTGGGCGAGAATGTGAAGAAAAGGGAATATAATTTGGTACTGCCCTCATAGAAACCAGTAGGGAGGTTCCTCAAAAAAATGAAAATTAGCTACCATATAATCCATCAGTTCAATTTTGATTACATCCAAAGGAAATGAAATCAATGAGGAATAAATATCCACACTTCCACGCTCACTACATTATTTACAATTGCTGAGATGTGTCATCAACCTAAGTGTCCATTGACAAATAAACAGATAACGTTTTACAATGGATGAATATTATTCACACACACACACACACACACACACAACAAAACAAAATAAGAAAATGCTTTCATTTTTGAGAACATGGATGACCCTGGAGGACTTTATCCTAAGTAAAATAAACTGAATACAACAGACAAATACTATTGGATCTTATTTATATGTGGAATCTAAAAGTGTTGAAGAGTAGAATTGTTACGCAGGGTGAATAAATTATAAATTTCAGTTGTGCACGTTGAATAAATTACAGAGCTCTTTTTTGCAGCAAGGTAACCACATTTAATAACAAACTATATACTACAAAATTGCCAAGATAGTATATCTTAGTGTTCTCACCACATATACACAAACACAAAAAAGATAACCTTGTGAGGTAAAGGTTCTACTAATTAGTTGGACTACAATAATCACTTTTCAATGTACCATATATGAAAACATCATATTGTGTACCACAATATGTGCAATTTTTACTTGTCAATTATACTTTAATAAAAGCTGGAAAAAAAACAGTTCCTCTAATATTCTTTCTCTCATAAGTTCATTTAAATCTCATGACATCCTTACTTGCATCGTTAATGTCTAATACAATGACAACTATACAGTAATAGGACTAATCACATCAATGAATGTTTTTCCTAAAGGCAACAGATGTTATGAAGTGTTTCCCCTTCATATTTTCAAAATCCCTTCCAATGGTTTTGCAAAGCACTGAAAAATTCATCAAACACTTTGATGAACAGTATATTTACTGACTAAAATGAGCTTCAATATATTTACTGGTAGGAACAAAAATAGATTTGATATTTTTCCAATAATTAAAATTTATTTAAAGCTAAATCTAATGAATAATTACACTGTGTCTATAACTGAACTTATAAATAAGGATGACTTCATTCCTGGGAAAAAATGGGGGATATAATATAATCATCTAATTGCACTTTCTTCAAAAACCTTACTACATGTACAGAAAATGAATCTAACCAAAGTTTCCATCTGCTTAAAAAGGAGGAGAAAATTTATTCTATAGTGGCATCTGTCTATCTAGCCACTACAATACAAATGCAATTCAGGAAAAAAGTTACTTTGGAATGCAGCATCAATTAGTTTGGTTTTTGTTTGTTGGTTGGTTGGTTTTGTTTTGTCTTTTGGTTTCAGATTATGTGTCCAGGGTGTTTGTCTGAGTAAGATATTCAAAATGGAGTTTGACGTGTTAAAGTGATAAAGAATGGATGTCACTCAATACTTATAACTTATGGAAATGAATTTGTTCAGTTCATAATTTTTGTCATTTTAATTTGTTCTGTTTAGACATACATGACAGTAGAGTATATTTCAACATATTATACATATATGGACTATAACTTAGGATCTCATTCTTGTGGTTGTCAACGAAGCGGAGTTTCATTGGTTGTGTATTCATATATGCACATGGGAATGTTATGTCTGATTCATTCTACTGGTTTCCCATTCCCATCTTCTCTCCCTTCCCTTCCTTCCCCTTTGTCTAATCCAATGAACTTCTATTCTCCTCCCCTTCTTGTGTGTTAGCATCTATGTATCAGAGAGAACTTTTGACCTTCAGTTTTTTGGGAGATTGTTTTATTTCACTTAGCATGATAGTCTCCAGTTCCATCCATTTGCTGGCAAATGTCATAATTTCATTCTTCTTTGTGGCTGAGTAATATTCCATTGTGTATATATACCACACTTTGTTTATCCATTCATCTTTTGAAGGGCATTTAGGTTGGTTCCACAACTTAGCTATTGTGAATTAAGCTGCTATAAACATTAACATGGCTGTATCCCTATAGTATACTGATTTTAAATCCTTTTGTTATATACCAAGGAGCAGAATATGTGGGTCAAATGGTGCTTCCATTCCAAGTTTTCTGAGGAATTTCCATATTGCTTTCCAGAGGGGTTGCACCAATTTTCAGTCCTACCAGGAATGTCTGGGGGAACATTTTTCCCCACATCCTTGCCAATATTTATTGTTCCTTGCTTTCTTGATAATTGCCATTCTGACTGGAGTGAGATGAAATCTCAGTGCAGTTTTAATTTTCATTTCTCCAATTGCTAGAGATGTTGGACATTCTTCTCATATATTTGTTGACCATTTATAGTTATAGTTATAGTGAAGTGTCTGTTCAGCTCCTTTGTCCACTACGATTGGGTTATCTGGTTTTTTTGGTGTTCAGTTTTTTGAGTTCTTTGTATATCCTGGAGATTAATTCTCTATCTGAGATGCAGGTGGCAAAGATTTTCTCCCATTCTGTAGGCTCCCTCTTCATATTCTTGATTTTTTTCCTTTCAATTCATAATATTTCAATCTGTCAATTGTGTGTCAGTATATAGAAAAATGATAATGGGTTACTATTAACACAATGGATATTGTAGGCATGGTGCTAATGATGCTAAAAGATAGCCTTGAATTGATGCCCTCCATTCTAATGTAATAAAAGTAATATCAAACATTGTAATGATAACAATAAATGTAACTTTAAGATATTACCAAATTTCTTTTGTTGCATGTAAAGGAGTCATGCAATCCAAAAATGTCTGATGTAGCAATTACATCTCTATAATGGGAGCAGAAAACCTAAAAACTTGTTTTGAAGGGCAGTCCTTGTCAGACAGTATTAACTGTTTTTTTTTTTTTTAATTATAAAAATTGTAAGATCACTTAATTTTCTTTGCATGGGTTCCTTCTACACGATAATATATTGATTATATGAGTAACCATGTCAATTTATACACCTTGTCTCTTCTGTTTCTGGACCAAAGACTGTTCATGGAGCATCTTTTGAATTGTTAAGTAAAATTTGTAGAAGGCCATTGGTTTGGACTAGGCTCCTGTACTGAGTCCAAAAGAGCAAACCAAAATGGAGTCATTCATGCTAAATGAAACTAATTAACTTAGCAGTACACTTATGAAACAAATTGCTGAGTTTTGGTTAATTACAGCAGCTGAACTTCAGTAAATCATAAAAGACTGATGGAAAAAAACAAACCAGTTAGTTTCTATGCCTCTCCTCACTTCCATTTTTGGTTCATAAATACTGCCTATCTAGCAGTATCAGAGTTCTTCAAACTTGTTCGGGTTCTGAGGGTTACCTTATTCTAGAATTAAGAAAGAAAGCTAATTAGGATTTTCAAACTTAATTTACTGTGCTTTTGTCTTTTGATACCCCAGCCAGATCCAAAATAGCATGAGCTGCTGTTACACAAGAAGCTACTTGTGTTATTCTGAGGGCACGCTTCTATCAGATTTTAATTCCTTGCTTTCCCACTGGTAACCTTGACCTATCATACAACAAACTGCAGTTTTGTGTTTTTTCATCACCCACATTCTACCTCTTATTCAGCAGACCTGGAGAGGCACAGAAGGTCTCAGGCTGGGAGCCCTTGAACTCATCAGCTTTTGAGTGGTTGGACACCTCTATTGTGACAGAATGTCACCTTTCCTCAACTGTCACATACTTGGTACTTGATAAGGGTTTGCGTCCACCTCCAAGACAGAGTCAGATGAAGGGGAAGGATCACAGCGCCCCCTGAAGGGTAGGAGTGCAGAGGAGATGAACAGCTGTTTGGGGACAGCTTTCACAGTAATCCCCCTGGATGGCAATATCAGGAGACATTCTGGTGTCCCATCAGCCATTAGTACAGCTTTTAATTTTATTGATGGCCTTGATTTCCTTTCAAGTTTTTTTTTTTTTTTTTTTGGTGGGTAGGTGGGTACTGGGGATTGAACTCAGAGGTGCTTTACCACTGAGCTACATCCCCATCACTTTTCCATTTTTATTTTGAGATAGGGCCTTGCTAAGTTGCTAAGGCTGGCCTTGAAGTTGTGATCCTCCTGCCTTAGCTTCCAAATCCCTGGGATTATAGGCATGAGTTATCACACCCAACTTGAAGGTTTTTTTTTTTTCTTTAATATTTACTTTGAAATATTTCAAATCTTCACAAAATTAGAGATGATATGGCACTTACTTTTTTTCCATTGCCCATATTAAAAATTATTACAGGTTGGACTTTGGTTCAATCCCCAATACAAAAAAAAATACATGCACACATTTTTTTACACATTTGGTGCATTTATTTTATTTATAATAAAGAAATTTCAAATCAATTTTCCTTTATTTTGGCATCCCTCTCCTGATAACATATATCTTTAAACATATATCTGATAACATATCTTTAAAAATGATGGACTATTTTTAAAACATTATCAGAGCACAATTATCATACCTAACAAAATTGCTAATTATTTCTTGGTATTCTTGAATACATCAACAATAATTATAGTCTCATTTTGTAGTCTGTGTGACTATACCAGATTGGGTTGTTTATTCTCTCTTAACCCAGAGCAATGCTCACTATTTTTTTTTCTTTTTGTTTTTTAGACTAATGGTTTGTAGACACTGGCTCATTGTCTGATAGATTTTAACACATAAAATTATTTCTTGCTTATTAATGGGTTTTTTTTTCTCTATTTCTTGTATTTCCTAGGAAAATATAGCTTATAATGGGATTTTTTTCTCTATTTCTTGTATTTCCTAGAGTTTTCACTAGATTTAAGGTTTTGTTTTGTTTTGTTTTTTTCTAAGAAAAAAGTGTTTTTTGGGTTGTGGACATTAGATATTTGTCATAAAATAAACTGCATTCCTTTCCCTCATGCTAGTTTTCTTTTTCTTTTCTTAGGTGGTCTTTTATTCTAATACAGAAACGGTACCTGCCTTATGATAGTCCACCCTCTGATTTTTTGACTTCATGATGGAGTAAAAGTGATGCATTGAATAGAAACTGTCCTTCAGATTTTAGACTTTGAAATTCCCCCCAGAGTAGGGATACATAGTAGGATATTTTCTTGTGATGCTAGGCAGTGGCCCTGAGCACACCTCCTAGTTAGTCACACGATCACAAGGGAAAACATACAGTGGGTTGTGCTGCTCAGTCATGGTGTTCAATAGGTTAGGTACATTAAATGCATTTTCAACGGATGATATTTTCAAATTATGATGGGTTCATCAGGATGCAACCCTATCATATGTCACGGTGCATCTGTAGTCAATATTTACCTCACATGAAGTCACCATCTTATCTCATAATGTCAGTTATCTCTTTACAGTCAGTTTTCACTAAATTACTGAGATTCAGTTGCACTCTCATACTTCAGCTCAGTACTATAGAGAAGTGCAGACAATACTTTGTGATACTTATTCAAACTGTGACAGCAACTGTTCCCCTCCAGTGAGCAACATCATTGGAATTTTGTAAAGTGACAGAATACTTTGAATCAACCGTGAATCATAAATCAACAGTTTTGGTACCACCAGAACCTTGTAGAAATGCAGAGTCTGGAGGCTCACTGATTCAGAACTTAGGGGACTATTCCAGAGTCTGTGTTTTAACAAGTTCTTCAGATGATTCTGATATATGCTGAAGTTTGAGAAGCACAACTTTGGATAACATGGAACACAGAGACCTGCATTTTAAAAATAATTAGGGGTGATTCAGGGAAGGCATGCCAAGAGTCTCTGGCATATTTGATGAATCCTTGGGAACAAATGACTGCAGTAATCTATGTGGAACCTCTTTGCTTGGTGAATTACATGTTGAGGAGTACAGCCCCCCTAGGGTGATAAATTGTTCTGTTTTGTTCTATAATCTCCAAGTTTAACACTGAAAACACTGTATTGTTGGAAACTCCTTAAGTTTAGTTAAGGTAAGTCAATTGGTTACTCTTACCCTATAGCCTTAAAACCAGAGAATGAAAAAATGGGAAAAGATTTCTTCAAGTATCCTGCTGCTTCCTTGATATTGTAATATTGGCTTATTACAAACTGTCCCTATGGAGTTGAGTTGCCTAATAAAAGGTTTATATGGAAACTATGGTAGTGAACAATTTAGTTAATCCGTAAGCAACTTAAGACTCATTTCACTAACAAGCGTATTTTGTAATGGTGATGAGTGACTCTGGAGCCAGACTTCAGTGTTAGACTTTTGTTTCATTTTCTAGCTATGTGGTCTTTGACGGACAAGTTAACATCATGGCGTCTTGCTTTCTTCATTGGTGAAATGAAACTGCTAAAGCATGTACTCATAATGTCATGGGATATTAAATTCATTTCAGCTTTAGAACAATAATGCAATAAAATTAGGCAATAAAAATTCAATAAATTTTACATTTTATTAGTAACTGGGGAATAATATTGGAAACTCATCTACTTAGGGAGTAACCTAAGCATTGGGACATCTTGAGGACCTCAACTGGTATGAGAACAGAGAGACACTGATCAATGTGCACTTCACGTCTAATAGGATGGTTGTGGCCAATTAGAGAGTATTTAGAAGCATTCTGACGCTACATCTGGCAGTGGTAGGAAAGAGTAATTGATATAGTACTTGACTAATTAATAAGACTATTGACTCATTTTTGTCTCTAGAAAATTGGAGGTAGAATGAACATTATGAAATTGCCAGTGCTGTGGTCAAGTATCAAGGACAACTTGATAAACTTTCAGGATATACAGACTGCGTGAAAGTTGCTCTAGTACTATATCACAAAGGTTGCAGAGAATCAGATATAACTGATTCCACAACTGTATGTTTGCTATTGGACTATTAAAATTGCCCTTACATTTACTGGATTCATGAATTTAGATGTAACTAAAACTTAAGTTTCAGCAAACTATACCAAATTCATTTCGTACTTCTCATTTACTGGATTTGAATCAAATATAGAGAAATAGAAAACCTTATGGTTGGAATTATATGAAACAAACACATACACATGCCTACACATACATATGCACAGATTCAGAAAGTCTTAATGAATATGATTGATAGGTTTTATGAGTTGAAAAATGTTGACTCAGGCTCGGATGTTAAAAAAAAAAAAAAAAAGACAACACAAAAAAAGAATCTCTCCCCCCCAAAAAATCTTGACTCACAGTAAATTTTTTTTTCCACTTATATATGAGTTATTTATCATGTAGGCAGGAGTGGACATTGTCCATAACTTCATGAAAAGAAGGGCTTGATATGAAAGTTTGCTAGTTAATAAAATGTCACCCATGTAACATTGCAATAAAGAGTTGATAACTATGGGAGACAGTTCTCTATGGACCTCTCGAGTTTCTGCACATCTTATGAACAAGTATTTTTGGTGGTCTTATTTTCTGGACTATCTTGTCCAGAACCATCCTTTTCAAGGTTGTTTGTATAGTGAACAGCTTTGGAAGATGAATTTAGTATCTCCCTACAGAGTAAAGTACAGGTATGCTGTATAGTATAGATACTGTCCAGGACCATAAAGACGATTCCTCTGGATGAAAGGGCAAGTGAGTCCTTATCTATCCATCATGAAAGATCCAGGTTCCCAAAGCTCACAATCGCTCTTCAGTAAGGCAGCACATTGAGTGTGAATGTCTTCTGGCTCTCTTCACATCTCCTTGTGGTTGTTGGGATTCAGAAAAACAGTGCCAAAATATTAATACTCTGGATACTGTTATTGCTGTGAATAAAACACTGTCCTTCATCTCTGGTCTAGGAGTTTACAGTCTTCCATCAGCATTCATTAAACCATGAATGTATGCTCGGATCTAGGATGATACTTGATTTTTTAAAATATAGAAATATTTAAAAAATTTTCATTAGTGCATTATAATCATACATAATATTAGAACTCATTTTAACATAATCATATGTGTATGGAACATAATTTGTTCCAATTTAATCCCCACTACTTCCCCTTCCCCTTGCTCCCCACTCCCCCTGTTCCCTTCCCACTATTTTACTGATCTTTCATTTGTTTATTCCTATTTTTAAAAAAAAATTAGTACATTATGGCTACACATAAAGGTGAAATTGACCCTGGTATATTCATACATGTACATATGATAGGTTGGTTAGATTTTTTCATTGTTCTTTCCTTTTCCTGTTCCTTCTCCCTACTCCTTCATCCCCCTCCCTCTGCTCCACTGATCTCTCTTCGGTTTTCATGAGATTTCCACACCTCCACACCCCACAGTCTTTTCCTACCCTTATTTTGGTGTAGTTTTTGCATATGAGAAAAAACATTCAACCCTTCACTCTTTGGATCTGGCATATGAAATCTGATTTTTACCTTGGGTTTAATGGACAAATTCTGTCTCTATCTTTCTCTCTCTCTCTCTAACAATATTAAATGCAAGACAGCACAAATCTTTTTTGTTTTGTTTTGTTTTTTGTTTGCTTTTTTATAAAATTTATTTTATTGTAAACAAATGGGATACATGTTGTTTCTGTTTGTACATGGAGTAACAGCATACCATTTGCATATTCATACATTTACATAGAGTAATGATGTTTGATTCATTCCGTTATTTTTTTCCTTCCCCCCCACCCCTCCCACCTCTCTTTTTCCTCTATACAGTTCCTCCTTCCTCCATTCTTGCCCCCCTCCCACCCCATTACATATCATCATCCGCTTATCAGTGAGATCATTCGTCTTTTGGATTTTTGAGATTGGCTTATCTCACTTAACATGATATTCTCCAATTTCATCCATTTGCCTGCAAATGCCATAATTTTATTATTTTTTATAGCTGAGTAATATTCCATTGTATATATATACCACAGTTTCTTTATCCATTCACCAATTGAAGGGCATCTAGGTTGGTTCCATAGTCTGGCTCTTCTGAACTGAGCAGCTATGAACATTGATGTGGCTGTATCTCTGTAGTATGCTGATTTTAAGTCCTTTGGGTATAGGCCAAGGAGTGGCATAGCTGGGTCAAATGGTAGGGTCATTCCAAGTTTTCTAAGGAATCTCCATACTGCTTTCCAGAGTGGCTGCACTAATTTGCAGTCCCACCAGCAATGTATGAGTGTACCTTTTCCCCCACATCCTCTCCAACACATATTGTTCCTTGTATTCTTGATAACTGCCATTCTAATTGGGGTGAGATGGAATCTTAGGGTAGTTTTAATTTGCATTGCTCTTATTACTAAAGATGTTGAACATTTTTTCATATGTTTGTTGATTGCTTGTAGATCTTCTGTGAAGTGTCTGTTCATATCCTTAGCCCATTTGTTGATTGGGTTATTTGTATTCTTGGTGTAGAGTTTTTTGAGTTCTTTATATATTCTGGAAATTAGTGTTCTATCTGAAGTATGTGTGGCAAAGATATTCTCCCACTCCGTAGGCTCTCTTTTCGCATTGCTGATAGTTTCCTTTGCTGAGAGAAAGCTATTTAGTTTGAATCTATACCTGTTATTGATTCTTGCTTTTATTTCTTGTGCTATGGGAGTCCTGTTAAGGAAGTCTGATCCTAAGCCAACAAGTTGAAGATTTGGACCTACTTTTTCTTCTATAAGATGCAGGATCTCCGGTCTGATTTCAAGGTCCTTGATCCATTTTGAGTTGAGTTTTGTGCAGGGTGAGAGATAGGGGTTTAGTTTCATTCTGTTGCATATGGATTTCCAATTTTCCCAACACCATTTGTTGAAGAGGCCATCTTTTCTCCATTGCATATTTTTGGCACCTTTGTCTTGTATTAGAAAATTGTATTTATTTGGGTTTGTGTCCATGTCGTCTATTCTGTACCATTGATCTACCTGTCTATTTTGGTGCCAATACCATGCTGTTTTTGTTACTATTGCTTTGTAGTATAGTTGAAGTTCTGGTATTGCAATACCCCCTGTTTGATTCTTCCTGCTAAGGATTGCTTTAGCTATTCTGGGTTTCTTATTCTTCCAGATGAATTTCATGATTGCTTGCTCTATTTCTGTAAGGTATGTCATTGGGATTTTAATTGGAATTGCATTGAATCTGTATAGCACTTTTGGTAATATGGCCATTTTGACAATATTAATTCTGCCTATCCAAGAACATGGGAGATCTTTCCATCTTCTAAGGTCTTCCTTAATTTCTTTCTTCAATGTTTTGTAGTTTTCATTGTAGAGATCTTTTACCTCTCTGGTTAGATTGATTCTCAAGTATTTTATTTTTTTTGTGGCTATTGCAAATGGAATTGTTTTTCTCATTTCACTTTCAGATGTTTCGTCACTTGCTTTAGATTTATGCGTGTTGATTTTATAGCCTGCTATTTTGCTGAATTCTTTGATGAGGTCTAGAAGTTTTCTGGAGGAGGTTTTTGGATCCTCTAAATATAGAATCATGTCTTCTGCAAATAGTGACAGCTTAAGTTCCTCTTTTCCTATTCGTATCCTTTAATTTCTTTAGTCTGCCTAATTGCTCTGGCTAGAGTTTCGAAGACAATGTTGAATAGAAGTGGTGAAAGAGGACATTCCTGTCTTGTAACTGTTTTTAAAGGGAATGGTTTCAGTTTTTCTCCATTAAGAATGATGTTGGCCATGGGCTTAGCATAAATAGCCTTTACAATGTTCAGGTATGTTCCTACTATCCCTATTTTTTCTAGTGTTTTGAGCATGAAGGGGTGTTGTATTTTGTCGAATGCTTTTTCTGCGTCAATTGAAATAACCATATGATTCTTATCCTTAAGTCTATTGACATGATGGATGACGTTTATTGATTTATGAATGTTGAACCATCCTTGCATTCCAGGGATGAACCCCCCTTGATCATGGTGCACAATTTTCTTAATATGTTTTTGGATACGGTTTGCCAATATTTTGTTAAGGATCTTTGCATCTATATTCTTCAAGGATATTGGTCTAAAATTTTCTTTCCTTGATGTGTCTTTTCCTGGTTTGGGTATGAGGGTGATATTAGCTTCATAGAATGAGTTTGGTAGGGTACCCTCCTTTTCTATTTCCTGGAATACTTTGAGAAGTATTGGAATGAGTTTTTCTTTGAAGGTCTTGTAGAACTCGGCTGAGAATCCGTCTGGTCCTGGGCTTTTCTTGGATGGTAGATTTTTAATGGCTTTTTCTATTTCATTGCTTGATATTGATCTGTTTAAATTGTGTATGTCCTCCTGGTTCAGTTTGGGAAGAGCATATGTCTCTAGAAATTTGTCAATGTCTTCAGTAGTTTCTATTTTGTTGGAATACAGATTTTCAAAGTAGCTTCTCATTATGTTCTATATCTCAGTGGTGTCTGTCGTGATATTTCCTTTTGCATCATGTATTTTAGTAATTTGAGTCTTCTCTCTCCTTCTCTTTGTTAGTGTGGGTAAGGATTTGTCTATTTTGTTTACTTTCTCAAAGAACCAACTTTTTGTTTTGTCAATTTTTTGAATTGTTTCTTTTGTTTCAATTTCATTGATTTCAGCTCTGATTTTAATTATTTCCTGTCTTCTACTACTTTTGCTGTTATTCTGTTCTTCTTTTTCTAGGGCTTTGAGCTGTAATGTAAGGTCATTTAGTTGTTGACTTATCATTCTTTTCTGGAATGCACTCCATGCAATGAATTTTCCTCTTAGTACCACTTTCATAGTGTCCCAGAGATTTTGATATGTTGTATCATCGTTCTCATTGACTTCTAAGAATTTTTTAATCTCCTCCCTGATGTTTTTTGTTATCCATGTTTCATCCAATAGCATATTATTTAGTCTCCAAGTGTTGGAGTAATTTTCCTTTTTCATTTTGTCATTGATTTCTACTCTTAGTCCATTATGATCTGATAGAACACAAGGGAACACAAGGCAGTATCTCTATTTTTCTTGCATTTCCTAAGAGCTGCTTTGTGGCATAACACATGGTCTATTTTCGAGAAGGTTTCATGTGCTGCTGAGAAGAAAGTGTATCCGCTCGTTGATGGATGGAATATTCTATATATGTCTATTAAGTCTAGGTTATTGATTGTGTTATTGAGTTCTATGGTTTCTTTGTTTGGATTTTGTTTGGAAGATCTATGTAGTGGTGACAGCAGTGCGTTAAAGTCGCCCAGAATTATTGTGTTGTGGTCTATGTGATTCTTGAAATTGAGAAGGATTTCTTTGATGTACAGTGATGCACCATTGTTTGGGGCATAAATATTTACTATCGTTATGTCTTCCTGATTTATGGTTCCCTTAAGCAGTATGAAATGTCCTTCTTTATCCCTTCAGACTAACTTTGGCTTGAAGTCCTCTTCATCTGATATAAGGATGGAAACCCCCACTTTTTTACTGAGTCCATGTGCATGGTAGGTTTTTTCTCATCCTTTCACCTTTAGTCTGTGGATGTCTTTTTCTATGAGATGAGTCTCTTGCAGGCAGCATAATATTGGGTCTTTCTTTTTAATCCATTCTGCCAGTCTATGTCTTTTGATTAATTAGTTTAGGCCATTAACGTTCAGGGTTATTACTGAGAAATGATTTGTATTCCCAGTCATTTGGCTTATTTTTGGTTTTTAACTTGGCTTGGTTTCTCCTTTGAGTGGTTTTTCTCTAAGGTAGTTCCTCCCTTTTCTGACCTACATTGTTGTTTTTCATTTCCTCCTCATGGAATATTTTGTTGAGAACATTCTGTAGTGCAGGCTTTCTATTTGTAAATTCTTTTAACTTTTGTTTGTCATGGAAGGATTTTACTTCATCTTCAAATCTGAAGGTTAGTTTTGCTGGGTATAGGATTCTTGGTTGGCAACCATGTTCTTTCAGAGCTTGAAATATGTTGTTCCAGGCCCTTCTAGCTTTTAGAGTCTGGGTTGAGAAGTCGGCTGCTATCCGTATTGGTCTCCCCTATATATAATCTGATGCTTTTCTCTCGCGGCCTTCAAAATCCTATCTTTATTTTGAATGTTAGGCATTTTCATTATAATGTGCCTTGGTGTGGATCTGTTGTGATTCTGTGCATTTGGTGTTCTGTAAGCCTCTTGTATTTGATTTTCCATTTCATTCTTCAGGTTTGGGAAATTTTCTGATATTATTTCATTGAATAGGTTGTTCATTCCTTTGGTTTGTATCTCTGTGCCTTCCTCAATCCCAATAATTCTTAAATTTGGTCTTTTCATGATGTCCCATAGTTCTTGGAGATTCTGTTCATGATTTCTTACCATCTTCTCTGTTTGGGCAACTTTATTTTCAAGATTAAATATTTTGTCTTCATTGTCTGAGGTTCTGTCTTCCAAGTGGTCTCGTCTGTTGGTGATGCTTTCCATTGAGTTTTTTATTTGGTTTATTGTCTCCTTCATTTCAAGGATTTCCGTTTGTTTTTTTTTTGAGAATCTCTATCTCTTTGTTGAAATGTTCTTTTGCTTCCTGCAGGTGCTCTTTCAGCTTATTGGTATTATCATTCATTGCCTGCATTTGCTCTCTTATCTCATCCTTTGCTTCGCGAACCATCTTAATCATGTATAATCTGAAGTCCTTTTCTGACATTTCTTCTAACATACTGTCATTGGATTCTATTACTATAGAATCTAGATTTGTTTGGATCATTTTCTTCCCTTGTTTTTTCATGTTGTTCATGTATCTTCCCCTCTAGCAGTGCAGATCTGGGGTATTGCAGATTTCCCCCTGTAGGCTTATAGTGGCCCTATAGGTTTCCAAAACCCTTTCTTTAAGGGGAGATCAATATTAGCAGTGTCCAAATCAGACACTATGCAATCCTAGGCCAAATAGCCCCTAGGGGGACAATAACAAAATTGTCATAATAAACAAAATGAGTTCAAATATTATCTTCGGTAAAACAAACAGGTTTGCAATAAGGTCTGAAGTTTCTAATGGGGGACAAAGAGGATGCAGAGGGATGTAGAATGTGGCTGTTAATGGGATAAGAAAAGAATATACAGAAGTTCTAGAAAATAGAAAGGTGAGAGTGTAATCAAAAGAAATCATATGTTAACATGCAAACAAGGGAGAAAGAGACTCTGAGGGAACAGGTAAACAAAAGGAAAAGAGAACAAGAAAAGTAAAGAAATAAAAACTTAAATTTTTTTTAAAAGGAGAAAAAAGAAAATCTACTGTATAGGAGTCATATACTAATGAAACCTCCCAGTGTTCAGTAGCCTGATGCATGACAGGTACCTGACAATGAGCTTCAAGCCTCCAGCAGGCATTGCAGGATGGGATTTGCCCCACCCAAAGATTGGAGCTACGGCTTCCAGGATTATCCAAGATGGCCGCTCTGGCTTTGAAATGTGTTGGCAAATGGGGAGCTGCTGCTCAGAGGTGGACATGGTCAGCTGGAGGTCCTGGAGACGGGATGCAGTTGGTCCGGCAGGGGTCCTGGAGGTCCTGTGTGTGTGGTGTGGTTGTGGGATCCTGGAGGCTGGGTGCAATCAGTCAGTCTGGGGTCCTGGTGATAGGGCGCATTCAGTTGGTCTGGGGGTCCTGGTGGCAGAGAGCAGTCAGTCGATGTGAGGACCCCAGAGGCAGGGAGTGATTGGTCAGGCTGAGGGATCCTGGAGACAAGGCTCAGTCAGTCCAGCCAGGGATCCTACAGGGCCTGGCTGTTGTCTCAAAATGGCGGCAACCACGTGTAATCAAACCTGCAGGTACTGTAACAGTGAACTTCCAGGCAGCAGCAGGCAGCTGGTGCTCCACTGGCGGTTGGCGATCAGTTTGCTGACTGTTGTTGGAGGGATCGGGAGGTGAACCTCGAGCGCTGAGTGACGGATAGGTGTAAGGCAGGCGATGGACAGGCGAGAGGCAGGCAAATGGCGGATGATAGGCCCAGCACAAATCTTGAATCAGATTTCTTATAAGAGCTTGGAGACCTTATATATTTCACTCATAATGTTATATTTATCTTTCTTGGTATAAGTCACTTGCAAATAACATATAACTGAAAACTTTTTTCTATTCATATGGTATCCAAAATAGAAAATCAAAGGATTAGCAAATATATGTTGAGTTTCAATGATGTTCAGGACTATAGAACAGAATTTGATCAAGAGATTTCTGAAACACCAACAGTTAACAGAAAACTACTTGATGATAATGGGGAGTAGCTGTTCTCTGCTCTTGCTGTTCCTCACTTTAATGAGAAGGCCTCTAGTGTTTCACTGTTATACACTGAGCTGACTCTATAATTTTGATTTATACTTTTAATCAAGTTGGAGAAAAACCATTCTAATTCATAGTTTACTGTACTATTAAAAATGAACTTTAAAACTTATTAAAACTTTTTAGCAGTTATTGATATGACTTCTTTTTTCCAATCTCTTAATAATATGTAACATTTAATAAGATTTTCTAATATGAAATTTTCTTTACATTTCCATTTATTCTTGTTAACTGTTATTATATTCTACTAGATTAAATGTATGCATATATTTTAATGATTTTTGTATTTGTTCCTATATTCCTTTATAGACTCCTCTTATAAAAGAAGGAAGATTTGTATATTTTACACTTCCTCCCAATTTGATTTCTTAATTTTGTTTTGTTAAATTATTTTTTATTCTCCAAGGGTAACCCTGGCAATTATACAACCATGAAAAATCAATAGGAGGGAAAAAATAGACACATGAGAGCCAGACTGTAAGCAGAGAAAGGATGCTCTCTGTGACCCACAATTTAAGATGACTTTTTTTTGTTGGGAGTAGACTGGGGATTGAACCCACTTAATCCCTTAACCACTGAGCCACACCCCCAGATTTTTTTTTCTTTCTGTATTTTATTTAGAGATGGGGTCTACGGCCTCGATAAATTGCTGAGGTTGACTTTGAACTCTTGATCCTCCTGCCTCAGCCTCCCAAGCTGCTGGGATTACAGGCGTGCACCACCTTTTAAGATGACTTTTAAAATCTGTCTTTCCTTTGTATTCTATGGTTGTGCTTTGAAAACTCTAGATATATGCTGTAGTTCTATTTGGTTTATCTTTGGATTTCTCTGTTTATTTTACATAAAGCCTTATGCTTCAATCATGTTTTAAATTTGCTCCTTGGTATCTTTCATGACAAATATTTTACATTTGGTAAATCCAATAGCTGCCTTCTTTGTAAGCACGATGATTCTGTAGTTGTTTTCAATATCTCTTTCTCACAGAATCTTGTTTCTATGAATACTTTCTGGTGGTGTATATGTATTTGTGTGTGTGTGTGTGTGTGTGAGAGAGAGAGAGAGAGAGAGAGAGAGAGAGAGAGACAGAGACAGAGAAAATATTGGTAATTTCCCCAAATTACCATTCTTTGTGTGTGTGTGTGTGTGTGTGTGTGTGTGTGTGTGTCTTGTGACTTAGAGAATATTCCTTTTGTTGTCATTTTCAGCTCTTGGTCTGCTCTCCTCCGTCTTGGCACACAATTCCCTGTTTGCTGTTGTTGTTGATACTTTTGTGTATTCATTGTGTCTTCATTCCTACATACTCCTCCACCACTCCACACTAATAGATGAGGCTCAGGATACACCCAAACCATGTTGCTTCTTACAGGCCGCCCATCTTTGTTGTGGATTTGGTGTTTGTAGGTGTGATTCATATGTAACTGTTTTGTGCAGAGCTATTTTTCAACTCTTGCTTTTCTCTCAGCCAGGTTATCTTTTCCTTGCATTTTTAAACCCTTCTTTCATATTCTATGTGTGGTCTGAGATTTTGCTGCCTTCTAATTTCTTTGAAGACATACTTTTCTATTATAAGTATTGTTGTCATTGTTATTCATATTTTCATGTTGAATTCCGAAAGTGGCCATGGACAGAGATGCCTTCATCAAAGCATCGTTAGCTGAAATTTGGCATAACTAGGCTTCATCAGAACCTGCTGGAATTCTGTATCTGAGCTCAGATTTGGAATTAGGTTACAGAACATCATAAGGTAATATGATGGTATATGAGGTAATACTCAGGCCAAATTTTCAATGATTCATTGTACAATTCTGATTCAATTATTCTCTAGAATTTCTTTCAATCTCTATGCAGTTCTATAATTTTGTGAATATTTAGACTTAATATTCAATTGCTTTTTAATTACAATAGTTAATATGCCAGAAAATAGCCTTAGGAGAAAATTTAACTAAAGTCAGAAACTTCTGGTTATTTGAATACAAAAATGTTCATTAGAACATTTTATAATGTTTGGATTACATAAGGCTGCAACTTAGTTGACGTGGGTGGTAAAGACATAGCCTCAGCTTCTTAGGATTTCTGGAAATTCTAAGTTTCAAAATATTTTACTACTTTGATGGAAAAATTAGGATATATTATGCTAATAATAATTTGTAAATAATTTTGAGTAATGTTGAGTTTCCAAAACTATTGGAGTATTATAAAATGTGCCCATACTGAGTTTTATAAACTCATCAACTCCCACAATAAAATTAAGTACCTAAAGTTCTATAATTACAGGTGTTCAGACAGATAACTGAGCTTGGATCATTCAACCCAGTTTTCAGCATGAAATTGCATCTGTCATTCACCATGGTTCACAGGCATAGCAGGCTCAACACAAAAGCCACCTTGCATTATGTCCACCCTGTTTTCTCTCTCCCCATGTTGAAAAAGATACTCCTTTGCTCAGACCAGCAATTAGAGACAGAGAGGTTTAGAGAACAAGGGTAAACTAACCAGAGTCATTGCAGGAGTAATGAAATTCTCTGTATGTGAGAAGTTCCATCATAAATTCTGATCTGTCCCCACACAACCAATCATGGTTTTCATTAAAGGGAGGTCTGAAAGAAATCTATTGGGAGACACTTTTCCATATTTTCCCCTCAGAATGCTTATTTGAATGCAGCTTTTTAAATTAATGGGTTCCCCTGTGTGATGCTGGATTTGTATGGGAGAAGGCCAGAATGAAAACCTAAGTTGGACTAGGTGAATCAATGGTATATGTGGGTGGTCAAACAGGAAGTAACCTCCAGGCTTCTAAACTGTATATGAGCTCTGCCAGTCTCCTCACTGTGAGATATTAGTAAGTCACTTCATTGCACTGTGCTTTCGTGTCTCAAACATTGCCATGTGATCTTCACTGCCTTGTAGACAATGTTTCCTGAACTGTAATGTGCACACATTGTAAAATGCACAGTCTGATTCAGTAGGTTTGGGGCTGGGCTAGGGTTTCTGAAGTTGCTAACTAACTTCAAGAGAATGCTAATACTGTGACCTTCAAGGCATACTTTAATAGGAGTTTGGAACTCTGTGGTCCAATGTGGCAGTCACTACACTATGAGGAAATGAGGCTAGTGAAATAGAATAATTAAATTTTAATTTTTTCAATTATAATTTAAGTTTAAAATAATACTTAGGTATTTTTAAATTGCTATTTTTAAAACATGTTTATGTGAACTCGACCTTTTCAACCATACATTCTAGGGAGAGTTTCAGTAAAATTTGATGTCTGGAAGATAAATTGCTTCTGGTTGTTAGTGACATATTATATATAGAAAACCATAAAGACTCTACTGCAAAAAGTTATATCTAATAAATGAGTTCAGTAAAGTTGCAGATACAAGATCAACATACAAAAGTCAGTAGTGATTCTGTGAACTAGCATGAACTCTATGAAAATAAAATCAAGAAAAAATTCCTATTTATAATATCTACAAAAATACTTAAGGATAAGTTTAACCAAGTAGGTGAAAGACCTGTACACTGAAAACTATGAAACAATGATGAAAGAAATTGAGAAGACAAATAAAGAAGAAAATAATCCACGTTTCATGGATTAGGAGAATGAATATTTTTCAAAACTCCTCACTACATAAAGATGATCTACAATGTATATTTTACAGAACTTGAAAAATCAGTCCTAAAATTTATAGAGAATCAAAAAATACCCTGAATAGCTAAAACAATCTTGAGCAAAAAGAACAAGCCTGGAGGTTTTGTACCACCTCACCTCAAAATATATTGCAAAGGTATAGTAATCAAAATAGCATAGTTTAGGATTGTATTAAATTACATATAAACCAATGGAACAGAATAGACAGCCCAAAAATGTATCCACACATTTATTGTCAATTGATTTTCAACAAAAGTTCCAAGAATGAGGAAAGAATTCTCTTCAATAAATGGTATTGGGGTAACTGGATATTTATATGAAAATAAAATGACATTATACTTTTTCTCAAATCAAATACAAAAATAAACTCAAAAGAGATTAACTACTTAAACATAAGACCCCAAACTGTAAAACCATTAGAAACAAACAAACAACAGTGAATCCCAAATTACAGACAATGAAGGAAAAATAGACAGCTGGGATTACATCAAACTCAAAAGCTATTGAACAGTCAAAGAAATAAAAGAATGAGGACACAACCTATGGTGTTGTAAAAACTGGAAATCATAGATTTGATAAGGGCTTAATATCAAAATAAACATGACACTCAAACAACTTGATATCAAGAAAAAAAAGCAATCTAAAAATTTTAAACATGGGGAAAAGATCTAAATAGACAATTCTCAAAATAAAACATGTAAATGGCCAATAGGTATTTGAAAAAAATAGAGCTAAACATCACTAATTATTAGAGAAATGCAAATCCAATCTGCAATGAGATGTCATCTCATATCTGTGAGATTGACTATCAAAGTGACAAAAGTTAGCCAGTGTTTGAGAGGATATGGAGAAACAGAATTCTTGCATAACACTGTTGGAATGTAAATTAGTATATCCTTTATAGAAAATAGTATGTCTGTTTCTCACAGAATTAAAGCTAGACCTGCCATTTGATCTAGCAATCCTACATTACTGTGTATCCACCCAAAGGAAATGACATGCATGTCTAAGGAATATTTGTATTCCCATATTCCTTGTAGCATTCTTCACAGTAACCAAGATATAGACTCAATCTAAGTGTCCATTGATGGACGAATAGATAAAAAAAAAAAATGTGGTACAATTAAATACTATTTGGCCACAAAAAGAACAAATACCACACCATGTTCTCTAAGTAAAACCTGAAAAAGTTGAGCTTATCAAGTGGAGTAGAAAGGTGGTTACTAAGGGCTAATGAGGATGGGAGGAGAAGTAGGTGGTTTGTTAAAAGATGCTGTTATGGTTTGGATGTGAGGTCCCCCCAAAGGTCATGTATGAGACAATGCAAGAAGGTTCAGAGGAGAAATGATTGGGATGTAAGAGTTTTAACCCAATCAGTGATTTAATCCCCTGATGGGGATTAATTAAGTGGTAACAGAAGTGGTAACGTGTGACTGAAGGAGGTGGGAATTGGGGCATGGCTTTGGGTATATATTTGTATCTGGCAAGTGGAGTTTCTCTCTGCTCCCTGATCACCATGTAAATCACTTCTCTCTGTCACATTCTTCTGCCATGGTGTCCTGCCTCACCTTGAACCCCAAGAAATGAAGCTGACCTTTCATGGACTAAGACCTCTGAAACTGTGACCCTTAAATACAATTTTCCTCCTTTAAAATTGTTCTGGTCAGCTCTTTTAGTTACAGCAGCGAAATAACTGACTAAAACAGAAATTGGTACCAAGAAGTGGAGTCATTTCTGGGACTAACCTGACTATGTGGTTCAGAAGCTTTTGAGCTTTTTGGAATTGGTGGGAGGAATTTTAAGATGTGTAGCAGTGCAAGTTGGAAATGCTTTAGTTTGTCACAGGGAGCTAAATGGCTAATGGGAGCTCAGAAGACCAGAATGGTAATAGGACTGTGGTCAGTGAAGACTGGGCTCCAAAGGGTTCAGAAAAGGAGGACTCTATTGGAATTTGGAGTATAACCCATTCACATTATGTTCTGACTTATAAGTTGTCTGCATTTTGCCTGTGTCCTGACACTTTCTGTGAAGCTGATTTAAAATCATACAAAGGAGAAAAGGTAGCCTATTCAACAAATGGTGCTGGGAAAACTGGAAATCCATATGCAGGAAAATGAAATTAACCTCTATCTCTCACCCTGCACAAAACTCAATTCAAAATGGATCAAGGACTTGAAATTAGACCAGAGACCCTGCACCAAATAGAAGACAAAGTAGTCCCAAATCTTCATCATGTTGGCTTAGGATCAGACTTTCTTAATAAGACTCCCAAAGCACAAGAAATCAAAGCAATAATCAATAAATGGGATGAATTCAAACTAAAAAGTTTTTCAGCAAAGGATATAATCAATAATGTGAAAAGAGAGCCTACAGAGTGGGAGAAAATCTTTTCCACATGCACTCCAGATAAAGCACTAATCTCCAAAAGTTATGAGGAACTTACAAAACTTTACATCAAAAATACAAAGAACCTAATCAATAAATGGAGCAAGAAACTGGACAGAAGAATTTACAGAAGAAGACATACAGGTGATTAATAAATACATGAAAAAAGTGTTCAACATCTCTAGTAATTAGAGAAATGCAAATTAAAACTACTCTAAGATTTCATCTTACTCCAATTAGAATGGCTATTATCAAGAACACAAACAATAATAGATTTTGGCATAGATGTGGGGCAAAAGGCACACTTTTACATTGCTGGTGGAGTTGAAAATTGGTGCAGCCACTCTGGAAAGTCATGTGGAGAATCCTCAGAAAACTTGAAATGGACCCACCTTTTGACCTAGTTATCCCACTCCTCAGTTTACACCCAAAGGAATTAAAATTAGCATACTACAGTAACACAGCCACATCAATGTTTATAGCAGGTCAATTCACAATAGCCAGATTGTGGAACCAACCTAGATGCCCTTCAACAGATGAATGGATAAAGAAACTGTGGGATATATAATCACAATGGAATATTATTCAGTCATAAAGAATAATAATAGTATGGCATTTGCAGAGAAATGAATGGAATCGGAGAATATCATGCTAAGTGAAATAAGCCAATTCCAAAAAACCAAAGGCCAAATGTTTTCCCTGATAAGTGGATCATGATATATAATGGGGGTTGGGGGGATGAGAGAAAGAACTTTAGATTATGTAGAGGGAAATGAGAGGAAGGGGCTATGAAAAATGGTGGAATGAGACAGACATCATTACCCTATGTACATGTATGATTACAGGAATGGTGTGAATCTACATTGTGCACAACCATAGAAATGAATAGATGTATCCCATTTATGTATAATGAATCAAAATGCAGTCTATAAAAAAAAAATTAAATAAAAATTTTTAAAAAAATAAACAGAAGAAATGTCTTGGCAGCATAGCATTCAGGAAGGGACATTCATATTGCTGGTGGCTTTTAGTCAAATTTATTGTGATACTCAGGAGCAGAAAGCAGAGCAGAAAGATTTGAATAAGTGTACTTAAAAGACCAGAGTAAAACTAGGGCTAAGGAAGTCGCAGTTGTTAAAGACATGACTGCCACTAAGAAATGCTAAAGACTTTGCCCAGAGACAATAAGAAAAAAGTGGCTTGAGGGCATCTCAGGAGCTGGAGGGACCACACCACTCATAGGCTCAAAGAAGTAAAAGTGAAAATTGTCTTAGAAGAGAACAGGGGGCACCCTTCTTGTACAAGGTGGCCTAGGAAGTGTTTTCAATATGCTTAGCCACCCAGACACTTAGAGGCTGCTACAGCCAGGGTCCCTGGAAGTGTGACTCTGCTCCAGATGGCTGCAGACCTTGGTGTCAACCACATGGTGCTGGTTCTGCAGGAATGCAGAATGCTGGAGTTAGGGGGTCATGGAAGCTTCCACCAAAATTTCAAAGGAAGACCTAGGAAGCCTGGCTAAGTCAGAGGGTTGAAGTCCCTGTGGGCACCCCCTGAGAAGTCAAAGTGTGGAGATGTGAGGAGGAAGCCAAAGCTGCAGTGGAGACCCCCCAGATTAAGGAATTCCAGTGACATGGGACATCATGCTAGGAAAGCTGCAGGAATTGAGCAGAGACAAGGCAACAGAAAAGCCACTTGGGCTGCAACAAACACAGCCAAAGGAGCAGAGCTACACATGCCATTTGGAGAGAATATCACGATGTCATGTGCCCCAGTTGCTGGACATAAAGCTGCAAGACTTGTTTACCCAGTTTCAGTCTTGCTTTGGTCCTATCCCTTCTTCCTATGCCCCTATTTTTTTAAATGGAAATGTTTACTCAGTACCTTTATATATTAGATATTTGTAAATTATTATTAATTTTATAGGAGCTTTCAATGCAAGATTGCTTTGAGCCTCATAGAAGACTTTATATTTGAACCGGGGACTCTTGGGAATGGACTAAATATATTTTGCATTATGAAATGTTTGTGAGCTCTTGGGGTCAGAAGTGGAATGTTATGGTTTGAATGTGAGATGTCTTCCAAAATCTCACGTGTGAGACAATGCAAGAAGTTTCAGAGGAGAAATGATTGGGTTGTAAGAGTCTTAACCCAGTCAGTGATTTAATCCCCTCATAAGGATTAAACAAGTGGTAACTGAAGTGGTAGGGTGTGGTTGGAGGAAGTGGGAACTGGGGTGTGACTTTGGGTGTATATTTGTATCTGGAGAGTGGACTTTCTCTCTCTGCTTCCTGATCACCATGATGTGAGCTGCTTCCCTCCACCACTCTCTCCCACCATGATGTTCGACCTCTCCTCAAGCCCCAAGGAATGGAGTTGGCCTTCTGTGGACTAAGACATCTAAAACTGTGAGCCCTCAAATAAACCCGTCCTCCTTTTACAACTGTTCTGGTCAGATCCTTTAGTCACAGCAGTGAAAAAGTTGACAAAAACAGATGCAAAATTTTAGTTAGACAGGAGGAATGAGTTCAAGAACTCTCCTATACAACATGAGTTCTATAGCTAATAACAATGCATTCGTTGCATTCTTGAATATTGCTATGAGTATAGATTTTGAGTGTTCTTACCAGAAATAAATAAATAAGAGGTTATGTATTTGTTAATCGTTTTGATTTAGACTTTCCACAAAGTGTACATATTTCATGTTGAATAACATCACCTGATAAATATATATAATTTTGTTTGTCAATTAAAATAAAGTAGAAAATATTTAATGTTTGAACTGATATGTTTTATAATTATAAAATTGATGCCAGATTAAATGGATGAAATGTTATTAATATTTTATATTGACCGAATCATGAATTAATATTTTAAATATACTGAGACAAGTATGTTATCAAAAATAATGTTCTGTGTTTATTTTATCTCTAAAAAATGTAGCTAGCAGAAAGTATTTCTATTGGACACTATGGTGAGAGGGCTGCCCTCAGACTTTAACTCAACTGTAGCTGGATTATTATTATAGGGTTTGTTACCTAAACTCTGCTGAAAGTCTTCAGAAGGTGTGTTTTCTTGAGCTTTCAACTTGCTCTTCCTTTGCCCCTCTTTCTCTCCCTCTCTCCCTTTCTACCCTCTCTTTTTGTTCCATATTTTCCTCTAGCCCCACAACCCTGCATCCTAGGCTCCCCCTCCTCACCAGTCCCTTCACGTAGTCTTCAACAGGTTTCAACTCATCAGAGCCTCTTACCACACACCCACCTCCAGTACCTGCATTCAGGTCCTCCTCTCTCACCTCCTGGATTTATTCATTATCTTCCTCACTGGGCTGCCTTCTTACTCCTGGCTCCTTCATCTATTTGTCTCCTCACCTTGTGTATCCTCTTCCTGGTTCTTGAGTGAATGAAAATAAAAACCTAATTATTTCATTCACTTTTTTAACATTCTTCAATGGACTCAGACATGCTTTCTGGATGAAATTCAATTTCAAGTTCAACACAAAAGGCTATAAATGCCCTGCCTTTGCCTCCCTTCTGGACTTTGTCTTCTGCTTCTTCTGCTACAGTGTATCCTATATCCAGTCACACTGCATGCCCTATAGTCTCATGGTGTAGCCTGGTTTTCTTCACACATTCCTCGGTCTGGAAGGTTATCATTCTCATTCTCCCTTTATGAAAGTCTACTCAACTTTCTATACTCAGTTCATCTCATTTCTTCTACTTCTGATTCTCCTGTGGATTAAAATACACCTTTTTTCCTGTATCTCTCCCACAGTAACCAGTGCATAACTTTGTTTTCTCCAATCATTATTTTCATGTCTGTCTCCCTGGCATCAATGATATGGCTAATCTTCAGAAATTTGTAGATGGTGCTTTGATAGTCTCAGTTATCTAAGGACTCAAAGAATTAGGAAGTCTTTCCCTCCTTGGTCAAGATCATATATTGATTCTTTCTCAAGTCAGTAAGATGAAAATCACAGGATTTCAGAGTCTGCCATAGAGAATGTAATGCCGAGCAATGTATATATGTTATTCTTCAGGTTCCTGCCTTCTGCCTGAAGAAGGAATTTTCCAGTTACCTGAACAGATCTGAACTCAAGGTGGTGAAGCTCACACAGCAATGAAGCTCCCCAGTGAGGTCACTGTCCAGAAGAGGCCTGGGCCACTCTAAGCTTCTAGGTACCAAAAATAAAATAAACAAAAAAATAAATAAGTTCTTATGATCTGCTTTATTATAGAGGAATTTATAGTCTTATGATGAAAACCAATTTGTTTTAATCAATTTTTTCATGGTTGTAACCCAAAGACCTGACAAAAACAGCTTAGAGGAGGAAAAGTTTATTTTGACTCACAGTTTCTGAGGTCAATCCATGGTTACCCGACTTCATAGCTCTGGGCCAGAACATTGTGGCAAAAGGATGCAGCAGAAGAAAACAGCTCAGGATACAGCAACCAGGAAGAAGAGTGAGAGTTCCCCTAAACAAGGAGAAAATATGAACCCCAAAGGTACAACCCTGGGGACCTTCCTTCAGTCACAATCAACATGCTACAATTACTGCCCAGCTAATCCATATCAGTGGATTAATCCACCAATTCAGTTACAACTCTTATAATCTAATTATTCCATCTCTGAAAATTCTTGCATTGTCTCATATGAGCTTTGGGGAGACACCTCATATTCAAACCATAACACAATTAAAAAACTTTCTTACCTCATTGGCTCATGGAGGCATCCAATCATAACTTCGTTATATCGTTTATGGCATTGAGAGGTAGGTTTTTAGTTCTTCTGTTATAGCAATATCTCAAGGCACCAAGATTAATTTCTAAACAAAGGTATTTTAAGAGCTAATTTGCAGATATTTCACAGAGATTATCTATATGAAGGGATTCAAAGATGTTGCCATAACTTTTTAGAAAATGATGATCACAGATAACTCTGAATACCTCAGGTAGGAGGTTCTGGGCTGCTTTTAGGCTGCATTCTCTAGAAGCAGAACCTGAGGCAGGGATTCAGATGCAAGTGATTTATCGAGGGAGGATCAAAAGAAATGGAGTAAGGGTATTGAGACCTGGTTAAGTAAGTTGGGGAACATGAAAGTGGTCTCAGTTATAGCCTAGCTTCCACCTCTGGAGCAAGAATAGCAGCCAGAATTCTCTCACCTTGAAGTAAAGGAGCTTGTAGTCCTTTGCTGTCTACTACCCTCTGGGACAAGGGTAAACTTCCTGAGAGGAGGAACTGAATCTTCTCAACAGATGACAAGTCCCTGGAGAAAGTGCAAAATTGAGCCATACATTAACAAGCAAGACCAAGTGGTAGTGACATGGGTGTTCTTGGTTTGGAAAAGGGATCTGTGTGGGGAACTTGAAGTGTCAACTCTGTGAGTGCCTCAAAAGAGTTGATGATTTCCCATAAAACTAACTTCTCAAAGGACACAGTTTCCAGTCTTAGAACCACCCAATTTATCTTTATTCCACTGAATGTCTTAAGATTTGTGGAACTCAGAACTGAACCAAATAATTCAGCTCAAATTTGAATACCAAAGATTATTGTGAAACTTGATGTCTTCCATTGAGTCACAATGAGGATAGTAAGGCAGGAGATACCCAAGTTCAAGAAGGGGCATTGTTGAATGATACTGATGGTGGTACACACAGTAGATGCTAAAGTGGCTAGATCCTAGTCCCAACAGAGAAAACAAAGGACAGTAAACAAGGAGACATGGTATAATAAAGTTTTTTTTTTGTAGGTGACAAAATCTGGGAAGAACATTCTAGGGAATAAGGTAAGACTAATAGAAAACCTAGATAATGGAATTGATTTGAAGTCTGAAGATGGTGGCTCAAGGGAGAGGAGAGAAGTCTGGTTTTAAGATTCCAAGTAGTCACTCCATTTCTAACCAAGGCCAGCTATTATTTGGGAATAAAAGAAGCAGATTCTAGGACTGCAAGGAAGAAGTTAGAAAAATTAAGCATTACATCAGAACCTTAACCAAGGAGCCAGACCAATAGACCTCTTGGACCAGCAAGGGCAGAGTGCTAAGCAGCAAATACAGACTCAAGCATAATGATCCAAATTACCATTTAGCCAACACTGCAGGGAGAGGAATATTCAGTTGAAGAACTCACTAGGCACCAGGGTCAGAGAAATGCAAAGAATTTCAAAGAACCTGCACATAATTTTTTTCATTTATTATATCTTAGGGAAAAATGGTCAGGGTATATAAGCAATGAGTAAAAATCAGTAATTCTCAACCTTGAACATGAATCAGAATCACCTGGAGGGTTTGTTCAAGATTCCTGGGATTCCCAGAGATTCTGACTCATTAGGTCTAGGGTGGAGCAACAGCACAGGACATATTTCTTTCAAAGATATGTGGAGCAGTAATGGGACAGATGTCATAATAAACGATGAGAAAAGACTCCATAAATTTAAAAGAATTAAACTCTTGCAAAATGTGCTTTCTGACCAAAATGGAATGAAATTAGAAGTCAATAACAAAGAAATTCAAGACATTAAGAAATATTTGGAAATTGAGAAAAACAGTCCTAAAAATCAATAGTTTGAAGAAAAAATTATAAGGGAATTTAGAGATGAATAAAAAGAAACCAAAACATACAAAATATATGGAATACATTTAAAGGTGCTCTATGGAATGTCCATAGCTTTAATTACCTATAAAAATTGGTATTTAGAACTGACCAGTGAAAAAAGGAAGAAATGTTGGAAATCAACAATGTACATTAAGAAACTAGACAAAGGACAGCAAACTATACCCAAAGCAGACAGAAGAGGAAAATTATAAAGATTAGGGAAATAAATGAAATAGAAAATAAGATTACAAAGCAGAAAAGAATTAACAAAACAAAACTTTTTTCTAAGGTCAAAAAAGTCACACAAGTTTAGCTTGCTAACACAGAAAAAATGAGAAAGACTTTAATTACTAAAATCACAAAAGGAGGGAATATAATTATACCTTTTAGAAATAAGATTGATTGAAGGGAATTCTATGAAAAATGTTATGACAACAAATTAGACAACAGATTAAATGAACAATTTCCTAGAAAAATATACACTATAAAAATTCACCCAAGAGATATAATCTGTATTGGTATACCTTACTTGTAGGTATACATTGCAAAGAGTAAGTGATTGAATTATTTAAAAATTCCCCCCAGAGTAAAGAATAGGTTCAGATATCCTCACTGGGAAATTCTACCAAACATTATAAAAGTAAGAAAAATCCTTCTCAACTAAAAAAATAAAACATTGGGAACATTCCCTAAATCATTCTAAAGTGCTACTGTTACCCTAACACTAAATTAGACAAAGACAGAATAAGAAAACTACATAACAATATCTCTTATGTATATATACATAAAAATCTTCGAAAATTCATAAGCAAGCTGCATATATAACTTCGTAAAAAAATCTGTACCACAACCTAATGGATTTATCCCAGGAATATAAATCCAGTTTACTCTTTGCAAATAAAAGTAATATCCATAATGAAAGAGTCCTGCAAGGCTCTGTGATAAAAGATTATCTCTATGCAATAACAAACCAACTTAACAAATACATCATAGAAATAAAAAATTCACTTAAGGTAAAAAGTGCTTAAGAATGAATTTAACAAAGAAATGTTAGGCTTGTATACAAAGAATTTAGGGGCTAGGGAGATAGCTCAGCTGGTAGAGTGCTTGCCTTGCAAGCACAAGGCCCTGAGTTCGATCCCCAGTACCGCAAAAAAAAAAAAAAAAAAAAAAAAAATTTAAAATACTGTTGTAAAAAAGTAAAAATCTAAACAAATGAGAACTCATTCCATATTCAAGGATTGGAAGCCTTAAATTATTACAATGGCAATGTGTCTTATCTACAGATTCAATGCATACTCAGAATCTCAGCTGGCTTTTTAAAAGAAATTCACAATATGATATCAAAATTCTTATGGTAATGCAAAGAATCTGAACTAGTAAAACATTTTTTTAATCTTGAAAAAGAAGAACAAGATTGGAATACTTACACTTCTTGATTTAAAATCGTGCTACAAAGTTTCAGTAATAAAGAACAAGTAAAACTAATAGAAGCGGGACATGTAGATCAATAAAACAAGATTATGAGTCCAAAAATAAACTCTAAAATTCATGGTCAACTAATTTTTTGATAAGGGTGAGAAAAGAATAGTCTTTCAATTAAACTGAGCTGAGTCAACATGATAGATAAATATTTTGAGTCCCTATCTAATATCAGATAAATTAAATTGGACCACAGATTTATATTTGAAAATTAAAAGTTGAAAATACTTGGAAGAAAACGGAAGTAAATCTTTGTCCATTTGATTTAGGTGATGGTTCCTTCAATATGACAACAAAAATACAGAAGAAAAATAAATAAATTGGAATTCATAAAAATTTTAAAAAACAAAACAAACTTTTATATTTGCAGTGATGCCATCAAGAAAATGAAACAGCAATTAAGTCTTGGAGAAAATATTTTCAAATCACATATTTGAAAAAGAATCTGTATATACATGAAGAACTTTTATAATCCAGTAATGAAAATACAAATACCCCAACTTAAATATGGGCAAAGGATTTGAATAGACATTTCTTCAAAGAAGTGTGCAAATAGTCAAGACAAGAAAAGATGCTCAACATGGTTAATTATTAACACAAATCAAAGTTGCCATACAAACCAACTAGAATGTCTGAAATTAACAAGGAGGCTATATACATTTTGATGTGGATATAGAGAAATTAGAACACTTGTCACTTGCTGGTGAGAATAAAAAGATGGTGTAGCCACTTTGAAAAGAGTTTGCCAGTTCCTCAAAATGTTAAAGAGTTGCTACAGAATCCAGCAATCCTATTCTTAGAAATGAAGTTTAAATATGCACACATGTAAAAACTCACATATAAAAATTCATTGTAGTACTATCCATAACCAAAAATAGAAAAACCCAAGTGTTTGTTAATGAATGAAGGAATGGATAACCAAAGGTGGTATATTCATACAATGGAATATCACTGAGCCATGAAAAGTTCCAAAGTATTGATATATCCTACAATATCAACAAACCTCAAAAATATTATTCTAAGTGAAAGAAGCTAGTCACAAAAGACCACCTATTCTATGATTCCTTTTATATAAAATGTACAAAATAGGCATATCTATGAAGACAGAAAGTAACACCCAGAATTGTTCCTAGGGAAGAGGTTGGGAACGATGGCTAATGGGTACAGGTTTTCTTTGTGGGGTCATGAGAACGGTCTAAACTTTGATTGTATTAATCATTCCTTAACTCATTAAGGTGTATGCTTTAAGTGGTTAAATTTAATGATATGTGAATTATTGTTGAGATACACAATAATTCTTTTTTTATAAAAAATGACCTTATGCTTATTTTTGGTAATGTGAAAGCAAGGTCCTTTGGGTAGGGGAAATGTAAGGGTCGTGGTTGTCATCCAGGGTTTAAAATAACATCTTACACTTGCACATGCCAGTCTTTCCATGTGGAATAATTTACCAAGGAGGCTGAACAGATGCTCTTCCTGAATTCACAAAGCCAACTGATCTATCATCTTCCCTTATGTAAAGTTTCACTTGGGAACTAATTTTAATGCTCAGATAAAAGAAGATTTATGCTCGAACCTCCAAGTGATTCTTTCCTGTAGGGGAAGCTTTGCTGTTTAGCCTAGGAAGTCTTGCCCCAGGGATCGGGAGATGGAACACTGTGGAACTGTTCCTAAAACTGCACCCCCACTGTGGTGATTCCACACCCACAGCGGCGGGTTTAGAACAAGCTCGCATTTCCTCTCCTGGCTTCTCTTTGGCACCATTTGTGTTGAGGGCGAATCAGACAGGAGTGCCACATAAAAGATTTTGCCCTGGCCTCTAGCAGTGAGTGCCAAAGCCTGTCTGTACAGTATTCCCAAGTGACTGGCCCACCTGTAGGGCTGGCTGGGCCTTGGGTGAAGGGAGAAGAGAGTTGCCGATCGGGTTTCCCAGCTTTGAAGTGAAGAATGAGCCAGAATGAAGAAGCTCCTGATCAAAGGCTGGCGGAGCGATAAGGAAGGCGACATTAACTATCCCAGGAGAGCGCAGGCACCTGAGCCCAGGTGGGGAGAGGGCTCCCAGCTCTCTGAATGGGTACTTTTGTTTCTGCTCCTTTTGACAGCAGGAAATACCTGAAACAATTGGAACCAGCAATTTCTAAGTCGGATTGACCTAAAGGCAATGGTTCTCAAACTTTGATGTGCATCAGAATGAAAATCACTTGGAGAAATTTCTGGAAACACAGTTGCCTGGGTTTGTCTCTCAACAAATTTAATTTTCTGGGTATTTGGTGGGCAATCTCAGCTCTGCATTTTTATGTTTCTCTCAGGTGACTTACATGCCCATAAAATGTTTAAGAACCACTGGTCCAATGAGAGAGTTCATGACCAATGTGGAGGGAAAATTATAGATTGAAGAACTGTATTTCTTTTATTGAATACCTTGTTATTCAATAATTTCAAATATTCTTCAAAAACCCTACAAACTTTGTTAACATTTCAGGCACTGGGTTAGGTGCTCAGGGTGAAGGTGAATAACACAGCCTGGTTCCCAAGAACTCAGCATCTTTTTGGGCAGACAGACATGTAAACAAAATAAATGAAGTATCAGAAAAAGAATGTATAAGGCTCTGTTCCAGCCCAGGAAGAAAATGACTAAGTCTGCCTGGGGGGTGGGAGGAGAGGCACCAGAGACTTTCCCAAAGTACAAGGTTGGAAGCCAGTCTTTAGTGCTGGGGAGCAGCTCTCCTTCCTGGTTGGACAGGTGCAGGTGGCCTGGCAAGGAAGTGGGGAGATTCCAGTCCTCCATCTGTGCAGAGGCATAAGGCTGACTCTGGGAAGATTGGGGTGGCCGGTAATGCAGGACAGTAGGTGATGGAGTGAGAAAAGATAAGGTAGAAAAGGTTGCCTCAATATAAAAGAACTCATAAACCCCATGAGGGAAGTCTTGGAACTTTGTCTGTAGAAGATAAGGACTTAATGCAGGAATTTATCCTATGTCCATGAATCACAGAACCTGGAATCCTGGGGATAAGGTTATTGCTTAATTCTAGTAAGGCTGAATTGGGCAAATATAAAGGATATGTTTCCAGAATTATAAAAATCCAGTACTTATTTCTCATCTGATTTTGCAACCACCAAATGAATACTAATAACAACAATTGGTATTTGCAAGGTAATTTATAGACTAAGAGAAAAATGAATAACTATTATTTATATATGCTTGTTATGTCCTCAGAGTTATGGTAAATGTCAGTGGCTCAACTTTCTACAAGACATTTCTCAGAGAGTCTAAATAACTTTCCAACACCACACAGCTTATTAAGGAGCATATATAAGACTCAAACATACATTTCCTGATTGTGAATCTTATGAATTTTTTTTGTAGTACAAGATGTGGGATTTACTGAGTAAAAGTGTAACTCTAAACACACATAGACTCTGGTTTCTCTTCAAATCGTATAAACACGCTTAAAGACCAGCAAATATATTGTAAAGTTCTCTCATAACATGAAAGAGAGAAATGTTCTGATTTCTATATGGTAGAAAAGCCTTCTATAAAGTAGGCTTGGCTAGACTGAGGTGATAATCAAGCAAATAAAACAAAATCCAAATACAACAATAGAAAACAAGAGTTCAGATACTTACTCATATAGGAGATTGCTTCCTGATCACTTCACAATCTGATGCTTGGGCGGCACTCCTGGGTGTCTCTCCTCCCCTTGGGAACTTGAGGTCCAGTCTGTTTCATCGGAGAGCCACCCCCTTTTTATAACTGTAAGGTTGCCTTGGCACATTCAGCTAACAGATAAGACTCTGTAAAGTCATCTCACTTTACTATCAACTGGGTCATGTGACTTAGTTTAGCCAATGAGATGCCAGCAAATGTGGCACCAGTTAAGTCCTAGACTGCAGGCCTGGCCTTGCACATGCTGGTACCTCTGCCATCTGAGACTCATGTCTTACCCAGTGAAAAAATATCCTTTCACACTTAGACACTGTGCTGTGGGGAAAAAAAATAAGTTCATTCTTGTTTAGTATCAACTTTCTTCATTCTATGATGATAATACATATATGAACAAAGCATTGTGTGATGTGCACAACTTTGTACAAATGTCTGTTGATTTTCCTAATGTAATCAACAGCCTAATTATCATTACCATCTGTCCTACTGAATCTGTACTACTGAACTAATATTCTAAGATACATCTGACACAATCTGATAACAATTGGTGAAAAACAAAACCATGTGTTCTTAACTGAACCAAATTAATTGCAACCTACGTTAGGTTCTTCAGGGTGGGTGATGGCAGCCGCTAAAAAGATTTTGAGGCAAGTGAGAATTTATTACTGTCCCACACTTTCACTGCCAGGTTATAAAGAAATCAAGTCTTAAACCAAGTTCCACAACACATACGGACATTGGTTTACAAAAGCTGTTCATAAAACCTGTCTATAAATTTGATGACATTCTTGCTGTCTTTCCTTGTGGGTGCCCTGACCATACCTGGCTTAATAGTTCATTTCAGGGGGACACAACATTCTAGAGAATCACTTCCTTTTGGAATTGGGCTTATGAAACCAACCATCTCTAAAACCATTAACAACTACCAGCCTTCTATTTATAATCCCTGGAATCTAATTTCCTATTTATATACTACTGGGAGCATTTCTAAAATATTTGTAGCCATTAATTTTTCTGATTTCTCTCATCATGCTTGTCAATAAGCCTCTTGTTTAACACGAATATTTCTCCCATTCAGGATACTAACTAGAAAAGCCACAATCAGGATAGGGATAAGAAATCTGCTTGGGCCAGCCACCTCTGAAGTGGCTTTTTCTGATTAACACTTACCACCCTATGCTTACATCTTTTTTATTAGGATAATTGACATCACTAGAGTTAAAGTTGAAATTAACTGGAAAGTACATGATACCCCATCAGCTATGCCAAAGCTCCCTGTTAGTTATGTGTCTTGGAGATGGTAGTGCCAGTATTACAGAGCTGGGGCCTTCCGAGAAACTAAGGCAACATGAAGACCACACCCACTTCAAACTCTGATTCTTGTGATTCAGACATGTTGCTCAGATTAACCGGTATTAGTTTATTGAAGGGAAAGGGGACACTCTCAAGGGAGAGAGAGGATCCTCACAGAGAGGAGAGGGACAGTATGCCTCTCCTGTCCTCCAGTTTTATTGGGATCCCAGAGAAGTTTCCAGAAAGTCCTGCCCAGGTTTACCTCTTGACCTTTGACTGACAGCAAGATGACATCTGACTTTCAAATCCCCACTATCATAGGAAGTCCAGGTCACTTGGCTACTGCTGACTGGTTCTAATTGAAATCATAAATTCTTACAAATTTTATGGTTAGGAGGAATTATCCTTATCTCCCTGAGTTTTGGGATCTGGTCTATAAAAAGGGTCACAAAAATCTCCCCCTTCAGGGTAACTCAGGTTCTTCTTATCAATGTTATTTCAGGTCTGCATTTCTCCTGCATATAATGGGTACTTTGCTGAGGAATGAAACATATTCTGTTCATTTAGACCAAGCAGGGCTGCAGGTAAATTGGTTCTTGGAAAAGAAAATATGTGTGTGGGAGTGGGGGTCAGCACAGTGGACACATTTTATAGAATTACTCCCTAATCTCATCTCTGTCCTCTACTACCATGGCACCTGGAAATCAGATCTTCCCTTGTTGTCTTCAAGCATTGTTGGTATCTCTCCTCAAAGCTTCAAATTGTGACACTATTTTCATGGTGACATGTTTGATAACATGGCACAGAAATACACCTTCCATGCTTGACCCTACCTCAAGATTCACTTGAAAAATGCTACTTCAGTTTTAGACATTATCCTGTACTGTGGATGTTAGGTTAGATACTGATGGTCCCTGAAGAAAGTTACCTGGAATTGGGGTACATTAGTTTCCAGAGATCTTCACAACCTGGCAGAAGTCCTAGCTGCAGAGTTAACCCTTGTCCTGGCAAGAAGAAAGGTATTTTATGAGAATGATTGGGTTGGATCTCACTCATTGCCTGGGAGAAAACAGAAAGCTTTGTCTGGCTTTCAGGTATACTCCCTTCTGCAGTCAAACTCCTTTCCCTTACCCCTGGAGATGTGGTGACTTGCAGCAGCTCTAAACTAGGATTAGGACTCCCACGCTGACATTAGCAATTGATTGAAATGCGGTTTCAGGGGAGGGCAGGAGGAAATAGCGCAGAACAATACAACCAAATTCATTGTGCTAATTCTGAGCTGCAGCTCCCTGAGAACCAGGTGTGAATTGAATGGAAAGGATATTATAGGCTCAAGGTTCTACTGGGTGGTGCAGATAGGTGGGCATATTGTAGACCTGTCAACCTTGCCTGACTCATAACTGTCACTTCTCTAGTTTTTCTTAAACTCAGTCCTCTCTCCTTTCTCTTGTTCTCTCTTACCTGCCTAATAGGCAGGCATTCATATTTTAATAGGAAAAAAAACTTCGAAAACTAATGCTATAGAATCAAGACAATTGTGGTCCTCACTTCAAAAAAAATAAAGTAAAAATTGAAGAAGAATCGATACCTGGGTAGCACCAAATTTGAAAGATGGGAGCAGGAAGAGATGCAAAAGATTTGGGGGTTTGTTCTGTGTCAACCCAATTAAAGGCACTTAATGTCTGTTAGTACAAAAATTAACCTGTTTAAATTACTTACTAATGGTTTCCCAAGTTGTAAATGATGGAAATGGGGTTCAAGGCCAACTTCATTTATCCACCAATGTTTCCCCATCATTTTCTTTCTTTTTGTCACCTGTTTATGGCATCATCCACAGTTGATGCACTTTATTAATTTGGCTAGTATTTATTGGACAAAAGTTAGATGCCAGACACCTTGTGTTAGGTACTGAAGACTTGTTGATGCTTTTTCTATGTTGAATTCATTTACTTTCTTCTTTTTTTCTTCCTTTTAGGATCACCTCTTCCTAAACTCTTGGTCCACATGGTTTGAATGAGTCTGATCTTGTTCCATGGATCCAAAATCCATCAGTTATGCATGGTCACAGTAATTGGTTTAGAATTGGGTATGTGATACCATCCATATCATGAGTATTAGGTTGGATGTTTCATTTTGAGCTTATAGGAAAGAGAAGCATTTTCTTTTGGGATAACTAAAGATAGAACTTACACTGTTAGTCATCTTTCTGAATCACAGAAAGATTCTGAGAATGAAGTACATGGAGAAAAATACGCAGAACCAGGAAATAAGGAGAAAGCATCAGTCACAGTTACATTCCTTCCCCTTCTCATTTCTCTTCCTTTTCTTCTCCAATTGGTTTCATGTCTTATTTGCAACAGATGATGTCTGGTCATTATGCAAAGTTACCCAAGATGGACTGGGTCTCTGCTTTCATGAAAATTATAGTTCTAGGAGGGAGATGGGCAGTAATCAAATACTGAAATGAGTGGTATAAAAGATTAATAGGTACCCCAAGGAAAGCAACCATGTTCTCTAAAAGCATATTGCAAAACTTCGCCTGGGAGGGGAAACAGAGAATTCTTTCCTATAAAAATTATCAGATATCTGAAAGATACATAAAGTAAATGGAAATTTGGATAAAATATGGTTTAAGTAGAGGTAACATAAGATGCAAAAGGAATAATTATGAATGAAGGCTAAAGTAGTTGATGGATGAGTGATAGAAGAGAGGTTGAAAAACAGACACAAGCCAAGCCACATATGATCCTGCAGACTACATGAAGTAGGTAGGTCTTTATCTTAAGAGATACAAGAATCTATTGCAAGTTCTTAAGCATGCTGACATGATTAGGATTTATTTTTGAAATCAACCTACAGTGAGAAGAATGGAGTAAAGATAGCCATAGTGGATGTAAGGAAACCAGCTAGAATATGATTGCAGTGATCTAGGGAAGAGATAATTATATTTTAGATTAGAAAAGTGTATCATCAACTATAAATACAGGTGGATTGGTTTGGGGACAGTTTGAAGGTGAATTTGGTGGGAGAAAAAGCAGAGAGAAAGGAAGAAAAATGATGATTCCTAAGTATCTGGCTTTTGCAACCACATGAGGATATTCCCTTTAATGACGCAGAGACCAATGGTAGAAGAGGAACTAGGCTAGGGGGTTGAAGGAACAAATTCCTGCTGAGCAAGAAATGTCTGAGATATGTAAGTGGAGATGTTTAGTAAGCAGAAGGAATTGAGTCTGTGTCTGGAGCTCAGACAATGAGTCTTTAGATAGAGAAAAAATATCTATGTGTAGACTGAAGTTAATTGAAGTTGTGGGTGTGGATAAAATTGCTTCAGAGTGTACTGGTTGCTCAGAGTTTAGGGATGAGCCCTGTGATATTCCAATATTTAATATTTGGTATACAAATAAGTTTTGGAAAGATACAAAATCATAACTTTCATAAACATATGAACTGAATAAATGCTAAAAAATGAATTAGTTCATCAATAATGATGGAACTAAGAAAATTTCACAGTTCAGTTCAATCCCATTATTGATCTGCAAATTCAACAGAGCCTCTGTTAAAATCTTAACCTGGACTATGCACAATAGCCAAGATATGGAATCAACTAAGGAGCCCATCAACAGATGACCTGATGGATAATGAAAATTTGGTGCATATGCACAAAAACATTATTCAGCCATAAAAAAATGAAATTCTAAAATCTGATTTAAAGTATAGAGAACTGAAAGACACCATGTTAACTGAAATAAGCCAGGCACAGAGAGACACAGACTCTATGTTCTCACTCATTTTTAAAGGTTAAAAAATTAATCTCATAGAAGTAATGAGTAGAGTCATGGAAAGGACAGGGGGAAGAGGAAGAGGAGACAAAAGAGGTTAGATAAGGAATCCAAAACCAGATAGAATTAGTTCTGTTGTCCTACAGCACAGAAGAGGACCACCTCTATAATTATCTATGCTATGAATAACTGGAATAGCTAAATGTTTCCTAGCATTTAGAAATGACTGATATTTTAGGAGATGGATATACTAAATATTCTGTTTTTATCATTACTTATATACATGTTTTCAATTATTTTATTGTACCTCATAAATATTATGTGTCAAATAAAATCTCAGCTGGCTTCCTTCACCAAAAAATGGACAAACTTAGCCTAGAATTCAAAAGTACAAAACTCCCAGAATACCCAAAAAGAAAAGTTGAAAGACACATTTCCAAGTTCAAATCTTACTACAAAGCTGCAGTACGGAAATTTCATTATATTAAAGAGAGTCATATAGATCCATATAATAGAATCGACAGCATAAAAATGGCCTCTAACATTTATAATCAATTGATTATTCACCAAATGTGCAAGAAATTCAATGGAGAATAAAAAAGCTTTTTTAACAAATGGTGTTGGGAGAATTGGAGGTGTGTGTGTGTGTGTGTGTGTGTGCGTGTGTGTGCAGAAACAAGAATCATTTGTATTAGTTCTGTACAATATAGAGTTATAAAATAACTCTGTAAGGATTTACAAAATAGCTTATAACAATGAAAGACTCAGAGTCCAATTCAGAAAGATAGTTAATTTTTTGGGGGGTCTTCCCCTATCTATTTATTTTTGTAAAGTACGCATGACATAAAACCAGTTTCAAATGTATAAGGTCAGTCATATTAGGCTTATGCATATTATTGCCCAACCATCACTAATACCAGCAATTACCCAAAACTCTTTACAACTTGCAAAACTAAAAATCTATATCCCACTAAACATTAATTCCCCTTCCCCCATTTTCCTGTTCTTGTCAGCCACCATTTTACTTCCTGTCTCCATGATTTGAACTACTCTATGTTCTTCTTCTAAGTAGAATCATTCAGTATTTCTTTTTGTGTTAGGCTTATTTCACTTAAAATATTATTCTCTAGATTCATCCACATTGTAGTATGCATTAGAATTTTCTTCCTTTTCACAGCAGAGCAATTATCTATTGCATGTGTATACATTTATCTATGCATTAATTGATGGACACTTGGGTGGTTTCCATTGTACATGCCTTTCTGCAATATTTGATTGGCTAAAGCAAGCATAGAAGCCAACTCAGATTCCAAAGGTGGTAGGGAAATAGATTTCATTTCTTGTTGGGAAGAGTTCCAAATTCTTGTTACAAGTCATGTGGTTACAGTGAGTGGAATCATTAGAGTCACTTTTGCAATCAATTTACAATAACCACTTTTTATAGCACCCTGTTTATATATATCTTTGTAAGATGTAACAAGAGTCACAATTACATATTGATTAATGTGTTTATTTAATGCCCATCTCTCTCAGTAGATGAAAAACTGTACAAGGGCCAACAATATATTGGCATATATTTAAGTTGAATGGTTATGTTTGGCATGGTTATTGGCAAACAATAGACATAAAGTGAATGATTAATTAGTTACCTCCTGACTAATCTCCCAGATGCTAGCACTGGAAATAAAGTTTTGGCAGGGTGACCCAGACAGATCTTGCATTTGACTATGCGATATTCACTAAAAAATGTTATGTGTGGTGACAGCTTCGATACACACATACCTCCAATTGCTGGAAAGGTCAGGACAGCCAAAGATAATTCATTGACATATAAATATTCCTGTTTGGAACATCTGAAAATGCTTTGAGAAAGAGCCTCGGGATATGGTGGTCGTATCTGTGTTGGTCACAACAATTAGTAGTTGAAAAGGTTGTTAAGAACATACCTTTCTAGGTTACCTGCTCTAAGATTTTGAGTCAACAGATCTGGAGGGGAACCCTGAGCCCCATATTCAAGACCCTCAACTATTTTCCTTTCACTCTCAGGGGCAGTTCACTGCAGCCCCAGACAGGGAACAGCTCCAACTGGCTGCAGTTCTGAACAACAACTCATCAGGGTCACTTGTGTGTATTTCTGAGATGTCATTATCATTTAAGAAGCATTCCCAATACCAGTGGTTGGGGTTGTCACTTCAGTTTACAGGTTTTTCCTGCAAGCTTTCTATAAATTATTATTGCCAACTTTTCACTTTCTTTCCCAGTCTGAGGAGTGGTAGAGTTTGCTGCAGTTACTTTGTCTCTTCTATTAGTATTTCTGCTTTGCTATTTCCTACTTACCCAATTGCCTATGTTAAATACTTTCTGTTAAAATATCTGGTATGGTTTTCATTTTCCTGGCCAAATTTTGACTAAATACACATTAAGCTTCAAAAGTATTCAGGCTTCCAGTGGAGTCACCTGGAAATTTCTTCCACATAACTCTCCTATTGAGGAAAGTGTTAAACTGCAGAAATCCTTGTCAGTATCACACCCTTACCCACACCAATTATTTGTGCAACCCCACCCAAAATGATGTCTCTACACCAGAATATCCTCACCAAAACTTGTGGAGCGTGTTGCACACATAGGGCAATCCCAACAGTAAACTTCTGGTATGCGATATTAGGAGCTAATCTATTTGACTTGCTCAGACAGATCCACATGAATGAAGTGGGGAAAGGTAATTTAATCTCCTTTATTAGCAGTGGCTCTGAAGGACGATGGAGGGCGATCTAGGTCCCACCATTTTGGTGTTTGGAGTAAAAGTAATCACGACTCACTAAAGCCAGAAAAGTCTCACTCTCTACTTATGATATGTCTGATATCCTAGTTAGAGAGGCAGAACCCAAGTCTAAGCCTCCATCAGATTTATGATCTTTTATGATCCTACAATATTCTAATAGGCAAAAGTAGTACTAGATAATGAAGTATTCCTTATACCAACAGATTCTTCTTTGGGGTTCATATTAAGTAAAAATGTCGGGTCAAAAAAAGGCAGGATAGAGGAGAACAACTGAGATTTGTTTTGCAATTTTTAAACCCAGTTTCTTTTCCCCATAAATAATAATTTCCCCATAAATAATAATTTACAATAATAATAAACAATAATTTCTTAGCTCCCAGGTGCTACAATTCACCAAGTTGCAAAACATTTCTTGACCTCAAACGTTATTGTATAGAATGCTTGAACACCTAGGCCATGTCCCGTATGAAACCTAATTCTTACAAAAAGGAAATCCATTACAATCTGCTCATGTTTCAAATCCATCAATGTATCTGCATCATAGGGAGCAGCTCAAACACTATTTTCTCTAGAAAATCTTGCTAAACACACATAGCTACAACTAATATATTCTGCCTCTTCATCCCCTTGGTGCCTTCTCTGGTCTGTCGAGGCATTAATTTTTTCCTTATCATGTATTTAATGCTTGAGTTTTATGTCCTGCTAATGGTTTGGATAAATGTCCCCAAAGGGTTAAGGGCTTGGTCCACAGTTCTATTGGGAAGTGGTAGAGGATTCTGGGACTGGGGCCTAGTGGAAGGTCCTTAAGTCACGGAGGTATGCCCTTGAAGGGGATAATGGTGTCCCAGACCATTCTTTCTCTCTTTCACTTTCTGGCCTTGAAGTGAGCAGTTTTTCTCTACCATGTGCTCCCCAGCATGATCTGCTGTCTTGCTCATAGACCCAAAGTAGTGGGGCAAATTGATCAGGATGGAAATCTTCAAAAGTGTGAGCCAAAGCAAAACTTTTCTCCTTATAAGTTGATATTTGTTATAGTAACAGAAATCTTTAACAGGTATATCATACCAGACTATTCACTCTTTGGGATAAAGAGAAATAGCATGACCAATGTGATCCTACAATATGTATAATCAGAAAAATGAGAGATTACACTCCATTTATGCATGAGCTATCAAAATGTATATATGCATTCTACTGTTGTGTACAACTAATTAGAACAGAAAAAATAAAAAAATTCAAATTCAAAAAAAGTAACATGAACAAGTATGACTGCTGAGTCTTGCTAAGACCTTATATGCTTCGTCTTATTTTAACTCAGAAATTGTGATGAAAAGCAAATTATTCCTATTTTATGTTTGAGAAATTATCAAGCCCTAAATGTTAATCAATTTTTATAAATTCAGAAACTAGTAAGAGGGAGAAGAAGGAATCCAATATTATTATCTCAAGACCTTCTATTCACCCCCTAATCAATATTTCCTCTGGAATTAATATCTGATTTATTTGACTAGCACCTCATGCTAAGCACAATACTTAACATTAAGTAAGGTTCACAGTCAGCATTACTCACACACCTTCTGCTATTCACTTTCAGTGAATAAGTTCCACTGAACAGTTTCTTATCACATGTTCCCATGATGATATTCTAACTTGTCACAGTTTCAAAATCAATGGGTCTGACCAACCTTGGGGTGAAAATTTCAAAACTGTGAGGCAAATAAATTTTTCCTCTTTTAAGTTGATTATCTCTGGTATTTTCTTACAGTAGCAGAAAGTTGACTAACATGCTATCTCATAGAAAAACATTTTTAAAAATTTTATGAACATAAAGTTCATTATAAGAATAAGGAAAGATGAATGAGAATCTTTGAATTTGGCATTAAGGCCTTCTTTGTATTATTCTAGACATAGAGTTATTTCCACTTACTATGGCCCTTATTTATTCCTTGAAAGAAGGAGAAAACCCTTGGATAATTAGTCATAAAATCAATAGGGTTCAGAAGGTCGAAGGCTGTGTGACAAATGGATTGATTTTTTTTTTTTTTTTTTTTTTTTGCCTATACAGTAGTTACTATTGTTTTGTAACAAATTATATCAACATTTAGTAGCTTTAGACAACCACCATTTTATTTGTTCAAGGCTTTATGGACCAGCAGTTTGGACTGAGGATTTGCTGGGAAGTTCTGTGGATTTCACCTGGATTCATACAAGTGCTATCATTGGCTAGCAGATCAACTGGGATGTTGAATCAAAGATGGTGTCACTTACAGGGCTGGTTGCTTGTTCTGATGCTGGTGGCTATCTGACCTCATGCATCTCGAGTAACCAATCTGGGCCTTTTTACCTGGAAGTCCCATTGTGGTTATTAATTTAACTGATACTAATGAAATGATAGTCTTTCTAGAAGAATTTTGGTTACTATATGTTATGGGTTGAACTGTGTTCCTTCTCCTCCTCCAACTAAATATGTACCACACACCACTGGTTCCTGACAACAACCAAGACAACTCTCAGGGTCAGTCTCAGAATCAGTATGAGAGGGACAAAACTAGGATGTAGACACAGGGAGATATAGTCTGTTGAGTGTTAATCATGCAATAATATACCACAGGCACGTGAACCATAATCATTTCAAGGCCTATTATCTTCTTTCAGATCCAATTGCATCCATTTCTTCTTCCTTCTTTTCTGTGCAATTATCCATCTATCTCATGTTATATTTTTATCCATATATATATATATATATATATATATTATGTTCGTATGTACAAAATAATAAAAATTTTTGCAGTTAAGACACTTGTTCAAGTTTTCACAACCTGTGAGTCTAAGTGATTAAGAACAGAACAGGTCTTCTAACTATAAGTATGAAATTCATTTTGTATAGATAGCTGATAGAATATATGGTGTATAAATTTCTTATGATTACCCTCACATGTTGGGAAGACTGGATGGTTTGACAATATAAATTTATTCTTGCACAGTTCTGAAGGCTAAAACTCTAAAATCAAGATGTTGGCAAAACCACGATCCTTCTGAAAACTAGGGAAATCTTTCCTTGCCTCTTCTTAGCTTCCAGCGGTTTGCCTGCAACCTTTGACTTGTCATTGCTAACCTGAATCTCTACTTCTGTGATCACAGGTGCATCCTTCTGTGTGTCTCCACAGTGCTGTCTTGTAAGAACAGCAGTCATAATGGATCGGGGACTTACCCTGCTCCTGTGCCACCTATTTTAAGTTGCAGCTGTATCTCCAATGACCCTATTTCCAGATGAGGCCACATTTGGAGGTACAGGGAGTTAGGATGTCAACATATTTTTGGTTGGGGAGAAAAGAAAACAATTTAACCTATAGCATTGAGTCACCAAAATTCTTCTAACAAGATTATAATTTCATTAGTGCACTTAAAATAATAATCATAAAAATATTTATTGAATATGTTCCATGTGCCAGAAACCTTGTTAAACGAGTCACATGCAGTATGCCACTGGTTCCTCACAACAGCCTCACAAGCAAGGCCTTATTGTATTTGCATCATATAACAAATGAAAGTGGAAATGAAAATATCGTGGGAAGCCAGGTGTGGTGGTGCATGTCTGTAAATACCAGTGACTCAGGAGGCTGAGGCAAGATGGAGGGCAGCCAGGACAACTTAGTGAGACCCTGTCTCAAAATTTAAAAAAAGACAGAAAGTGGATGCTTGGGATGTTATTCAGTGATAGAGCACCTATAGATTCAATTCCCAGTACTGAAAAACTATGGAGGGACTAGTCAGGGTCTCTAGTTAGTAAATAGCAGAGCCAGAATTTGTCCTGAAGTTCATATTTTAACCAACATTCATGTTATTTATATCATTGCTTGATACCTGCTGTTCCTTCTATGCACAAGTCGAACATTTACAGAAAGTGATTCTACATATTTTCTGGAGGTAAACAACAGTCTGGATCATTCAACTGACTTCTGTTTTCTCTTATTAAGCACGGCAGGTGAAGCTATCATCTTAATTGTCACCACAATGTGACCCTTCATGCTGATGGGAAATCATGGATTCTTAGACTGTTAAAGTGAAAAGAGAACATGTCATTGGCAGGAAAATGGCTTCTGCTTTTACCAATGACTTAGAAGTAGCAAAAGAATTGAACACCAGGCTTGGAAGGCTGTGACCCAGAACATCCTTTAGATTTTTCCTTTGCAGAGCATCAGTGTTTTAGCAGTGGTTGTTTTGTAGCCTGTATATTTGTTGTTGAATAAAGACAAGTCTAGTAAAATGTCCCAAGCAAAGTCACCCTGCATGTATACCCTTATGGAGTTTGTAAAACATGTGGTTTACCGTTCAGGTGACAGATCTGGCTATATAGATGGCTAAGGCTATACCTAAAGCAAAGATCTACCCAAGGCAAAGAACATTTATGATCTCTCCTAAACTTCAAGCAAAAGGAGTTTAATTTATAGGTAAAGATAGGGATCCTATTATGATCTCAGTCCTCCTATAAATTTATGGAAATTATTAGGAGAATAGGATAAGAAATTAGTGAAACAAGATAGTGCCAAATGTTTTTAATATCTAAAAGCAACATCTGAAAACTGTGTTAGAACTGTGCTTTTCAAACTCTAATGGCATGTAAATCACCTGAAGATCTTGTGAACATGTAAACTCTGATTTGATATTAAAAATATGCATTTTGCATAAACTCCCAAGTGATGGACATGATCTGCTGATCTATAGACTATACTAAAACAAGCAAGCAGGGAAGTTATATTAGTTCTCCAAATGTGGATTATACTTTTCCCACTCCATTGATATCAGACTTGGTTACCTATGTTGCTGTGGTCATGAAATGGACTAGAGTGATGTGCAAACTTCCTATACTTTCCTGGCTTGGAGGGCCAGCATATTCCTTTCCATGTCTTCCTTTTCTTCTTCAATACAACTAGCAATGATCCAGACAGATATGTCTCAATAAGTCTGGTCCTGAGAATAAAGACACACAGAACATGTCCCCAGTCTTCTGCCTAGGTGAGGCAGCATGGAAATAGAAAATGTTCAATAACACAAAACACCAAGAATTATAGTTGTTACTGCAGTATAGCCCAGTCTATTGGATGGATAAAAGCCATGTAACATGGTATGAAGGTGTTGTATTTGGATTAAAGAGTCAACTTCTACCATTTGTTCAATTAGGAATTCTTGCCAAGATATTTAACTTTTCAGGACCTCAGCTACCTCTCTGCAAAATGGGAATATAATATGTTTATCTGAAGGTAGAGAATTCTGGCCTTCTTGAAATGTAATCCTTCCTTGATGTATGAAGCTCAATACTTCTCTGGTTCAAGATTGTTCTCAGGAAATGATCACTTACATTGGCAAAGATGTCCAGTCTTTAATAAGGCAAATATCTACAAAGTCATAGTTGCCTAGGCTTGCCTGCAAAACAGGGAAGCTTTCAGCACCAAGTGCCATTTCCAAAGATGATCAACAACAACAAAAAAGTCAGAATTAATGAGATGCACAACCCTGTGCTGAAGTCCTATAGAAAACCTAAATTATGCAACCACTGTGGTAACCTCAGACATTGTTTTGTCTTCTTCTGTTTTAGATACATGCAACTGGCAACAAAGAGATCATATATGTTTTCTTTCTCAGACTTTGGTCAAAGACCACAATTACTGGGGAAGAGGAATATGTGTGCTCACCTGTAGGCATTTGTACAAATGCTTCTTGCTGACCAATGGAACAAATTCTTGTAGCAGAATGACAGTATTACATTCCAGGGGATGTTTTCATCAAGTTCTTCTTGAGAAATTGACTTCTAGTCCTTTCCAATACCTCACAAGTTGCCACGCAAGGTAGATCTAAGTGCCAATTTGAGAAAATAGAAAAACTCTGATTGAATACACCAGTTAGTTTCTACTCAGGGTTATATTTTATGGGAATTAGGTCAAATGGCTTATACCTTAATTATATTGCTTATTTCAGATAAGTCTTAACTTGGAGGTTTTTTGTTTTTGTTTTTTGGTATCAGGAATTAAACCTGGGGCACTTAACCACTGAACCACATCCCCAGTCCCCAGCCCCGCCTCCCTGTTTTTTCAACAGGTTCTAAGTTGTTGATGCCTGACTCCTTGTAGTCCTAATGTGTTTTTTTGTTTTTATGTTTTGTTTTACTTTGCAATTTCCTTTATTTTAAAATGAAAGTATTTCCTAAAATTATTCAGATAGATATTTGTGGTTTCACTTTTGTATCACCCAAGGTGGGTAGCACTCATGACTCTTAAATTGAAGAAGAATCCCATTACTTTGATACCAAAAATAGGTGGATATTTTTGCATCATTTTATGTCTGCTGGAGATTGAGCTTGGGGCATAAGTATGATTAATCACAGACTGACACCAGTTTGGACTGTGAATCTGGAGGGTGTGATGGAAAGTTAAAGGGTCAAAAAGCCACTTTGGGAGCTATGGCAGAATGGATAGTCTAATGGTGTTGCAATGAGTGTCTGAAAAGTAGTTTAGCATCACAGCCAGAAGTATATAGAGCAGTAGCCCAGGGGCACTGTCCAGAGGTGAAGGCACAATGCAGCTATGACTTAAGTGGCATCTCCTGGAGCTGGGTCTTGCAGGGTCTTAACTAAGCCCTTGCTTCCCTTAATATCTATTTAAATCTGTTTTCTGAGGTTTCTGCATTTTCTGAGAATACATTGCAGTACATTGTTTTCCTATTCAAATTGAAAAGACATTTTCTTTTGTTTAACCACAAGGTCATTGATTAGTAAATTTCATTTTTAAGATGCTTTTGAGAATTTCAATTTTTTCTTTTCCTATTAATGTTTGTTAATGCGTTATAATTTCAAATAATTACAGGGTCCATTTGGATATATTCTTGAGTGTATATGACATAATATTTTCCATTTCAGTTCCCAATATTACCCCATTCCTTCCCCTCCTCCCTCTACCTGACCCCCTTTGTGTACTCTATTGATCCTCTATGAATTTATTTTAAATTGGTTAGTTATTGCTACACATAAAAGTGAAACTCATTGTGATGTATTCACACACTCACACAGTACAATTTGGTCAATTTCATTCCATAGTTGCTCATTTTTAACCGTCTACCTTCCTCCCCTTCCAGCCCCTTTTTTGACTCCATCATTCCTTCTATTTGCATTAGACCCTATTTAAAAAAAAAAAAAATTCCTTATATCTCTCTAGCTTCTGTCTATAAGAGAAAATATTCAACCCTTGACCTTCTGGCTTATTTCACTTAGCATGACGTTCACAAATTCCATTCATTTACCAGCAAATGACATAATTTCATTCTTCTCTGTGGCTGAGTAAAATACCATTGTGTATATGTCACTTTTTTTTTTTTTTTTTTTCCTTTTTGCGGTGCTGGGGATCAAACCCAGGGCCTTGTGTTTGCAAGGCAAGCACTCTACCAACTGAACTATATCCCCAGTCCCATGTTTTCTTTATCCATTCATCTCTTGAAGGACATCTGGGCTGGTTCCATAATATGGCTACGGTGAATGGCACTGCTATAAACATTGGTATGCATGTATCATGATAGTATGCTGATTTTAGTTCTATTTGAATAAGTACCAAGGAGTGAGATAGCTGTACCATATGGTGGCTTCATTTCTAGGTTTTTGAGTAATTTCTATACTGATATTCAAAGTGGCTGTATTAATTTGCAGTCCCACCAACAATGCATGAATGCACGTTCTCCCATTCTTGCCAGCTTTTCTTGTTTCTGTTAATTTCTGTTCTCACTGAAATGTGATGAAATTTCAATGTAGTTTTGATTTGCATTATCCTGATTGCTAAGAATGTTGAAGTTTTATTATTATTATTATTATTATTATTATTATATATCTGATGGCCTTTTGTTTTTCTTCTTATGAGAAAAGTCTATTTAGTTAATTTGCCCATTTATAGATTGGGTTGTTGTTATTATTGTTGGTTGATGGTTTTTTGGTGTTAAGTTTTTGGGTTCTTTATATATCCTGGATATTAATCTTCTTCATTCTTTGAATCCATTATCACATTGATGCCAAAACCAGACAATGATACATGAAAGGAAGAAAACTACAAATAAATATCCCTGATGAACAGAGATGCAAAAAATTCTTAATGTATGTTAGCAAACTGCATTCAAAAATACATTAAGAAGATTGTGCACCATGATCAAGTGGGGTTCATCCCAGGGATACAAGGTTGGTTCAACATACACGTCAATAAATGTAATCCACCACATAAATAGAATTAAGGATAAAAAATCACACAATCATCTCAGTAGATGCAGAAAAAGCTCTTAACAAAATCCTTTCATGTTAAAAACAATGTGGAAACTAAGGATAGAAAGAACTAACTTCTGCATTGCAAAGGCTGTGTACTACAACCCAAAGCCAACATCATACTGAATGAAGAAAAGCTAAAAGCAGTTCACTAAAATCAGGAATAAGAAAAGAATGCCCACTCTCACTACTCCTATTCAATATAGTTCTTGAAACTCTAGCCAGAGCAATCAGGCAAGAGAAGGAAATTAAAGGGATAAAAATAGAAAAAGAAGAAGTCAAATTATCTCTGTCTGCTGATGTCATGATCCTATATTAGAAGACTGAAAAACTCTACCATAAGACTTCTAAAACTGATAAACAAGTTCAGCAAAGTAGCAGGATACAAGATCAACATACAAAAATCAATAGCTTTTCTAAATGCCAATAATGAATCTGCTAAGAAAGAAATCAGGAAAATTCTTCCACTTACAATGACCTAAAAAATTAAATAAAATAATTGTGAATAAATCTAAACAAAGATATGAAAGACCTCCATGATGGAAACTACAGAACACTGAAGAAAGAAATTGTCAAACACCTTAGAAGATAGAAAGACCTCTCAAATTATTGGATAAGTGGAATTAGTATTGCATATAACCAAAAATGATATACGGATTCAAGGCAATCTCCATTGAAATATCAGTGACATTCTTCCCAGAACTAGAAAAAAAAACGGTTCTAAAATTTATATGGAAGAATAAAGGACCCAGAATAGCCAAAGAAATACTGAACAAGAAGAGCAATGCAGGAGGCATCACAATACCTGATCTCAAATTATGCTACAGAGATATAATAATGAAAACAGCATGGCATTGGCATTGAAACAGACATGAAGGCAGTGGAACAGAGTAGAAGACAGAAATAAGCCCACACTCATATAGTAATCTGATCCTTGATAGAGATACCAAAAATATGTGTTGGAGAAAAGATAGTCTTTTTAACAAATGGCACTGGGAAACCTGCTTATCCATACTGGAAATTTTATTTTTATAATTTCTCATGAGTTGGTCTCCAGAATTTGTTCCTTTTTAAACATCTCCTAATCATCTCTTGAATGTTTATCAAAGTCTCCTTTTAACAATGGCACAGCAGAATCATGTTAACATTTTATTTGGGATGCTTATCAAAGAAATTTAAATTTGTTTTAGGAGTCTGCAAAACAAGTCTAGATATACATTTGAGATAACACGTGGCTTCTGAGTTTCAAAATATTAACAGCATTTTTAGAAAAGGATCAGGGTTTCTAGAAAGGTCTTCTTCATCTGAGCAGCTACCATAGGAAGGAGACTGATGGTGAATGAATTGGATGTCCAATTATATGCCAAAAATAAAAATAACTTTACAATAGATCTTAACTGAAATTACAATAGAGCTTAACTTTTGAAATTCTAGAAGAAAATACAGAATAAAAACCTGTAACTTTGGGTCAGAAATAGATTTATTTTATACAAAAGCACAATCTAGAAAACAATAAATGATAAATTGTATTTAATCCAAAGTTAGAACTTTAGCTCTTCAGAAGACCTTTTATATGGAAATAGAAAGTCAGGAGAAAACATTTGCAAAATGCATATCTAATAAAGCCCTTACAGTCATAATTAACAACTCTTAAAATTAATTTTTAACAACTTGACAAATTATCTGAACACACATTACAACCAAGAAGATACATGAATGGTACTTAAACACAAAAAGGTGCTCAAAGTGACTTGCCATTAGAGAAGTGCAAATTAAAACCACACACATGTACCAAAGATACCAGTGCACACTGGTTACAATGAAGTTGTCATCATTATGACTACTCCCACCACTATCTTTATAAAACTCACATTGCCCAGTGCTGGCGAAGAGCGAGAACAACTGGACCCTCAGACATACATTATTGGTGGGAATGCAAAATACTATAACCTCTCTGGAAATTGCTTTGGCTACTTTCCACACTATTAAACATTTACTTGTCATATCATATCTGCCATCTATTTCCTAGGTACTTACCCAAGAAAATAAAAATTTAGGTACTTACCCAAGAGAAATAAAACTTCATTGCCTACAAATACCTGTACATAAATGTTTATACTTCCTTCATTAGTGATCACCACAAATTGGAAACAACACAGCAATATTCTACTGATGAATGTTCCACCAAACTGTGTTATAATACTACAGTGATATAGTATTCAGCAATAAAAGGAAACTAATCATATGTGGAACAACATAAAAAAATCACAGGAACCATATGCTAAATGAAAAAAGCCAAATCCAAAAGACTGAATATGATTATGTTTCCATTTATATGACCTTCTAGCAAAGGTAAAACAATAGAACAGAAACTATTGGTGGTTACCAGAAACTAGGTACATGTTTAGGATGTTTACTTTTCTTTGTTTTATCTCACATACTTACCTGTTGCCGCCCACAGCAACAATCCCGAGGTAATTTATCGGAGGTGGACTGGAACTGAACTACTTCTGTTATCTTATCTGGGCTTTCTTGCTTACTTGTTTGCTTTACTAGTTTATAGAGGAAGAGAGGCTTTGCTTACTTTTAGTTTTAGAGGAAGAGAGGCTTTGAGAGGAAGAAAGACTTTGCTTAAGAGGAAGAGACACTTTGCTTAATTTTAGAGGTGCTACTTCTTAGAGTTCTGCTGCTTCTTCTTAGAGGTGCGTCCTGCATCCTGTGTCCTAGAGGTGCATGCTATCAGAGGTGCTTTCTATCAGAGGTGCTTCTTAGTGGTGCATCCTGTGACCTACAACCCGCGATCTAGAGGTGTGTTCTTAGTTCCGCATTCTGCCATCTGTGATCTAGAGGTGTGGCTTTAGTCTTCTGTCCTGCCATCTATGATCTGCAATCTGCGATCTGCATTCTGCCATCTGCGATCTGCAACCCGCGTTCTGCCATCTCCTCCCAGGCGAAGAGAATGTCTTAAATACCCTAAGGTAGCCAGTCAGCTTAGGATTAAGTAGCACGGTTGGAGCATGTGCCACAGTATCAATCAAGAAAGAATTACCCTATGTAAATTTATGATTACACAAATGGCACACCTTTACTCCATGTACAGAGAAACAACATGTATCCCATTTGTTTACAATAAAAAAAAGAAAAGAAAAAAAAAAAAGAAAGAAAGAATGAGGAACATCTGTTGACCACTAGCGCAGAGAAGACATTAACTAATCAGGCAAAAGTAGATCATGCCATATTAACACTAATTATGCGCCACCTCTTGGCCCAACGCCAGCCGCCATCCTAGGGCTCTCTGCACTTACCTTTTTTTGTGTGTGTGTGGTGAAAAATTTGAAATACATTCTCTTTGCAGTTTTCAAGTATGCAATACATTGTAATTAACTACAGTCACCATGTGACATGGGGTGTTGGACCACAAAGGGTGCAAGGGAATATTTGGATGGAATGAACTATTCTATATTTTAACTGTGGTGCTGGTCATGCAATCATAAGCATTTGTCAAAACTTAAAGAACTTTACATTAAAAGACTGAATTTTGCCATATGAAAATTATTCCTCGAAACCTGACTTTTAAAAAGTTAACAGTAAGTTATTGGTTTTCAAATTAAGTACCAGAGATTGAGTGCCTACGATGTGCCCAATCTGGTTCTAACTGCTTAAAAATGGTGAACAGAATATAAAAGAAACCTACCCTAAAAGGAGCTTATATTCTAACAGGAGATACAGTGCATGATAAACATGATCAATAACTTAGGAACCGAAAACATGCTTCTACAGATGTTACCATCAATCAGGATCTAGAAGCTGGGGATGAAAACACAGGTCCCTGTGCTCTACCCTAGTCATTCTCATTCATCAGAATTTGCCTTTCTAAAGCTCCCAAGTGGTGCTGAGGCTGCTGGCCAAAAGACCACACATTGAGTAGATTAGGTGTAGGATGTTAGGATGTGGTAGTGAACTAAAGGAAAACAGTGAATAAGGGTTTATTAGAGAAAGGAGGTCTGGGAGGTGCAGATTGTGACTTTAAATCTAGGTTTCATGGAGCAGCTGACTTTAGGACAGAGACATGAAAAAAGAGATGGAGTTGATTATGCCTATTCTTGGGGAAGACTGCTAGCTGAATAAGCCACCATTGCCAAGGCCCCTGTGGTAGGCAGGGGACGTATCTATGTTTACACAGATACGTAGATACATAGATACAAGGACAGAAAGGAGGTCTATATGTCAGGGATGGAAAGAGTGAGAGGAAGAGTGGTAAGAGATGTATTCTGAGGGATAATTACAAGAGAATGGGCAGAACAAGTTAAAGGCTTTGAACTTCGCTCCAAGTAAAACAGGGATCCTCTGGAAGGCTTGGGGCAGAGAGTGACATCATCTGCCTAATGGACTAAAGATACCACTCTGACCACTGTGTTGACAGCAGATATGAATGGAAGCAACTCAAACACATAGAGGTTTACTAGTAACCTACATGAGAGATAATTGTGACTTTGAGCAGAGAGGTGGAAAAGACAGTGGTAAAAAATGCTAGGTTGTAAATCCATTTTTAAAAATTTATTAATTGTCACTTGGCAAATTTTATTTCTAAGACTACAGCCTGTGAAAAAAATCAACATTTACTTTTTGGTTGAAGTCATGGAAGGTTTTTCTTATTCTTTAATTTTTTTTTATATCAATGTTTATTGTTAATGCATTATAGTTATACATAAAAGTGGGATTTCTTTTGACATAATTTTACCTGAATGAAATATAATTTGCTCCATTTCAGTCCCCAGAACTTCCTCTTTCCCTCTCCTCCTTTCTTTCCCTGTTTCCCTCCTCTAATTCATTGGCCTTTGATCTATTTGTTTTTTAATTGGTTACACACATACACACACACACACAGACACACAGACACACACACCCCGCTAAGGTAAATTTCACTGTGGGTTATTCATATATGAGCACAGCATAATTTGATCAATTTCATTATGCAGTTTCTCCTTTTTCTTCTCTTTTCTCTGCTCCACTGATCTCACCCTCCCTTTTGTTCCTTATTTTTCTCTAACTTCTGCATATGAGGAAACACATTCGACCCCTGACTTTCTGAGTCTGGCTTATTTTGCTTAGCATGATGTTCTTTATTTCCATCCATTTAACCAACAAATACTTTAATTTTATTATTTTTTTTAATGCCTGAGTAAAACTTCATTGTGATATACCATATTTTCTTAATTAGTTCACCTGTTGATGGGTACCTGGGCTATTTTCATAACTTGGCTCTTGTGAGTTGCACTGCTATAAATATCAATGTTTCTGTGTCACTATCATATGCTGATTTTAATTCTTTTGGATAAAGACTAAGGAGTGGGGTAGCTGGGTCATATGGTGGTTCCATTCCTCTTCTTTAGAGCAAACTCCATACTATACTGCTTTCCAAAGTGGTTGTACTAATTTTCAGTTCTACCAAAAATGTCTACATGTACATTTTCCCCCAGATCTTTATCAGCATGCATAGTTATTTGTATTCTTGATGATTCCCATTCTAAAATGTGTAGTGAATCTACCATTAAGGTGAAATCAACAGGATTCCTTGATGGATTGCCTGCCAGGGTTGAGGAAGAAGTGGTCAAGAGTGATTCCAAATCTCAGACCTGAGCAACATCCCTTGATATTATGAAGTGAACTATTGAACAGATATTTGTAATATTAACTTTTCTTTTAAGATAAGGAAAAAGAAAAAAAGGATTTTGTTTTCACTCCTATTAACATAGAACTGGAAGTCTTAGCCAGAACAATTATGTATGAAAAGGAACTAAAAGTCATCCAAATTGGAAAGGAAGAAATAAAATTATCTTTACTCACAGATGACATGGTCATATATGTGGAAAACTCTGAATATTTCATACAAAAATGTCAGAACTAATAATTGAGTTCAACAAAGTTGTGAAATGCATAATCAACATTAAAAATTGGTGTTTCTATACATTAACAATGAAGCATCTGAAAAATAAATTAAATAAAAATAAATTATAAATAAATTTATAATGTCAAAAATTAAAGTAGCTAGGAATAAACAGAACTCAGGAGATGAAAGACCTGTACTCTTAAAACTACAAAATGTTGGTTGAAAGAAATTTATAAAGACACTGATGGAAAGACATCATGAAATCAGGACATTGTAACACATGCTACAATGTGGATGGACTTTGAAGACACAATGCTTTGAAATAAGCCAGTCACAAAAGGGGAAATACCACCTGTGTCTATTTCCCAATACTTGGAGTAGGCAAATTCAAAGGTACAGAAAGAAGATACTGCTATCCAGGAGCTTGGTGGAGGAGGAAATAGGGATTTATTATTTAATGGGTACAGAGTTTCAGTTTTCCAAGAGGAAGACAGTTCTGAATATGGATGGTGGCAATGGTTGCATAAGAATGTGAATCTAATAAGGGTGTCACACTGTATGCTTAAGAATGGCAAAATGACTTGAGAAAAAGCAACAGTCAACCATCAAATAGAAGAGTTTGGGCAAGAAAATAAAGCACATCCATTGGATTTGGTAATTTGGATGATATTCATCGTGTTTCCATATTAAGGTGATCAATGGAGACAGGCAACTCAGAATAAATAGAAGATGAAAAAGCAGGCAGAAAGGTTAGACATTTCTTCTGAGATGCAAGGCAAAGACATTAAAAGGAGTTTCTAAAATATTAAGATTTGCCCAAAACACTATAGGCACTGTCAGTCACCTCTAGAGTGAACTCTCTCTTATTCTCTAGCTGAAGTGTTAACAAAACAACAGATTCCTTTCTTTTTTTTTTTTTTTTTTTTTTTTTTTTTTTCCTCTTGGTACCGGGTATTGAACCCCAGGTAACCCCAGAACTCCCTGCCTTTTGGATATATTACTATATCAAACCCTACACCAAACTACTATTACTAACTAAAACAATAACTTCTTATTAATTTCTACTCTTCAGTTTAAGGATGTTATTTTTCATTCTTAGAATAAGTTTGCCATGTAGGCATTATTACCTCCTTCGTCAAATAAGAAAACTAAGGTGAGAAATTCCAAAGTCACAACACGAGTGTCCAAAAGGTTCAGAGTAACTTGAGGCCAGTGCTCCTGAACTCCAGCATGTAGCTACAGAGAGATGATCCTCAGCTCTGCTTGCTCAGAGTCAGGGACAGGAGGCAATGCCGTTTATCCTGGCACAACCCATGGCTGCATTTAAAGGAAGCTTGCACTAATAGGTTTTAGGTGTGCAGACATCACTGGGGCAAAAGAAGTAGCCTTACAGAACTAAGGCAACATGGGAAACAGAAAGAAAGAAAGATGGATGGGCAAGGACATGGAAATCCACTGAATCAGACACAGACACATTCCTTCATTGTTTTAAAAATAATAAAGGAAAATATGAAAGTACCAAAGACATGACCCTGAGTCTCTAAGGAGCACAGTTGTAGAGCTGCTCTGGGTCTCTCCAGTTTCCGTGAGAAAATCCTGGCTGGCAAGACCCCTGATGAAAGAGAAATGACTCTTTGTGTGAGATTTAAAGCAGTTCTAATTTGAAAGCAAACCTAATTGCACATACTACACATACACACACCATGTGGAAATAATAAATGTATTTATGATGGAAATGTTTGCTCCATTTATTATCCTAGGAGTTTTTCCAAGAAATGGAAACAATTGTTAGAAGTGACATTAAAGATTTAACTGAATTTCTTTCTTCTTCTTTTTCTTAGTATTTTTTATTAACACATATTTTTAAATGTGACTACCACCCAATAAGGCATATGGCTCCTGATTCATGGGAGCATTTTATTGCCTTAAAAGGAAGAACTCAGGCTCCAAAAAACACACGCAACATTAGAATATGGCACAGGTGGTAGCTGAGATTGTGTTCTTCAAGGATTTTGAAGTTTGTGGAAAATAATCTTCAATGCCATCTTATGAGTAACATTTTTTTGTTGTTAGGGCTTTGAGTACAGGTTGGTGGTATAGTAACACTGACCTGACTATCGGGTTGGTTGTTTCTGAAGTGAGTGGTTGAATGACCTTAAATCTTCAGGATGAATGGATGAAAGTCCAACCTTTGATGCACACACAGTTAGGCTGGGAGATTCTCAAAGGTAAGTACACATATGAAGAACTCACTTTGGGTGGACTTTGTCCTCCCTCAAAGTCTTGCATTGAGCCCAGATCTCCAATGTGATGGTATTTGGAGATGGAGCCTTCAGGAGGTAATGAGGCCACAGAGTGGAGCTGCGTAAGGGGATTAGTACCCTTATAAGAAAGATATGAGGGTTCTCTTTTTCTCTTTCTCTGTCTTCCCCTACCATGTAAAAATACAATAATAAAATAAAAAGTCAACCATCTGTGCATGAAAAGGAACACCCTTGCCAAGAACCTGGCACTGTGATGTTAGAATTTTGGTCCCCAGAATTTGGGGAAATAAATGTTCGTTAGTCAATCTACATGATCTATAGAATTCTGTTATAGCAGGCTAAACTGACTAAGAAATCACCCATTCATGAAATTTGTGAATTCTGTTTTAAAATATCATAAAATTCTTCTGAGATGTCAATGTTGGATCCATTATCCAATGTTAGCTGCATCACCAAGTATCACACATTTTGACAGCATAAAACATTGAGCATTTATTATTGCTCATGATTCAGTGGACTGTCAGGCTGAACTCTTCACTTGTGAACAGACAGAGGTGGGTTAAGAAGACAGGGCTATTGCCAGGTGTGGTGGTTCATGCCTGTAATCCCAGTGGCTCAGGAGGCTGAGGCAGGAGGATGGCGAGTTCAAAGTCAGCCTCAGCAATAGCAAGGTGCTAAGCAACTCATTGAGACCCTGTCTCTAAATGAAATAAAAAATAGGGCTGGGGATGTGGCTCAGCAGTTAAGTATCCCTGAGTTAAATCCATCCCCGACCCCCCACAAAGAAAGAAAAAGAAAAAGGCAGTGCTATTAACCTAATAGTGAGTGCTCATGTTAGGATTCATTTCAGAGTTAAGGTCAAGAGTAGATTTTAAGTTTGGGCTAGGGATGGGTAGCATTTTATGGAGTTTACAGAGCTGAAGGTAGTACAGAGTTAAGATTAGGAAAGATAAATAGACCAATAATGCAAAAACTGAAAACACACTTCATTTATAAAAAGATGACAGTATGGGAGAGAGAAAGGGGTTTTTCTCTTTGATGGAAACCATGGGATAAGTGGGGAAAAAAGTGATTTGAAATTCCTATCTCTTATTGACTTTAAGAATCAATTTGTACTGCAACATACAAATAAATGTAAGATAAAATACCACAGAGGATTTAGAAGACAATATAAGAAACTCTCCCAGATAACAGAGAAGAGAAATCTTTTTTTTACCCTAAGAAACAAAAACAAAAAAGCAAACAGATTGATAAATTTTACAATACCCAAATGCACATCTCTGGTTGATAGAACATAATCATTAATACAGTGAAATGGCAAATTACATGTGTTAGGATTCAAACACATAGAGCCAAAATGACTTGCATTGAGAACATAAAAAGAATACCCATAAATTAATAAGGAAAAGAACAACCTGAGTAACCAAAAGACTTAAGTAGACCCTTAACAAAAATATACAAATATATGAAGATAATTGAGCAATTGGAACTTTAAAATTATCCTGGTAGAACAATAAATCAATGCAGTTGCTTTGGAAAATAGATTGTCTATATTTAATCTAGTCGAACATATGAAGAGTCAAATAATGCCACAGGTATAGATCTGATCAAGTGATGCTATAGGTATAGATAACAAAACATTCAAAATTGTGTACCCAGTGTACTAGGATAGAAGTTCATGAACATGCAATGGACAAATGAAATGGATAAATGAACAGTGACTAAAGTAAGCCAGACACAATGAAAACAAACAGACTGGAATCATCTATATAGGACTCAAAAACAGAAACGAATGAGGTATTTTATTTAAGGTTGCATCCTTAGAAAGTAAAAGAATGATGATAACAAGATCGGAAGAAGCAATGATCAGAAATGGTGGAGGATTCCAAAATGCTGGTCCCTTTCTTGATCTTCAAGGTGAGTACAGGAGTAGTGTCTTTATGAAAACTTGTTAAGTTTTATTGCTAGTTTTTTTGTGTTTTTTTTTTTTTTTTTACTTTTCTGTAAATATACTACATATCACAACAAAAGAGGTTAAAACTGCATTATTTTAAAGCTTACAATGCACTTCAGGATTTGGTTTTATCACATTTAATGACTTACCTCATTGCTAAACATTTACATTGCCTCCTCCTGTTTTTCCTGCTCAAAATAGTATTCCAGCAGACAAATCTTTATGTGTATTTTTATTTTTTGCTAGTTTCTCAGAATAGATTCCTGAAAGAGGAAAGACTGAGCCAAACCATATGGAGTTCTGAAGTGTTCTTCATACAATCTTAAATTGTTTTCCAAAAGTACTGTGTCAGATGTATTCCCCTTAATGTAAGGATTTCTGAATCCCTATATTCACCAGTGTCAAATATCAAATATTGTCATTTTTAAAAAACTGCTTATCGGGTGGGAGACTAATGAGGCCAATACCTTGTGGTTTTAACTTGCATTTCTTAGATTCCATTTAGTAAAGTAATTCCATTTTTAAGTATAGCACTGTATTCAAATTGAGGAATCAAGGGTCACATTACTGGAGTTCAAATTCTGACTATACCACTTATGCACTAAATGGCTCTGGACTTGTTATCTAATCTTTGAAGACCAGTTCCTATAAATGCAGTTTAGCAAAGGGTATTGGAATAATTAAATAATTTACTTTTGCTACAAACATAGTGCATTACCTGGCACATTTCAAGTCCCCCGTAAATTATGCATGTGCGCATGGATAGCATTGGACAGAACACGGGAGAGATGAACCATGAGGGTGATTGGAGCAATAGGAAAGGGGGGAGGATGGTAGTAGGAAGGAGAGAAAGAGTAAACAAGGGGGTGATGGAGGGAAGGAGAATTGATAGAGCAAGAGAAAGTGTGAGGCCTGGAGGCAGGAAATTAGGGGCTAATGGAGGAGTCAAGAGGGATCGAGGGATGGATATTATTGTAAAGGTTACCAACTACCAGAACTATCTGACTCTTCATCCCTCCCTGAACAAATTCTGATACCTTCCACTGCTAAGTTTTCTAAATTTTTTATTTTAAAAATATAGATTTAGACTAGATTGTAATCAAGTGTAAGTGATCAAGGCTTTGGAGATGATAGTCATCCTGCTGATAGTCCACGTTCTATCACTCATTAATTCTGTACTTTGGGACAAAATCCTCTCTGAACCAAACCTATAAAATAGGACTGGTAATATCTGAAGTTCGGTGCCTGCATATGAATTATATAAAATTGTATTGTACATAAAACTAATTTTATAGTATATTATAGAAAATGATCAATGAGGCTCGTATTGCTTGATGACAGTTGAGAAATTATCAGAAATGCCTGAAAATGTTATTAGCCCTAAAAATTAGCAAAGTCTAAACACTGGGATGTGGTAACAGAATTCATCACCCAGCAAAGGTTGATGGAACAGGAGCCTATAAGTGTGTACATGTGAGAGTGTGTTTGCTGTTTTAGGGTAGAATTTTGAACAAAAAGGCAAAGAACATGAGCATAGATTCAGGTATCAGCAAAATTATGCAAATCCCCAGAGTTGTCTAACAGTTGAGAACAAGGAAGACATAGTGACAGAGCCATGGTTGAGAATGAGGGTATCTCTGGTCTTCCTCATCCCATTCAAGAAAGACCTAGGCTTACTGGGACCAGGAAAGGCAATCTAACACTGTTGGGCCAAGGAGGCCTAGAATATGGGGCCTTTCTCCTGAGTCACCACAAGCCACACAGGATCAAGGTAATCTCATAGAGATTCTATGTCCATGTGTAGTATAATGGCTTGGTTCTAAAACTTGACTTCATTGCCAAGTTCTGTCTAAGTCCTTTAGAAATGATAGCATGTTAAAAAATGCTAGTCAATCTCCATTCTTGTCAGGTTGATCACACATCTGACATAAGGCATATATACCTGGCTGTTTTTAAGTGGTATCCTAAATATGTTCATAAAAAGACAAGTTTTAAAAAAGCAATCAGAGGACCCAAAACACAGAGATAATAGCTAATATGCACTAGAGTATTAAGAGAGACCTTATGTCATGGTGTCAATAATGCAGGAGGGGCTGCTGATGGCTCAGCTAAGCTTGTCAGTCTAACAGGAATGGCTACCTTCCTACTGCCTCATATGTATCCTAACATCTCACCAAGCCTAACAGAAGAGAAAATACTCTTGAGAGTGAGGTTGTAAAAAGAAAAAGACAGTGTCGGGGTTTCGGCCGGACCCCTGGCCCTAGGTGGAGCCTGGCCAAGATGGCGCCTGGCAAGCTGCCAGTGCGGTTGGAAACTGCTATTCTGCACGCAAACAACTAACTTCACCTTGAGGAAGTCTCAGTAATTGGTCAGGGCCTCTGCATGATTCTTGCGTGATTCTTAGGTGCTTCAAGTTATACCCATATACGTCTATCTTCTCCCCACATATCATGAATATTCTAATTAGTTGATATAACCTATATAAGTGACAATAACTTCCCTAAAAGGAAGAAGAAGAATCTGCTGTTAATAAAGAAGTTTGCCACCCATCACGTCTCCAGGTCGTTCTTGCTGGCGAGAGCGACAAGACAGTATCTCCTCTGGGTAGCTACAGTACAGTTAATTTGTAAGTAAGAATAAATCAATGTCATATAAAATATGTCCTAAATACAGTGAAAGATTGTCAAGTAGGATCATGGACTTGGTAGATGAAACTTTCCCATAGCAACAAAATTCTTCAATCTAATTGATTGATTTGCAATCTGTTGAAAATCCTTTCACCTTTGCACTAAGAGATTATTAGACTCCAGTACTCAACCATGTTCCTCCTAAGAAAGATGATTCTCTCAGCTATGGTGTGGCGCCCACTTCCCTTACACCTGGAAAGCTGACTACTAAGTTATCTTCGTTTAAAGAGTTTTCCAACCAAGTTGTTTATGAAATCATTGAATCCAGGGAGCTGATAATGGTAGCCTCTGAAATGACAACACAACAGCAGGAAAAATAAAACTGAGGGGAATTAATTCATCCCTAAAAAGGATGTTCGCCTGTGGTGGTGGTATGTCATTGTTCCTGGCTTACACTGGTGATGCCTCTTTGCATTTTAAGAGTTTAATCTCATGAACTTTAATGACTGCACAAATCTTTTCTAAATTTTTCTTTGGAGAAGGAGAAATGGGCTTGAAAAAATGTACACCAAAGGAAGCCCACGTTATTATTTCCTATAATCCTCTGGCCTGCATCACAAGGGAAGTTCTCCAAGATTTTCTCTGATTATATTAATCCATGAATTCTTTAGACATCTAAGCCTTTATTTAAACTGGAATCAATGCATAAAATAGCATTCGGCTCAGAAGAAAATGTGTAAAGACTCAGTACATCAATTTATTTTGGCAAACAGAGCTGGCAGAGTTGATTTTAAGTCAGGAAGACATATTTGATGATAACAAGATGATGAGAGAGTCTGTCTTTTTTTGCAACCAAAGACAGAACAAGTTAAAACATCACACACGCCACACACACAGTAAAACAAGCAAACAAGGCAGAAGTTGCAGCTTGGGAAGTTGACTTATCTGAATGGGGACCCCAGGGGAGGTCATATTCTCTGACTCCCAAATTCCATCATAAGTTGTATTTCACCTAGTGCTGAGATCATTTGTATCCTGCCCTTCCCATGAACAGGATTGTACTCCATGTTTTGGTGCCATGTTTTCCTTAATAGAAAAAAAAAAAAAAAAAGGTGGAGTTAAGGAAAATGAATGGCAGTTCACTGGTCTCCTCTCAATGGAGAAGGATGAACTGTATCTGAAGTGAAACCAAATTTCCATTCCATCTATGTTCATTGAAGTCTCAACAACCTTTAATGCATGTGGCTATTCTTTATTTTTAAGTGGAAATAGCTTTATCTTTCATTATTCATTACTTCACTACTTGTAGCAATTTTAGAAATTTCATGAAATACAGGAAAAATTAGTAGAAGTAAAAACCACCCAAACTCCTCATCATCCATAAATTACTAGTTAACCATTTTCAACATTTTAAAGATCATCTTCCTAGATATGTTTCTAGAGCTTAAACAAACAAATAATATGCTGCTATTCATACAAATGGTAGTACAAAAAAATTAAGACAATTGGTCACTTTTCCTTTCACTCATAGCATGCCAAATGCATGTATCTGATTCAATACTATAATCATGCCTCTTCTTTTTAAAAAACTGCTACATAGTACTCTATTGTATGTGTGAATCAGGCTTTTTTTTAAAAAGTTTTCATTAGTGCATTATAGTTATACATTATAGTGGAGTTCATTTTGACATAATCATATATGCATAGAATATAATTCACTCTATTTCAGTCCCCAGTGCTTCCCCTCCTCCATCCCCCTTTCCCCATCCTGTACCCTAGTGGTCTTCCTTCTCTTTATTTATTGTTTCTTAAATTAGTACTTTATAGATAAACATAAATGCGGAATTCACTGTGGCATATTCATGTATGTTCATAGTATAATTTTGTCAATTTTCTTCCACATTTCTTCTGTTTTTCCATTCCTGCTGCCTCCGCCTCAATCCCCTTCCTCTACTCCCTGCTATTTTTGTGGAATCCATGCCCTCACTTGTTTTTCCTTACTTTTCTCTAGCTTCCTTATATGAAAGAAAACATTTGATCCTTGACTTTTTGAGTCTGACTTTGTTTAATGCAGCATAACAATCTCCATTTCCATTCATTCACCGTCAAATACCATAATTCCATTCTTCTTCATGGCTGAGTAATACTACATTGTGTGTGTGTGTGTACTCATAGCATACATTGGCATGCTATGAGTGAAAGGAAAAGTGACCAATTGTCTTAATTTTTTTTGTACTACCATTTGTATGAATAGCAGCATATTATGTGTTTGTTTGTTTAAGCTCTAGAAACATATCTGGGAAGATGATCTTTAAAATGTTGAAAATGGTTAACTAGTAATTTATGGATGATGAGGAGTTTGGTGGTTTTTACTTCTACTATTTTTCCTGTGATATATATATCACATTTTCTTTATCTGTTCACTTGGATGTTTCCATAACTTGGATATTGTGATTTGTGCTGCTATGAACATTGATGTTTCTCTATGACTGCAGTACACTCATTATAGTTCTCTAAGATAAATACCAAGGAAAGGGGTAGCTGGGTCACATGAGGTTTCCATTCCTAGTTTTTTGAGGAATCACGAAACTGTTTTCCAAAGTGGTTGTGCTAATGTGAAGTTCTATCAACACTGTATGAGTATATAATTTTTCCCACATCATAGTCAGCATTTATTATTATTTTTATTCTTAATGACTGCCATTCTAACTGGTGAGATGAAATCTCAATGCAGTTTTGATTTGCATTTCCCTGATTGCTAGGGATGCTGAATGTTTTTTTTTTTCATATATTTATTGACCATTTGTATTTCTTCTTTTGCAAAATGTTTAGATATTTTGCCCATTTATTGATTGGGTTATTTGTTTTTTTGTTGTTAAGTTTTTTGAATTCTTCACATATTCTGGATATTAATCTGCTATCAGGAGTGTGGCTGGCAAAAATTTCTCCCCTTCTGTAGGCTCTCTCTTCATGTTCTTATTACTTTGCTGTGCATAGGTTTTAAATTTGATGCCATCTCACTTACTGATTCTTAGTTTTATTTCTTGAGCTTTCAGGGTTAAGGAAGTCAGTGACTGAGCCAATATGTTGGAGTATTGACCCTACATTTTATTCTAGCAATGGAAAAGTTTCTGGTCTAATTCTTAGGTTTTTGATTACTTTGATTTGAATTTTGTGCAGAGTGAGAAATAAGGATCTGATTTCCTTATTCTACATGTGGATATCCAGTTCTCCCAGCACTGTTTGTTAAGTCTATCTTTTCTCCAACATACATTTTTGTCACCTTTGTCTAGTATCAGATGACTATAACTTTGTGGGTTGTCAGTGTCTACCATTCTCTTTCATTGGTCTTCATGTCTATTTGATGCCCACACCAGGCTGTTTTTGTTACTGTAGCTCTGTAACATAATTGGAAATCAGGTATTATGATAGCTCCAGCATTGCTCTTCTTTCTCAGTATAGCTTTGGCTATTCTAGTTCTTTTATTCTTACATATGAATTTTAGGAATTTTTTCCTATATTGTTGATATTTTTATGGGAATTGCATTGAATCTATATAATGCTTTTGGTAATGACCATTTTGACAATATTCATTCTGCCTACCCTAGGATATGGGAGGTCTTTCCATTTTCTAAGATCTTTGTCATTTTCTTTCTTCAGTGTTCTACAGTTTTCTTTGTAGAGGTCTTCTACCTCCTTGGTTTGATTTATTCCCAATTATTTCATTTTATTTTTTCAAGGTTATTTTGAACAGGATAGTTTTCCTGATTTTATTCTCAGCAGATCATGAATAATACTTTTATTTTACAAGTCTTCTAACTGGTAAATATTTTGGTTGTGTCCAGTTTCTTACTAGTGTGCAAAATGCTGCATGAAAGCCTCAGGCTCTGTAATAGTTGCCTAGGTTATCTTCTGCTTCGTTAATAGCATGCAGGCTGTCAATCATCTTCAGCCATTTTATCCTGTGCTATTTTCTAATTTTTCCTGCACCTGTCTTTGAGAAAATACAGACTGAGTAAATTTGAATTCTCAAGGTTATGACTTCATGACTTAATGTCTGTGTGACCTTGAGTATTAGTTTTTACTGGCGGTATTCTCATCTTCTCATTCACCTTTCTTTGAAAACCATGTCTAAAAACCTTCCACACTTTCCCTGTTCAAGATTTTAAAATTCTATCTTTTGCTCACATGTTTCTACCAGGATTCATTGTACCTTTTCCAATTCCTGGATGACATTTATGCTCAATCTTCTAATGTCCTATAAATTCTATATACATAAAAATAGTCATGAAACGACCATAATGCAAGTCCTCGGTGCCATATTTTGTAGCTCCTTCTCCTGTCTTGAATGTCTAGTCAGTCGCAAATTCTTGTCAAGTTTTTATGTTTCCTTGTTGCCTTTTAGAACCATCTCTTATCCCATCACAATTCCAGCATAGGTCAGATACTCTGGGCTCACACTGGAAAATGGTGGGTTTAATCCTCCCTTAGGGGTAGAGAACTTTCCTCCAATGACCTGTCAAGTGGAAGTCCAGAACACCTGAAAAATAGGATTTAGGGAATTAGAACCCCACCTCTCCTCCCTAATTTTCCCCAAATGTCCCTTGAAGTATTGAACACCATCAGTTCTTCTGGAAAGAATTCCAGCTTCCAGTTGCTTTCTCTTCAACCTCTTCTGCATACATCAGACAATATAATCAACCAAAAAATTAAAACAAGCTGGATGATGTGGCACACACCTGTAATCCCAGCAGCTTGGGAGGCAAGTTCAAAGCCAACCTCAGCAACAGTGAGGCCCTAAGCAACTGAGTGAGACCCTGTCTCTAAATAAAATACAAAAGAGGGCTGGGGTTATGGTTTAGTGGTTGAGTGCCCCTGAGTTCAATCCCCAGTACCCCCCACTGCCCAAAAAAATAGAAACAAGCAAGCAAATAATATCTCGTGCTCACACTATTCCCACCAAACTATTCATAATTCCTTTCAAATTCTCTCTGACATTCACATTACTCCCACAAACTACAAATTTAGCCCCAAGAAATCTTGTTGACTTTATAAGTGAATGGATGCCAGTGTATCCAAATGAGAATCCATATAATTATCTTATATTTAAAATCGTGGTGTAAGGGTCATGCCTTCAAATGCTTGTTTCTTTCTACCCAGGTGTTCTGACATCCCATCCAGCTTTCAAGGACTTATTTAAATTCTATCTTCTCCATAGTGACTCATGATCATTATGGGTTCCCCTCTTAGCTTTGAACTTCCTTTTCTCTAACCTGCAGAAATATAATGTATTTTTGGATATTGTCTCATCAATAATTTTATATGACATGGTGTTGTATTTTCTAAAACTTAAATTAATATTTCAATACCTTGGGGTGCCTAGACTGGGACCTCATAAATACTTAAAGTTCAGTCATAGATATTGGAATCTTTTTGAGCAATCAGTTCCCACAGGTAAAATTTTAGAAGCTACAGAAGATTGGAAGGCTATGAGTATCACTGTTAGTTTACTTTCCATTGGCAGACAATGAAGTTCCTTTGTGGATAATCTTATTCAGTCTCTTGTCCTACAATATTGTCATTGTAATTATACTTCTGTAAAAATTAAAAAAAAAATAAATGTTGGTGAGGATGTGGTGAAAATGTTACATTTGTACATTGTTAGTGGGACTTCAAATTAGTACAACCACTCTAGAAAAATATGGAGATGCCTCAAAAACTAGGAATGGAACCACCATATGACCCAGCTATCCCACTCCTTGATGTATTTCCAGAAGATCATATTATAAGGATGTAGCAATCTCCATGTTTATAGCAGCACAACTCACAACAGGCAAGCTATGAAACCAGCCTAGGTGCCCATCAACAGTTGAATGGATAAAGCAAATGTGGCGTACACACACAACAGAGTTCTACTCCGCCATAAAGTAAAATGAGATTCTTAAAGACAAATTCTTCAAAAATCATGCTACGTGAAATAAACGAGACTCAGAAAGTCAAGGGTCAATTTTAAAGAAACAAAAAGAAGTTGAAGGAGAAGATAAAGAGGAGGAGGAGGAAGAGGAAGAGAAGGAGAAGGAGTCGAAGGAAGAGGAAAGGAAAGAAAGGACATCCCATGAAAACAGAAGAGAGATCAGTGGATTAGCTGAAGGGAACTGAGTGGGATGGAGGAGGACTTAGAAAAGGGAAGAACAGAAGAATGAATCTGATCAAACTTTCTTATGTACATATATGTAGGTACCACAGTCAATTTTACCTTTATGTAATGCACAGTACACTAATTAAAAAAAAAAAAACCTATAAGTAAATAGAAGAAAGATTAGTAGAGTAAAGGAAAGGGACCATGCAGAGAGAGGGGAGAAGGGAAAAGGGAAGTACTGGAGACCAAATTGGAGCAAATTATATTCCATACTTATATAAATTGTGTCAAAATGAAGTCTAATATTACATATATCTATGATGAATGAATAAAAAATAAATTAATAACAAATAATTCATTTTTTTCTATTAGAAAAAGTAACATGTTTCTATTTTCAGACCAAAAACTATATGGTAAAAGAAGCATCCCTCTCTCACTAAATCCCTTATTCCATTGTCCTGCTGAAAGTTTGCCCCTATTAAAAAATTTCTTAGCAATTGTCTAATAATCATAATTTGACCCCAGATGTAAAGCTTCATTGCATTGTAAAATTATGCTTTATTTTTCTATTTGTCCAAACCAGCCAGGCAGACTTTATAATCTCCTTCCCATCTTCAGGGATTACTGTCATCCTAGAAACTCTCCCAAGGCTCCACCCATGTATTCTCCTTTGAAACTACCCCATCCCCCATTGTAGACATTGGATAATGAGCCTCCTTAGCCCTTTAATTAGACTCAATCCTTTTCAACCTCCAGTTTGATGGCTCAAGTCAGCCCTACCACAGCATTCACTCCCCAAACTCCTCAAGGAAATAATTACTAAAGTATTAATGTAGGATGTGGGTAATAGACTAGAGCAAAGCCCACGTAAAATTAGCTTGTCAGTGAAAAAAATTATTTATAACAGATTTAGAAACAGAATATGTATAAATCTTCTTGACCTGCTTGGATATAAGTTAGAAGGTATAAATAAGAGAAACTGCAGAGGAATTAGGGGTGAGTGAAAATGGAATTTAGTCAGGGTCACTTTAAAGCAAGCAAATGATAGGAAATTTTTACTGAGTTAGGATTTCTGGACTAGGTTCAGGAGAAACACAATAAAACTCCCCTTAGTGTGTATGGATGCACATACCTCTTCCCACACATGCCAACCAGAGAGGTTCAATGACCAATTTCTGAAAATAACTGACATCCTAAACTGCATATATTTTCTGGGTGGTATATGAATGAGAAGTCTAGATTCACAAACATCTATTTGCTGAAGCTATTGATAGGTGGGCTCTAATTACAAAATCATCTAAATTACTCTGCTCTGGTTTGTGAAGGATTTGGTTAGCCTGAAATGGATGATGTAATAGCCATCAGCTATGTTCTGTATATCTTTATTGAATCAGAAAATTTATTTCTATAATAAAGTTGGTGGTGCCTTTGTAGCACAAAGAGATTGAATTAGACAATCTCTAAGGACTCTTCAAATTCTAAAATACTGTTATTAACATTATACCAAGTGACTGGGCAACATTTATATCTCTTAATGGGTATTCATCCTACTGAGTTTACAATTGAATATAACTGAAATCTTGGAAATTTAAGAAGGATTCAACTCTGAGTGTTGGAGACCAGCTATAAGATCATTGAAAGAGAAATTGCTAAAGCAGCCTGGTTTAAGTTCAGTGCTTCTCAAAGTGTGGTCCACAGAGCAACACTATCAACAACCCAGAGAGCAAATTCTTGGTGCTTACTCCAGACCCTGGAACAAACTCCAAAGATGGGGCCAGGGAATAGGTATTCTAATAAGCTTGCCAGGTGACTTGTAGGTTCACTAAAAGTTGTAAAACAATGTCTTTCATATAGCAAAAACCTAGACTTTAGACTGTGATGGAGATTTGCCCACCAGATTTGCCTTCTCCTTTGCCTTCAATCCTCTGAGTTTCTGTTTCTTCAGATACAAATTGGAAATAATGATAACTTACTTCACCACGTTGTGTGGAGATAAACTAACATGTTAAATAACTGCCAGATAACTGGCAGAAAATAGAGCTCTCTTCCCTTCTCTTGCTGAGAAGAAATGTCAAGAAGAGAATCACAATCATTTCTCTAGGAATGTGAATTTTACTAGACTTTAGGGTTTACTAGACTTTAGGCATACTTTTCAGTCATGAAAACATACATTCTAGCTAGTTTCACTTCTCACAGGACCTGTGGGCATGACCTAGAAAGAAATCTCTGAGAATGTTGGTTTCTGTTGTTTGGTGCAAAAAGTCCACATTCTAGCCCTGGATTACATACTAGCATGGTGCATTTGAGAGAAAAGTTGAAATGGACGACAGAAGCCACATATAACTAGCTGCTTATTATGCTGGCTGCCAGGTTCCTGTCAAGCAGAAAGTAGGCATAAATCCATTCAGCAATTAAAGAGTCAACAATATGTGAAGGAAAATGATCCAGGAAGAAGAAGTTTTATAGACTTTTTCATTTCATTAAAACTTAAGTGAGCATGTGCTGAGAGTTTGTGGGTGGTTTGGAAGCATTTTTATTCTGTGGATGATTTGAGAATGACAAATCTGATAGGTTTAAGCTTGCTAATAAAGAGCATAAAAATCCACCCTGTGAATGAAAGGGTAGAGTGGGAGAGTTTTCATGATCTGCCTTAAGACTGCAGTCAGCCAGGAATCCAGGTATAGAAATGATCAGATTAGACATCAATCTGATCAATCTGACTCTGCTGAGTCTTGAAACCGTCTTAGAACCAACAGAACAAGAGTGCTACAACCTGAGAGACCTTTCTGGCAGAATAAAAACCACTGATTGCCTTGAAGTCCTCTCTTAAAGTATATTTTGAAACTCCTCCTAAACTTATGTGTGCTCTCCCGATCTGATGAAAACATCAAAATGGGATATAGTTGTGTACATAATGGGGCCCAATTAAATGGGAAGGAAGAATATATAGTACTTGGGTTTATTGAACACCCACTAAACTCCAGGCAATTTGAACATATTGTTTTAATTTCTCATAAGTTCACATATAAAGGTAATAATCCTTATTTAATAGACGAGAACGTCTCACTTGATGCTTGTCAAAGGAAATTCAAAGAACAGCCTTGGCTTTGAGAACAGTTGTCAGATCTTCTGTTTCCCAAACTCCTGACATCATTCAGTGACAAGTAGCTTGCACAAAAGTCAAACCTTCTGATGAGGTTTTTCAAAACCTTTATTTTTTTTTTTTAACTTTTATTCATTCCAGGTAAACCTTAGCCGCTAGAAAGAATTTAGATTCTGGTCATGTTCTGAGTATGGAAAATAAAGCAACAACAAAAAGAGCTGAGCCATTCAATTAGTCTTCCAAATCAATTTCTGCTTGCTGAGGCTTGAAAGGATACTTGCTTATTTTTTCACCATTATTGAATGAAGCTATTTGTTAAGATGTGTTTATTAGACTTACATAAGAGTTCTTGCCCAAAGAACTCACACTCAAGAGAAGGTGGAACAATCTTTATGATCTTTGGCTCTAATGTTTTAACATCACCGTGAAAGGGCTCATCAACATGCCTAATTTTTAATTTTCACAGATGAAGAGGCACCAGAATGAAAACAGGTTTTGGTTTTTAAAGTAAGTCAGAACTTCAATTTTTTTTTTAACTTATTCTTTTCTTTTTTCAAATCACAATTCTTCCTATGTCAAAGTATAATTTTCACAAACTGAATAACACTGATATGATACAAATAAAAAGTGAACTTGAACCAAAAGTGTACTTAACTCTCTAGGGAGAGAACTAAATAGAATCAAAGAGAATTTGATAGGCTGAATATATAGAGGCAACAAAAGAATTCCTGAATAAAATTTCTAAGTTAGCTTAAATGGATAGTATATCCCACAGGTCTAAACATTTACCTCTTTTTTTTTAATCACACAAATCACTTACACACCCTTATCAAACCAAAATTCTATTAGATTAAAAAGTAACTTTAAGACTAGGATCTGGTCAATAAATTTCAAAGACTTTATCGATCCTAGGTTTTTTGTTGCAACTATTTAACCATTGAGTTGCAGCTATACCATTGTAGCACAAGAGATGCCGTAGGCAATACATTGGCAAATAAACATTGCTGTGTTACAATAAAACTTTATTTACAGAAGCAGGCTACAGGCCAGGTTTGACTCATGTGCCATAGTGTGCCAATCCCTGATTTAGGGATTAAATAATCCTGGGTGGGCCTGTTAGACAGTGTCCTAATAGGATTTTGAAAGAACACACTGGTCTTTCGCATTATATTTTAGTTTTGATTCTTTTTCTTAGGCTATATATGGTTTATGGGACCTTGTCCAAGTTACTCATATTTTCTCAATTTTAGTTTTCTTACTTGCTGAATGGGGATAATTTTCAGAAATCCTTGGAGTATTGTAAGCATTCAGTACTCAGTATTCAAAAGATGTGTATTCTTTCCAGCCTTCATTTTATTTTTATTCTCAGTTTAAAAGGTGAGAGATGATCTCACACTGTCTCTCACAAAATCTGTTTGAGAAAATCAGGCTGCTTGCCGAAGTCAGAGGCAGAGACCAACTGACTCAAAGAGCAGGACTCAAAGGTCAGACAGTAAAGAACAACTTGCCCACTTTTTTTTTTCTCAGTGCAACATAGCCTTGCCTGGATTTTTCAGTTTGGTGGGGGACTTCTTTGCCCCTGCCTAGACAAATATGGAGTCAACAATAGCTTTATCTTGTCTGCTGGATGAGACTGGAGAGCAGCTCTGGAGACTGAGAAAGGTCAGTGACTCTCACAAACAAGCTACCCAATCCACTGAACCACTTTATTTCCACAACTCTGTGTGAAGTTAAACTGTGTAAGTAACAAACTTGAGCTATAATCATGGAGAGAGGGGGCATGTGAAGAGTGATAAAGAATGTTACACTGGGTTTTATCCCAAAAGACAATGTAACCCATTGTGTTTCTTGAGAAAAGTGTAACTACTTATTTAGGAATATTTTCCAAATGCACTGCCCCCTCAAAAGAATTCAACCAGAAACACCATGTCTTAGATTAGGTTCTCTGGACTCAGACTGTGATATGGCAATCTTTCCAGTATACTTACTTTATTATGACCAATTTCCTCTGATATTGTAACTATATAAATTAGGTATTTGAGTTTGAAACATATTTGAGGAGTATGATAGGCAGTGTGTGTGTGTTTCATGATCCTATCAATTGAGCTCTCTATACTAAATCCTCTTTTGACTCTTAGAATTTCACCATCATGGGAAATGTTCTTGAGGTAAAAAATGTCGCCTGTTTCTTTCCATTACGTGGGCTACACCTTGGCCTAACTTTTTTGATGTTAATACTCATGCTTACTTTAATACTTTATTAAGGTTTGCTGCAGATGGCAGTATGTGGGCTGAATTGGCAAGAGATGGTAAGGTTTACCAGGTTTAAAGATTATAGAACAGGCTCTTCAAGAGGGATACAAAACACTGCCAAGTCCTTTGAATTTTAAGCTATTGTTGATAGTACTATGGCAAATAATTTTGTTACATAATTATTTATATTTAGGACTAAACATAGTGGGGTATCTAATCCCAGTTTGGGTTCTAGTTACCATATATTCAGACATATTATTTACAGATTAAAGTTTAGTTTTATTTTTTGCTTCTTAAACCTGCTTTATGCTGGATTTTATTAACTTGGGTTAGTCATATGACTATGGTGGGTGGCATGAATTTTTATCAATACCCATAATAGGATAATTTAGTGAACTTTCATTTATTGCTTAATTTCTATCACTGCTGTTTCTTGTGAGAGTATGGATGAACAACACGTTGTGTTTATTGGTATAGACCATAAGGAAGTGAGGACACAGCACTGTGCAGAGAAAAAGTTGACCCCATGGAAAGTACTGGGGCTGGAATGGCTTTCTGAATTGTTCCAATTAAAGCAAAGAGATCATATCTTGTGTCCCTTTATTAATCAGTCATGGTCAAGTCACCCCCTAGAAGAGAGTGTATTCTTGGGAGACGCTGTTGCAGGTAAAGGAAATTTCAGAGAGGAAGGAAGCTGTAAGTCATTCGAATCTATAGTTTCCAGCACTTGGGGAATGGATACATACTCTTGAAAAATATTTCTATACCCATTCTACATGGTTATGACTTCACATTTGCTTTGCTGTATTTTAATTATGGAGCTAAACAGTAAACTTATTTATGCCAATTGTAGGTGCTTACAGTTTTACTTGGCTATGTTCATAGCAGGGTCCTTTATCTATTCCTTTAAAACAAATTACCTGAAACTGGTAAAGCAATAAACACCATCTTACAGCTTTTCTGAGTCAGAAATACAGGCACGGTTTAAGCTGGGCGCCTCTGACTCGATCTCTCATAAGGCTGAAATTGAGAAATTGTCCAAGCTATTGTCATCTCAGGGCCCAATCTGGGGAGGGTCTGCTTTCAAGGTCATTCATGTGGATGATAGGAGGAAGTCTCAGCACCTCACTAGATGTGGCTGAACACTTTAGTTGCTTCTCCTGTGAGTCTATACATAGGACTGCTTACAACTTTGATTTCTTGGCAAGAGAATCCAAGAACAGAAGCCAAAGTATTTCTACAACCTAATCTCATAAATGACTTTCCATCATTTCTGCTGTATTCTATTTATTAGAAGTGAGTTAATAAGTCTAGCCTATGCTCTATGGGAGGGGAATTGTACAGAACTTGAGGATCACCCAGGGCCATCTTAGATGCTGCCTACCTCAGAGAGGATTAAAAACATTTTGGAGGTATATTCTTAGACTATCTCAAAGCACAATTGATCAAATAAACCTACAGAAATTTAAAGAAGAAAATCACTGTAGGATGCACTGTGCTTACATCAGAATGATATCTAACTTGTAGACTTGCACGGACTTAAAAACAAAGAAACGTCTACCTGCTCGTTTGAGATATACATAGAAATTTAAAGCAAGTCTTAGAAAATGTGGTATCGCTTCCTATTCAAGTGTATGATCAATGAGCTCATATGGTTATAGGACAAAATTACTAGTCACTGGAGGATTTGGAGTAAGCTGGTTCTTCACCAAAGAATCTGAGAAGCCCTATTACAATGATGTAACATCCTTGCCAACTTGGTTCACCACTAGGGTAAAGAAATAGGCTTAGGTTGTGGGAGTATGGCACTGGACAGTGAGCAGGGGTCTTGGGTCTTGGTTCTGCCTCTGATATTTCCTAAGAGGAACTGGAGTCACTTAACTTGCCTATATTTGTTTCCTGATCTGTAAAGAAAAATAAAATAAAAATTAAAAAAGGCTCCAACTAGAAGATTCCTTTGAAATCTATGGGTATTGATTTGTTAAAACATTTCAATCTATTAATCGGCTAAAATATTAGTGATTATTTTCTTGTGATTTCTGCATTTCTGTGTCTGCCAACAGTAGCTGTACAGAACCTGTCCCAATTTATTTACTGTTATAAAACCATCTCTACCTTACCATGGCCTCTAAATGGCTTCTCAGACAATTTAGTAACATCTTTACTGACCAACAGAGCAGATAGAGTGATAGCTTCATAATAATATCAATAATTCCTTTTCTCTAAGAAATGTAGCTTAATAAAATGACTACAACTTTTTAAATGATTTATTTAAAACTATTTCTAGTCTATTGCTTCACAAACTTACCAGTCTAATGTTTTAGCTAGTTATGTCGCTAAGACTTGAGGATTACTTGAACTATCTGATAGATGTTCTTTTTCCATCTTGTTCCTATTGCACAGTAAATGAAGATTTGTCTAGGAAACATAATAAACTAGTGTGATAGTATATAATATGTGCTTCATATAAAGCACTGCAATTTGCATTTAGTTCAAATTACTTTTGTAGAATTTCCCATTTGGTCTATAGAATTGACTTTATAGAGTATAAAATATCATTCATGGCCTAAATATTTGCCAGCAAAGGCTCCTGAGTGGTTGGACAGATACCATACCACAGGTCAGTATCTGGAGATGTGAACTTTTTGAGGTTGGCAAAGGCCCCTCTGTGTTCAATACATGCACAATAATAATAGGAAAGTATTATAGTAATAATTGTAGTAATAATACTATCTTTGACTATCCATCTCCATAACTTAGCACAAGCTTAGTACAAGTTTATTCCAAATACTTTATGTACATCATTTCATTTAATCATCCCCAAAAATAAATTAATAACTCTGAAGTAGGTACTGGTGTCCTAATTTTATAGATAAAGGAGTGATGGATTTGAAAGAGAAATCAACTTGACCAAGAGGAGGTAATTAATTAATTGCTAGAGCTAATCTTTAAGTCCACTGTGTTTGGTTCCATCAGGGTGTACTGGTTTGACGTTAGGTGTATAAGACTATCTTATAATTCAGGATGGCTGATCAGTTCTTTAAGAGCATCCATGATGGATCCATCTGCATGGAGATCCAAAAGGGAGAGCTAAATTTTGAAGTTTTGTGCAAGAAACCAGTGTCAGATGTCAGTGTTTTAGATAGTATTTTCAATTCATAAACTCCAGTCCTTTCTCTTCAAACCTGAGTAATGATATTGCACAGGGGCTATAAAATTTTCCTAAAATGTTGAGAAGATGAGATAGCCTCATTTTATAGTCTATGCAACCAAGCAATGTGGAATATTTTCTTCATGAGGGTTAAAACATAGCACAGATGTAACTGCTTGAGTTGAGTTCCAGGATCACTACTCATGGACAAAAGAGGAAACATAAGAGGGCTGCAGTGCTTTATTAGATTGGCATTGGCAGTACGTACAATGTGTTCCCTCAGGAAACAAGGAGCCCTAATGGTGGATTGCTATGCACCAAAAGAAAAAGTTGATTCTATCCACTCTGATGGGTGTGAAACTCCTGCAGAACTTTTTGTGTAGAACTTAGAACCGAAAAGAGCTCAAGAAATGTAGATTTATATTAATACCCAGAAACTTGTTCTTAGAAGAATAAAGCCCATGTCTATTAATGCCTTCTAGTGTTGTATTGAATTTTATTTTCAGTCACTATATTTTCTTATTTAAAAATTTTGACTCTAATAACTGCACAAATCCTTATTTGTATGATTAGAAAAGAAGTGTATCATGGTTATTTTATCTTAATATAAATTACCTCTTGATCTCAGATATAGGCCTACACATTGGACTCTTTTAAACACTGAATCGGTTTTTGTCAGTTATTCCAATTTGTAAAGGACATTTTGACTCATGATTCTACCAGGAAACATCTTGGCTATCTTAGTTTTTTATTATTTACAAATCTGATACAGACATTTATAAATCTTTATGTTATTTGTTGACATAAAATATAAAAGGCCTCAGCTTAGAGTCAAATTTATTCAAGCCCAGACAATATCAGCCAAACTCTAACCAACCCATAGATTAGTGAGAAAAATAAATATATTTTTTCTCACACACAAAAATTATCATAGGAAAAGATCATTGTCAGAGACCTGGCACATCCTTAGGAAATTTCACTCAGGTTGTCATTGTACCATTTACCAACATACTGTGACTATTCAAACCACTATATATTCATGCAACCATAATATCACCTGGCTCGGATTTCACTAAATCTCCCATAAGCACATTGCATATAATCTTGTCAAATGCCTTCCAGAAATCCAGATGCATTGTCTTTAAACAGATTCGCCTAAAAATAATAAATTTGTCTTCGTTTGGAATGACTCATCCTTTGTTTGCATGGGCAGTGTTTATATTTCAAATTTAAGAATCAAGTAATATCTAGTTTTTCTTGGTCAACATGGAAGCAGGTGTTGTGGAAGACACATATTAGAAAAAGTGTGGATAATGCCCTTTAGGAACTTGGGATCTTAAAGAGATGTTGGCATGGGTAAAAACAAAGGCATGAAATATCTAATAGAAAGGGACAGATTCTGTGGTTTTGGGAATCAAGATGGCAAAGAGATTATTTTCTGCATGAGTCACTGGAAGAAGCTTCTTTTCAGAGGTTGTAATTGTGTGTATGTGTGTGTGTGTGTGTGTGTGTGTGTGTGTGTGTATGTGTGTTACATTGGGAGTCCCCAGAAATTATCTGAGTCAAGAACAAGTAATTTATTTGAGAGGTGGAAGAAACATCACCAGAGAGGTGGAAAAATGAGACAAAGAAGGAGAATGGTCAGACATTAAGAAAGTTAACACCCTGGGTAACCTAAATCCCTATGGGAAGCCCTGGGAAGTGGTGTTGAGCAAGCACCTTGCATGGATTCTCTCCAAAGGCTGGGAACACTGTGGTTTTATTCATCATCCCTGACACTGATAGTTTGACGTTGCTCCTGGGAGATGGAAGGAAGTGTTCATTCTCTGGCCCTTTCTGCCTGCTGTGCAAGGTCAGAATGGCCTTCCATGGCTAGAGAAAGACCTCAGCAAAGAGAAGCAAGTGCTGACAGTTGGAAATGATGCCAGAGTGTGTAAAATGTCAAGGAAAGGGCAGAACTCTGTGCGAAATGTGTGATTATGTGTGTTTGCATGCACACACTCAGATATACAAAGAGGGAGAAGACTTTCCAAGCTAAGATAAGAATGATATATATCAGAAGAAAGGTATACCTGAAAGTGTATAAGTGAAATTAGGTGACAAGGATGCATTAAAATCCATACATCTAGCTAGTAACAATTTCTAACATATCTCTATTTCTACGTTGACTCAGGATTTATAGATCTCCTCATGTTAGGACTGGAAAAACATTGATTTGCACTAATTTATATTGAATATAGAACTGATAAGGCACGTTGAAATTTCTCATCCATAATTTCATTGCATATAATTCTGACTGTCAAGGTGACCAATGGAAAGCATTTTCCTTCCCTCACAGACTCATCTGGAAAGGTAAGAATACTCTGGGAAAAGGATACAATCTGGATATGTCCATTTAATAGATTTCTAATGCCCTCTGATACACATAGGCTTTTTCTTTTCATTTACGCCCCAGTATACTGTAGAATCTAGAGCTAGATCCAATGAGTCTTTTACTATTTGATAGCAATGGATAATAAGCATTGCACTCCTAAGACACTAAGTTGCTGTTATAATTCCTTTCCTACTTAAGAAATAAAAATGCCATGTCCTCTCTGTATATTTATATGAATCAAACTACCTGAGGACAGGGACCACCTTTGTTTTCTCCAATAAATATTCATCAGGAATCTCTGCAGAGATGGAGGAGACCAGAGAAAAAAATCAATTAAAGTATAACTCCCTTGAGAAATGCTTAGAGAATTCCATTCACTTGATTACATTGCACAACTAATTTTTGCAAAGCTACATTATGGATAAGGCAGAATCTTCCCCCTCTGGACTAACAGAATATGTACTGGAGTTACAAAGGAGATGAACAGACCAGCATAATGTTGCCACTATAAGACAAAAGGTCCTCTAGCAGAGGTAACAATACTGAGGTGTGCACACACCAGAGTAAAAGAAATTACTGAGTCATCCCCTCATGTTCTGTAACAGCTACTGGCAAGTTGGTTTTTAAGTGAACCTTGATAACTTTGGAAAAATAATCAAGTACCAAGCAAGACACAGTTTGTAATTTTTGGCATGGTTTGCATTATTGGCTCCCTGAGCCTGAGACAGTATTGAAAAGGGATGTATCTATAAACAGAATGAATAATGTGTAACCATAATATATTCTTTGTTTATTTTTACCTCAGATGTTTGGAATGTTGGCACTATTAAGAAACTAATTTAATATTGAACCTGTGATGTTATAATGCAAGCCCCTCAAATGAGCCACATTCCTAGCAATGAAAATTGGGTGCTGTTGCCATAATTGCACCAACCTTATGTTTTGGATAAGTCTGTTTTAATTAACAGAATCTTTGAAGTTTGCAGGCGATTTTTAAAAATTTTATAGAAAGGCCAATAATAATAACAGGCACCCATTTGAAACTGGCCACCTAAACTAATTCTTAAAGCTTTTCATCTTTGAATTGATTTGTACATCACAACCAATTTATGGAGGTGAGAGATATTATATCTTTGCAGATGAGGAAATTGAAACTGGGAGCTTTGGAGATATGCCTACGCAGGCGAGAATGTCTCCCACGTCAAGACTCTTTGACGACATCTCCACTCACCAGTAATTGCAATGGTTCAGTTTCCATAACACGAACTTTCTGAACCTTGGTACTATCAACACTTGGGACCAGGTGATTCTTGGTTGTGAGATCCTATCCTGCACATTGTATGATATTTGGCATCATCTATTACCTCCACCCAGTAGATGCCAGTAACATGTCCCCCATGATGACAACCAAAAATGTCTCAGACATTGCCAAATATCCCCTGGAGGACAAAAATCACCCTTGGTTGAGAAATTCTGCCATAAAAAAAATTAGGTTCTGTGGTGGGCTTCTCCTATTTACCTGACTTACTTTTTACTGACTGGGTGCTAATAGGAAACTGAAGTTGTTTTTTTTGTTTGTTTGTTTTTTGTTTTTTGTTTTTTTTGACAAATTATAAAAAAACTATGGTGACTTTTCCCTTCACTGTGGCCTGAGATCTTGATCAAGTAGTTCTTAGTTTATTTGATGGCATAGTAAGGAGACAAGTTTCATGAGAACAGGTGCTATGTCAGTTTCCCTTATTAAATCTTTGTTCAGTGCCTGGAATCGTGGACCACTGGTGTCAACCATGGGTCAACCACCTTGCAAACTTCATACAATTTCATTCTCTGACCACCTATCTCTTATTAAAAGGCTGCTTTTAAAAGACCGAGCACACAGGATTTTTAGGGCAATGGGAATACTTTCCATGAGACTAGAAAGATAGATACATGTCATTATGCATTGTTCAAACTTATAGTATGTAGGATACCAAGAGCAAATTCCAGTGTAAACTGTAGACTTTGGGTGATAATGTTATGATAATGTAGGGGCCTCAGTTGTAACAAAAGTACAATTATGGTTGAGGACATTGATAATGGGAGAAGGGGTACACAGTGAGCCCAGGGGTAATACAGGAGAACTCTGTACCTTTATCTCAATTTTGCTGTGAACCTAAAAATCCTCCACAAAAAAGTGAAGTCTTAAAAAACAAATTTTAAGTCAGGTGTAGTGGTGCATGCCTGTAATCCCAGTGATTTAGGAGGCTGATTCAGGGGATCCACCTCAGCAACTTAGCAAAACCCTGTCTCAAAATAAAACATGAAAAGGACTGGGGCTATAGTTCAGTGATAAAGTGTCCCTGGATTCCACCTCTATCCCTAGTACCAAAAATTAAAAAACACATTTAAAAAATTTCATTTTATAGATAAGGTAGCTTAGAAAGGCCAAGCAACTATATTAGCAACAGCAATAAGTGTCTTTAGGAACCAGATCAATTTGATGAGAAAGTCATATATACATGCCAATGTTGTTGTGATATGGGGTTTAGACCATTTTCAGACTGTGAAATAAGGTTGGAGGGTCGAGACTAAATTTTCATTTTACTGTCATAGTAAGGAATGGAAAAGGATAGAAAATTTCAAGAAGAAACACATAGAATAAAATTTAGGTTCTGCTGGGAGTAATGATCTATGTTTGTAATCCCACCAACTCAAGAAGTTGAGGCAGGAGGATCAAAAATTGGAGGCCAGCCTCAGCAACTTAAGACACTAGGCCACTTAGAAAGATCCTGTCTCAAAATAAAAAATAAAAATAAAAAGGACTAGGGACATAGCTCAGTAGTAAAACAGCTGGGTTCAATTGCCAGTACCAAAACAACCCCTAAAAACCAAAAATAAACCCCAAACGTTAGGTACTGTTGCATGAACTTTTGTTTCTGTGTGTGTGTGTGTGTGTGTGTGTGTGTGTGCGTGCATGTATATTTGTGTGCATTAGTCATCCTTAAAGCAAAATACACATTCTCCCTATGTATCAAAAGTATTAGAAAAACACTTCCTTACTACCCAATATTTTTCTTCTAATGAGTAGACAATGTTTGATAGGCATTCTCAAGTTTACTATTTTTCTTAAATTGAACATTTTGTCTCCCCCCTAAGCCAACCTGGTATGCCTGTACTAGTCTTAGACCTGAGGAAGGTGAAGCGATCTCCCTGTGCTGTGGGTGCTGCCAAGCTCCAGCAACTAGAGGTACTAGTGTTGCCTACACAGGTGCTTGGAGTTGCCATGGGTGGGGGTGGGCCTGGATTTTTGGCACCCTAAACACTCACAGATTTGACTTATGATCTAAAGGAAGCTTTTCCCTTCCACCCTCAATTCCATTCTTATTTCCTGAATGATGAGTATTCTATTGCCAGAATGTAGAAAGAAGAAAAAGGACAAAGGAGAAATGTGACTTTTATTGTCGCAGATGCATCATGCAGGCGTGGCAGGTGAGTTTCTAGCTGAGGCAATTGCTTAGCACTTAGTATAAAATTTCTGTACCTTTCTCTGCAGAAGATGAGTATTTTTGCTTGTTTGCTTGCTTTAATATAGCTCTTTACACTGTTTCTTCCTTTTTTTTTTCTGTTATTTTAGAGATTTTTCTATATCAACATACCCCTATCTATTCCTTTCCTTCATTGTATTTTATTTCATTGTATGAGTAACAGCTCTATAAATGAAAATTTAGCAGTTGCTTTTTCTCTCTCTTCTGCTCATTTTCTTCACTATCCTGCTCTCTGTTCTTCTGTTATCATGCTTTTGTTTATGTGAAAGTACATCTAAGAAAATAAGGGCATGTTCCTAAATTTCCCTTCAAACAGATTATAGTAATTCTTTTCTTCTCTCTTTTCCCTTTTTTTTAATAACCATGTACTTTATGTAAATTAAAAATGCAACAAAACTAATAAGTATTATCTATACATAAAGTTAAACAACAAGCACACAGGAAGGGGAGGTACGGGAGTGGCGAGTGAGCATACAAGTTCGTGGGGGAGTGAGGAAGCACACATTAAAGTGACTGGAGCTGGCAATTTAACAATTCATTTTTACCATTAATGTTTCAATATATATATTTTCCCATGACCTCATAAGTCATGCATGTTAGTCAGCTTTCTTTTCTGTGAGCGAAATACCAGACATGAACAACTTAGAGGAGGAAATATTTATTTAGGCTCACAGTTTAAGATTCAGTCCATGGTCAGCTGGCTCCACGGCAGAAACATCATGGTGGAAGGGTCTGGAAGAGGTTCACTCTTCAACTCATAGCAGCCAGGAAAGAGAGAAAGAGAGAGAGAGAGAAAGAGAGAAAGGAGGATATATGAGAGAATATTGACTCCTCCAGGGTACCCCCACTAACCTACTTCCTCCAACTAAGTACCACCTCCCAGGAGTCCATTCGCTTCTCAGTGAGGTCAGAGCCTCATGACCTGTTAATGCCTAAAAGCCCCACCTCCAAACCTTGCTGCTCCAGGGACCATGCTGTTAACATAGGAGCTTTTGTGGGGGTGGACATTCTAGATGGAAACCATAAGAGTTATATATTTCAAAAAAAAGTTTTCTCCATTTTTGAGGTAAGAAATCATATTTTCTTTTTTTGCATTTAAAAATAAGTCCAAGAGTCAACATCATTCCATTTATTATAAATTCTTTGTATTTACTTTCCTATTTAAGTCCTTAATTCACATTTTCTTATTCACATGAGAGTTTTCTTGCTGATTTATAAAATCTTACATAGTGAGGGCATTAGCCCTACTCCGTAATATTTTACAAGTATTTGCCATGCTCGTTGTCTCTCTACTATGATAGAGAAATGTTTCTTTATTAGAAAGTTTAATGAATTTTCCACTACAAATTATTTTACAAATCATCAATATTCTCTTCAAGAGCTTTGTTTTCAATTAAAGAGTAATTTAATGTTTAATTTACATTAGGATAAAGAGCAAGAAAGGGATTCAACATTAAATGATTTTAAGAAAAACAAAGGAGTTTTCCTGGTATTTTCATTTTTCAAATGCTGCTGTTGACATGTATTCAAATTCTGCATATATTTTGCATAATTTATGGACTCTATGATGTTCTAATAAATGCTACTGCCCCAATGGCATTTTAATAAATGGTTTCATTGTTATGATTATTCTTTCACACTTATTGGAATCCAAAAACAAATATATGCTTTTAGGAGTTGAAGAGAGTCTTCTCTGATAGAATTTTTCAGAAACAATCGTCTCAAATTTACTTCTACAGAAATTTATTGTTTTTCTTAGGGATCTTCCAGTTTTCACTTTGTAGGGTCCTTTTTGTGTATAAGATTGTTTCTCTCTAGCTGTTGTGTATCTCCAGCCAACAACCAATCTTCACTTGTTTCCTTAATAAACTTCTTTTTTTTTAAAATACGCAACACTGAAATATTGAGGATACTGCAGTAAACAAACTCAGAATGGATCTTGCAATAATTTTGTAGTAGAAGGAGATAGAGCCTGGTTTTTAAAAATAATAGAATTCAGGTATATCAATAGTTACTATTAAAATAATAAGAACCAAAGGCTAGAGGATACTGGAGGTGGGGCAAACAATGGTTCTCTGAAGAGATGTCTGAGTCAAAATGAAGGAAGTTATCATGCTCTTGTTCTTCAGGGCAATGTCCAGAGCTGTGCTTGCCACATACCATGTCCTGACAGATATTTGGTGAATAAATGAATCAATCAATGTTGGCCGGAGGTTCTGGCCTTGGCCGTGGGAAGCACTTTAGTTTATGTTGCCTTTAGTCTTCTATTAGGAGGAGCTGTTTAGACAAGTTAAGTGGTAGATTTTTACTTTGGGGAGGAAAGAGATTTTCCTTCAGTTTTATTCATTACTTATTGCAAAAGGATTTTGCAATGACTGATTTCAACATTTCTCCTTGGGCTTCTAAACCACTCTGGTCCTTAGCAAGCCCAAGCAAGTTCCCAAAATCAGGGTTTTCCCATCAAGTTCGATCTCCCAATCTGCCATGAGGGAGCTTTGCATTCCCACATCTGTGTATGACACAGATTGGAAGCAAAAAGGAAGGGAAAAGCCCAGAGACCCAGGTGATGTGTTCTCAGAGTCTTGCCTCTCCCAAAACATTTCCTGTAGAAGACAAAATCTCATGCTGAGACATGGGCTCCGCGGTTTCATTTGCAGTGGATTATACATGAGCCCCATCTTGTGCTTCTCCAAAAATATTTCCACTATATGATTTCCAAAGCAAAGAAAGTCTAAGTTGCTTAAGAAACTTCCTTTTCATTGATCACTTGAGCAACAAAATATACTATGAAAAATCAGAATGGATGAACTGGTGAATGTTCTAATTTTTTGACCAGTTTCATCCTCTTCTGCCTTTTTTCTCTTTTTTTGACTATAGTTTCTTTTTATAATTAATTGGTCTCCATTAGCATTATAATTATAAATACTTGATAATTTCTCTCTTTGATCTGGCCTACTTGTCATTCAACAGACTTTGAAACTCTGGATTCTTTCTTTCTCTCTTGACATTTTCTATTGTCCTCCACCCTGAATGCTTCGCCTGCTGTTCTCAAAAGCTGCCCAGAATTACCAAGAGACTATACCACAGTATCAAGTACCATGGCTTCAGGCTCTGCCACAGCTGCCCACTTTCTAAAAGCTCCCTTTATTCTTTGCAACTGCACTTATCCAATTCAGACTAACAAATGTCAGCTCTTTTCCCTTACCTTTCATGCAAAACACACACACACGCGTGCACACACACACACACACACACACACAACCTGAGCGTGTAATAAATCCCTCCCTCTGCACAGGGTACATTAATACACCTTGTAATTGCTTTTCCCTGTTGGCTTTCGTCCTTTGCCCTTTTATTCTTTGCTTTTATGTTCGGTCTTCCTTAGCTTTACTATTTCCAGCCTTGAAATCCAAGTTCAAATGCAGAAAAACGTGCCCACCCATTTGGGACAAACTGAATGGCCGTGATTGTGGAGGACATCACACTGCATCTGGTGCTACTGCTCAGTGACAGCAATTGTCACTTAGTTCATAAGAAATTACCAGGAATTATATTGAAAACTTATCTATGAGCTTCAGAGCACACTGCAGTGCGTGACGGAAATGGCAATACATTAGTATGTTACAGTGCCTGCATATATCTAGTATATGTGTAGTATAGTGTATGTAGAATGATAATCTATTTTTCCACCAGATACTGTACATTTACATAGAAAAAAAAACGATAGTCTGCCAACCTATTATGATTCTCTACTGCTACTCTATTTCTCTTGCAATTTTAGATAAGAATAGCTATTAGGATCAGCCATATTTTGCTGCATAGAATTAACACTTACAATAGTGACCTTGGGGAGTTCATTTCAAGCAAATGTAAAGATTATTCTGCCTCTATTGAATTGAATATATGAGCTGTAAGAGGTCTTCACTTTATTGCAGGCCATTAGGCGAAAATCAAGCCTTCCCTTACAAGGAAACTGTGAAGTTTTTCTAAAATCATACTTATTTTTTAATAGAAAAATTCAAATGACTATTATATTCTTATAGAGTTATATGTACCAAGGTTCCTTAAGAATGTGAATAGGTCTTTTCTCCAAATCTCAAAGACTGAGGGAGCTAGATAGGATGTTAGAGACAGGATTAAAATAGGGAATTTGTAAGAGTCCTTTTTTGAGGCAATATTTCATGACTCTCTTACCTAACCCTTTGCTGTTCAAAGAATAGTCCATGGATCAGGAACATCAGCCTCATTAGTGCTGGGAGACTTGGTTAGAAATGCTTCGTCTCGGGTCTCATCCCAACTTCTGCATCAGGATTTACATTGCAATAAGATCTACAGGTGACTCGTGTACACATGAAAGTTGAGAAGCTCTAATCTATCCTAATTCCTTTATTTTCCTGAATAATAAACTAATGCTCAAGAAACAAAGTGAATTACCCACGGACACTAAGTGAATTTATAGTTAAGAGAATGAGGCCTACATTATATAGTCAAGATGTCCATTCTGGATTCTACTTGTCCCAAGTGTCTAACTCCTCCTTTGATGTCCTGGGCTTGACCAATGCCATTCCCTATAAAAATAGCTGTCTATATTTCCTGAGTCACTTCCTCCATCAGGATTTTCTGCATCTATGTATGCATCCTCCACTAGGCACCCATATCTACTGAACAATTAGAATGGGGATGGAGGAAAGAATTGGAGGATAACTGAGTTCTCCATTTCTAGGATGTAAGTAATCACTCAACTTTCACATGAGAAAAGGGAGCTCCATGACTTTTGTTTGGATAATTTTACATGGTAGTAGTATTTGGACTTTTGTTCTGGTTAAGTAAGTTGTATCTGTTGTAACTTACAGAAAGACTGCACCAGAAAATAACCTAGGTTTTCATTTATGAACAAACAAAAAGAGCAAAAAGAATTTTTAGGGTCATCTGTGAAGCTAACAGAGTTTTTTTTGAAAGAATATAAACAAGCTAGTAATTTGTTGTTCCTTAGCAAATGCCATATCCCCATTCTTGTGTTTGTTCTGAGGATTTTCCAGAAAAAAAGAAAAAGTACTTTGCCACTGCTTATGACCCTCCTGGTTATGAATGTGTGCAGCTTGAAACTGTTAAACTTTTGTAAGAATGTTGCAAAATGTTTCAGAATCAGACTGACCCATCTAGTTACCATCTAGTTGTATTGATTGTGGACAACAAAATTTCTCTAATTCTTAATCACTGCCTGTTTCCATACATCTCTGCCATATGATTTTGAAGATCTTCCTATCAAGAGATGAAACCTAACTCCCCACCACAAATTGACCTATGATTTACTTTGTCAATTTAAATGCAACAAATCCACTGGAAGCACCTATATGCCAGTTCTAAACTTAAATTCAAAAGGCCTTGCACGCTTCTATTCTCTTTCAGAGAATCTACCATTGACATGTGAACAACCTTGCACTGATCTCCTGGAAGGTGAGAGGCCCCAAACCTGGGAGAGAAGACCTGGGCCATTCTACCAGGACCTGTTGAAGCCAGCACAAAGCACTCATTCCCCAGCTATATGCCCATTGACTGCAGGCATGTGACTGGGTCCTTTTAAGATCTGCCAACCCAGGTCAGATCAGCCAAATTGTCCTGCCTACTTGTATACTTAGAAAAACAATAAATGGTGGTGGTTTTTAGTAATCAAGGTTGGGGGTGATTTGTTATAATATTAGCATGACAATAGATAAGTAGTATACCAATGTTACCATGTTTTAACATTTTCCATGTTATTTAACATTTCTGAAAGGAAAAATGACTTTTAAAGTCATGAGCAGAGTAAGTTGCTTGGAATCAGATTCTGTTAAGGATATAAAGCATAATTAGTCCTCAACCATAGGCAGAGTTTTATAGCCAAGAAAAGGGAGTCCTAGAGGATGAAAAACAAACAAACAAACAGACAACAACAACAAAACCTTGTTTCAGACAGCTAGCAGAACAGGACCCAGGTCTTGTCTCTAAGTTCACTGTGAGTCCTCAGTCTGTTTTTTCCTGAATTTGCTCTGAGGTTTGCTTGTGTGCCAAGCAGCAAGCCTTTGAGAAAACAGAACTTTAAAAAAGGAAATTACTGTCACAGAGTTGATGCTTCTGACTTAACAATCTGATTCTTTGGTTCCTAAAGGCCTTCTCAATTCTTTGTTAAAAGAAATTTCTACTTTGCCATTTATCTTCTATAAAAAGACAATTATTAATTCTGTATCGCCACCATGAAACTTCTGGTTTAATCAACCACTATGTCTATTTATGCTTTGTCAAGTATTTTGGATGAGATGATTGAAAACAGCCTTGATAATGGTGCACTTTCTACTGACCATTGAATCAATTTCTTCACTGGTGCATGTCCACTTCCTGGCAATTTAATAACAGCTTGCTTCCTTGCTTGTGTTTTGTTTTGTTTTGTTGTTGTTTTTTTTTTTTTTTCCAGTTCTCATGATCATTTTTTTCCATCTCACCTCTCTCAGAGTTTATTAAATGTTTTCATACAAATTATCTCATTTGAATTTATTAATAATCATGTTTGCCCCCAGTAAGAAAATGGAGACTCAAACCAGATATATGGTTTGCACAAGCCCATGTGGACTAGAAGGAAAAGAACTGTGATTGGCTTCTAGATTTCTTTTGCAGTTTGACCTTCTGTTGATGAAGTCATTTGTAATGTTCATCTGTAATGTCCAACTTTCCCTTTCCTATGCAATGTTCTGGTTACAAAACTCTTCCTAAGGAAGAAACCCTGGGTGATCTCTGGTCCAGGTTCTTTCGCTTTGCTCCACAATTTAAAGCGAAAACTATGAGGGAAAGAGGAATCTGCAAATCTGAAGGAAGTGAGAAGAAACTTGAGAGAAAAGTTAATAGTCACGAATGGTTCTACTCTCTTTCTTTAGGTCTTTCTGTTTCCAATTGCAATACACTTATGTCCTTACAATAAATTCCTTAAGGGGACTTGAGTCTGACTCCTACAATTACCTTTTCTTTGTATGACATTTCAAAGTTTTACACATAGTAATGTCAATTAAAAAGCAAAATCACCCTATCAAGTGAATTGCCATGAAATACAATTATCGCCATTTCATAAGGGAGCAAGTTACAGCTTTGAATGAAGTGACTTACTCAAGGTAACACAATGAACAGTAAACTTGAAATGCCATTCTCCTATGTTTAAGTCCTATGATCCTTTTTAATGAATATTGAATCCACAGTGCATCTCTTAATTCTCTTTACCGAAAAACTTGTAACAATCTTCCCAGGGAATATGTCAGAGGAGAGTTTGAGGGAACCTCACAGAGCTACTCAAGAGGGCTTGCTGCCAACAGTCTGCTATGTTTGGGGGCAGGTTCATCCCATTTCACATTTTCCTATACTATATTGCTTTCTTCCCTTCTTAGATGACCAATAGCACTCCACACTTTAGTTGAGGATCATCATCCCATTGTTCAAGTTTAATAGAATAATGTCAAAGTTCACCCTGCAATTTTTACAAAGTGAACACAGAGGCTTCATGGAAATACACAGTGAACAACTTGCTCTGATAGTGTGGATAACTAAGGTGGGTTTGTAGATTGACTCTTTTATATTATGAAATCTTCTATGAGATGACAGATATACTGGAACATAGTCCTTTAAACACTAGGCATCCACTGAATGTTTTTGATAATGAGGAAGAGGAGAAAAATTATGACCTTAGGATGTGCCAAGATCTCCATCAGCAGAGAGAATGATCTAGAGGCTCAACTGTTCTAATCTGATATCTTTCAGTTACTTTGCATGGAGGCTGCTCTCAACCTATGACTAAACATGGCAGGGATACTAGCAAAGACCCATTTAATTTAATTTATTTATTCATTCATTTTTGGTACTGGAGATTAAACCCGGGAGAACTTAACTGCTGCGCCACATCCCTGGCCCTTTTTATATTTTATTTTGAGACAGGGTCTTGCTAAGTTGCTTAGTGTCTGGCTAAGTTGCTGAAGCTGGCTTTGAATTTGCAATCCTCCTGCCTCAGTCTCCTGAGCTGCTGGGCTTACAGGTGTACAAAATCATGCCAGCTATAAAGACCCATTTTTGAAAGCCCACGTTTTCTTGAGGGCATTCTGATGGATTTGACAAAGTTCCCGTAGATTGCACAGGGGCCTCTGATGCTTACATTCACCTTCCTTCTACTCTCTCCTTCACAGGATTCAGACCTGCATTACATATGAATGAAAAGTCTTTTCAGCCTTCCCTGATTTCCCTCTCTCCCTTTACTCTCAAGGCATTTCCCCTAATAAAAACCTTGCATGTTTAATTACCTCTTGGTATCCACTTTTTAGAGGATCTGAACAAGGAGACAGATGAGTTTTATATGCTTAAATCAGCAGCTGCTATATGCATATGGAAGTAGGTAATTTTGCTACTAAAAATAAACTTGAAAGCCTCTGATGATGGCTTTAGAACTAGATCTTACTCAGATACCAACAAGGGCCTGCTTTCCCTATATTTATCCCTCGATGGTAAAAAATCATAGACAAGCCGAGGCATGGCTGCTGACCTCGGCTGATAATTCCTGAAATGTGCTGTACCAACAGTAGGCAAGATAAGACAGGGGTTGATGTGGCCCACCGAAGTAACTTATCCAGAAGGATTCTGCATTACAGGAGTCTCTTTTTATAAGGAGGATCTCAAGGAAATCGGAACTGGCAGAAGCAGTCAGTCTCATGTCCAGGGACTTGAGTTACAATTAGGGAAGGACAGCTTTATCCACAACCAAAGAACAAACAAAGTCTCTGCTTACTTCATGCTCATCGTAGCCCCTGATCTGAATTGAACAGGGAAGGAGCAGAGAAACCATTATTCTTTTTATTTATTTGTTCACTGTTGCTGGCAAGGTGAGAATTACTACCATTTTTCTTCCAGCAAGAATACTGTTTGTAATTCACCCTAAAACCTGGCTAAGTAGCCATGTAAATGTCAGAAGCTTAATGCCTAAAGATATCTCTCCTTATTTACCTCAATATAATAAAAGGGTAGTACTAGCTAGACTTCTATTTGTTCCAGTCTTTCACTTGTATTTTGCCTGGTTCTACACTGCATTTACTCAGTTCCCTTTAGAGTAAGTTGGACCCAATTCTTGCTTTCGGCTTTAGTATTAGTTCCCAAAAGTTAATAATTAATCTCCTGAGCATCTTATTAAATATCAATTCTAGTTCAGTAGGTAAAGGGTAGGTCTTGAAACCATATTTTTCTGACAAATTGAGAGGGAACTAAATTATGCTGTTAGTCTGAGCACTTAAATTATGCTTCTCAAACTTTACCATGCTTTAGAATCACCTCTAGAGGTTACTAACAGGCAAAACCATGGGCCCCACCCTGGAGATCTTGATTCAGTAGGTTTGTGGTGAAACTCAAAATTCTGTGTTTATAACAAGCTTGCAGTGATGCTAATGCTGGATCATACTTTGAGTAGCAAGAGTTTGATGAACATATTTTTACATAGACTCTTCATTAGTTTATAAACCTGAACTTTTTGCTTATCTTATTTGCAGGGGGAAAATGTGTTTGGAAAACTTGCTGAGTATCTTTCTTGGGGAAAATTCATTCTCCTTTCAAATTGATCTTTCAATACAAGGGTAAATGCATATATCTGGGGGCTGTAGGGCTGGAAAGTAGATGAGTGTCAGAAAACAAAATAGTATCCTGACTCACGATAGCCTATCTATGATGTCCTATTTTTAAACCCACTCATCATAAATAAGACATACAATACTTTAATTCTATAATTTGAACTTTACTTCTGGTTTAGGATTGCTTGCAAAGAAGCATAAAAATAGAAGTTCGAACATACTGAAAATCTTAACAAAAATTAAGATGCATTCTGTAGACGCTCCATATGTAATATTAGGCAGTTGTGCACCTCTGCATAATACAATAACTCCATAATACCTAGCTCCATAATACAGCAGTTCCACATTTCTGGGTGCCAGGATCTGAGATTAGTCTACCCAAACATGTTGTTTCATGTAAGACATCTGCCAACCCAATGAGCAGATGTCAAGGCTGAGGCTGGAACCATTGGGTCACAGGCCTATTTTTTCAAAACCTGTGCTCTAGACATTTGCTATTGAAGGTGTGACTGGTGGACTAGCCACATCAGCATCACCTAGGAGCTAGTTAGACATGATGAATCTCAGGCTCCACCTCCCACCAACTTGATATGAGTCTTCTGTTAATAGTACCCCAGTGATTCCTGTTTCAGAGTACTGCTCTAGCCACTCTGACACAGTGCCTCTTTACCAAGAAAGGATTTCTGCATAGTCATTTTCTTTATTGGAAATACTTTAGCACAGATCCGGTGAGACATCAAAGGCAGTCATTTTCATCACCAGCAAAGGAATGGTTTGATTGCTTTGGGAGGAGAACTGGTTGGCAGAACATCAGAGTTCAGGGGGAGCTGCATGTGCTGACACAGGCAATTCCTGGCTTTCTTGGGCTGGACTTGGGAACTGATGTGCAGCCATCATCTAGAAGCAAATTAGATCGTACAGCAGGACTTACTTTCCGAGAACCCATTTTAATTGAGAAATTGCCCAACGTCTTCCACAAGGGTCTTCAAGATGGTATAGTTAGAGCAAGGAGGAGAATTATATCTCTCTTGGCTTTTTGATTACACCAGAGATTTTAGAGAAGTTTCTTTCCTAGGAAAAGGAAATAACATAAGGGCAGAGAAACTCAGACTCTGAATGAAACGGGCCCATTTGGGGGACATGTATGAAACAGGACAACACTGTCCTAGATTTGGTGGATTGAAACAACAACCATTTATTATTTTTTGATAAATTTGTTGGTGACTGGTAAGTATGCTCATCTGCCCAGGCTCAGCTGACCCCAGGGAGACTCCCTCACGATTCTCCTTTCAGACCATCAGATGGACTCGGTTGGGAGAACTCTGCTCTGGTCCATGTGTCTCACATTCCCACACGCTAGCTCAGGCTTGTTCACCTTGTGGCTCTGGAAGATTCCAAGGAAATGAGAGGAATATGCTGTATGCCTTGTGACATAAACTATCTGACTTACTGTTATTTCTGCTGAGTCAAAAAAGTTCAGTCCATTTTTAAAGATTGGAAATTCTACTTCTTGATTGGAGGAGCAGCAAGGTCATGTTGACAAATGGCATGTACACAGAGTATAGAATGGGGCTCTTGTTGGAAGCTGCTGCTTTCTTACTACCTCTCATGCCTTTAAAAAACAAACAATTATTAGTCCACTGGATGTCACCCAAAGATATCATTTTCTTGTTCATAGGCTTTCTGCTTCTCCTGGGTAGATATGTTTAGGGACCACAGCATGAATTTAAGGGTTCTGTTTAACTATCTCAAAATGCACACTGTCAAAAAAAATGGTAAGTAAAAGAAAGTTAAGAGCATATACTTACTTCATTTAAATCTCTGTGAGATACTAATACATCCTTAGAATGTGCTAAATGAAAAATGCAGGCCAATGGCAAGTATTGTCAAGAATGTAGAATAATAGAAAATCTCACATTGGCTTGTGGGAAGTAGGTCAGAGCTATTAGCATTATTCAATATAGTAGATGACACATATATTCCATGACCTAGGAATTCCACTCCTAGCTATAGACCCAACAGTTCTATTAATAAGTTCACCACCAATATTCATAGCAGAATTATTTGTAATAGTGACAACTAGGAAATTTCTCACATTTTATCCACCATAATGGGTACATTTATTATCATACAGCCTTGTAATGGAGTACTATATGGCAGAGAAAATCAATGATTCGCAACTTTTAATAATATGATACTTTCACAAAACTAAGATGGAGAAAAATTATGTAATTCCATTCATTTACAGGCAAAACTAATATATGATAATGGAAGCAATTAGAGTGGTTTTATTTGGGGGATGAAGGTATAAAAGGAACTGGGGTGCTGGTAAAATTGAATTTCTTGGAGTGGAGCTTCTCACATGAAGTGTTTATTAAGTGAAAGCTCCAGCACTTTTAAGGTAGAACAAGCATACTTTTTCATATGAATATTACACTTCAATGAAATGATTTTAAGAAAAAGAGACACAGAAGAACTCTGGAGTGAAAGGATTTTGAATGCAAAACCAGTTCTGCTCTGACCTTGAACAACTGTCTTGACTTCTCTGGGACCCAATTCCTTCATCTGTGCAATGGTGGTAATTTATCAAGATCTTTATGGGGATTAAATTTTAAGATGTGTGTAAAGCTCTCTGGGCCCAATAAATGTTCATTCCTTCTCCTCCTTTCTGTGGAAAATGATTAAAATTGCATTTACTCTCCCAGATATGCACAGGACAATGTTTACGTTAAAATATCGTGTGATATCACATTTTCAGTGTTGTTTCCCAAAATAAGAAAGAGAAAACAAAATTCTGAACTCTATTCCATTACTTGTAAGTGTGACTATTCTGAGTTTGGGAGTCTTATCTCTTAAATTGGATTATAATTTCATGTATCATTCTCCCATCACAGTGCTTAGTCTTCTCTTTTGTTTTGCTGATTATTTTGCTGTTACTCTATTTTAAGTGATTATTAACAGTGATTTGGAGTAATGGGTTCCTCAAGGGGCTTTATAAAGTTATTACTTTAATGAATAAATAAAATAGTACAAAAACACACACTCTTTCCCATTTTAGGACTTAGAGCCATTCATATCTCAGCCTCCAGCTTTGAAAGGATGCTGGAGCATAAACGAGTGAATCATCCCGAACAGCCTGCCTGGTGTCTGATTATTTGTGCCACAAGTGGAGGCATCGCTCCTGTGGGTGGCACAAGGCTGTAGGAAATCCTGACTCCAGCTTCTCTGCTCTTATTCTCAAGCCCTTTGAGGTCACCTCATTAGAAAGTGGAAAGAGGTCAGGTGTGGTGGAGCATGCCTGTAATCCCTGCTACTTGGCAGGCTGAGGCAGGAGGATCCCAAGTTCAAAGGCAGCCTCAGCAACTTAGCAAGACCCTAAGCAACTTGCCAAGACCCTCTCTCAAAATAAAAAATAAAAATGACTGGGGATGTGGCTCAGTGGTTAAGTACCTCTAGGTTCAATCCCTGGTACCAAAAAAGAAATTGAAAAGAGACTTGGAGGTGATTTCATGTCAGGGACGGGCTCTGAGGGCCCCAGAGCCGCACCCTGGCCTGATCTCTAAGATGGCACCTGGCAGCTTGCCAGAATAAGCTGTACTCATAAACAAGTTTCAGGAAGTGACTCTGATTGGCTGCTGTATATGAGGTGATTCTTATAACTGCCCAGAGACTGATCCTTGATAGGCTAATATCTCAGACTGATTCTGATTGGCTTATGCTTGCTATATAACCTAGACACTTCCTTGAATAAGGTTGGTTGTTCGTTGTTCATTGGTCGTTGTTCTTTGGTCTGTCTTGTCTTTGGTCTTTGGTCTTTTTGTTCCTGTGAAAAAAAAGTGTACGCATTGGCATTGTCCCCGCAGGCGGTGGGCGATGATAATTTCAGAGATGCTAGAAAAGTTTGCTGATCCTCAAAGCTCCTCTCTACAATATCATTCACATGTGCATGTGCACACACACACACACACACACACACTCACACACACACACATTCATATACTGATACCCACATCTCAAATCCCATATTGCTGAGATTGGTTATTGTCAGCCAATAATGAGATCTTAATGAAACTCCAGCTTTGACAGGAGAAAAAATATGCAATGAAATGGGGAAACTATTTCCCACTTTTGCTTCCACCTCAACCTTACTCTTTTATATTGCAATCTAAAGGGTAATCAACGTCATTTAGGTTGCAAAGAAGGAGGGTTTGGGAGTGTAGCTCAGTGACAGACCATCTGTTCAGCATGCTTGAGGCCCTAGATTCAATGCCCAGCACACACACGAAAATCATTTAGAGGAGGATAGGATAATGACCATACCTATCAAAATAAAGCACTGTACATAGGCAAGAAATGTATTGCAGATTTTATGAATATTAAGTCTACACTCTTCACAGCAGCCTTATGAAGTAAGCAGTCATCTTGTTAAAACTCTTTCCCAGGAAAGAAAATAGATTCTCTAACTAGAATTCTCAAGTCTCCAGTTCCTAACCATGGAGTATTTTTTTGTTTGTTTCATTTCATTCAAGTCCATTACCAAAAATATCACTGTGACTATATACTTAAATTCTGATGGGTGTTATGGAATGGGATGGAATTAAGAACTAGGAATAATACTAGGAATGGAAAAAGTTCTAGGTAATGGGCTTAGGGTTTGATAAATCATGGAGTATGGTGGAGGAATGGAATGCTGAGATGACCTGAGGTTTAAAGGTTGGGCTTTGGAAGCTTTTTCCTAGGTAAAAGGGAGTCAGAAAGGGATGGTAGGGATAGTGTAAGGATTTGGACAAAGCACTTTATGCAGGATGATAATGGGAAGACTTCTAATTTGAACTGTCCAATGGATTAGTTGATCTGTGAGACATGAGTCCAATAGTGCCTGGATATCATGATCACTCACTCAGAGAACTGCTGAAATGAAAATATTGAATGTCTCTAGAGGAGAGAGAATGACAGAGTAAAGAGCAAATGTGGAAAGTTAAATCTGTGAATATGCACTTGTTTAGTGGAGAGGCAGAATAGGAAAGTCAAAGAAATAGGCAATAAGAAAGTAAATGGAATAATACTAATATTAATATGAACTTAATATTAAGAATTAAGTTTCAAGAATGCTGCTGACAAGCAAGGAGAACATCCAGTCAGTTGGGGATTTTGAGAGTACGTCCTTGCTTCAAGCGGTGGGGGAGGACATTGCAAAAGGGAGATTTCAGTTTCTTCAATACAGGTATTTTTGTGAGACTACGGATGGCATGGTTGTGATTCATATATGATTCAAGACATTAAACATTAAGAACCTATGATGTAGAAAACAGTTGGGTATTATTAAGTTTTGTTTTCAATTGCTTTGGTTGGTTGTCTGGTATTGTGTATTTTTCTTCTATGATTTCTTGCTTTTTATTTTCTTTTATTTTGAAGAATGGGGGACGTGATTAACAGAATATCACTTTTTTATATTAATATTCATTAATATTCACTTAATATTCATAAAATCTGCAACACATTTCTTGCCTATAAAAGAATAAACAGAAAGCAAGAGGTTCTGTGATTGACAGAAAACAAGAGGAAAGACAGAAGGTGACATTTGAAGAAGCAGGGTGTGTAACAAGGGGAAACTTTGACAGGATGTATTGCAGAGCAGTGCTTCTCAAATTTGAATGTGCATCAGAACCTCCATGAGAACAAGTTGAAATAGGTTCCTTGGCTCCCACTCCTAGAGATTTTAGTGAGTGGGTCTGAGGTGGGGGACCAAGCATTTGCATTTTTAATGAGTTAGCTGATGTAGGTGCACCTTGAGCATCTCTAAGACCACACTTTAAAGCTAACTTCTTCTGGAACATTCAGCTTTCAGGTACCTTGCGTTCTGCCCTCTCTTGACTTTCATGAAATAGTATGTTGTTCTAATTTTCTAGCTTCATTTCTATCATCATCTCTTCCTTATGTTATTTTTCTTTCAAATCAAGAAATGTCCAAAGGTAGGTGGGATTTTTGTTTGCTTGTTTGTTTTTGGTACTGGAGATTGAACCCAGGGGTGCTTTACCATGGGCTACATCCCCAGTCCAATCTATATATTTATTTACTTATCGGAGGTGCTGAGGATAGAACCCAGGGTCTCAGTCATGCTAGGCAAGCACTGTACTACTGAGCTATATCCCCAGCCTAAGAGTTTGGTTTTTTGAACAACTTATTTACAGAGCATAATTTGTATCAATATTTCTAAATTGATAGAAATAATTGACCAAATAATGTCTACCTGGCCATGTTTGTCATTCTTTGTTGCTACCTGGAGAGTTTGCCTCAGATGTCGATTCTTTCTGCCCTGTCTGAAAACCACTGGGTCTTTTTCTCCTTCCCAAACTTCATTGTCTTCTCCAATATTCCCTGAGTGTCTAATATGCCATTCCTCAGTCCTTTCCCCTCACTGGACAGTGGTCTCTTCATAATATCCCAATCTAAGACATGCTTTTTGATTGAATTTGAATTTGCATAAGCCAGTGGTTTTAAAAATATGTGGGAACAATTGGAGAAATTTAACTGTGAACTGAGATGTGAGATAAGATAAATGAAGTGTTAATTTTCTTGAGTAAAGTGATTTTGTAGGAAAAAAGAGCTTACTTTAAGCAATGTTCACTGAACTCAGAAAGGCAGCAGGAAATGTCATGATGTCTGTAAATGTCTCTAACTTGAAAAAAGAGATGAGACAAATATTTCAGAATGTTAAAAGCTATTAAATCAAAGTGATAATTGTATAAGTTTTCATTTTATTTTCCTCTCTACTTTCTGTACACTTGAAAATTTTAACCCTGAACAACAAAAGAAGAGCAAATAGTCTACTGAAATCATGGGTTTTATGTTCTGGTTCTAATTTTTGAGTACTCATTAAAATAACTGTGCATTGAAGTAGTTATTTATTGTTGGTTATGGGATTACTGATGAACGTGATTATTGAGCTTGTTAGCTAGCCCAGACTTAATAGTTGGTCTGTTCTCTTGAGAAGATGTCTACCTTTTGATAGAAATCTGAACAGGCTTGCTGAATGGCCCCTGGTGTTCCATGCCTGGGATTGGCAGGATCCATTTGCAGCATGAAAATGGCAAATGCTAGAACTCTCAAAGTTCCTTTGTGAGCGACTTTCATTGGTGTTAGCATCCCAGTGATTGTGATTCCCTGGACTTTGTTAGCACAAGAAATCAGGTGGTTCTGGTTTGGGCAGGCTGGTTCTAAACTTCAGGTGGCTATAGAAAGCTGGGTACTGATTGCTTTCCAATTTCAGGATCAGCCTTGGGACATTTGTTTGGCCTAATTTTCTCTCTGCTGGTCTCCCAGATACTGATGACTTTACCTTCCAGGCTTTTGGGGAACATCATGGGAAAGAGAGAAGACTTGCTCAAAAAAAAAAAAAACTTATGAGAAACAGCTGCTCTTTTCCAGCAGTCAGGCTTCTTGCTTTCTATGAAGTCTTTGGGTATTTCATCTCCTGCTTGTTAGCTGCAAGTTGTCTCCATGAAGAACTTACAGAAAAAGGTCAAAGTCTGGTGATTCTGTATCGTGACAAAAGTAGATGAGGGTTGGAATAAGTTAGACAAAGGGGACAACTAGGGGACTAAACTGGAGACCTCAGATTCCACGAGCATGGATTTTAGAAGGTGTCCGGAGGGAGTGAGTCACTTCTGTAGAGGAGAAATGGGTACAGCAAAAGAAAGGGCGTTGAGACAACAGTATTTATGCCCCTTGTAAACTATTCCCTTGCAGTGCAATAGAGCCTTCCACCTGAAAGCAAGCCTCCTGAATTTCTAAACTGTGTATTATCAGAAATTTGCGTTCTTACTAACCTGTGTCACTTAATGGGGATACGTTCTGCAAATTGTATTGCCATGTGATTTTGTCATTGTGTGAACACTGCAGAGTATGCTTATACAAACCTAGGTGGTATAGGTCAATCCTTCCACGTGGCCTCTTGATGCATGAGAGACATGGAATGTAAGAGGATGCCTTCAGTATCATGCGGCCTACTGTTTTAGAGTAAACTTCTCTTTTTTGTAAATAGGAGTACATACTAAAACAACGATAAAATATGACATAATAAATACAGAACCCACTGACACTGTTATTTATTATCATTATCAAATATTAGGTTCTGTGTATAACTGTGCTATGGTTTTCATGACCAGCAGGACAGAAATCCATGTTCATGGTGACCAGCATCACCATGAACATGAGGAATGGATTTCACTACAATGTTAGGACTGCTATTATATCCCTAGGCAAAATAGAATTTTTCACCAAATAGAGGAGAGACCAATAGAGTAGAGGATGGAACTCAAGGGAAGAAGGAGGGGAGGAAAAAGGAAAGGTATCAGAGAATGAAATTGACCAAATTATGCTGTGTGCATGTATGACCATATCACAATGAATCCCACTATCACATATCATTCTAATGCATCAATAAAATGGTTTTATAAAAAGCTAAAAAATAAAAACACAAAGAAAGTTTTCACCTCCATCATAATCTTATGAGGCCACTGTCACATAGCAGGGTTCATTGTTGACAGAAAGGTCATTATGTAGCACATGGTTGTACTTTCAGAAGGACACTTAACTTTGGAAGTCTTCATATATTTGTGGAAAGGGAAGAAGGAGTAGACAAAAGTAATCTCTAAATATTTTACCTTCAATTTCCATCCATCACCCAGGTGAAGTGACAGGGGAACATGACTAATCCATCAGAGTTTCTGAAATGGTTTGCCTTGCTGCTGTCAGCAATTTAAAGGAAAATTAATAAAATATTAACCTTATTGGCTTGTTCACTTAATATATGATTGTTCTATCTGGTAGAAAATTGACTATGATTTTATGTGAAATCAGCTTAAAGGTAATTCCAGCTATTCATTTTTTATCTTCAACAGAAGGACTACTTCAGTTGAACATATTATTGATTTTTCCAAAATAGAGTACTCTGGGCATATGTGATAAACATATTGACTGAATGCTGAAAAGAAATATGAGATTTTGAAAAGAAGAGAGAACTTTCCAGTCAACAAATATTGGAATTCAGGGTCCAGAGTTGTGATAGAATTCAAAGAGATTAACAAGTAAAGTTATTACTGTTGAGTTCCTAGGAAGGGTAGGTGTAGATGATGGATACTCAGGAATTCAGATACATGGGAGACATGATTGAGTGGGATGGTCCAGACCAAAGAAGGAGTCACTAAGATGTGCCTAGATCACAGGACTCTGGCTCCCACCTTGACTGCTTGTTAGACTAATGTGGAGAGATTTTTAAAACACTGGTACCTGGATTTCAACCCCAGTGAGTCTGATTTAATTACCCTGTAGAGTGGCCTGGACATAAGGATTTTGCAAAACTCCCCAGGTGGATCTAATATGTACCAAGGATGAGAACGAGTGTTTTGAAGTGCAGGATCACTTCCAGCTGAAGAATCTGACTTCCTGGACGGGGTTCCATCCCTGCGCTTAAGGAGCTCTCTCATTTACTTTATTATTTCCTTTTCCCTGCCTCTTAGCATTTGTTCTACATAGAAATTTTTTGTCTTTCTTCCTTCCTTGAAAGTGAACTAACCACAACAAACAAAAGGAAATAAGTGATTATTACATCCAGACAACAAACAACCACTACCAATGATAGCTATCTTAGTTTACGTAAGTAGTTCAGTAAACAAAGGCTGGGTTAAAAGCCAAAGGAATGCCCTCCCCCCATGCCACTGAGAAAAAGCTCATCCATATGTCCCCTGTGGTCTGATAAGTGAATCAAGGTCATTCTGCCCCAGAGTCTCTTAGTGTCTGATGGAAGTCAGCAGAGTTTATATTATACTATAGCCTGTTTGTTTGAAGGATAAACTTTTCATGATCGACAATTGATCAGTTAATTATGGCTGTGTGGCCAAATCCATCCCACTGCCTGTTTTGTAAATCAAGTTTTATTGGAGCACATCCAGGTCCACTCATTGACTTATTGTCTGTGACTCCTTCTGTACTACGAAGCTGCATTGAAGATCCGTGGCAGAAACAACAGCCTGAAAAGCCAAAACTGTTCAGTAGTTATGTGCACAAATGGTGGCCAACCCCTGTTATATAGACATTCTCATGACAGAGCATTAGCATTCGCTTACTGTGGTAAAGATTACTTTTTAAAATGCTACCAATTCTTTACTCCTTCCTATTATCTATCCCATTTTCAAAGTGACGGCAACTTCCCCTACCAGGAGTAGATCCCACCTCACCAGTCACTGGAAGTGGAATGGTTTGGTGAGTTATTTTTGCCCATAGAATGCCACAGAAGTGAGGCTATACCCATCCTGAGCCTAGGATGAGGCCAGTCAACTTCTGCTTATTCTCTTAGAGTCCTGCTTCTTACACATACACTCTGGCTAACCTCAGCATAGTGGAAAACATAGTCTACTCACTCCACAACTTCAACCAATGGTCAACAAACCTCCGGAAGCAGAGTTGCCCCTCTAGACTGCTGTCAACCACAGGTGCGTGAACAAACAAACGTGATCAAGTTCAAAAGAAGAGCCCACCAAAGTTCAGCACAAATAACCAACCTATAGATGTACTGGCTAAGTAAGTGTTTGATGTGTGAGCCACATAGTTGGGAGTGGTTTGTTACACAATACCGGCAAATTTACCTATCATTAAGAATTAGGCCTACAAGCCTTATAGTAGGACTTCCTTTTTTTTTTTTTTTTTTTTTTCCCCAACATGAGAATACCTCAGTCTTATCCACACAGTGCAATCTGAAAGCAGAAAAAGGGAAAAAACTATAGAAAGTAATGTTGTGATTCAATGACACTTTAACCAAACCTGAACAAAATCTCTTGGTTTTCAAACAGAAATAACAAATTTGTGAGGGCGTACATACAAATTTGACAGTTTCTTTAGGTGAAGGAAAAAATAGAGTAGTGAATATCCTGTATGCCTAGGATAGTGTCAAACCATTAACCCCCATCTTTGCACTAGAGCTCCTTCTGCCAAAAGGACCATGCACCCTGGTGTTTGCATGATGCTTGTGGGTCTCAGCTCAGTGCTTCACTGGTTTTTCTTCTGATGAGCCAAGTTACAATAGCCCCCTGAGATCTCTCTATCACATTGCTGTTTTAATTTCATCCTAATATTTTTCTCTAATATTTCAATACATTTCTTTGTAGATTGTCTTAATCCATAAGATATGCTACAGGAGATATTAGGGACTTCTTATTTCTCATTCATTGCTACCCAGCAAGACCAGTGCCTGGTGCATGGTAAATTTCAATGAATATTTCTTCAACCAATGGTACATATACTTGTCTTTCATGGGAATAACATACTTTTTTATTTCCAAAGTAAATACCCTATGTTATTAACTTGGAAGAAGTTACCCTATGTGACTAACTTGGAAGAATTGTTTTTTGAAAAATGTAAATAGAAACAATATAAGATTTGTAGCAACCTAATCTGTTTGATGAATAGATTTAACAAAAATCCCTGGTTGTTCTTCATCTTTGTACATGTCCATAATTTTACCATTACACAAAGAACACGTCTCAGGTCACTGACTCTGGCTACAAGGACAGAAAGCTATTTTTGTTTTGGAAATAGAAATAGTTTTTCATTCGGTGGGCCCCCCAAAAAACCACAGTCAGATGTATCAGCAGAATCAGAAGATTCAGAAGGCCTAAAAATCTGTGAGCTCAGGAAGCTATCCAATTAACAAAGATTAAAGTCCATATCTGACTCATACACCTATTGGAGATGCCCGGCAGTGTCCAACAGTGTCCAGTCTTGTTTTGCACCAGGTTAATGCTCTGTGCATTGTGGGGGTTGCAGATTGGAATTTCATTTTAAAAAGAAGCATGTAAAATACTCTGCTCTCCATCAAGAAGTATATAATGAGTAGGTTTCAACTATTCTCTCCCATCCCAAATGATTGAACTGGCACTAGAGCCAAAAAATTGGAAATGTCTTAACATGCATTAATTGCTTAATGGTTGTGTTGTCTGCCTGAAAAGGGCGGGGTGGTATTTAAGTTGCTTAATGACTTTACATTTTCCCATGGCAAAATACTTGTGATTTGGTGATGCTATAATTAAAGAGTTACATAAACAAAGTCTTTGGAAAGGAACAAACTGTCTTCCTTGGGAGAGAGACTTTGGTCAGTTCCAGCTGCTGTGCCTAGTCCCTTCTAGGGGGAGTAAATTGCCATCCCCAACCCTACCCTTTCTCTACTTTTTAGAAATTGCCTAAGTTTCCATCACTGCTTGTTTGTGTGTCTCACTGAACGTAAGCTATGAGGGTAAGAGAGTGGATGGGGAGATTTTTTAAATTATAAAATATTTTTATTATTTGGAAAAATTTCCAAAACACAGTGAAATATAAGTAATAACATGAGTGCATTAAACTTAGATGAGGATGGTTATCTTGAAACCCAAAAGCCTGGTGATGAGAAACCCTGAGGGCAGAGTGGGATGCATCTTGTAAAACCAGTTGATCAAATGTTTGTTACTCTATAGGGAGGAACCTTTGAACCAATGTGGTTTGCTCTCTTGTGTCCCAGAAAGTATTTCCTCCAGGAGTATTGATGTTAAATTTCTTACCTACAGGTCTCCTAGGGTGGTAAAAAGAACTCTTAAGGGAAGGAGGCATTTCACCTACCAAAGAAAGCACACCAGTCCAGATAACAGCAAGAAACCCAGAGCTTGGTCTCTGGGTTCCATGGAATCATTACCTTTGGGCAACAGGAGGTCCTTCCTTTTAAGATCCCCTGCTGCAATCCTCTTGTTTATATACATTTACAAGGAAGGTGGCAACCAATGGGAAAGGATCAGCTTGTTTAACTAAAGATTGCTTTTACAGTCTGTTTTCTTTTAGTTTCCTAGATTTCAAATTTTTGTATGTTGTCAACTTTGCTATGTTTAGTGGTGAGTCATTCATTATGTTCATGGGTCCAAATCTCCCACTGAGAACTCATAACCTGTTCTTAAGTTAAAACAAATATGAACTGCAAATGTAGTTTTCTTTAGATATTTGCACCTCTTCATCTTTCAAATGTTTGAAATTAAATCTTATGTGCTTTTCATGTACTAAATACCATAAAAAAACTGGATGTGCTGAAATCAATTCACTTTTCAATTAGATTTATTGGCAATTCCTCCAAGACTGAAATGAGAGAAGAGAGTCTGGGGCGGGGGTCCTTTGACTTAGATATTGTGGCAAATTGATGGCATTTCTGTTCCTATTTGTGACTTTGCTATATCTAAACCTTTTGCACTGAGACTCTGAAACTCTTGCCACAGAGAAACAGGTCTATCTGAGCTGCTTTATGACTTGTTTCTGCCAACAGAATGATTGTGGGCCTCTTCCAAGCCTAGGTTTCAAGAGATCTTGCATGATATCTCTTTCTTAGAATTTTTCCATGGACACCAACTGAGTCAGCCTCACCTAACATCTTAAAAGGAAAGAGGCACACAGGATATTTTGGTAATCCTAACTAAGGTCAAAATAGAGCAGCTTGGAGTCAGTCACTCCCAAAGTATAGGAGAAGTCCAGCCAAGGTAAGCAGAGCTACCTTCAAGTCCACAGCTGACCACACATAAGTAAGCTCTTCCAAAGTCTCAGCAGAATCACCCTTTGACTTGAAAACTCATGAACATGCTTATTCTGAGCTCCCTGAGTTTTGAGGTACCATGTTATACATTAATATTTAAAGAAGATATTTTCTGGATTATAGCAGTGTCCATGCAAGTAAAAAGGGAAGATTTGGGCATTCTCAAGAATTCTAAGGCTGTTATATTTTGGATGTGAGGTGTCCTCCAAAAGGTTGTGAGACAATGCGGTAGGGTTCAGAGAGGAAAGAATTGGGTTCTGAGAAAGCCTTAACCCAACCAGGCGAATTAATCACCTGATGGGATTAACCGAATGGTAATTGAAGGCAGGTAGGGTATGTTTGGAGAAGGTAGGGCATTGAGGGCGTGCCTTTGAGGTGTGTATTTGTATCTGGAAAGTGGAGACTCTCTCTCTCTCTCTCTGTCTGTCTGTTTATCTGCCTGCTTCCTGACCATCATGTGAGCCGTTTCCCTCCACTGCACTCTTCAATCATGATGTCCTGCTTTACCTTGAGCCCCAAGGAATAGAGCCTGCTGTCCATGGATTGAGACCTCTGAAACCATAAGCCCTCAAATAAACTTTTCCTCCTCTACAATTGTTCTGGTCAGATCTTTCAGTCAAAGTGGCAAAAAAAAGTTGACTAAAATAAAGATCAAAGTCTGAATACAGGATATGATATGACCATACTTGAATTTATGAATAAAGATAGAGATTCACTAGAATTGAAGACAGCATGTGTTGCTTATTCAATGGGAAGCACATGGGCAAATATAAGGAGAGTAATTCTGGAAAATCTAAGAAGAATGGTCACTAAGCAAGGCCAGATTCCTTTTGAATGAACACTTACAACTTTCCAGGCACTGTCCTAGGTACTTTTATATAAAATGCCTCATTTCATTCTTACAGGACTTTTGTAAGGAATATGTTTATTTTTTCCCTAATTTTCAAATAAAGAAACTTACCTTGGAAATTATTGTATAACTCTATTGAAATCACATGGATTTTGTTGAGAAAACAGGATTTTATACAGAAGTCTATCTGTGAAACCCATGTGTTTCTCAAGAACTGAGAAGGAAGGGTCTGAGGTTTTATAGTAGTTGCAAGCTGCCAATCAACCTGTTACTGTATCATGGTTGCTGGCAGAAGACCTGTCAAAGATAAAGAACTTCATAATGTGTGGCACAGCAAGTATGAACATCAGCATATTTTGGTTAGTTCCTCTTGTCCTCAAGTTCCTTAGAGTGATGCCAATGAGGTCTAAGATGTTTTATAAGCTATGGCTTATATTCAAAGAAAATGGAGCTCTATATATAAAGAACCAACATATTTAGAATGGATAGAAAAATTTCCTGCATTTTGCTTTAAAAGAAGACTCAATCTCTTTCATCCAGACCACAAAGCTAACATCCCATTTATTCCTGAGGAGACACTGTCTTTTTCCAAGTCTCTTCTCTGTATGATCACCTTGAAAAGATATTCTAAAACACAGTGAAGTCCTCTGCTCACAAGACATACAGAAATGTGAGAGACTTGTGGAGAACTGTCTTCCAAAAGTGTTTTCCATAAAACATTTGAGTTCTAATTACTGCTTTGCAACAATCTCTCACAAATTTCACAACCACTCTTAGATCATGTGCATCAGAACTTTGGGCAGGATGGAAGACAGTAGCCAGTCTTTGCCTCATGATACCTGTACCTCAGAAGCAAGGACTCAATGTCTGAGGAAGGCACAGCCATATGTGGCTGGGATCTAGAATTATCTGGATCTCTTCACTTTCGTGTCTGTACCTAGGCTGGGACAACTTCAGATTGGGCTCCACTGGGTCTGCATCTTGAAATGTCTATACATGGCTTGTTCATTTGGCAAGGCTTCTTATGACATTCAAAATGGGTCCAAGAAGTCCTCTCCTTATTCACAGCTTCAGTTACCCACAGTCAACTGAGGTCCAAAAATATTAGACAATTCCATAAATAATTCACAAGTTTCAAATTGCATGTCATTCTACATAGCAAGATGAAATCTTGCACGGTATAGCTCTGCCTCTCATCTGAGCTGTGAATCATCCCTTTGTCCAATGTATCCATGCTGCATACACTACCTAACCGTTAGTCACTTAGTAACCATCTTGCTTATCAGATCAACTGTCGGGTATGCAGTATTTAGGTAACCTTATTTTACTTAATAATGACTCTACAGTGCAAGAATAGTGTGCCGCACTCGTATTAGCACAGGGAATGTGCTCATTCAAATGAAATACAATTAGTACAAGGTGTGGAAACTGTTCTTAAGCTTCTCTTTAGCAATTTGGGTATGCCAAAAAGAGGTGTAAAGTGCTTCCTTTAAGTACAATGGATATGTTGTTGGGGATCGAGACAGAGAGAAAGAAAGAGAGAGAGAGAGAGAGAGAACATTCACATAACTTGCATTATGGTATATTGTTACAATTTTTCTATTTTATTACTAGATATTATTCATCTTTTACTGTACCTAATTCATAAATCAAACTCTATAATAGGCAAGTATATATAGTTAAAATCATAGTATGTATATATATTGTTCAGAATCATTTGTGTTTTCAGACTTCCACTGGGAGTCTTGAAAGGCATCCATCATGGAAAAGGAGGGACAATTTTATTCTCAGGAGCATCCCATGAGAAAATATTCCAAGAACATCTGAAGGAAGTCTTTTGCAGTCTATCCTTAGAATACACAAAAGCATCACTCCCAGCACTTGATTGGTTGATGCACCAGGAAACCCACAGATTTGGAAGGAGCAGATAGATCTTTCCTCTTGTTGGGGGGGACCATCAAAGAAGTGGGAACCGTGATGACCACTATTTACATTGACACTATAATCACAAGCAAATGTTCTGCCTCCTTTGCTTGACAATATCTTTCCTGTGTCCTTTCTTCAGATGTCTAATATTCTAATAATAATCCTTAATTACACAAATTCTCTATAAAAATTATCCTTGTTATCAAATTTCCATGAATCTTATCAGTCCCTCTCCATCTCTTCTGACAGAAATTGTCTTCTTAGTTGAGAACCTTATCAGCTAAGGTTCATGTGAATGACTTGAATGACATAGTCTCCAAAGATGTAAGTGATTCACCAATTTAATATTTCCAGAAGGACCCCCACATATTAGCATAGGGAATGTGCTCATCCAAAGGAACTACAATTAGTAGAAGGTGTGGCAACTTCTTAAGTTCAGATGCCCTTCCTTCCATTTACATATTTTCCTTGTGTCTCATCTCCTCCTTAAAACTCATGCTAACCCAAATGAAAGGAATAGACAAGAGAACTCTGTCATTCTAATTCAGAGAGATGCCACCATTCAGTCATATTTCTCCGTGCTTCATCAAAGATTCATTTTCATCCCGTTTCAGTTATTGCAATGATGTTACCATGCTGAGCTACAGGATATTTCCTTTATTTCTGTTTTTTAAAAGAGTTTTTTTTTTTTTACAAGATTGGAATCACCAATTTATGAAAGTTGTGGTAAACTTGTCCTTTAACATTTGATGAAACAATATTTTGTTATTTGTTTTTATGTACAGATTTTACATTTTATGAACAGCTATAGATTAATAGAAAACTTCAAAAGATAGTATAGAATTGGCATAAAACCTTGCACAGAATGTCCATTACTGTTAATATTTTACATTAGTTTGGCACATTTGTCAATATTAATAAAGCTACATTGATATACTATTGTTCACTCACATCAATGGTTTATTCAGATTTCCTTAGTTTTATTTTTGTTTTATTTTCTTTTTAACCAAAATTTCTTTTTCTGTCCTAGGATTCTATCCAGGACATTCCATTACATTTAATCATTGTGTCTCTTTTGTTTGTGATAATTTCTCAGACTCTTCTTGTGACCTTAACAGTTTGGAATAGTACAAATGTTTGGGAGAATGTCTCTCACTGGAAGTTGTGTGGTGTTTTTTTGTTTGTTTGTTTGTTTTATTTTGTTTAAATCATGATTAAAATGGGATTATACGTTTTGGGGAGGAATACCTTAAGGGGAATGTGCCATATCACATCATGGGTACAAGGTATCAATATAATTCATTTTACTATTAATGATGACCTGGATATCCTGGTTGAGATAGTATTAGACAGACACTGTCTTTAAAAAGTAGCAGGGTTCTCTCCTTTCTTACTATGGAAAATGTGAACCATGAATCAGCAATGCCCAGGTTATCTGGGAGTTTATTAGAAAAGCAGAATCTCAAACTCCATCCCAGACAACTGAATTAGAATCTGTAAGTCAACCAGATTCTAAACAGCTCACATTCTTATTTATATTTGAGAGAACTGCTTTAAGATATTTGAGGGAACTCTGCAAATGCTGATTCACAATGGTGGAAGAGGGCTTCCCACTGGATAGGACAGGGCAAGTGGAGGGAAGGGAGGAGGAATGGGAATGGGAAAGACAGTAGAATAAGTCAGACATAACTTTCCCATGTTTATATATGAATACATGACCAGTGCAACTCCATATCATGTATAAGCACAAAAATGGGAAGTTATACTCCATGTATGTATGATAGCTCAAAATACATTCTACTGTCAGTTATAAATAAAAAGAACAAATAAAAAGTAAAAGCTATTAAAATTTTAAAAAATATATTCTAGGGAAGATCCCAATAGATTTCCAGAAAAGATACCAGAAATAACTATTTCCATTTTTTTAGGCTTTGTAGTCTGTCACAACTACTCATCTCTACCTTTGTGACAGAAAGCAACAGAGACAAGACAAAGAAATAAGGATGGCATATTTTTAAAAGTTCACTCTAAGACAAGTTTCAATTTGAAGTCTGAAAGAAGAATGAAAATCTGAGATATATCATGAAATATTTTCCTTGTATTTTTTCAGACTTTTAAATAGTAGAAGACATTTCAAATAAAATGTTACAAAATGTTTTAAATATTTAAAAGGGTTTATTTCAAATATAAATATTCTTAGTTTTTGAGTTGGCAAAAATGTACGGCCATCTGGATTTGACCCAAGGGCTGAGTTTGGCCGTCTGTAAGTCAGTGGAGTTTCTGAATCCTGCTAGCCACTAGCTCTACCTGATTTCTAGTTTTCAAAAATGGAATTCAGAAAAAGGAGATTGTATGACTCTCATTTTTAAATATAAGGTGAGCGTTTATCAGATAGTCTATTTAATCCATTAAGTGACAGAAATGGAAAAGATGTTAAAATCAGTCCAAAGACATAAAGGTGGCTTTTTCAAATGAAAATTTACCCGTTTATGCTCCACAATTCATTTGCAAGTTCATAAGAATAATTTGCATTGCCATCTGCTCCCTACACATTAACTTTGACCTGAACTGAGTTCAAAATAGGCTTGTCGGAGATACAGCACCTATCTCAGGGGATGAGAAGTTCTCAGGAAGTTCCAGCGTTTCACTGAAAGGATAACCAATAAATGACCTTCATCTTGTATCATCTGGGGATAACTTCCAGAACCCCCACTGGATATCTTAAGCCATACATATTACTTAACCTCATTATGCTATGTTTTCCCTGTACATATGGACTTACAATGAAGTTTATTTATGTATGTATGCATGTATGTATTTATTTATTTATTTACATATTGTGGTGCTGGTGATCAAACCCAGGAACTCACTCATGCTAGGCAAGCACTCTACACCTGAGCTACATCCATAGACCGATGTTAAGATTTAAATTATAAATTAGGCATAGGAAGAGATTAACAACAATAACTAATAATTAAATATAACAATTATAACCATATACTATAAAAGTTACATGAAGGTGATCATTCTCTGACTCTTAAAATATCTTACTGTACTTTCATCTTTACACTTAAAGGAAGCACTTTATAGCTTGTTTTTGGTATTCCTATCTTGACAGCATCATGGTTCTTATACATTGGGGCCATTATTAAGTAAAATAAGACTTACTTAAACACATATACTGTAATACTTTTGGAGTCAATCTGATAACTGACATTTCCATTATGTGACTAACAGGTGGGTAGAATATACAGCATGAATACACTGTACAAAAGAAATAATTCACATCATGAGCAGGACAAAGTAGACAAACAAGACTTTTTCATGCAACTCAAGGCAGCATACAATTTAAAACTTATGAATTATTTCTGTAATTTTCCATTTAATATTTTCAAACCATGGCTGACCACAGGGAACTGAAAGCATGAATAGTGAAATTGTGGATAAGGTGGAGTTACCTACGATAATCTCGTGTGCTTACTTCAGTGCTGTAGGTCTCTTTTCAGTTTATAGCAATATCTTCCTTACCAAATCATATCTAACCTCACGCCAAAGCTTGACAACAAACTTCAACATCAGCAAAGGTCTTTGGGTCTTTCTGACTGGAAAGCTTTTTCTGACAGAGAGTTTGGACTCATCAGATAAAGGCAGTAACATGTTTTCTACAGCTTCAAAGATTTATCTTCTAATAGGAACAACTGACACTGTTTTTTTTCCCCCTGTTGGTAGAATTTGAGAACTAGGAACGTTACCTTCAATGCAGTGAAGTCATGGAACCCTCTGCTATTAACCTCACCTTCTTGAACTGCAATTTCTTCATGCATTGAGATGAGGAATGAAGGAATTTTGGGATTAAAGTAATCTTCAAGCCTTACAAAACACATCTCCCCACTATTATCTCCTTTGCTTATATTTATTTAACAAGATACTTGATTTCTGAGATTACTTCTAAAATCTAACTAGTTGATTTTGTTTGGAACATGTCTCAATTATGCTTCTTTATCTATTGTTATCCTCCCATGTGGTTCTACCTGAGTTCTTCGTGATGAATTAAAATATCTGAATTTCTTTGACTTCTCTACTCCCTGAATTAAGATCTCTCTCATTCAAATATTAACTTGTACTTGAAAAAAAAAACTGTTTTATCCTACCTGATCACATTTTTTTTATTGTAAACAAATGGGATACATGTTGTTTCTCTGTTTGTACAAGGAGTAAAGGCATACCATTTGTGTAATCATAAATTTACATAGGGTAATGATGATCACATTTAAATAATTCATTTTTATTAAACTTTCATAATAATGTCTACTTTTTCACAATAGAAGTATATTAACTCCTTAATTAATATATTATTTCAAACTATCAATATCACCATCTCTTGAAATACTATGATTTAGGAATCTCTTAGCTTGAATAATAGCATTAATTTTCAACCTCAAAATAGCATCCAAAAATAATAATGAAAAGTATACAAAGAATTCTAAACTTGCTCATGTTCTCTTTGTCTCCTTTTCCTACACCTCATACTCATATTGATCTTGATTGTTGCCATAAACCATGACTTCTCACACCTTAGCATATATCTAAATCAGCCTTTCATCATTGTGACAAAATGCCTGAGATAAACAACTTGAGGGAAGATTTGTTTTGGCTTCCAGGTTCAGAGGTTTCTGTCCATAGTAACTTGACCCATTTGCTTTTACACTTGTGGGGACATCATACATCATGATGGAAACACATGACAGAAGAAAGCTATTCGCCTATGATAACCAGTAATAAAAAGAGAAAACCTTTTTGATAACAAAGCCCCTCCCACAATACTAATGTATAGTCCCACCAACAATGCATAAGGATTCTCCCTCATCCTCATCAGCATTTGTTATTTTTTGTCTTTTTGGCAACAGCCATTCTATGTGAAGTGAGATGACACCTTATTGTGATTTTGATTTGCATTTCCCTGATAATAAGGACTACTATTGAGAATTTTTTCATATACTTGTGAGCCATTTTGAGACATGTTTATTCAGATCTTTAGCCCATTTTCTGTATTGAATTTTTTATTGTTTTCTTTTAATGCCTTATAAATTCTGGTAATAAATTCCTTGTCAGATGAATATTCAGCAAATAGTTTCTCCCATAGGTTGCTTTTAACTCTAATGATTGCTTCCTTTGCTATGCAGAGGCTTCTTAGCTTGATACAATCTGATTTGTCTATTTTTACTTTTGTTATCTATGTTGTGGGTGCACTATCCAAAATTTCCTTGCCTCCACCAATGTTTTTAAGTGTCACCCTTGTTTTCTGGTAGTAACTTCATAATTTTAGTTCCTACATTAAGGTTCTATTTTGAGTTGATTTTTGTGGATGGCAAGAGGAAGGGATCTAGTTCATTCTTCTGCAAATGGATAACCATTTTTGCCAGTACCATTTATTGAAGCGATGCTGTTTTCTCAATGTATGTTCTTGGTACCTTGTCAAACACTGGTTGTCTGCATGTTACATGGATTAATTTCTGGACCCTCTGTTCCCTTCCACTGCATTGTGTGTGTGTGTGGGGGGGGTGTGTCTGTGTGGGTGTGTCTGTGTGTGTTTGTGTGTGTTTTTGTTTTTTGTTTGTTTGTTTTTAGGCCAGGACCATGTTGTTTTGGTTACTGTTGCTTTGTAGTAAGTTTTGTGATATCTACTGCTTTGTTGTTTTTGTTTCTGTTTTGTATTTTTTGTTTAGGATCATTTTTGCTAGTCTGGATCTTTTGCAGTTCCATAAATTTCAGGCTTTTTAAAATAAATTCTGTGGAGAATATCATTAGTATCTTGATAATTATTGTATTAAATATGTAGATTCCTTTGGGTAAGATGACGAAAACTACAGACAAATGTCCTTGATGAATATAGATATAAAATTCCTCAACAAATTACTAGCAAGGTGAATCCAACAGCATTTCAGAAAATTCACACACCTTGATTAATTGAGATTTGTCCCAAGGATGTCAAGATGACTTAATATTCACACAATTCAGCCCATTAACATAACAGAGGATGAAAACATCTGACCATCTCAGCAGATGCAGAAAAACATTCAATAAGATTCAACATTCCTTTATAAGAACTCTTAGCAGATTAGAAGAGAAAGAATGTACTTCAAAGTGTTAAAGACCATATATGAAACACCCAAGCCAGAATCATACTGAATTGGGAAAAGCTGAAAGTCTTTCCTCTAAGATCTGGAACAAAGATATCTATTTTCACCACTTTTATTCAATATAGTATTTGAAATCTTACACAATAGAAAGAAATAAAAGGCATCCAGATTGTCAAGTGAGAAGTCAAATTATCCATGTTTGCAGATAACATGATTTATCACACAGAAAATTCTAAGTACCCCATCAAAAACCTGTTAGAAATGATAAATTCTATAAAGTTGCAGGATACGAAATCAACTTACAAAAATGTAGCATTTTTGCAACAACAATACATTTTCAGGAAAGTGAGTCAAGAAAAAAATTCATTTATGCTAGTTACAAAAATATCTAGGAATAACTTCAACCAAGGAAGGGAAAAATCTCAACAATAAAACAATAATAAAAATTATGAAATGTTGATGAAAACATTAGAGAGGACACAAAAAAAAATAGAAAAATATTCCATGTTCATGGATCAGAAGTGTATTTATTTTCCATTTCCGGTGTAACAAATTACCTACAAACAGTGGGCTTAAAACAATGCCCTTTGTTATTGCAGTTCTCCAAGTGAGAAGTCTGCATAAGGCCTCACAATGTTGTCATTCAGATGTCAGTTGGGCTGTAACATCATTTGGAGCCAAGGCTTTTCTTCCAAGTTTATTCAGGTTGTTGGGAGAATTCATTATCCTGGTGGTTTATAGACTGAAGACCCAAACATCTTGTTGTTTTTCCCATATGGCTCCATATTCTTCATAATTTTCTGAGTGTTGAATTCCTCTCTTGCTACATGTCTTTGATTTTCTCTGATACTGATTTCTAGATGCAAATTTAAAGAACACGGGTGATAGATTAGGCTTAGCCTGGGAAATCTCCCTTTCTAAGTATAATGGTTCCATAACTAATCATAGGGGTGAAATATACAACATTTTCAGTCCTTGGGATTTACATAGAATGCTGGACTCTTGGGGACACTCTTCAAATTCTGCCTCTCACACATAGGTTTTGATACAGTGCTGTGGGAACAATGAGGCTGATGCATCCAAGTTCACCCAGGGAATTTGCAGGAAGACTGAATAAAATGGGTCATGATTGATGGAGCCTAAAAAGTAAATAAAACTTGGCAGCCTAAGGCATAGATGGTATCAAAAGGGTAGCAAAAGAGCATTGCAAAGGGAGAAAACTGTTCAACTGCATGACTTTTTTTTTTTTTTTTTTTTTTTAAGAAACCAGTACAGTTTTCTGGGACAGAATACTGTATAGAGCAGACCTCCATGAAAAAAATATATGCATCAAAATGCATAGTATGAACAGAGTAAAGAAAAACAAGCTCAATGCTAGTGCGTTAACTATGTAAATCACTTAACCTCTTACACTCAGTTCTCTCCACTGTTAAATGCATAGCTTGAACCAGACCAGTATTTGGAAAATCATGACTTGTGGAGTCTTAGGGTTTTGATGAATAAGGGGGCTGGTATACACCAGAAACTGGTGCAAAAATCCAGAAAGTTGAGTGTCAACATGTGGGGTCCTCACTCTTGGTTTAACCAGAGTCCTGCTCTGCTTCTATCTGCCTTACATGGCTTGGATCAATATAAGATTTCACTTAGAATAAGAGTTTATTTACTTAAAATCTTATGAAGCCACAGATAACATTTCCATAACATACTTTTTAAAATTAGTCTTGGCTTTTGTATTTCATTCTTTCAGGGTTTTTTTCCCTTTTTTCTTTCATACCTGCTGTGTGGCAGTCACTATATTAGGCAAGGGGTTTAAAGCAAAGCAAAAAAAAAAAAAAACATGTTTTCTCTTTTTATGGAGGTTGTCATCTCCTGGGCAACAGAAACATTTATCAAACGATCACAAGTAAATGCCACATTGCAACTAGGATAAGTGCAACAAGCTGGAAATTCCTGATGTTATTATAACTGGCGTTATTTCCCTAACAATGCAGGAGGAAGAGGCCTTCCTGAGAAAGCGCTGATGAGATTGAAATTTGGAGGAACTGTGGAAGTTAACTAGATGACATGGTAGATGCAAAAGCGGTGTCTTGTGGCAGGAGAGAGTACAGACGTGTGAAGTGCTGAGTGAAAATCAGTGTGGCTGAAATGAAGAAAATATAGAGCAGACCAGAGCTGATCCTGGAGAGCTGGAGACCTAGGGTCACAGGAGATGTTGTTGGTCATGTTAAAGAGTTTGTTTTTATCCTGAGATTTGGGATTCCAAAAGAATGTCATCTGAAAAGGGAAGAAGGGTAAGAAAGAGGCAAAAGGGAATTGATTCAAGTAGACTGCTTCAGAGAGCTGAACAAAAGAAAGATGATCACATGTTAGACTTAGGAGGGTGATGGTAGAAAATATGAAAACAAAAATCTAGCTCCTTCCACAGATGTGAGAGGTAAAAATCAAGTGGATGTGGTGAAGGTTTGGATGTGGGAAATGATGGGGAGGAGAATTCAAAGGTAAAGTCTTAAGTGTCTGGATTGCAAAACGAGTCTGGTCTAAGAGTTCTGCAAAGAGAAATCTTACTCCATTATTTTGTGACAGTTGCAAACATTCCGTGCTTGCAGTCATTTGAGGTCAATTTATTGCTTCCAAAAATTTCCTAGGGCGAGAGCAGTGCCATTAATGGACACAAGGTACTGGAAGAGATCCAGATTGAAGAAGAGAATCTTGATTTATTTACAGTCATGCTGCATTTTATGTACTTACACTATACTTAGACTTAACTATTCAGTTAATTCCTTAGGACTAGAGCTTGAAAGAGAGATCACTTGTGCTGTCTGGACTACAACACTTTTGTTTTATTGCAACAATAATAAAATATTACTTAAAGACCAATGTAAGAACAAATCATGTATAGCAAAGGAAAATATGGTGAAATAGAATTCATACTAGTAGTTATTATAATAGCACAAAAATGGCATGGAGCTTTCTGTTAGTAACCGTCAGCCTGTTTGTAAACCTTGCCAGAATTTTAATGGGTGCTAAATTGTCCATATGATATAATTTGGGGTCATATAGTCTTGACAGGAAATTTCTGGAAGCAGTGAATTGATCTCAAATGACTACAGGTACAGAATTTTTGTAACAGTCACAAAATAATGGAGCAAGATTTCTTTTTGCAGGACTGTATCAAACCATATCTTGTAGGACATTGACTCTCAACTTGTACTGTCAATTTCCTGTGTGAGTTTGTTAAATTAGAATCCCAATACCCAAGCCAATTAAATCAGAATATTTAGTGAGGGGAGACCAGCACTGATGTTTTTCTAAGTCACACTCATGGTTCCTGTGTACAGTCAAGATTGCAAACCACTGCTTTGGCTTTGTGTGAGGCCAAACCTGGGCATTGAGTCACTTAGAACTTGTGGGCTTTGAATTTTACTTCTTCTTTTTCTTCTTCATGGACTAATGACCAGGAAGAGCAGAAAAACAACTCCTTTGATCATAATGCCTTAGGTTTTCCCTGATGACTCCCACCAGACATAGCCTGAGGGCTTTGGAAGAGCTCCGGGGCTAGCTGGGACTTGAGGACTTTCCTCATTTTCTAGATCCTCACTGGAAGACTGCAAATCAACAAGTTAATGATGGAGACCTGAGATCTCTTTGGAATCGCTAATATACGTCATTCTTAAGGAAGGAAGGCAGGTTTGGAAAACAAGGTCCTATCATAATTCAGAATGTGATTCTTGGAGCAAGAGTCTCAGCCTCACCTCAGATCTTGTAATAAACACAGAATTTCATGCATTCCAGACCTATGAATCAGAATGCATTTTAACAAGCTCTCTAGGGGATTCACATGCCCATTAAAGTTTAAGACACACTACCCTAAAACAAAGTTCCCCAAAGAGATGTTCCATACCATCAACATCATAATGTCTTGGGATGCTTATTAACAATGTCCTACTCCAAATCTTATAAATCAGAAGCTCTTGAATGCTGCATGGGAATCTTCATGTTTAATAAGATCAGCTATTTGACTTTTATGGACAACTTCTAAAGTTCAAGAATCCTAGGTTTAGAATTGAACCTAGAACATTGCCTCTAGAATATTCTTTTAGGTGGCTCTGAGAAGATGATCAAGCACCACAAAACAAAACACTAAGTTGGGTTATTGGTTTCATGTACTCAAACATCTGCTAGAATTGTCATTCTACCCACAACACATTTTTCTTCATGGTAGATCCAGAAAGCCTTACTCATGGGTCAAGTAATGGTAAACATGCTGGACTCATAGGGTATGATCCTAAAAGGAGCTTTGTCTAACTGTCCCTTTAAATGTGCTAGTGGTAGGAGCAGTGAATACCTTCTCTGCCTTCAGTGAAAAATCCAGGCAGTCACCATGATTTTATAGTTACCCTTAAATTAATGGAAATTAATATATCACTTCATGCCAGTTAGTCAAAACTGGATACTTAAAATGTCTGCCTCTGGAAAATATTGGACCACATTTAACATTAACATGTATTTTTTCCCTACTTGGGACTGGTTATAAACTAGCTGTTTGTTTTTGGAGAAAAGCTGTGATTTTCTTGTTTTCCCCTTTATCATGTGCATGATGCCTTGCATTCCATTTCTTGCTTGTTATTCTACCCTCAACCACTTTTTTTATGAGTATTCATCCAACACAGACCCTATTGGATTTCCAAAGACTTACCAAATGTCACCTTGGGCAAGAATCATGGTTAGCTTTGGACACATACCCTTCCACTTAACCAACATGTAGGTCAGAGGAGACCGATGCATCCTTCATCACACTTTTGAGGGAAGGTGGTTATGTAATTCACTTATTCCTCAACTCTCACTTTTTCTTGTCTTACCTTTTTAAGCTGATAGCCACAGATATCGTTAGAATGCTCAAATGCAAGCTCAAATTTCAGTCACTGTGATTTTCTAATCATAAGGACCAACATTGAGCAGGGTCTTCATGTGGCCCTACTAAAGCCACTCTCAGTAGACCTGATAGACTAGGAAGGTATTTTCCCACCCATCCCCTATAGGGCCTGGGTTTTGTAGCACAACAAAAGCTCTTACTGAAGAAAGTGTTTCACTAATCTCAATAACCTGATCCTCTATCTTTTTCTTTGTAACTGGTTCAAAAGTTGAAATGTTTCTCAACCATTTCCTTTACATTTTTTTGGTCATGATTCAGCACCTCCATTGGAATCTGATGTTTTTCATATCTTAGTGTTTCAGTTGAAACTTCCAGTTTAATACCTTATTATACAGTGAAACATGCACATGCTTATTTGTTCAGCAAAGTGTACTCTAATTTATAGTAATGAGTTTTAAGATTAATAGTAAGCTCATCCAATTTTTATAGAAAGCTAATTACTATATTAAGATTGAGATAATCATTGAAATCCTATAAAGTCTAAAAATGTGTTATCTTCCTTCTCATTATTCACTATTTGAACTACTACATAAAAACAAGAACCTGCTAATAAATAACAAAAATTATACTAAAAAACACTCACAATCAAGTTCTTTCTCTGCTTTGCCACATCTTCCATATCTCAAAAGAACTTTAGAGGACTCAGTTCATGATAAAACAAGTATGGGAACCAAACTATAACAAAGCAAATAAAATGACAAGGATCTATGTCTTAGTCAATTTCATTCGTACAGCTCATGATGCCAGGGATTTTGTTCATGTCTGCTGGGGTGACACTGTAAGGCTAACTCAGTTGCATTCATTGACTATCCTGGAGTTGGGTAAGGGACTATAAGTATTCCCAAGAGTCAGAAAATAATTTTGTTTTCTTGCTAATCATATGACAGGAAAAATACAATTAATTTTGTACCTTCTTCAACTTTTTGGTCAAACATTATATATTCACCACATTGTAAAATAAATAACCAATTTTCCTTTAGTACTTCTTTAAAATTTTTTAAACTTATTTTTTAACTGATAACATAAAAGTAAAAATTGTACATATTTATAACATTTGATCACCTTTTTCCAATTCACTTTTTTCAAAGTACTAATATTTTACATAATAATTTTATTTTTATAATACTCTCATCACCCAATAGAGTATAAGCTCTACAAGGTAAGGAACTTGTCAAATTTTTCTCCCATTTTTCCAAATATACCAAATATCTAGGTCAATGCCTAATTCTTTCTAGGTGTTCAATAAACATCTGTGTTATTTAATTAACTTATGTGTGTGCACAATTTTACTTGATTGTGATAATTTTGCCTTTTTTTTCCCAAACGAACTCTACTCTGTGTATTTATTCTAGTTCTCCAAATTGCTCGAGCCTTCCCTTTTCTCTCAGACATTGAAAAATAAAGGAACTGAGATTAGAAAAAGGTGGCAAAAATTTGATCTGTTGACTTTCTTCATGAGGAAGCCACCTTTTCTCTAGAAATTTTTAAACTTTTAACTGAACGTTAATTTAAAAAGTCATACCATAGCATACTTCTCAATGAATTTTCACATTCTGGACACACCTGTGTAATCACCTCCAGAGAATATGTTCTCAAAAGCACCCTTGGCCCACCTCCATGGGTTAACCCTTGCCTTGAATTATTTTTATTGTGTGTTTTAGGCTTTTTAATACATGGTATCCTGAGGTTTGTGCTCTTTTTAACTGATTTCTTTCACTTGACCATAGTATTTGTGAGAGTTTTCCACACTACTGTATGACATTATAGTTCATCTATTCTCGCTGGTCATGTGTAACGATCCATTGTGTAAATAGACTATAGCTAATTTATTTGTTTTATTAACTAGATAGATTTCTTCTCTGTATTTTATATTTGAAGCATGTCAGCTGCGACTCTACTGACTCTGGAGTTAGAGTTGATGAAGCCCTAAACCCAAATCAAACAGCATGTTCAAGACTAGCTCTGTCCCTAGGATGTCTGTTCCCTTCATGTTGCCTGCTGCTTGGGTTCCCTTGCCACAGGGACTCGCTACAGAATCAGCCTCTTGCCAGGTTCCTGAATTGTGAGACAGGAGTAGTGTGAGATATCTTAGAGGAGAAATCACATCATCAACCTCATGGTCACATGGTCACACACACATATATACTTTCTCCCTCAAAGGATTCTTTGTCCTTTTGTTGTTGTGTCTTAAGAATTACCCCCAATGATCTCGCTGATAAGCGGATGATGACACATAATGGGGTGTGGGAGGGAGGCAAGAATGGAGGAAAGAGGGACTGTATAGAGGGAAAAGAGGGGTGGGAGGGGTGGGGGGAAGGAAAAAATAACAGAATGAATTAAACACCATTACCCTATGTAAATGTATGATTACACAAATGGTACGCCTTTACTTCATGTACAAACAGAGAAACAAGCTGTACCTCATTTGTTTACAACAAAAAAATAAATAAATAAAAGAATTACCCCCTTATCAAAATACAAGATCATAATAAACTCACCTTAAAAAACACCTTACTAGGCTTTTATTCTTGATTCCAGAATCTGGTAGTCCTCAGAACTGAAACAGCTTCAAAAACATTGGGGCTGCAACATGATCAGGCTGTATTTGTGGACAGAAAAAGGAAGTGATGGACAGGTAAGGTTTAACTGGTTACAGTTAGCTGTTCTATCTTACATGAATCAACTGCCTGCCTGCTATTGACTGAGGCTTAATTGCTGTGATCAACCATGCTGCTTGGTACAAGAGTCTATGACTAAATTAGACTTTCACTTAGTCTGTGTATCAACCCAAATTGCAGTTCACCACATAAGAATTCAAATTTGGAGGCATATTGAGAATTAAACTTAATTTAGCAACCAATTTCCCATATGCGGATTTCTAAAAACCCTCATACTGACTTATGAATGTTCTGGTGAATCCAAGGAACATAAAGAGAGTACGTTCCTCTTTCTTCCCTTCTACCTATTTTTCTGAGGAAGAGAGTCTCCTGGAATACTGGAGAACATACTGTACTGCACTACATTATATGGTTACAGAAAGGAGCAGGCATTGGTGGAAGAATGGACTTTACAAGAAAAAGCATAAGGACTCATTCATACAAAGAGATTCTTGATCCAGTATATACCATAGACCTCAAAGATGAACCCTTCTCAGAATAATGTTATCAGTGTATAAAAAGAAAAATGGGTTAAGATTATAAAGGAAAGCAATGATATTGAAACATAGGTAGTCAAATACATAAATAAGTTTGAGATAATGTCTTTATTAATACTTTACACAACAAAATGAAGGCCTATCTGATTCTCTAAAAAGTTCAAAGTATTCATGTTATGTTAAAAAATTTGGAGAGATTTGCAGCATTAATAATATGACAAGAAAATATCTGTGATTTCTATTCATGGCAGGAATAGGGATTGCAAATCTAATGTTGCTTGTCACACCCAAACCCAAGGGAAACAATGAGTTTTAGTTAGAAATTAGTGAAAATAAAGATAAAGATTTTTTTCTTAGTCACATGGATGGTTGAATCATTTTCTGAAGTCCTTTCTGTTTTTGTTCTGTTCTTGATTTCTTGTTTAATTCTACTCTAGTTAGAAAACATTCTTCAATTTATATGCTTCAAAATTTTTTGATATTGGTTTTATGCCTTAGGACATGGTCAATTTGTGCGAATATTCCATGTATGCTAGAAATTAAGGGGTATTCCACAGTTGAATACAAAGTTCTGTATTTGTGAGATAAATTTTATTAATCTTTTTGTGCCAATCTTCCATAATGTTATTGATTTATTTGCCAGTCTCTTCTATGAATTTCTGAAAAAGGAGTATTTTATTCTCAAAATATGATTGTGATTTTCTATGTTCTCCCATGATTTGGTCAAATGTTGTTCTAAACATTTTGAAACTTTAGAATTGTTTCATCTTCCTGATGAATTGAGATTTTTCTTATTAGGAAGGGACTGTCTTATTTTCTAGAAATTCTTTTGATTTTAAAATCTATTTTTCTCCTTGATATTAAGAGAACTACACCAATTAGTTTTTGGTTAATGATCACACGGTAAAAATTTTCTATCCTTTGTTCTCATCTTGTGTGTATATAGTCTTTTATCTTTGAAATTTCTCTCATGAATAACATATCATTGATTTTAATTTCTTCCTTGAAAATTCAGACCGTTCATTATTTTTGAAGCAGAGAAGCAAGCTACACCATGCCTAAAAACCTGGCACATATTATCTCTGAGATAAAATAATATATTTTTAAAACAATTAAGTTTATTGAAATGTTGTTATACAGTGACAACTAACTAAAACACACTTTAAAAAAATTTATTTCAGCACAGCAGGTATTAACATACCAAATTTAGTTTTTATCTACACTGTATCCCACATTCAGAAAGTAGTACAAGGAAATTGGTACATATCACTTACTCTTACAGCTTCTACGCTATTATGTTTGTGAATTTTAATTACATGTAAATATATCTTAAATCTCCAGTTATTAATATTTTAAGTATCAATGTTTATTTATATTTGCCCAAATATTTACCACTTTCTTTACTTTTAATTTCTTCTCTCTAGGATTGCTTTCCTTTTCCCTGAAGTATATTATATATTGAATTTCCTTAATGTAGATCTCTTGGTAAGAAACTCAGTATTAATTCATGTTTAACTTAATGTAGAGATCATTACATAAATAAAAATAAAGAAACATTAATAATGTGTATCTGTATACAGGCTTGTATATACACTTAAACTTTCAAGGTCCATTAACTGATATCCCACTTAATGAACACTCAATGTCTAGATTTTGTTTTTTAAATACCATTCTCAAAAAAAAAGGACTAACTAAACCAAAACCAAAACAAATAAATAAAACTTTAGAGAAATTATTTGTTCTTGAACTACAGCAGGAAATATATGAGCCTAAAGTGTCTTGAAGTCCAAAAATCAAAAAAAGCACTTTAAAGAAACCACAAGATGATGGCATATGCTAATGGGACACAAGAGTCAACTAAAATAGCTCTTGATGACCAAAGCTAGAATAATTTGAGCAACATAATACGTAATGTAGTATTAAATTATAACCCAAAATATAAAATAAACATCCACGATTCCATGCTGATATAAATAAATGCTTGAATACATAAATAAAGAGGGGAGAACAGTCAAATCCCTTGTGTTGAATAATTCAAAATAATTTATGTAGATATTCTACCCTCAAGGAATTGGGACATAACTCCACTACTTAGTCATGGCTGTGCATCAGGACTTTGTTCCAAAAAGTACATTTAGAAAGGGAGTGAAGACTAAGTTTACAGTGGAGAAAATCAGCAAGCACCACCTCAGGCAGTTCATGGAGATTAACATCAACCATGATGTCTTGTTGATATGGTGGATCTTGATACCGTGATGGGAATGCTGCTCTACCTCTGTGAGCTTCCTCCCCAAACCTGCAACTCTAGTCATAACATGAGAAAAACATGAAACAAATTCCAAAAAATGATTTTCTAAAAAGTAAAAATGAAATTCCACTTGCCATTGACTTTGAAGACAGCTTTTTCTAATTTTTTTTAGGTTTCCATTATTTTTATTTATTTATTTATTTATTTATTTATTTATTTATTTATTTATTTATTTTTATTGTAAACAAATTGGATGCATTTTGATTCTCTGTACATGGAGTAAAGGCATACCATTCATGTAATCATAAATTTAGACAGGGCAATGTTGTTTGATTCATTCTGCCATTTTTCCCCCTTCCTCCCACCCCACCCACCCCTCTTTTCCCTCTATACAGTCCTTCCTTCCTCCATTCTTGCCCCCTTCCCTAACCCTAACCCTAAACCTAACCCTAACCCTAACATTAACCCTTCCCACCCCCCATTATATGTCATCATCCGCTTATCAGCAAGATCATTCATCCTTTGGTTTTTTGAGATTGGCTTATCTCACTTAGCATGATATTCTCCAATTTCATCCATTTGCCTGCAAATGCCATAATTTTATCATTCTTTATGGCAGAGTAATATTCCATTATATATATATGCCACAGTTTCTTTATCCATTCATCAATTGAAGGACATCTAGGTTGGTTCCACAATCTGGCTCTGGTGAATTGAGCAGCAATAAACATTGATGTGGCTATATCTCTGAAGTATGCTGATTTTAAGTCCTTTGGGTATAGGTCAAGGAGTGGGATAGAAGGGTCAAATGGTGGTTCCATTCCAAACTTTCTGAGGAATCTCCATACTGCTTTCCAGAGTGGCTGCACTAATTTGCAACCCCACCAGCAATGTATGAGTGTACCTTTTTCCCCACATCCTCTCCAACACCTATTGGTGTTGCTTGTGTTCTTGATAATCGCCATTCTAATTGAGGTGAGATTTGCTGATGACATGATTATATATTTAGAGGAACCTGGAAATTCCACCAGGAAACTTTTAGAACTCATAAGTGAATTCAGTAAAGTAGCAGGTTACAAGATCAATGCTCATAAATCCAATGCATTTTTATACATAAGTGATGAATCTTCAGAAAGAGAAGTTAGGAAAACTACCCCATTCACAATAGCCTCGAAAAAAATAAAATACTTGGGAATCAATCTAACAAAAGAGGTGAAAGACCTCTACAATGAGAACTACAGAACACTAAAGAAAGAAATTAAAGAAAACCTTAGAAGGTGGAAAGATCTCCCATGTTCTTGGATAGGAAGAATTAATATTGTCAAAATGGCCATACTACCAAAAGTGCTATACAGATTCAATGCAATTCCAATTAAAATCCCAATGATGTACCTTACAGAAATAGAGCAAGCAATTATGAAATTCATCTGGAAGAATAAGAAACCCAGAATAGCTAAAGCAATCCTCAGCAGAAAGAGCGAAGTGGGGGGTATGGCAATACAAGATCTTCAACTCTACTACAAAGCAATAGTAACAAAAACAGCATGTTATTGGTACCAAAATAGACAGGTAGATCAATGGTACAGAATAGATAACATGGACATAAATCTAATTTTTTTTATCAACTTTTACCTAGTAGAATGTAAAGTCTTTGTATCACCTCCCTTGAATAAGTATTCATGTGAATATATAACAAATATTATGATTTCATTATATGGATGACTGTAACAAAACTTCTCAATCTCAGGGGCTTAACAGAGGCACTTTGTCAGGACCATTGTAAACAGATATACATCTCTGTTTTCAAACGAACATCAGTTGAGAAAAGAGCTATAAATCATTAAATAGTCATAACATCTTTACTTTTTTTGTCACTGTAGTGGGAGATTTCAGTCTACAAGTTAGAAGGCCTTTCTAGTTTAGGAAATTGTCTTAGGGGTAGGTCAAATGTTTACTACATTTGAAAATGAGGATGCCAATGGTGATAAATAACTTGATTTGGTAAATTTCTATTGCTTTTTTCAACTTTCATTTCTTCTCATGAGATGGGGGAATAAGTACAAAATCAACAACAAAATAACACAGCTTAATTTCCTAAACTAGAGTTGGTTATACAGAAAGGAAAATAAAAGAACAATTCCATTCCTTTTCAATCTAGAAATCAAACACTGCAGTTCTCTTATCTCAGTATTTCGGCAGTCTGATTCTTTCTGAGCAAAGATATAATAGCAGTGAACCTTTTGCTAGGGAGACTCATTATACTTATAAAACATTCCATTGTGGTGTCTCCAGTGAGACAGGGAATTGTTTCTTAGGAAATAAGAAATTGGCATTATTTAAAGAAAGAAAGAAATTAGGAAAATTTGATGGCATCAGCATTTCTAATATGGGAAATGCCACAATAAATTCAAAGTAGGAGGTCTTCTAACTGAGGTTTCTGTTATATGGTAGCTTCAAAGACTATTTCTTTTGCAACTTAGAGCTATCTGCCATCCTGCAAACTACAAAAGTTTGAGGACATATATCAAGTATCAAAAATACCTCCAAATTTGTCTTTATTATAATATTTTAATTAAATTTTCTTGAAATTCACTAAAAATTATTTCCAGTTATTGAATCATATGCTTAGTCATTTATTATATATTTACTCCCTGGGCCTCAGATAATAAATTTGCCATTTTAGATATTATAAACTAAATGACATATTGGAATAATTAAAATCAATACAATTGAACCTCTTTCAAAATTTTCATCTCATTTCATTTTAACTCAACATGTATAGTAAGTACCAAAGTTGTTTCATAATACCATAATGCTAACCATATTCAACTTTTATTCTTTATGCTTCCAAAATCCTTTTTAATAAATCTTTTGCCTACCAAACACCATAAAGATGTTTGTATGTATCCTCTGAAGCTGGGCACTATGGTGCACACCTGTAATCCCAACATCTCTAGAGGCTGAGGCAGGAGGGTCACGAGTTCAAAGTCAGCCTCAGCAACTTAGTGAAGCCCTAAGCAACTCAGTGAGACCCTGTCTCTTGTAAAAATATAAAAAAAGGGCTGGGGATGTTGCTCAGTGGTTAAGCACCCCTGGGTTCAATCCCAGGTATTAAAAAAAGAATATATATATATATATTTATACATATATACATTTATTTATTTATATATTTTTATATATATATTTATCTTCTGAAAATTTCACTAATGTATATTTTATATTTGGATCTTTAACCCACCTGCAATTGTGAGGGTTATATGGTAGGTCTTCAAAAATGGTCTCTGCCATTACTTTTGCCATTAAAGATGAGTTTCTCTCTGGACTTTATTCCATTCAAGTGGAATATTTATTTTTCTTTGTGACAACATGGTACTGTTTTGCTATTTATAGTTTACAATATATCTTGATATCTAGTAGTGTAAATTGTTCAACTTTACTCTTCCTGTTAAAGATTGCTCCGGATATTTTTGATCCTATGTAGTTTGCAGTCAATCGAATCATTGCTTTCTTCTTCCTTCCATTGTAGTAATAGTATATATACTTTGCTTTGCTGCGGTCTGTCGGCTGCCAAGGTATATTTTACTTGACTTTGACCTTGGCTTATGACTTGATTTTTTTTGATAGGACAGTGGCAGATATGAGGTAAGCAAGACTTCAGACCTACTTGCCTAATTGCTTAATCTCTCTCTTGCTTCCTCATGTTGTCATGAAAGGATCTTATGTTAGGTGGATGCTTCCTTCCAGATGGGGTTCTGAATAAGCAGATAGATCAAAGCTGTCCCAGATGATTTACAAACCTGAAACTAAGCAAAATCACTCCAGGCCAGTCTGCCAACATGCCAATGTGAGAGTAAATGCTTGATTATCTTTTAAAAATATATTTAATTCTCATTTAATTTGTTTTAAATTATATTAGAATAGTTTTATATTTATAGAAAAAAAAATGGAGCTAAAAACATTTACAGAGTTCCCAGATACACAGTTTCCCCTATTAATATCTTATGCGAATCTTCGAGACACATGAATCAGACCAAACCAATCCAGTAGATTTTCCTACCAGATATAAACAGTATAAAGTTGATATTTCATGCTTATTGACTTTTAACTCGGTTTTCTTTATTCTTTCTGAAAACACATTTTTACAACTTTAGAATTTTTTGAAAGTCTTTATTTTAGAATAATTTTAGATTAACAGAAAAGTTTCCAAGTTAGTACAGAGTTCCCACCCCAGGTAGACCTTTTCTATCACCTTGACAGTTTTCAGGAGTATGGCTGAGGCATTGAGGAGTATTGTTGGGGTAGAATTCTCTCTTTAGAATTTGTGTGATGTTTTCTTCATCATGAGAAGGGGCCAGGCATGGTGGTGCACACCTGTAATTCCAGCGACTTGGGAGGCTGTGGCAAGAGGATTGCAAATTCAAAGCCAGCCTTAGCAACTTAGTGAAACCCTATCTCAAAATTAAAAAAAAAAAAAAAAATGGGGTTGGGGATGTGGTTCAGTGGTTAAGCGACCATAAATTCAATCCCTGGTACAAAAAAAAAAAAAAAAAGAAAAGAAAAAAAAATGGGGTTATGGGTTTGAGGGGTAGAAAAAATACATAGATAGAATCACACTCATCCCATTATATTAAAATAAGTACTGTCAACACGACTTCTCACTGTTGATGCTAACCTTGTTGACTTGTCTAAGGTGGTGCTCTACATTACAATTATTCTTTATTTCTCCTCCATTCTCGTACTCTCTGGAAGGAAGTCTCAATTCATCACTGACACTAAAGAACTTGTAGTTATACTTCTCCTTAAAGAGGAAGTCTTTACATAAATGAACTGATTATTTTTCTGCGCCAATGTGTCTGTTCTCCTCAGTTTATTTATCAATCATTGTTCTCTCTTTGTTTCTACAATCTCAACTGTTTTTATTTTTTATTTGTTCTTTTTAGATATATGAGTATAACTTATTCTAATTAGGATCCCATTCTTGAGGTTGTACATAATGCAGAGTTTCACTGGTGGTGTATTCATATATGGAAACAGGAAAGCTACATCCATCATTTATTTCTAACAGCTTGAACTCATGAATATTTACTTGTCATAAACTGTGCTGCTTATCTTATTCCAGCATTGACCACTGAGAGTTCTTCGACTTAGCTCCTGTGTTTCATTGAAATAAACTCATCATTGTGGGTTTTGCTGTGTTTTTGTTTTGTTGTTGTTGGTGGTGGTGGTGGTTTTTTGCACTTCCTTACTTTCTGGAACCACTAGATGTAGTTGGTCATTGCTACTGAGTGTCACTGCTTCTAGGCCTATTCAGACAACAGAGCCAGAAATATGTGTCTACTAACCTGTGTATACATTTACATATATATATTTCTATATGTAACCATTTGTATTTATATTGAGCAAAACTTGAGATCATAACGATGCCTCCAGCTTTATTCTAGTACCATGTGGATTCTTCTAGACTTCTCCCTTTTTATTTTTTAAGAGTCCATCTCTTTATTTATACTTTCCATCATCTTCTTGTTGTCTCCTTTTCCTATTAGACTCCTTGGTGTATTAACTATAATTATCTTAAATTTCAGTTCTCATGAATCCCTGTCATATCTGATTGTGATGATTGCTTGATTGCTTTGTGTCTTTAGGGTGTTTTTCTTTTGTTATTGGTTAGTTGGTAGCTTTATTGATTGGTTTTATTACCCATTGGTATATCTGGTAATTGATGAAAACTGAAAGTGTTGTATTAAGTAGTCAGGACTGAGGTAGTAGGTGGGTACTAAGGGTATTTATATTAATCCGGATAAAGTTTGGATTTGTTAATGCTTTGTTAGAACTGTAGGTGTTTAAGAGTCATGGAATTCCCGAAATGTCTTTCTTGATTTGGACTTTCCTAAAAAGACTCCCTCCTGTTTCTTGAAGCTTTTCAGTTGAAACTCACTATTATACTTCGGGCCTTCCTAATGCAATGGTAAGGTGTGTAAGGTGGAGAACATTCTATAATCTTCGACCTTTTAGTTGGGTTGGGACAAGCCATTGTGTGGTAGTAACTGCCCACCCCATTCCATCAAAGGATCCTTACTCCAAGCCCTGTTGAAGTATTCAAGTATTTTCTTGAAACCCTCAACCCTGTTGACTGTGTAGATTGTTCCCCACTTAGAAGAGACAGGAAAACTAGAGGGTCTTCTAATGAGTCTTTCCCCCAAATGAGGGAAGACTCTAAAAAGGGATTTATTCCTGGACAGTTGGAAAAGTCTTCCACTATTACACTTCCCCTCCCTTGCCAGAGCCACAAGAGCCAAAATTTTTAGATCTTCAATAAAAACCTGGTGGGATTCCCAAAGGTAAAGCCAACAAAGTGTGATTCCCCCAAGACTGTGGCCCCATTCAAGTCCACAGTAATTCATGAAAACTACCATTTAATTATCCCTTCCAGATTGTAACTTCAGCAGATTCTGCTCTAAGGGAAAACATTTAACTGTGACTTTCTAGTTTTCTTTTTTTTTTTTTTTATTGTAAACAAATGGGATACATGTTTCTCTGTCTGTACACGGCGCAAAGGCATACCATTTGTGCAATCATAAACCTACATAGGGTAATGTTGTTTGATTCGTTCTGTTATTTTTTCCCTTCCCCGCCACCCCTCCCACCCCTCTTTTCCCTCTATACAGTCCTTCCTTCCTCCATTCTTGCCCCCCTCCCTAACCCTAACTCTAACCCTAACACTAACCCCAACCACCCCCCATTATGTGTCATCATCCACTTATTAGCGATATATTCTTCCTTTGGTTTTTTGAGATTGGCTTATCTCACTTAGCATGATATTCTCCAATTTCATCCATTTGCCTGCAAATGCCATAATTTTATCATTCTTTATGGCTGAGTAATATTCCATTGTATATATATACCACAGTTTCTTTATCCATTCATCAATTGAAGGAAATCTATGTTGGTTCCACAATCTGGCTATTGTGAACTGAGCAGCTATGAACATTGATGTGGCTGTATCTCTGTAGTATGCTGATTTTAAGTCCTTTGGGTATAGGCCAAGGAGTGGGATAGCTGGGTCAAATGTTGGTTCCATTCCAAGTTTTCTAAGGAATCTCCATACTGCTTTCCAGATGGTTACACCAATTTGCAGCCCCACCAGCAATGTACGAGTGTACCTTTTTCCCCACATCCTCTCCAACACCTATTGTTGCTTGTATTCTAGATAATCGCCATTCTAATTGGGGTGAGATGGAATCTTAGGGTAGTTTTGATTTGCATTTCTCTCATTACTAGAGAACATTTTTTCATATATCTGTTAGTTGCTTGTAGATCTTTTTCTGTGAAGTGTCTGCTCATTTCCTTAGCCTATTTATTGACTGCATTATTTGTAATCTTGGTGTAAAGTTTTTTTGAGTTCTTTATAGATTCTGAGTTTAGTTCTCTGTCTGAAGTGTGCGTGGCAAAGATTTTCTCCCACTCTGTAGGCTCTCTCTTCACATCGTTGATTGTTTCTTTTGCTGAGAAAAAACTTTTATTTTGAATCTAGCTCAATGATTGATTCCTGCTTTTATGTCTTGTGCTTTGGGAGTCATATTAAGGAAGTCTAGTGCTAAGCCGACATGATGAAGATTTAGACCTACTTTTTCTTCTGTTAGATGCAGGGTCTCTGGTCTAATTCCTAGGTTCTTGATCCATTTTTAGTTGAGTTTTGTGCAGGATGAGAGGTAGGGATTCAGTTTCATTTTACTGCATATGGATTTCCAGTTTTCCTACCACCATTTATTGAAGAGGCTATCTTTTCTCCATTGTATGCTTTTGGCACCTTTGTCTAGTATGAGATAACTGTATTTATGTGTATCTGTGTCCTCTATTCTGTACCATTGGTCTACCTGTCTATTTTGGTACCAATATCATGCCATTTTTGTTACTATGGCTCTGTAGTATAGTTGAAGATTTCAGGGGCTACTATCCCATGAAGCCTCACTTCTCTAAGATATTCAAGAAAAGTTACTGATTTTCAGTTGTTACAATTCGTTCTTATCTTAAGGATAGGGGTAATGACTTCTAAGTGCTCTATATGACAAAGTGGAATTAGGAGGAAGGCTTTCTCTTTTATGGCTCTTAACTTTTAGATAATTTCATATGCAGTCATAATATAGAAGAACTAAGTAGACATTTTATATAAATGTCACATAAATCATGTATGTGAACACACACCCATAAACACACACATTTTTTTTTTTTTGGTATTAGGTATTGAACATTGAACCCACCAGAGTTTTATCACTGAGCTACATTCCCAGTTCTATTTTTTTAAGTTCTTTATACTTTTTAGTGAGACAGGATCTCAATACATTGCCAAGAATGTCTCAAACTTTGGATCTTCCTGCCTCAGCTACCAGAGTCTCTGGGATTACAGGTGTGTGTCACCATGTCCACTCACATACATGCTTTTTATTTAGATTGCATTAAATGCATAGAAATTATGTGGAGAATTGACATCTTTACAAAATTATTTCAACCAAATCTATAAACATAGTACGTCTTTATTTCTTTAATCACCTTCTATCGTTTCCTGGGTATAATTCTGTAATATTTGGTTTATTATCAGTTGTTTGATTTGTTTTGATATTATTATAAATGGCATTTAGAACTATTTTTTATTTTCCAGACATACCTAGGTATGTATGCAAAAAATTTAAAAATTCATAAAAATTGCTTTTTTAATAAACTCTTAAATGAACTATGTATATACAAAAATATACAAATCATAAGTGTGCAGTTTGATAAATTTTCATAAATCACCACTGTAATCAACATACCAACAGTATATTTACATTTTACAGTATATTTTTCTTGATTTCTAATACCAGAGATTATTCTTGAACTGTTTTCAAAGTTTATAGTAATTGAACAATATTGTGTATATCCTTTCATTTCTATCTTCCTTCTTTAAACATTGCTATGAAATACTCAATTTTGTGAATATGTGGTAATCCCCCACCCTTTGCAGAGTTTATATTCCAAGACTCCCAATAGATGCCTGAAACCATGGATAATAACAAATCTCATAATTTAATGCTCTTTCAATGTTAAGTAAGCATTTATCATGCACTGTGGCTGCACATATTGCTGTTTGGGGTGCAACAGCAAGACTAGCACAAATTTTGATTTTTCTATTTCTCAATTTCACAGATAGAAGATTCATTCTTATCATAGGTCTTAGCAACCTCAGCATACCATTTTTTTCCCCTTATGAAATGAATAACTTTCACTTTTTCAGTTAAAAGATGCACTTTATGGCCTTTCTTTGGCATATCTGAATTGCCAATATCTTATGTTGGGAGGAGCATTTTTAAGTAAAATATGGGTGACTTGAGCACAAACACTGTTACTCTGACAGTCAACCTGATAACTGAGAGGGATGCTGAATGACTAATGGGATACAGTGTGGACACACTGGACAAAGGGAAGATTCACACTCAAGCCAGGATGGAGAGACAATATGGGACTCCTCAGGAAAGCACACAGTTTAAATCTTATGAATTGTTTATTTCTGGGATTTTTCATTGAATATTTTCATACTGTGTCTGACTGTAGCTGATGGAACAACAGAAAGTGAAACCACAGGTAAGGGAAGAATGCTGTACCACAATTAATATGACCTTCCTGATATGGATGAGCAGTTGGGTAGTTGCTAAATTTTGATTATTATAAATAGTGAGTCTAAAATATCACTTATAAATATTTTTTGAGTATGTACACATAATTCTTTTGGGTATATACAAAAGTAGTATAATAATGTTATATTTAGCAATAAACTTCCAGCTGAATGGAGTTTAAAAGGACTGAAGTTTAATTGATCAGTTTCAGGAACTAGATTTCCAAAGCATTTTTATCAGATAGTCCTAAACTCTCCATGAAAGTTCTGACTGGTATCCTCAACAATATTTAGTATTTTTATATGATTGCAGTTTTAAATATAGTGTCCCTTAATAACTAACGAAGTTTGAAACATACATTTACTGGTCATTTGACTAACTTTTTAGTGAAGGAACAATTTAAAATTTTGTCCATTTTTTGCCCACCAACTTCTTATTAATTTGAAGATGCTCTTTTAACATAATTTGGATACGAGTTCTTTGTTGAAATAACATCTTTTTATCTCAGTACTGAGCTTTTAATTTCACTCTTAAAGATGACATTTCTTATGAGACAGGTTTAATTTTAATGCTATTCAATTTACCGATTTTAAATGAATACCTATTTGGGTCCTATATAAGACATTTTTCCTTACTATAATGTTATTAAGATATTGTCTCATTTTTTTTTCTCAAGTTCTTTCTCTAATTGTTATGTATTGTTTGAGGTACATGTCAAAATACATTTTTTCCTGTATGGTTGAATAGGGCACAGCCTCATATATTAATGATTTCTCCACTGCACTACAGGGTTACTTTTAACAGAAACCAGGTGACCACATATATTTTGAATGATTCCTGATTTCTTTATCCTTTTTTGTTTGTTTGATTTATGTGCCTGGTACGTATACCTATACCTTTTAATCACTACATCTTTATATTTGGTCTTAATAGCCACTAGCACAAGTTTTCTAGTTTATTATTATTCAAAACTGTACTTTGTCCATTCCAATTCTTTTGCACTGCCATATAAAATTTTGCTTAAATGGGATTGAATATTAAATCACTTTGGAAATTTGACAGTTTTAAAATATTGAGCTTTTATTCTGTAGCATTTTGCTCTTTCAAAATTCTATCAACAATATTTTAAAATTTTCACTGTAGAGGTCTTTTGTGTTTATCATTAGATTAGACTTGGATGTATTTGATATTTTTGGAACTATAAGTGTTATTTTACTAAAATTAAATTATCTATTTATTTACTTTTGATACTTATTCAGAAGTAAAATTGGTTTTTCTATTAATATATACAATGTTCTAGGTAAATTAATTTATTACTTTTAGTATTATTTCTGTATTTTGAATTTCCTGCTTATCAAATTAGGTTAACTTCAAATAACACAATTTTTTTTAGCATTTAGCTTTTATACATTTATTTTTCTTGTCTTATTACATTGATAAGGACCTCTAGCCCATGACTACACACTTGTATTATCCAAATTTTTAAAGAGACAACTAACAATTTTTATCAAGAACATTGTTCATTATTATTATTTTGAGTGGGTATCTTTATCAGATTTTTTTTTTTTTTAGGACTGGGCTATGGAGACTGAACCCAGGTCTACTCTATCACTGAGCTACATCTCCAGTCCGTTTTATTTTGCGACAGTCTTCCTAGGTTTCAGAAACTGACCTCAAACTTGTGATCCCCCTGCTTAGCCTTCTGAGTTGCTAGGATCACAGGTGTGTGCTACCATTCACAGCTTAATGGCTTCTTTTTAATCATGAATGAAAGTAAAATTTTTATTTAAGGATCTTTCCTCATTAATTGATGTGATTTTCTTTGTTCTGTTACTGTGGTGAATTATCTGAATTGATTTTGAATGTTAAACCAATGTTGTATTTCTCAATAAATTCAATGTCATCATATATATCATCTTATATGTTGCTGAAGATTTTCCAAAACAACAATGAAGGAGTTACAGTTAATCCATTTCAATATCCTCCCCCCTGAATAACATTTAAAAACTTATTTCAGTGCTACTGTCTTCTGTCTTTACTACGATGCGTATGATACTAACTACAGTTTCATTGCTCAGAGTGTCAGAATTCTTCTAGCTTCTTGATTTGTATGACCCCCATGTAATTCCCTTGGGAAAAGACTAAACATTCTCTCCTTATTTCACAGGTGAAAAAAGTTATGGCGTAGTGGGATTAAGCTACATGTCCAACATCAGTCCAAACCCCAAGATCTGGAATCAGACTTTGCTCCTGGGGAATCTGATTCCAGAGCTTGCATGTTTAAGGACTCCATCATATTCTCATGCTGTGTCTTTCTACTGAAATTTCACCTCTAAATGTTTTCAACAACTTATTTAGAGTATTCAATAAGTTTTCCTGATTTCCTGACTCACTATTGTTTCTCATACACTGGATTTATTTGTCTCCCTGCTGGATCATGTCCACTGTCATATTTTTTAAAGAAAGTCTAGTTGTGATGATTCCCAAATTAGTTCATGTCTACAAGTGTATTTCTTTATTTTCACATTTGAATGATTGTACTGTGAAGTCTAGCAGCACATTTACTTCCCCTGAACTTCCTCCTTGCAGGAATCTGTTCCAAACTTCCAAACACTAGAATCTTTGACTATTTTCTCACATTTTGTCATTCTGAAATTTTGCCATAATATGTCAGGGGATGTTTCTTTCACAATTCATCCTACTCAGCATGACTTTTATCCTGCTGATTGTGGTTTATTTAATCCTAAGAAATTTTCTTTCATTGCTTTGAAAATTTCAGGCTATATATTTAATGTTCTTGCAGCTTCGGGTTTACTTAATGAGTTTATAATAACGTTTGAAAACATTCATATAAAAGAAAGGAAATCCTTCCCAATTTTCTCACTCAATACATCAACTGTTGTCATTTTTCTGCAGTCATCACTTATAAACCAAAGCTGTGGAAGATTTAAATAATTTAAATCCCTTTATATTCAATGCCATGTTTTGCTTTTATCTTATTGCATGTTTTATATCATATAATATCACAGAGCATTAGTAACCATTTAAAGGCTTATTGTATTCTATTAAGTTGTCAAAATTTTCTTAAGCTACAGAAAAGATGATTCTGGAGAGATAATCATGTTCTCACATTTGATTTAACAAACCGCACCCCTTTTATTAAACTGAGGGATTTATAGCCAAGTCAGAATGCAAAGGTATCAGAGAAGTGGAAATTTTAAAAAAGAAAAAAAACTTTGACTTCATTTTATCAGGTGCAAAAAATAAAAACACTTTAACTTATGGCCAGAGCCTCCAGGACACCCTATACTCAGAAGAGCCCCAAACCTGGTTTGACGTTATTGCATCCAAATTTTCAAATTATTAATCAATTTTGAAAAGGAAGCTCTGTGTTGTATCTTGTGCTTGGGCTCTGCAGATTATGTAGCCTGTCCTGATAGAAGTTTTAGTCAGAATTCCTAGTCATTATAAGTCTAGACCTTATAATGACTGCCTTAAAAAAGAATTCTGTGTTGATCTTTGCTCATCAGTTGAAATGGAATCCCTCCCTCACACCCGTAGGGCTCCAACATCAGGAACAAAGAGAGCAGGATCTCTCCATGAAGATCTAGATTCATTTACCAGATGCAGAGGGAGCTGGTAGAGAGCATCACTGATCTTTCCCAAGACCTTTGAAAGGGCAGAGTTTACCACGTTATGAGGTGTTAAAGTTTCCTAAAGAGGAAAAAAAAATATTTTCCTATAATTTCAAAATTGTGAAGGGCTGTCAATAGGAAAGAGCTTCAACTGATTCAGGATTGTAGCAGGTATGAAACTGGGACAGAGTGTGAAAGCAAGAAGCCAATGTATTTGAGCAGAATTGAGTTTAATCTGTTTTAAAATAAGGATTACTTAAAAATTAGAACCAGATGACTTGAGATGTAGTAAATGTCATGTCATTGGTAATATCCCACCAGGCAATGACTGGATAAATATCCACAAGGAAGAGATTTTTTAAATAGGAAATTTAAAATGTTGCTTCATGGGAGATGAATAAACCAACTTTCTTTTGTGATTTATTTGATGTTTTTTCTTAAAGGGATCTTCTTATGGATCTATTATCGTAAACATTTTTTCTGTAATTTTAGGCTTAATATTTAAATAATCTTTCAATGCCTACCTCTAAAGTAGTGGCTATACCCATGTTCAACTATCAATCTATGTACCTATCTATTAATCTTAATTTTATTGAATATATAAAAAGCTGTTACCAGGTGTTTATTATTGCACAGTGCTGGGGTGAAATTTAAACCATGAACATAACATCTTACTTGGTCATATTAGATACTACTGTTATCCCACTTTACAGAGAAGAAATGAGGTTTTGGTAGATTTATTATGCTCATAGATAACCAGATAGTGGGCTTCAGAATTTGATTCAGACCCACAAGCCATCTGGTCATAGAACTAGGATTCTTAAACTGAAATATATATTGTCTAACATGTCTTAATTTGTTGCTCTGCATTTATACACATTCAAAATGGCAAACCTACTGCTATTTCCTTAGTCACCTGACAAAGCTGTATTAGAAAGATATTTAACATCACATCTGTCTGATTGCTGTGCTGTGATGTCACTTATGACAGAAACTCTGCGGGATAGGTATAGCTTATTATGCTCACCATGGACACAGCAACAGAGGGTCTAGGGGTTAAATGATTTTCCTAAGAGTCCATGACTAGTCACCTAGCAGTTTTCAAGAATGCAACACACCGTTATTAACTATTGTCAATTTGGCATACAATACATCTCTTGAATTTATTCCTAAAGTTTTTCCAAATGCCTAAGAGAGTATATTTTAGTTATTCTCACCACAAAGCATAACAAATGTATGAGGTAATACATACATTAGTTAACAATTAACTCAATGCAGTCATTCTATAATGTAAACACATTTTAAAACATCATGTTGGACTTGATAGCAATACATAATGTTGTCTATTGAAATAAATAGACATTTTAAATACATAAAATAAAACTCATAAATACATACAGATTGTCAAATTATTTTTATTTTATAGTAATGAAAATTTTATAGTAATGAAATTCTATCATATAAGTCAAATATATGATAAAAGCAACCACCTTGTACATTTCAGGAAAAAAATGCTATTTGATATTTGTACAATTATTTGCTTAAATAGAAAATAACTGCTTATCTTTGGTTTATGATTTTTGTTTGCATGGTTTGTACTCTGCTCAAAAGAGACTGCCAAAAAGAAAACCACAGATCTGATAAAAGAGAGAATTTCTTATACATATGTGCTACCATTATCCCATAAACCTCAGAGAAGAAACCTGAGGTTTAGATAGGTTTATCATGCTCATAGATAGCCAGCTGGTAAAGAGAGGCATTGTATGCTACCTGAGGGAAAGAGTAAGCCTCAAATCTGCTTGAAAAAAATCAAAACTCAAAGGGATCATAAATGTTATAGGCATTTACATTCCTGTATATTAAGCAACAAATGAATTATGTTTACTTTTATATAACTCTTTTTAAACAGTAAATTGAAATACATACTAATATTTTTAAATGCTTAGTAAGTGATTTGTGGTGGAGACTAAGGCATGAGAATGGAATCACACTGAGGAAAATATTAAGACTTAAAATCAGGATGTAAGTGCTGAAAAGTTCGGTGGCATCAATATTCCTGGCATCCGTCCTACATCTTTGCTCAGTCCTGACCTCAGTGGTTTGCTCCATGGTCTTCTGTCTCGGACATTGAGTTATCCACAGTTTCACAGCATAGCCACATGGAATCAGGACAGTCCTGTTCCTGAAAGTTTGGCCACCTTCAATGAAGGTCTCACCCACGGGATTCCTTTTCTTCTCCTTCCTTCTGGCCCTTTGTACCTTTTGCTGCCGGGATGCTCTGAGAAGCTGCGTGGCTTTGCTCCAGAACTCTCCCTTTCTTCCTGTATTTCCATGTTGAAGTATCTTTCTTACTGAAATCACCTCACTTTCCCCCCTTTCACTTTCCTAATTTCACTGAACAATTCTATAGAGTTGGATTTACAAGTACTGAATCTGCCTTCTTTCCATGATGTTGCATAGTATAAAAGAGATTCCTTAATTTATACATCAGTTTGCCACTAAACAGATGATTATTTTAAATTAACACCGTCTATTTCTTTACTTTTCCTTGAGGAAAATGCCCAGAGGACTGTTTAAGACTGTTGGGCCTGGCATACAAATCCTGTACCTGGGGTTAATGACCAGTTTCCTCAAGCTACAAATCCTTACCATTTCACTTCTGCGTCGTGGAGTGCATGGACTTTATATAGATGCAGAAAAGGGTTTGCACGTTCCCAGAATGAAGGTATTTGTACCATTTATTATACTATTTATATTTGTTGCACCTCCTTCCATCCAGGGAGAGAGACCCTATTAAGAGCCCTGTCAAAACTGCAGGTGTGCCAAAGGCTCCTGCAAACAGCAGGAGCAGGCTTTATAGCATTTCCTCAAGACTGCTTCGGATCACTTTTCAGTGTGTAAAACCGGATTTTCATTAATGGCACTAATGACACGCTAATGGGGACAGAAAGCACACCCAATGCCAGAGGCAGAGCAAGTGAGGCTGCAAAGAGGCCAGCCTGAGCTGCTGCAAGATGAAATACTGCAGGGTGTTGATACACTGCATTTCTTCTCAAATACCTGGCAGGTCCAGGACCTTCTTGTTAAATGGGTTGCTTTTGAGGCTGAGCAGGAGCAGATCCAGTTACAGTTTTTCACGTAAGGACAAAACAAGGAGAGGGAATAAGCTCAGGGTTGAGACATTTGCAAGCTGCAGCTGTTTTTCATGGCTGGAGGTTCTGAAGACTTATGAGCTGACACATTACCCTGGACATTACGATGCATTGACCTCTCCGCTCTTTTCCCTCCCTGGAGTGGTGTTCAAGGCTACTGTTTGACACAGGAGCCACTGAGGACTGTATCAAAGCAGTGGCCCCATCACAACTCATCACTTTTAAAACACACACAATCTGCTTTAACTGGAAAAGTGGAGGAATGATTTGAAAATCCTGGCCTTTCCTCCAGGGAGGGAGTTCAGGTGGTCAGGAGCCCCTGATTCTTAAAGCAGCTCTTTGTGGTAGGTGAGTATAGTTTTCAAACAAATGGTGTAAGAGCGGAGGAAGCTGGAGAAGATGGATGGAGATGGATTAGTTGGACTTTCTTCTCATTGTGTAATCCATCAGCACAGGAAAAAGCACACTTCACATTATTCTCAATGTCTTTGATCTTCTTAAGGGATGTTGGGAGAAATTCTGACCTTGACAGTCTACTTGATTGTTTATAATATTATCAACATTTAACAGGCTACTTTTCAGAGTGGGTGGTTAATCACAGAACTAGGACTATGTCTTAAAAATCGGCTCCAAAGGCATAGCAACAGCAAGGCAATACACCATCACTTTCCCTCCCTTTGCTAAAGCAAAAGAAGTCTGCACCCTAGGAAAAGCTCATTATCATTCCTGATCTTAGTCAAAGTCTTCCTTTCAAAGGAAAATGATGCATAGGGAAATTGAATAACTTGTCCAGAATCACATAGGCGTTTGAGCCAAAACTACAAACCTGGTCTCCTAACTTTCCATCTAGTACCTTTCTGTTCATTGCTTTTGAAGAAAATTCCTTTGAGCTATTTTTGCTGCACAAGTTGTCTGAAATGAACAGCCTCTTTGGTAGCTATAGGACCAGCTTCCTGTCAGTAGCTCATGGTCCTACCTCTGTTGCATTTGACATAGTTAATTCTCCTGGATGTCACATCTCTCCCTTACACTAACCTCAAGTCAAAGGCTAGAACCACTGATCATTCTCTTGGTCACATTTCAATGAAACCCACAGAATATCTAACAGAATGTTCTTCCTAATATGCAATTCTAGAGAACTGGAACTTTGTTCCCTTTCAGTACTCCAACTGGATGACCCCTTCGAGTTTTATACCGTGGATCTTTTATCAAATAAATTTTCTCATCTTCATATTTATATCATCAAATGACCAAGAATTCTTTGTCCTTCATTTGTACACAATGGCCATTTTTATGTCAGTGCAAGAAACTGAACTGGCTAAGCTGAAATAATACACATAATCAAGCAATCAGAGTCATCCATTTCAGCAGATTTTTTTTTTTTTCATTATTCTATCATCTAGATTTTGACTTGGCTGGTACAGAAGTGTGGCCACAGAATGGGCCCTAACATGTGCGCATTCTTAAGATTTCCCCTTGTGGTAGGTGAGTAGTTATCTCTGTAGCAGTGTGCTGATATAAAGCTACTTAAATATGCCTGTTAGGACTGATGGGAATTAGGTGGTAATATTGAATAAATTAATGTATCTTGAAGAGCCAGAATAAAATGATTGAAGAATCAAAGGCATGAGTCACTGAGGAGGGGAGAGAGTTTACAAATCACTTTTCCTGCTGCTTGGAGTTGAGAGGACCAAATGAGGTATTAAGAATGGAAATACTGCTAGGCACAGTGGTGCATGCCTATAATCCCAGCAACTCCAGAGGCTGATGCAGGAGAATCACGAGTTCAAAGTCAACCTCAGCAAAAGTGAGGCACTAAACAATTCAGTGAGACTCTGTCTTTAAATAAAATACAAAATAGGGCTGGAGATGTGACTCAGTGTTCAAGTGTCCCTGAGTTCAATCCCTCGTACCCCCCCAACAAAAAAAAGGAATGGAAATATTTGTAGAATACGACAGTTTTTATATAAATGTATATATCATCAAATTAGATTTTTAAATAAATAAGAATATTAGAAATTGCTTTATCTTTGAATAAAATGCCTAGCCTTTCCATAACTGGTAGTCTGAATTAAAAATCAGCGCGAGTCCAGATTCTCATAGTACATTATATCAGTTAACTATTACAATACTAATTGTACATGCAACCACAAAATTTCAGCAGCATACATTTACTTCTGTAAAACACCATTGATTTAGGCTGGGCTTGCCCAGACATCTATAACCCAACTCTTTCACTCAGACACATCCAGGCTGGCTCTGCTCTATGTATCTCTAATTTTCTTAGTACCAGTAAGTTTTGTTAAACACGGCTTTTCGTCATAATGCCAGAGATAAAAGAATGAGTCAGCAAATATCACAAAGAAAATCACATTGCCAAGACAAGTGTCAAGAGGTGGAGCAGGTCACCACGTCCATGTGAGAGGTCCTTGCACATTGACATAGCAAAAAGCAAAAACAGAGAAGGATAAAAGTCTGGGTCAACTGTTGTAATTTACCATATGTACATGCAATTGAAATCATTAGCAGAAACAATGGATTAACTGAAAATAAGGCACCATAAATGAATCTTAATAATATTGATATAGCTTAGTTATATGTAAAGCAGTATTAGTATAAATTATATTATTATATAAATATAAACAACACCAATTATAAAAATTTTAAATGGACATACTCATAGAGTAACACATTCAAAATCAAACATCCCCACTAAACATACTAAAATAGTTATCTGTGGGGAAAGGCGGCTGGAAGAGGTTGTGGCAAAGATACAGGAAACTGCCTTTTAAAAAACCATTTGTATATACCCTAAAACTAGAGACATTTGCAATTTTGAATCACAGGTCATTTATTAATTCCAATTTTAGGCCAATGAAAGAAATAGACTTGGTTCAAAGGAAACTATGTTTGTGGTTGATATTTTTATTTTATTAATGGGAACCAAGAACAAACTGGTTATTTAGGGGTGCTGAACAGTGTTGTCATGTTACCTACAAAATAATTATAATTAGGTGAAGTTTTTTTTTCTATCATTTTATCTTACATTAAATACTGCGTCAAAGGTTGCAAATTTTTTTCTTATTTCTTAACTCATCAAATCCTCATAACAATGTTCTATGGTTAGCAAAGTTGGTTATGAACTCAAAAACAAAATTATGATAGACTTGCCTTGGATTAGACCTCTCTTTCTCATGGTTCTTATTAAAAGTCTAGGCAAAATCACTGGACCCTAAGAAATACACATACTTGAGTCCAACTGTCAAATTCTAAATTGACAGAAATAGATGTACTAATTTTCTTATAGACAGATCAAGGGTTGCCCAGATTAAGCATTATTTCTAGGTATGTCTGTGAGGTGTTTCTGGATAAGATTGACACTTGGCTCACTGGACTCAATGAAGTAGATTACTCTCCCCTCTGTGGATAAGCATCATCTAGTCCTTTGGTGATCTGAATAGAAACAAGATTGAAGAAGAAAGAATTCACCCCTTTTTTTCCTTTCTTGCTGCTTCCCTCATCAGCTGAACTTAAGGGTGAGATTTACAGGATCAACTCTCCGCATTCACAGGCCTTCAGACGGAGGTAGGGTTACACCAAACACTTTCCTGGGTCTGTGCCTTGCAGATAGTAGACTATGGGAATTCAGAGCCTCCCTAATTACAAGAGTTAATACCCCATAATAAATTTATCTATCTACCTATCATTTATCTACCTACCTACCTACCAATCATAGATCTATCTGTCCATCTGGCAATCATCTGATGTTCTATTGGTTGGTTCTGGAAGACCCTAACTAATATACTGGAGTGGTCCCCAGACATCTGTATTTTTCCAAAATATTCTCTTTAGAAATTTTGATGTGCTCCAAGAATCAAGAATTCTAGACCCAGACATGCTTCATCTCAAAGGCACAAGTCATTTGAAAGTCAACACATTTTGTCAGTTTTTCCCATTTTTCCATTTTCTCTCCCTTTAATACCTTTACAGTGGGGTAGATGCTTCTAACCCCATGACTTATCATCTCCTTTGATAGTTGGCCCCATTTCATTCTTGACATGAGATTCAGTTAATTTATGTCTGTCTACTTGCTTCCTAGAGGATTAGGCAAAGTTATTTAAGAGGAACAGGCAGAGACATTGCTGTCTTGTCTTTGACAACAAAGTAAAACAGTGAACTTTCTAGTTACATCATGGTGAGCACTTTGAACCTTTAAAAGCATGCTCATCTTCTGCAGATATGATCTCATGGTGACCTGGTAAGATATTTCAACTTTTAGTCTAGAGAGCTTGGTGACAGTCCTGGCTGTACCAATTATCATTTCAATAACTTGGAATAAGCATATTAGTTCGTGACTTGGCCTGCCCATGAATAGTTAATAATAGATATACAGTTAGTTCTTCTCCAAGACTTGTTTCAGAAACAAATTTGTGTCAATGCAATTGACATATTATGGAAGAATTTGAGCACGACATAAATTCTGTGCAGGATTTCATCTTTGGGAAACATTATGTGCATACAAAAAACCATGCCCAACTGAATTGAACTGTGCAGAAATAGAATAAATGCATGGAAGCATACACCTCAACTATCTACTGGTGACCTCAGCTCATGCTGAGTTAAGAACCACAATTCATATCTAGTGTTACTATTTCTGATTTCAAACAGCCCTCTTTCTACCCTTCTCAACTCAAGCAATCTTTTGATATCCCTATCCACAAACAATCCAGGTCTTTTCTAAAGTGTCATGTTTATTGTAATGTTTAAGTAACAACAAGTCTAAATTTCAGAACTAATTGACATGCCATCCTGCAAAGGCAGCCAAAATAGCCAAATCTGGGAGTGTTCCTGTGAGCCACAAGGTGAGTAGATGCTTGGCTTACCTGCCTGCATCCTTGTCTCCTATCGCCTTCAGTTACTCATGCCTTAGGAATAAATCAATGTGAAATCGACACTGAACTTAGGATATGCCTACAGTCTCACCCAGTTTTGAAACAGGAACTATCTCAAAGAATAACCTAGCACTGTTTTCGTAATTCTTTGGATCTGATTCTTTTTAAAATGAAGGCAGTGGAAGGAATGAGCTCCAAACCTTACAATTGGAAATCGCAACTGGTGATTTCACTGTAAGTCACTGGTGTTTTGGTATCAATATTGAAAATGTTGAGAAGCAAAAATGCTGAAGTGGTTATGTCTTCTCCAAATGGATACTTAATGTCCATTCTCTACTCTTCAGTAACATTAGAGTTAAACCTTATGTACCCTGTAAAGTAACAAAAGTTAAAAAAAAAAAGTGTGGGGGGGGATCTTTATCCTCTGTTATTGTTTAGTGACTCAGTCACTCCCAGCAAAAGCAGTTAATCTTCATAGTGAAAAAGGAGCTTACTGGTTGAAACATCCTCAGGGGACATGGAAGAAGCAAAAGAGTAATTGAAAAGAGTGACACAGGATGACTGATATGATTAACTTATAGTTTCTAAAGATTGCTATATAAGATTTGCAATGAAATTACTGTATTAATCTCTGTAGAAGCTCTGAGAAGGAGAGTACTCAGTTTTAATGCAAACTCACAGCATGATCCAAAAGTTCCTTCAATCTGTGTTCCCTTTTTCTTTTCTGTAAAATGATCCATCTAAAAATGTCCTACTTTGTGAGGTGGTAACAAGACTATCCATGAAGTATCTGCAAAGCCCTCAGGAAAAGTGAATCATAGTATGACTGTATGATAGTTAGATAGAGACACCAAGAAATTAAGAGCTGACAGATTCATCGGTGAGATAGGACAACTGTTAATGAGTATCATGATCTGTGGACTCTGTGGTCCCAAGTGATCATGACAGGATTCCTGATCTGTACAAAGAACCAGGGAGGACAAGGTGCTTCCTCTTCATGCTCACAGTGGAAAACAGACCTCATTTCTTCACCTCACTCTCTTATGTCCCTCAAATTGTAAAATTGTAAATAAAATGACATTACAACTTCTTGAACTTTTTTCAGGAGTTCATACACGTTAACTTTTTATTTATTTAAAAAAATCAAATTAATCAAAAGTTGCAAAAAATAAGCCCCATAATACTCATCATCCATATTCCTCAATGATTGACATTCTACTGTTTGCTTCCCCTTCTTCTTATACACACACATATATATGGATATATGGATATATGTGCAAATATGTATTACATATACATATTATAAGATTATCTTATTTTGAAAAGACTAATACAGATAATTAAAGCAGCAACAACTTGTTTCACACATAATACCAGGCATTTGCAATCTGAAATAGGCTCAGCTGGCCACTTCTGGTTCTGGCTGGCCTCACTCATGTGTCAGCCATCAGTTGCTTAATTGGGTGGGGCTGACTGGTTCAAGCTGGCTTCCACTGAAATGGCTTATGTCTTCTCTAATGGCCACCCACTGTCCACAACCTGATCTGATCTTGTTCACAAGGCAGCTGGCCAGGATTTTAAGAGAATAAATGGAATCATGCAATACTCTGAAGACCCTGGTTTGAAACTTATGACATCATCGTTCCCATCACTGTCCTACTCATGACAAATTATAAGACTGTTACATTTAAGGGGTAAGAAACTCCACTCCATCTCCACTTTCTGATGAGAGGCAATACTGAGTTGCAAGTGACAAAGCATGTGGCTATACGGAGTAGAAGGAGGATTATAGTCATTTATGTGATCAATCACATAGAGTTATCACTACCCATAGTTTATTGGTTTTTTTCTTGCGGGGGTATGTTCATTATCAATAGGAAGTCATAGTATATGGCTCACCATCCCTATCAGATATCTTTTTGAATACACTTTCATAAAATATCAGGTATGAAAAAGGTTAGGAGAACTCAGGGTTCACTTATGCTTCTTAAGGGCCCAAAACACCTGAATACATTACTTATTTTTTAATTCTCCATTAACCTTAAAATGTTGTTACTAACTTAACTGTGATTTCCTCCATCCGTGTTAATTATCTATACTTTTGAATTTAATAACATCTGGTTGTCTAATAGAGGCAATCTACTGAGGAAGAGGTCCATTCTTTGAAGTGATAATGGATTCCATGTCATGCCATATCTTGTCATATTATGCAAAAGGGTTTTGTCAAATTACAACAAAGAGAAATAACAGTGGTGTTCTCAGACCTTATAACACATGGCCACAGGCTTGAGATCACAAGGGACATAAAGGTACAGTAGGTTGTGGGGAGAGTCTTGAAAATAAAAATCAAGAAACACTTTCCTGAAGTTCCACATGTCTATGCCATATCATTGATTTGATAGAAAGTAGAAAGGGATCATTAAAATGTGAAGAACCTACCAACCTTGTGGCAAAAGGGAAGCTCTCAAGCTGGTCGGCCACAAAACAAGCTACTGGGGACATCTTTAGGAAGTTGTGCTCAAGAGGTGATGGGCTAAGGTGAAAATGTCCCTGGATGTCTCTGCCTTTGGAGCTTTAACATGAGAGCTGTCAAAAAGTTCCATAGAACAAAGCATATTTCTTCTTCAACGTGTGTTGAAGTTGGGTTTTTTCTGGGAGCTCTAAAATCAGCACAGGAGACTAGCACATAAATGGTGACTATTTCTCTTCTGAGGCAATAATTGATAGAAGAGATATTCAGATATATGTAGAGAGACAGTTTAAATAAAATTTTACTCATGTTAGAATATATTTTTACATGCTTTGGTGAATACACCCCAAGCATCTTCACACTTTTGATTCAGAATGTAATGTGGCTTTAATTTCTTACCAGAATCTTTAATAATCGGTCTGAGAATACAGGAAATAATTTATAATGATATGGCATTTAGATCATGTTCATGCATTTAAGTACCTTATTTTTTATTAGTAAAGTCTGTTAGTGAGAGTAATATTTGTTGCATATTTAGAATTTTTTAGAGATTTCCATATTTTTTACTTGCTGTATCTTCTACTTCATATAATTTTAAATATTCACAAAGCTACCACAACGACCAAGATCTTAGTAGCAATAATTAAAACATAATATGGCAAAGACAGGTCCCTAAGTAACTTGAGCCCTAGTTTTCAAAATTGAAGCATTTAATAGTTCAAATTTTGAAGAGTAACTTTTCAAACAAAATAGCCCACAACGGAACAACATTCGGCTAGTTCCTACCCAATACGGTTACACTGCCACAATGTCAAAGGTATTTCTCACATCTCTTTAGCACAATTAATTCATGTGAAATAAGAGTGAATGATATTTAGGACATGCTCAATTTTTAATGTTATTGAATTTACAATTACTTTGCAGCAATTCTCACAAGACTCTGGTCATTGACCTTCAAATTCTGTCAAATTTTTCATTAAGGAAAAATACAAGTGACACCCTATCCATTAATCTTATCTCTCTGGACACTTACCTCTCTTTATTTTCTTTATTCATTATGGTAAATAGCAACTCACTTTTCAGATGAGAGCAGTTGATGCACTTCATATAAGTTAAAAAGTCAATAGCATAGAGATACATGGAACAGAAAGAACATTGTGAGTCCTATTTCAGGGAATGCAAAAATTGTTCATTTTGAAAAGAGTGATCTTTCCATACTGGATTTGTGCGTTAGTCATTGCGTAAACTCCCAATGTGGCACAAAATTGCACTCTACCAAATCCTGGGCCAACTGTATTGGCTACACATGATTCTTGACATTAGTTGGTAAAGTGTCAATTTTAACCAGATATGTAGACTTACTCTGTGGGATGAAAGAGGCAGAAACAAATGGAACCATCAGACATACTAGATCTGGCAGTCCTCCTTCAACTACTGTTATAGTACTTGATTTGGTTGAATCACTGCAGTTGTCTCAGTTATTACACAACTTATTTGTTCCACATGAGCCCTGTTTTGTTGTAGAAGCAGTCCTTCCATTCAACAAATGAGTCTCCTTAATAGTCTAAATGTTGTTATAGACATTGGAATTAGAAAGATGAATTAGGTTAAATCCCTCCTTCAAAACATTCAATTGAAAGAGAAATGTAAGGACCCAATTGCCTTGTCCTGTGGTAGGTAAATTAAAAGATGCAGGCACTGGGTGTTATGGGAGACCACAAGAAAGGGGTTCATCTTAGTCTGGGAGGTCAGGTGGGGCTTCCTTGAAAAACAGAACTTGAGCTGATTCTCAAAGAATATGTGGGATTGACTCTGAAGAACAAAGGAGAATAGCAGAGTAGGTAATGTGAGAAAGGTATGGCCCGGGAATGGGAAGGGTGTAATTTTAGTAGGTCATTTAAACAGTAAGCCCAGGGTTCAGAGTGATAGCAGAGAGACAGTCAGCCCTTGCTTCTTGGTACCACTGAAGTTGTAGTAATTCTATTTTAGTCTTCTCAGACTATCCTGTCTAGGTTGCTCCTAATTCTTTCACATTCTTTTCTAATTTCTTTACCTAATTATAAGGTCATCAGTGTTCCAAGCACTCTCATTACAGTAGGTTTCCGGATGTTTTCACCTTTTTCAGTTTTTTGTTTTTTGTTTTTTTTTCTCTTCTCCAAAGGAATTTGGTCTTTTCCAGCCCACGCCAGCCTAATTGCATGACTATTCAGTAACAAACTTTCTAATTTCATTATTTAAACCTAATCGAATTGTTCTTATAGTCAACTGTTCTTGCAGTAATCCACCTGATTACTCTGACACCCAGTTGCTCAGATGAGATTAATTTAAAAACCCAATTGTGAAAAAACATTAAAGTATACACAGAAATATTTACACTCATACCTCCCCCCACCTTCTCCTCAGTCCTCTTTCCTCCATATTGACTATCTACAAAAATTCCAATGCAAAGTCATTAGAGTATTGATAATTATTATGGAAGATTAAAAACAGAATAATTGAATACATTACAATAAACTCAAATTTATAGATTTATAAACTCATATATTTAATATATAAAATAAGTTTTCTAATACTATTCAAAGATAAGAAAACTTTCCATGATGTGTATTTAATTGAACAAGTTATGCCACAAGAGTTTTCAAAATGTCACACACACACACACACACACACACACACATACACACATGTGCACACAAAGCAAAAGACTAGAAAGTAGATCGGTATTTCCTCTATTTATATGTAGATTCTCTGAATGGTTATATTAGTGGTATTTTTGCTTTGTCTTTGAACATTTTCATATTGTGCAACTTTTCTTCAATGAACAACATTATTACATTTATTTTTCACAATATCTAAAAAAGTATTACAGAACTGCAGAAAGTCACTGGAAATAATCTAATTAACAACCAGAGAACTGAAGCATGTGACCAGTGCCATGTCAGTCACTTGGTCACACATTTCAGAAGCACTTGCTTTTAGAATCCAGGGCTCCCCACTTCAAACCCAAGTTTCTTTCTACACTCTGTTACTTTCCTTTTCATTATAAACATTTTATTATCTTATTAGAATGTGTCTTCTCTTTCCTTCTCTTAAGGTGGCTGTTGGTGGGAGAGGAAATTGCTTCAAACTGATCCACTGATCATAGAAGAATATCTTTATGTATGGCAGGACAATGGTTTCATTTATTTCTTAAGCCAAAGTTCTAATGTGTTTCAGAGATTGACCCAGAATTGAGATTTTAGTATAAAATAGTTGGATATGTAAGTAAATCAATATATAAATGAAATTGTTGTAGATTTTTGTAAAATGTTATTAGGTCTATGGCAATGTGGAATCATCCAAATACAATGGATGTTATGAACAGTGTTATTCACATCCTACCCTTCAAAAGACATGAGTGTGTTAGTGTAATTAATTAAAATAACAAATTTAATAGCCACCTGACTTTAAATTTTTTTTTTTTCCATATAACATTGAAGTCAATGACAAATTATTTGAGTTTGACTTTCTACTGGAGACCAGCACATTCTTGGACCCTTTTCCTAAGAATATGTTCCTTCAGGTTATAAACTTTGGAATTTAGCAAGTGACATTTAGTTCTGGAAATACACTGGTGAACAAGAGTAGACCTGCCATGGAAGGTGGCTGTAGTTGGGATCTTGATTTTCTTTGAACTGAGGTAGATAGAAGCATCCAGTCTCAGTGTCCTTTGTTTGAAGGCGTTGTTTCTGCTTGCCAGTGTCCTATCTTGACTCCATCTCAGGCCACTTTTAGCTGGAGGCCAGCCCTTTCCTTCCTCAGTACTTTCCCTGTTCTAGCATTGTTTCCTCGAATGACCCTGTCGCTTGCCCATTGACTCTCTGAACTTTAGAACTGGTAGGAATGGTGATTATCTAACCAGAGCTTCCCAGTGTATTTCTAATTGAGTTTCCCTTAATGAACAAGCATTTCCCATTTTCCATTTCCATTTTCCTACCTTGAAATTCTATCAGGTTTCCAGGTCATTTTTTTTAACCTATTAAAATTTAGGAATTTTTTTCTACCAACATGTTTCTTATTCTTGTTGTTTTCCTTCTACTTTATCTCAGAAATTCTCATGTACTCCTTCCTCCCAAATGGAATGCTGTCATTGCTGGTAGAGAAATATTGGCCTAATCTAATTCTCTAATTTTACAGATATAAAAATAATTGGCCCAAAGTTCATAGCTATCTCAAAAGGAAAGAACTACTTATAGGTATAGAACTGAAACCAAAGTTTTCTTTTTCCCAAACTGGACCTTTATAATAAACGAATTGAGAACTCAGACATCATTGCTTACTGAACAGTTTCTCCATGTTATGCTACCATCCTACCAACAAGACCCCACAATAATTCTGAAGGCAGAAGTCAATCAAGTCCCTGGAATGAATTTCCACACTGGAATGATAGTTAATGTGAAACTCACCAGCAGTTAGGTGTCATTAATTCAAGCACCTGTTTATGAACAACTTTTGTGTTTGGAACTAGTTCCTGGAAATGTAAAGATAAGCCCTATAGGAATTTTCAGCTTAAAAACTATTATTTGAAAAAATATTCCCTAGTCTCTACTATTTTCTTTTCCACATGACTGCACAGAAAATAAGGTCATTTTTGGTCTCTCTCTCTGTCTTCCTAATTCCTATAAAGCTGGTGGAAGCAGGAATATATAATAGGTTAACCTGTGAATTACTTGTTTTGGTTTATTCCCAGCTCTGGCCTCTTGCCTTATCTATAAAATGAGGAAGTTGAGGCAACTGGTTGCAAATATTCTTTTCAACTCTAGTATCTTATTATATTCTTTAACCTGAATTCTTGTTAACCTGAGGAAAATTCTTGCCATTTTTCTATATTAAGGCCCTATTAACCAAGATTAAAAAATGACCATGAAACTAGTGATTTGTTCACACCAAAGGTCAAGTTGTAACACCTAGATATGTAGTAAATTTCTCACTATTGTGTGAAAAACATGTAGCAGAGATGTAATATAAGTAAGCTCTTCCTAGAGGCAACTTCATTCTATTCCTGACAGCTTTTAAATCACGTGTTTTCCATTATTTAGCCAAAGATTACCAGGGGAGTTTCTCATGGCCAAGTTCATTCTACAGATCCTCCCCCACTGACCCCACTGAGTCTTCACATGACTGTAGACCCAGAGAGAACTTTGATGCAGCGTGTGAGGGATTCCAAGCCAGAGGCCTCCTGCTAAGCTATACCTGGATTCCTGACCCACAGAAAATTTGAGATAATAAACCTTGCTTTAAGTTTCTAAATGGTAATTTGTTATAGAGTGATAGATAATTAAATTCCATCAAGTAATCAGTTTGATCCTCCACGTTTATTTGAGGTGACTTAATCTTCTAAGCTGCTCTCCAGCTTGCCATTTTCTTTTTGGTAACAATGGAGCTTCATGAGTGGTTCACAGCTATCCCAGTGCATTTCTTCAAGAGGAGCACCCTGACACCATCTGCTAGCAGGGATTCGCCAGCCCATTGTCAGCAACAGTAACAGAAATTCCATCTGAAATATTTTCACTCCCTCTCACTCATGTTCAAGCAGAGCTTCTGAAGTTCCTTTTTGGCAAACATTTCTCCTACTGCTTCTTTAGTCAAACAATTCATTTTCTAACCCTTTGCCCTGGGGTATGAAGTGCTGTGCCAGCTCCTCTGCCTGCTTTCCTGAAGCCAGTGCCCATGAAGGGAGAAATATCACTCATCTGCATTTCCAGTCTGCATGGTTGCCTGTTTGTGAGCATCCCTGTGTTTTTAACTTTCATCAAGTGGAAGGAGCCCACATTTTAAAAAATATCCTCCTTTTAAGAGGAGAATAGTTTGAGATATCAGGGTCTCAATCCTTTAGCTCATTCCTAGTTTCTACAACAGTACCACATGTATGATAATACAACTTATTTCACCACTTGTCAGAATTTTAAAAATAGAGAACTACTGCTCTCCATGTTAAAAGAAAATATACAAAGAACAGAAATATGATAAAATGATTTCTCAGGAATGCAAATCCTCATGGGTACAGAAGAGGCAAAGTCCACTTATTTCAAGCATGCTCATAAAAGGACAGAGTTAGGGCTATGAAAGAGTTTTTCATTTTTTTTAAATAAGAATTTTATCAGGATGAGAAATGGGGCTTTATCTAAATAGTTTAGAACACAAAAATGTGTTTCCAATAAGCCATTACACTCAGAGATGAGCACTTTATGCTAAACTATGATGGCTGTATGGACAAGTACCACATGGTAAAAGCTTTCAAGAGAAGGGTCTGTGTGCAACAATAAGAACGCTGAGGGTTTGCATACAATTGGGGCACACAACCTGCTTGCACCAAGGACATGAATTTTACAGTGAAGAATGCAAGGGAGGGAGGGGCGATGGCTTTGCCTCTTCATCTAACTTTACCTAACCTGGGCTGATGCTAACTCAAACATTTTTAGGTTATGTTCCATGTTGTTTTAGTAAAAATAACACGTTTCCCATCTTCTTCAATGAAGTGGTCTGGCCAAAATCAAAAGTACTCTAAAGATATGGCAACATTAAACTATGGGAGCAGTCCAATGCCATTGCTACTGCTGTGGTGATCTGAACTTAATAGTAGTGATAGCCAAGTAAATATTATAGGGAAAAACTAAGGCCCAACCCACAGACACTGACTGTTCAAGGTAGCCTTCTCATGTGGATGTGTCTATGTGTTGTTGCCGAGATAGTCTTGAGAAAGAATGAGAAAATTAGAATATATTTGACAAACTCAACGACTCTAAAATTAATCCTCAAGGGTTTCTTTAGAATCTTGATGATGGATCATAAGAAATCAGAAAACTTGTTCATACCCATTCTGTCTTCATTTGTCAGAATGGGGAGTAGCAATAGGAAGAAGAGGGTGACAGAAGAAAGGTCCACATGACCATGATACCCAGGGAGACCCTCGGTGAACTGAATAGGAAAAGACACTGTAAAGGCATAGGTGGACTCTAGATTCAGGTTTTCCTATTGTTGATGATACTTCTTAGATATTACAGGTTTCTTGGTTTTTTTCTTTATATTTCTTCCCAAAATACAAATTGGTTGTAAATAATTAGCTTAAATAGAGTCAGCTGGATATAACAGAGAGACCAATGTTAATTATGAAGCAGAAGAATGAAGGTTTGTGTCTCAGCTCAGATCCTTGCAGCATGGGTTTCTGAATATCAATAGTATGGTTGGTACAATGGGTAAAACTCTTTAATATCTGTCTGTGTTCTTCCAAGAGCTGACAAGAATATTAATATAAACAATGCTTGGAGAGGTGAGAAACTATTAATTTATATGATTGGGCTATTGTTGCTGTTGCTGCTGCTAAGTTAACTTGAAAAATAGTAGTTTTCCATAGTGCAAGGTAATAGCACAATCTCATTACACACATTTAGATGGAACCTGAATGACTAATGTGGAGACAAGGGTGGGCTGATGCTTCTATCTCTTGCCTGTTTCAAAGACTCCCTTTTATCTCCATTGGCACATATCACTGATTTTCATCCATTCAGACATGCCCATTTCATTTCAGAAGACTCAGGAAGCTGCAACACCCCAATTTCACTTCTTCTCAATACCAAATAAAAATCCCCAAAGATGCATTTCATTCCGCAGTAAGCAATCAATTTAAATCCTGTTGACCCCAGGTGCATTTAAAGCCTGTTGACCCTAGGTGTGATAATGTAATGTCTTAAGTCCATAGAATTTGAGAGTGATTGATTGTGCTACTTTCCTGAGAGCATGCTTTGGAGGTAGGTGAGAACTGAGCAGGAGACCGTGGTCCTGGGGGGACCCTCATGTGTAAAGTGATAATTTTATAGTGTTGATGAGAAACTTGTGGCTATTTTGCCCAAGAATGTCCCCTTCGGTTAAACTAGAATTGGCATCAGATTTTCTCTTAGAGATGCTAATGTGTTTCCATTTCCAGGTCTAGAAGAGCAAAAGGACAAATTCCAAATATGTTATGCTGAGATTTTTTGACTATAAAGCAAGGTTGATCCAGAAGGATCAAAACTAGGATTACAGTTAAGCAGAATTCCAGAAAATACTAAAGGACCATAAAAGCAAGTAAACATTAATTCAGGGAGCTAAAATCAGGTCTGTAAAAATGTGTGTGTGTGTGTAGATTGGGTTAGCATTTAGGAGTCCGGATTCCAGAATATCAAATATTCATTCTGCCCTAGCAAATAGGAACCAATCAGATGCTGGTGTGTAAGATGAACCATCTGGTTTGCTTTGCACAGGGCCCCTGCAGTTTATTGTGGGAAGGTCACTGGAGGCTTGATATTAAGGCTCTTCCTAACACAAGCAGAAATTCAGAACCATAATCGTGACCGACTCTCAGTCCAGTCTTGCATGGTGGAAAATTTAGGGTGAAGACATGAACAAAAGCAGTAGGATTGAGCTGATCTCTTTCTACCTATGAAAGTACTTTCACACCTGTTAATCTGGGGTGGTTGTGCAGGAGGCAATTGTAGGGAGATTGTCATGGGAGGATGAGATCTGAATGGTCATTCAGGCCAGATTATCCCCCCTCAACAGCTGGAGGCCCAGAAGACTCATTTCTTCTTGAGAAAAATTATATCCAGTACATAACCAAACCTATGCTTTCCCAGGATTACTGGATACTCCCTCCAACAGCCAGGTCTTGGACATTATAGCCTTTTGTTGTTTGGGGGGGGAATTTGGACTATGAGTGTGCCCAATAAACTCCCAGCATAACCAAGACAAGAGGAAGAGGCTCATCTCTAAGGTCCTTCTGTCACTCCCTAAGAAACACACTTGTTTTAAAGGGACTCAGGGTTTACTTCCTGTCTGTGACTTCAAAGCACATGTGAATGCTTGATTTAGGACTCCAAGGCTTCTGTATCTATTATTAATATTGTAAAATGAGGGGAAGTCAACCATGTGCTTATAAAAATTCCATGACTGCAAACTCAGTGGCTCTAGGATGTAGCATGAGCACTTGCCAGCTTGGGAGATGGGGAGGGCCTGATACAATCCTTTGGAGGAAAATGCCTGCAGAGCATGTGAGGGGCAGCAACATCTCCTCGCCAGTGCCACTCCATTGAAGTGTTTTTCACTCAGGTCTTTAGAACAGATTAAAGAAGAAAAAGCATTCCACAGACTTCACCTACACTGGGAGAACTTATGGAGCAGAAAATAACAGTGAAATCACAACAAAGAGTGAAACAATTCATGGGACACCTTTAAGAAAGAAATTTCTGGTGCAATGAGAGATTTCTAACAATCCATGGCAGAATCGATTTGGGGTTTGTAGCTTGCTGCAGATGAAATTCAAGAAATCTAAAGGCAACAATTTCTCCTCTCATTACTCTTTCTTCTTTCACTTTAAAGAAAGTGCTTTCCATATATAAATTTTGCCAATTTCTACAGCACAATAAATGCCTTGATGTAATTAATCCAGCAGCAAATCTGACTTGTGCATGTGATTAATGGTAGGCTCTTTGCTTATTCATCTTGATAGGTGAAGGAGAAATCAGTTGGAGCCCAGTCCTAATTTTTTTTTTATTGTAAAGAAATGGGATACATGTTGTTTCTCTATTTGTACTTGGAGTCAAGGCATACCATTTGTGTAATCATAAATGTTTGTTTGATTCATTCTGTTAATATTTTTTCCCTCCCCCCACCCCTCCCACCCCTCTTTTCCCTCTATACAGTCCTTCCTTCCTCCATTCTTACCATCCTCCTTATCCCAAACCCTAAAACAAACCCTAACCCTAACACTAACCCGTCCCACCCCCCATTATATGTCCTCATCCGCTTATCAGCGAGATCATTCGTCCTTTAGTTTTTTGAGATTGGCTTTTCTCACTTAGCATGATATTCTCCAATTTCATCCATTTGCCTGCAAATGCCATAATTTTATCATTTTTCATGGCAGAGTAATATTCCATTATATATCATGGCAGAGTAATATATCCAGTTTCTTTATCCATTCATCAACTGAAGGGCATCTAGGTCCCAGTCCTAATTTTGAAGGGATATTTCCATTAAATGTTGTTATAAATGAAAAAAAAAAAGGTAGAGATGCCAACTACTTCAAATTGACATTTGTTTCCACAGTTGAGTTGGTCTCACTGTTTATACCACTGTATAGGAATCATCAGGTGCCAGCCTGACTTTTGTTTTAGAAAATAAAAGTTAGCATCATATATAGACCAACAATAGATCAACAATGTCTTTTACCATGCACAAATATGGTTAAATTGTTCTTTATGTACTTCATTTAAATACCAGAGGGGGAAAAGCTAAAGGGAGGAGAAGAGGAGAGAAAAAAATGTAGGGAGTGTTGGCTACCAATCCCGAAATACGCAGACTATTTTATTATTTCTTAATCTTTCCCATTGATACAGATTACTTGTTTTAAACTTTTACTCATTAAATTTTCATTTTTCTTATTTTTGAAAAAAGGGGGTAAATCTCATTCAGAGTTTATAACCAAAATGAGATGAGGTGATGAAATTCCCACCAAAATCAAAGAAAACTGCTTAAAATTTCTTCAAGTGTATCACAGACAAATCTTTCTCTTACTTTTAATTTTCAGAAGCTTAGGGAAAGGAACCTGTGTCTTGGGAAGCCCTCAGTAGCCAAGAGTGCAAGTTAAGGGTCTATTAGAAAAAATAAGTACGAAGAACCAAGGGACAAACGGACAGTGACCTTGTGCCCATCTGGGCTGACTTCTTATAGCCATGAGCAGAAGGGCAAAATAAATGTTAGAATATCAGAGTCCAGAAAGAGGGCAAATAAGACAAATAGAATAAAGAGCAAGAGGAGGGTCATGGAGAAGAATCCCCTAACTTTCATAGATATTTCTAGAACCATTTGTCCCAGCCACCCACCTTTAATTATAGTAATTCCAACCCGTACGCATAAGTGTATGATTATTATGGACAGATTGCTTCAGACTTTTATATATGGAATTTCTGCCAGTGCCTTGTTTAGTCTTCTTCGGATTTCAAACAGAAGGCCCCAAACATAAATGATAAGAACAAATTTGCAAAACTCATCTAACATTCATACCTACCATTTCCAAAGATGTCAAATTGTGTTCCTGGTTAACACAGCATCTCCCCACCTCCATCCCCCACAAAAAAACGTTTTGTGGTCATCTATTCTACTTAAAATATACTCATCTCTCCAGAATAACAGGCTCTCTCAAGATGTTTTTATATAATTGAATGAGAAAACAAAGATGAATCTCTTAGTTCTGAATCTTTGGGAAACAGTTAAACATGGGCTCTCTACACTTTTTAACCGTCACAGTCTACTGGGAATGCACAAGAGTAATATGTAGCATATTTTACCAATTCCTTTGTACAGAGAACTGTTTGTTACTGGAGACTTCTTTCATAGACCAGCCTTTAGGCAACAGAGACCTAGAATTTATCCAGTAGGTTGAGTGAAACTTTAAGCAGTAGACATGATTCTCTGATCATATAAATATGTGCCTTTCTTTTTGGATTGAGACTCCTCTGCTCAAATTTTTACAGAGGTTACTGTACTGTTTTGGACTTGTCAAATACTAGATGCTACTGGCATTGGAAAGATATTTTTTTTTCAATGTCTGATCTACATTTATTCCTGGAGCAATATAATATACATGGACTCAAATCATAGGGAAATGTTGTTTAGTAATAGCTGGTGCCGTGGAACTGCATCTTCTAAGCACTTCTTAGCTATATAAATTTTTCTTGCCCTCAAGAACAATGAGCAAACCAGGAAGCTTCCTTTCATCTTTAAATTAACTTACATTTCAAAGAGTTCAAGAGCATCTCCCAAACCCACATCTCTTAGAATCAGGATTCTGTCTAGGACCAGTGACTCCCTGAAGGCACTCTCTAACTCAGAGTTCTGTTTCCTTTAGATACTGGAGTCCAATAAAGACACTTTATAGCCATGGAGGAAATGAACAGGCTGTTGTTCCCAAAGAATGCGAAGGCCTTACCTGTACCCTGGAGATAGAAATTTTACGAGTCCCAGGAGACAGGGAGAGGCCCCAGATGTGAACTGTCTCCAGAGAAACATGTTGATCTGAAGTTTTTCCTGATGAGTTGGAAACCTTGTCACATGTCACCCAGTGCTTATTTCTTTGGTGGGATTTACACTCTTATGTCATTCAGTCATTTCATGAGAGTAAGACAATGGATTGAGAAACAATAAAACAAATTCTTCTAGTTCTTTAAGGTGTGTGTCATCTTTACCATTGAAACCTTTAGTTGCAGCCTGAATAGAAGAGGCAACATATACTTAGTGATGTGTTTCTGTTCAGGAAAGAAAGATGAGTGGTATTTGATTTCATTTTGTTCCTTTGAGTTCCTGTATATGATCCTAGGATGATTTCTGGGTTTGTAAGAACTATCAATATCAGTGTCTAAGAGCAAGGACCATGATGGAATTAATTAGGCTTTCCTGGGATCCATTTTAGAAACAGTTATAATAGTTCACATTTATTGAACACTTATTCAGCATTAGACACTGCTCTAAATGTTTCACATGTATCTATTCCTTTATTTATTTATTTTGGTGGGGAAGAACTGGGGATTGAACCCAGGGGTGCTTAACCACTGAGCTATATGTTTCCAGCCCTTTTTATTTTATTTTTTTTACTTTGAAACAGGGTCTTGCTAAGTTGTTTAGGGCCTTGCTAAGTTGCTAAAGAAGGCTTTGAACTTACAATCCTCCTGCCTCAGTCTCCTGAGCCTTTGGGTTTACAAGTATGGGCCCCTGTGCCCTGCTCATCTATTCCTTTAGTATGCATAGCATCCCCAATGCCACTGATGTGGTAGATTAAATAAAAATGGTTTCAATTCCTCACCTTACTTATGTCTATAACCCTTTGCAATGTAACTGCAACTCTGTATCAGAAGGTCAAGTCAGTACCTCAACTTATAAATCTGAGATAACTTTCTCATAGGTCTCTGGTAAGAGTTGGCTGGTCTTGGGTGGCCCAAGCTGAGATGACTCTCCTTGCCTCTGTGAGGTCTCACCCCTTCAGTAACTAGCCCAGTCTTGTTCACATGACTGATGGACAGGGTCTAAGACAAGGAATACAAGTGCAAGATCCTTTTAAGGTCTATGCTCAATTGGCACAACCATATTCCTCTCTGTCATTAGTCAAAGAAAGTCATAGTAGCCAACCAGATCTAAAAAATGGGAAGATTGATTCAAGAGTTACAAAGTCACATTGCAGTGGAGAGTGAATATAGAAAGAGCCATTTTCCCCTATAGACTTGCAATGACCTATGGGTCCATTTTGCTATAATCTGGAAAAGTAAAATGTAAACTAGTGAATAATAAATTTGCACATTGACCTTTTTTAATTGCTTTACATATTAATACTGAACAGTTTTTTATATGAATCATGAAGGTGTTAACCTAAGATCCTTTCACATCAGTCTCCTTAAAAGTTGACATGGTCCATTTCCTCCTTTATTCTATCAGGATTTTTACTTTCATGGTAGATGTGAATAATCTTTTTTGTTTATCATATGATAAGCATAATCACTATACAATCCAGAGAGAATTGAACAAGATGAGATCTGGGAAGAAGATGCCCCACTTCAGAAGAAAAAAATGGAAGATTTTCAACATGGAGATGCATATTAGAATTATCCAGGGAATGTTCTCAAAATAATTTACCTACCCCATTCTAAGATATATTTTCATTTCTAGGGAAAGGAACATGGAGACTTTTTTTTGTTGTTTTTCAAACTACCCCTTAAATGATTCTAATATGCCTTCCCCCATTTCTATTTGGTTTAGAGCGTCCACCTTAGTGATTTGATTAGGTTGTTCAAATCCCATTGATAAGCCAGAATCATTGTGGCCATATAATCACGACAATGTGTTTTAACAAAAGTTCTGACATGTTATGGCTGTGAAACTTTGAGAAATCCATGTGACCTCCGGAAGCCTCGGTTTCCTCATGTCTAAAATACGAATCAAAATAACTTTCTCATCTCTGAGGTTGAAGTCAGACAAACCAGAGAAGAAAATGTTTTGCAAACTGTAAAATGTTAAAAAACTGGAAGAAATTTTTACCATTAACTATATCCTTTGTTACATAAAAGCTCTGCAACTTAGTCTGGAGCACTCCTTGTGAGTTAGTCTAAAAATGAATCCTATCATTTCCAGATACATTTCAGTAAGTTATTTTTTTCTCTGATACCTGTGGATGAGAATTTTCAAATCCGATTAATTTCTATCCTTTAAGATATAACTCTACTGTGTCAGAGACCTGGAACTGCACTTGAAGCTGAAGTTAAGGGGCCATTTTGCTGTTACCACTGGGAAACCAACTTCTGACAGAAAATCTTTTTAAAATATGATGTCTGCATTGAACACATATAGACTTTGTTTCTTGTTGTTATTCCTTAAACACATATAATAAAATAACTATATAATATTTACATAATATTGGGTTTTATGAGTAATCTAGAGATGATTTAAAGCTTTCAGGAGGATGTGTATCTGTTCTAGTACTATGCTATTTTATAAAAGAGCAACGGACTACTGTATATCTGTAAAGCAAGATGTGGAACAGCATATATCTCTAGATGTCACAAGCTGTGGGTAACAGATGTTACCACTTGGGTGGGGGGGCGGGATGCAGAAATTTTGCCCAGTGGTGGGAGCAAGACCTCCATGATGTACCATTCCAGGACAGACAGACACACCATAGACTGTGTGACAGCCTTGGTTGGGAGAGATTGTGCATTATTTAAACACACACAAAAAAATGGATACTTGCCACATTTTAAGTCACCCATTCCATCTGAAGTTCTTGAATGGTAAATCTTTTGGCTTAAAACTTTACCCTTCTCATTTCAGAGGGGACAACACGGAAACCTAGAAAGGATGATCCATTGTCTAAGGTCATACAGCAACTGAGCACAGGTACACGGCTCAGATCTGAATTTTTCTGCACTTTTATCACTTTGCCTCAGAAAATCATAGTAGCCACCCAGCTGAGTGAGCTACTTCCTAATCCCCTTCTTGCCCAGAGTGTCCCTGTGTTTGCTTCTTAGATTGCTGATGGTTATTTCACTTCTACACTTAAGGGGCTTTCAGGAATTCTAAGGGCAACTTCTCAGAAACCATATTTATGCCCTACCAAGAAGGAAAGGCCCACAGTGACTAAACAGTTATAAAATTGACTGAGGTCTGCTTTTTTCTTTATCCTTTTTCCCCCTCGGTCTTGTTTCATTTTATGATCACGGGTAAAGTGATGCTGGGTGCAGTTCGAAATGCCTTTCAACTAGTTTGATTACAACCATGAAAATGAACTGCATTTTGGCCTTGTGTAGACACAACGTCTGAGAACTGTTATAGTCAGTCCTTGCCCACGATTCCTGAAGTGCCCCAATTTTGTAGCAAGTACCATAGCAGCCTTTCCCAATGCATGGCCCGGCATATACTCAAGATTCCTTGGAGTATCTTTAAGATCCTGGTTCATATAAAACAGCTCCTGCTCATAAAAGCACACACAAACTTACCATTGTTGAGTGTTTTTTTAAATAGAATCAGGAACGAATCTGTGACCTTGTGGCCCTGAGGTGGGAACACTATCTATAAACTTGCCCAGACATTCAGCCCTGTCAGTAGGACATTTTCATTGAACATAGGTATAAAAAAAGAAGGAGCCAGGATAGGCCAAAATTTTTTACATGCCACAGCTCATTTTATACATTTTAAACCTTGTTAACATTTGCTAACAAGAAAGTTAAGAACTTTCAGCTATAAAAATAGGAATGTCTTGCTAACTAAATAAATATATGTGTGAGCCTTGGGTTTTGTCTACTCCCTGCTCTGGACCGACTCATGATCATGCAAAAGGAAAAAGAAAAAAGAAAAAGGAGCCTAGTCTTGGCTTGTAAAATCTCTAATAAGTCCTTGGAGTTTTCTTTCCTTGCATGTTTCTCAGAGTTTCTGTTGATTTTTATCCTTTGCAGAATTCAAATTCACATGAGTCATTCAGCTGTTGACCAACAGTGGGGTGGTGAAGATTCTAAAGAATTTAGATTTGCCCTCTGAATATTAGCAAGATTCCATTAAGAATGTAGGAACAGCAGAGAGAAATAAGTACTGGCCTGACGACATGCTTTCACTTTTGTAAACTGAATCACATGGGGCTTCCTTTTGCTCTATCGCTTTTCATTAACTTCCATCTGTGCATATTTTCTGGGGGCTTGTAAACCATTTCCTCTCTTCAGTTTCCTGTTTCCCACTCTAACTATTGTTACTTCCTTGTAGTAAACAACTTCCTTACTGGACAGTAAACAGCATTATTGCTTTCTTTAGCTTGAATCGACTTTTGGGCCTTCCTTGAGAAACTGGAGCTTGCTCCAGAACTTCATTTTTTTCTCTCTCTTTCTTCCTCTCTCTTTCTTCCTTTCTCCCTCTCTCTCTCTCTCTCTCTCTCTCTCTCTCTCTCTCTCTCTCTCTCGTTCTCTCTCTCTCTCACTCTCTCTTTTGGTCCCTCATCAAGGCTCAAAGAAATATACACAAACATTGAAGGCAGTAAGCTAGAGAACAAAGACTAAACACAAATTTATAGTGAAATCAGAGACAATTGAAGTGGCTGCATCTTTGGTCGAAAATGATAGTGATGGACTACGAATTCTTTCACCAATAAAATGTAATTTTATTTGGTACAAAGACTCCAAGTACCTTACTTTTCTGAGCTCAGGGAAAAAATAAAAAATAGCCCATTCCCTACAGTGTCAGAGTCTGGGATTGTAAGCAGTGCGGATCTTTTAATCCATGGGTTCTTCTATTTTACTTTGTGTAGACAAAGCACTTGACCCTCCCCGGCCTACAAGGTAGAGAGTGTTATGTTCACTCTGTGGATAAGGAGACAGAGACTGAGATGTAAAAACTGAGCTCTCATGGCCACACAGAGAGCAAATCTCTGAGCTAATATTTGAACACAGGCCATAGGCCCTGTCTTAAGGCCCCCTTCAGTTTTGTCAGAGAGAGAGTGTTGTCTGGTCTTCATTTATCACCCCACACTGAATGTCTTTCAGTGGTCCACATCTAAGCTTTTGCAATTTAATTCCACTATCTCTCCTGACTCTCTGCTGTACTTGGGGTTCCAGAAGTCCTTTTGAGGCTGCTGTAAGTTTCTTCTCTCTAGATAAACTCTGCAGCTGTTTTTCTCTCTACAGCTCTGTCACCTCCCCACAACTGTATTACATTTGATGTAGGATGACATCTCTTCCTTGGTCTCTTCCCTTTCAAGCCCCAAAGAAGCCCTTCCCTAGTGGGACCAGCCTTCAGCTCTTACTTCCACTATCTTCTCATGAATCCTCTCTCCTCCCTGGTTTTGGAAATATAATCCAGTCTCCCTCAAAGGCTTTTATCTACCTACTACAGACCCTGCTACCACAAAAAGTTCAGATTCCTGCCTCTTGTACTTCCCCCATGAAGATGTCCTGATTTTGTAACCCTGAAATATACTGCCACATACTCCCACCCTCCAGACCACATCTCCAATTTTGTTGAATGGTGGGCTAGAGTTTATTGGAGAATTAGACCAGACACTGTTCAATGGAAGTGCTTTGACTTCCTCTGTTTTGTATCTCTGGGTCCTTGAGGATGCCACTTACTAGAAAAATTTAGTGTATTCAGTTTGTAGCATGAGGTAAGTTTTCATCAACATCCAGAAAACTTTCCTAGGCCATTCTCTTCTTCTTGAGGCAGTAGGTGACTGCCTCCATTTACTCCCTGAAAGTTCCTGAGTGCATAAAAGCTTAGTTACTTAATGAGTCTTTTAAAGCCTAGGAATAGTCTCAGGAAGCAATCCCATATTGAGCTATGTGGCTCCAGAATCTGAGGCCATATTCCCTAGAAGCAGAGTTTGAGAAGGTGCTAAGGGTTTACTGAGGGAGGTTTCAGGAAAAAATTATGGAGAGAAGCAAGAGGTACAGAAGGATCCAGACAAGGATAGGGCTTATCTGAAGTCTAGTCTCAGCTTGATCCATAGGAGATCCTGGAACATGGATCACATAAAGTGTGTCTCACCTAGAGACAAAGTTCTGTTCTTTAGTTACCTCTACCATTTAGACATTAACTGTAAGATGCTCCAACTTGCGGGAATAAATTTCCAGGAAAGTTGTCACTCTTGTTCAAGAGCAATCAGGGAAGAGGTAGGAGGTTGGTGTGAACAATTCAATATTTAACAACAACAGGGAGAGAGGTACATTGGTGTGATAAAGAGGATTTAATGGCATTAAGACAGTGAAAAGAACAGAGCCATGCTTTCCATAAGGGATCTTTCCCAGAGATGAGTTAAGTTTAACTTATTTCTATAAACTCCCAAATCTGGCTCTAAAGAACATGAATAAAATGATTATGGATCCTGGTGTGCCAACATCCTATATTGGAGCGATTAGTGAAAGTTATGTGATCTTAGTTTCTTCTACAGAGGAGACATTTAACAAGCAGATGTTTAATTAAAATTTAAGTATGGAAAATAAAAATAAATTATATGTTGTAACTCTTTATCAACATTTCACTTGAACGTGGGGTAGGAAGGGAAGAAAATTTGGCATATTTACTGTTATTTATGACTTTTCGTTTTTAATCTTGTTAGGAAGAGAGATCATATAACTTTAGAGCAGGAAGGGACCTTGGCGTCATCTAGTCTGACCCTCTCATTTTACAGATAAGGGAACTGGGACCTAAGGAGGTCAAGGTCTTATGGACTGTGGTTTTGTGTGTCTTCCTTTCTCTGTGATGGTAACAGTACTAATGGCCAGGCTAAACAGCTTTGTTTAGTTCATGTACATGCATTTGAAAGAGACCTTGCATCTGGAAGCCCCATCAGACAGAATGGATCCCCCTGGGGTGGTGATAACAAAATATCTTGCTATGATCAAAGCATCTTTGTAAGCCATTAACTCTGTATAGCAACATGGTGTTGAAATCTGCAGAAGAGTTGTATGAAATCTATTGAAGACTTTTTAATGGTTCCTCAAGTTCCTATATTGAATTTTACTCCAGAAAGTCTCACCTTGGCCATGACCTCATCATTTTTATGTGTAAAATTAAGCTTTTGATGACCACCCTCCCAGAATGGCAGGGTGGCTCTGAGGTCCCCAAGAGCAGTTGAAATATGTAATCTTATAAACCTAGAGAAATATTTGTGATTGGCTTATTCAGTATCCTCATTTTACTTATTGGCTTATAATGTAGAATTAGGTGTAATTCCAGTGTTATAATGTGGAATTAGGTTTAACCTCTAATATAAACCAGGTCCCTTTATCCTGGCCTTTTTAATTAAGCATAATTTTCCAAAAATTTAAAATATAAAAATAATATCATATATAGTCAAAATTCCCACTAGTTTTAAATTTATGGATACCTGACTCTGTGTATCCATTTTGAAAGACTCCACAGGAACTGATTCCAACAATGCTAAATACAAATACATCTCCCACTTTGCTTATTTAAGAAAATGAAGAAAAAAATTTTTTGAATATTTCTACCAGGCAGTAGAATATTACTCCGAAGGTTAAAAGTGTTTTAGAGTTAAATGCTATCTCACTTCAGGACTAATGTTAAACTCTGTGTTCTGGTCCAAGTAACACTTTACCAGGCAAATGAAGTTGCACACAACCCAGATTCCCAGAAGGCATTTTAAAGTCCCTGCCATGGAATTTATATCCAGTGATCCACAGACCTGTCAGGCTCCTTCCAACCCCACAGTCACATTTGTATTTGATTCTTTGATCAAGAAAAACAAAACTAAGGCTAAAACCCATCCTGCCTTTGATAAGTCACAATCTCTAATTCATTATATTACTGTTGCTATTTATTGATATATTATATATGAGATGCATATTGGAAATATTTGTGAAATGGATGAATGAATAAATGAACATTTTATAGAAGAGACATGGATAAAGTCTGACTGTAGTCCAGGGAATCTGTTAAGCATTAAATCACTGGCCCATGCAGATCCAAGTTCATGGCAGTGAGGACTTTTTTTTTTTTTTTTTTAATTTGAAAGCAATTATTACATGTTCTCTGTCTCTAAGCTTTGACTTGCTTAACTTGCTTCTGCTAAGAAGTAAATAGAAGGTATTTACTTAACACATCTTAACAGAAACAAAAGTCATTCCATTTCTCCAACCAAATCCTGTTTCAACACATATAGGTCAATATGAAATAGACATGGGATCTTTCTGTTTTCTACTTTTTCTTTAGTTAGTGTTGAATGGAAGAGAGGATATAAGTTCTGATTTGCCAAATTTACTCACTTTACTCCTGAATCTGATTAAGGTTTTGAGATCATATCTAAACAGAATGAAACCAAACTCTTAATGGTTTGCTTGTTTGTTGTTTTAGTTTCTGTACTACACCATTCTACAATTGGCCTCAATTTTCTAACCCACCCTTAATCTTTGCCTTTGGCAATGACTCTGCAGCAACTCCTACCTTCTGGAATCTGGACTGGCCTTGTGACTTGCTCTGATCAATAGCAAATGGCGGAAATGATGGTATGCCACTGTTGGGCCAAAATTTACTTAGTCTTTAAAGAAAACTCCCTCCACCTCGTGAACAAGCCTAGGCTAACCTGCTGGAGGATAAAAGATTATTTGGAGAAAAATCTGGTTGCTTCAGTCTTAGGTCATCTTAGGGCAGTCTACAGTTAATCTCCCAATATATTAGGGAGTCCTTTCAAGAACAGCAGAGCAACCTGCTCCATTTCCAGCTCATAAATATATGTGAGCTTGGCAAAGACCAGAAGAACTACCCAACTGACCCTATAAGCAATATGTACTTATTGATTTTAAGACAATGAGTTTTGGGGTGCTTTATTGTGCACAAGACCATGACTATTGATATCACCTATATTTATGGGTACTAAAACTTAGGTAGGGAATGTAATACTGCCTCATTGTATAGAGAAGCTCTTGATGAGTTCGGTTTCTGGAGAATTAATCTGGGAATGGGGAAGATATTTCACTAAGAAGCACTAAGCTTCTCTATGCAGCTATAAAATATAAAATTCCTATCAAAACTGGAAATTTTGAGGACAGATGTTAGATAAAATTTAGTAACAGTCCAAGCCATACGGAGATGGGTTAGGCTATCTGGGAAGATCAGACATTCTTGTCATGGAGGTGACACTTGAAGCCGTCCAAAAAGACTCAATAACTGGGAAATATACAACTCAAACATGCTTAAGCAAAAATGATACAAGATAAAATTCTCCCTCTCTCTCTCTCTCTCTCTTCCCCCACCTTCCTCCTTCTTTTTCTCTCAATCTCTCTCTTTTCTGAATTGGATAATTTGTAGGTAAGGTTTCTTCATGCATGGTGGTCTTAGCCTCCCAAATCTTATATTATCAGGTAAACATTCCTGGAGAAATGCACACTTTATTTTCTCAAATATCCTCATCACCTGCAAAAAAGTTCTAGACTTGCATCTACACTGTCCCAAATTGTATCCCACATCTAGTCTTAAACCAAAAATATCATGCTTCTCTGGTGGAGCTTGGGTCTTGTGCTTTCCTCCAGAGATGACTGCATGGGGAAAAGTCAGCCTTCTCCAACCACAGGAGATAAGAGTAGGTTGAGTTGAGTTGTTCTCTCAAAGTAAATGCCAAGCCATGACTAGAAAACAAGAGAAATAAGTTCTTATCCAATGAAAGAAAGGTGTTTTCAACTGAACACAGTTATACTAAAGGACTCTATAGTCCTCTCTAATATTTTATTCTGGTTCTTCTTCGTAGAAAAAGAGATCAAAGGATGTTAATTCAAGAATTCAGGGAAATACATCCATCTTTTCAAGACAATTCAGTTTTATACAGCTCAACTCAACAAATATTCCATGAATGCTTGCTATGTGGCAGGAACTGTTCAAGATGCTTTGATCAACCATCCAGGTGAATCCAAATAGTCCTTTGCCTTCTGTCAGGCCACTACCAGAAAAGGCTACAATGAGTATGCAGGACATTTTTTTTTTTTTTCTTTACCACCTTTCTGTCTTCCTTCCCTCCTTCCTTCTTTTCTTTTCTGATTTTGATCCCAAATATGGTGGGTCGAATTGATAATATCCTTTCTTGGACATATCATTACCATTGTCCATATCCTCAACTATTTAGTTACTTATTCTCTATTTCCTTACACCATCTTCACTCATTTTATCTTCATAGGCAACCTATGATTAATAAATATTTTTGTTTATATGTATCCTTATAAAAACATATTTTATACATCATATTTAAAAATCTTATGAATTACATAATGTGTATAGTTATATGCAATATGTTTACCTAGTTGTACATTTTTATATTATATATGTAAATATGCATATATTTATTCCTATAGCTCACATAGAAATAGTTTGACTTTCTACTGCCTCTTCCTGTTCTAGATTTTCAATTTACTCGTGCTCTTTGTTCCCATCCAGTACAGTTACTTCTAACTCTGAAGGCGAAGTTTTCCATTTCATCATTTTGAAGGAGCCTTAAAATGTAAACATCTTTTAAGGGAGTTACTCATGGTTGTATGGAAATGACTAACATAGCCCTGGAAGAAATATTCATTAGACACCATGTACTATGGAATGAGTGAGATGTGGAGGGAGGGAAATTGCAAAGGTGAGGGCCTTAAATCTCTTCTTTCACTGTCATTGGTGGGATGGGTCCTCTGAGACTCTAGAAAGACCTGGATCATCTACTGTCTCAGACAGTAGACTGTTTTTCAGGGAGAGAAAAATAAACCCCAGTCCTGCTATAATGGGAACCAGGGTTCTCCAGACAACATGAATACCAGGGAGAGTTCACTTCAATGAAACTGAAGAAGCCTTGCCAAATGGTTCCACCCGCCTTCATCCTCCACCCTTCATCAATACTTGTGAGACTTTCCTTTGAATTGTGGTAATGAAGAAAAAGAAATACATTTTGTTAAAAAAAAAAAAAAAAACAGTATTTTGAAGACTATCTCCCAAGTTAAAACACATCTTTTTTTAATATCTCAATAACTGAAAATTATTAAGATAACTTGTGCAGGAGATCCAGTTATGTTAACTTTTTAAAAAGAAGTCTTGCCACTGCCACCCTATATAGAAATAATTATGTAGAATTCATCATGATTTAGTCTTACAGAGTTGCCCACTATTGAAATTAAGTTTTGAGGGAGGGAGATTGAATTACTTTGTTAGAATAGTCTTAAAGTTGGATATATATTTTATAGTAAGAACACACTTAAATACACATGAGAATGTACTCCACTACTAGGTAGGACTGTCTATGGGCTTACTAATAGGTTATATACTGTATTTCACTTAATTGTTGACCCCAATTCTCCATCTTCCCCTCTATCCACACCCCTTCTGTGGCCTCATCATGGTTGGAGTGTTCTTCCCCAACTTTTGATTTAAGACCTGTCATAAGACTTTTATTGGCCAGTGAATCGGGTAGAATTAGTAATGTGGCATTTCAGAATGTAGGTCTGAAGATGTTCTTGATCTCTAGCACCTCTGACATCTCCATGAGAAGCTTCCCTGAGTGGCTGCTGTCTCTCAGCTCTGGACACAGAGCCATCAGGAGCCCAGCCCTGAGTGAGGAGAAAGGTGAAGCCAGAACTGTAGCTCAAAGCAGACTTGCTAACTGAGGCCACTCTGGGTCTACCAACCTTTCTCCAACCCACAAATGCTAGCAAGGACAAATGATTGTGGCTTAAAATATCATAATTCATTTTCAAACATGTTAAAAATATACCACCTGAATATAAATTATAATCAATCACAGTTAAAAACAGTCATGTTGGAGCCAAGAATGTATTTCCTCACTAAGTACTTTTAAATATACATTGTTGCCTTAAAACATGGCAGAACTGTGGTTAAGAGATGTTATCAAGCCGATCACTTTCTAAGGCATTTCTTCGTTGAGCCTTTGACTACAAGTATGTACACAACAGTATGTCTACAACAATTCTGTTATGACCAGTTAGGAAACATAAACTATTTTTCATCATGTCCTTAATATTATTTATTAATGTCAGAAGAAGAAATGGAGGAAAATAAAAGGATCCAGTGACTCCTAGATTGATTGGGGATGTTTTCAGTTCATTATGCAAGAGAAATATTGGGATGAAAAGGCAATTGGTTTCAGGTTTTGGGGATTATGGAAGTACCCACAAACTTGCATGAAGGTCATTTCTGTTGAGAATATGACCTTCCTCTGATGATATGTGTCTAAGGGTTTCTCCTTGAACTTCTCTCAATTGCTTGAGACTCCTCCTTCTGTAGGGAATTTCCAGGCTACAAACTAAACTCTGCATCCTATGGCATCCATTTTCCAAATAAGCACCTACAATTTGTCAGGCACTTGCAGATGCTGGGGACACACTGAGATGAGATGAGATGAGATTAAGTGTACACTGTACACTGTACAGATAAGGGTCTTGGTTCTTATGAAGGTTCATTCTGGATTAGAAAAATAAAGTATTTAAAAAAACTGAAATGCAGTGTGAAAATTCCCAATAATGTTAAGTGAAATAGTAACATTAATAGAAGAGGATAATGGAATAATAGAAGATCATGGAATAAAGAGTTACTGGGGTAGAGAATAGAGTGACCAAAGAAGGCTTTAGGGGTGAAATTCAGACCCAAAGAATTAAAAGGTACCAAAAGGGAAGATGGGAGGTGTTTTAGTCAGCTTTTTTGCTGCTGTGACTAAAAGACCTGACAAGAACAGTTGTAGAGGAGGAAAGGTTTATTTCAGGGCTTATCAATTCAGAGATCTCAGTCCATAGACAGTCAACTCCATTCCTCAGGGCTCAAAATAAGGCTGAACATCATGGTGGAAGAGTGTGATGAAAGCAAGGATCACGTATTGATCATAAAGCATAGAGAGAGAATTCTTTCACCAGATACAAAATATATATACCCCAAATACATGTCCCCAATGCCCCCCACCTCCTCCAGCCACACCACATCCACATTCAGTTACCTTCAGTTAATCCTGTCAGAGGATTAATTCATTGATTGGATTAAGGCTCTCAAAACTGATCATTTCTCCTCTAAACCTTCTTGCATTGTCTCACATGTGAGCATTTGGGGAACACCTCACATCCAAACCATAATAGGAGGTCAAGTCCGAGCAGCAGAAAAGCAAGTGCCAAAGTATCCAAATCATAGTTCAAGATTTTGTGAGAAAAAGTCAGTATATATTGAGTTTAGAAAACCAAGGGAAGAGACATATTAGGTGAAATCAGAGTTAACGGAAACAACATTATTTAAGGTCTTGCAAATTGGAGTAAGAAATTTGTATTTTATTGTAATGTCAAAGGATGGCATTGGCAGACTTCAGGCGGTGAAGTGACATGACCTAATTTGCATTTATATAAGATCACTCTAGGAACTACATGGAAAACAGGCTGTAGGGAGCTAATAGTGGAAGTATGGAGAACAAATATAAAGCTGTTGCAGGTACACAGGGACAGATGGTGTCCGCTGAGATGAGAGTAATAGCAGGAGAGATGGTATGAAAAGGTCAGACTTCAGAAGCTTGGAAACAGAGTCAACAGGATGCTTATACACCCAATGTAGGTGGCAAAGCAGAGAGAGGAAATACTGAATTTATGGCCTTAGCCACTATGCATATCATGATGTTGTAACTGATAAAAGCAATGTGCGAGAGTGGAGCAATCTGTGGGGGAAATCAGAGTCCTTTTATTCTGTGTGAGTTATTTTTGAGATGCTACCTTGGCATTCAAAAGTCAACTATAGCAGTTACAGGGAAAGTTGTATTAAGGAGTTTACTGTGGGAAAATCAATCATTTGTATTTCCAGGACTAAGGGTTTCTCTTAGAAATATAATTACAATTGTAATCATTCTTGTCTAAATTCTATTAGATGAATTATTTGCCACAATCGATATTAATAAGACTCTGAAATGCATACCATGGCATCAACTTGCAAAATGCATTTTCACCACAGGTTATTTTTAGTACAGGTCTTAATAACTTTGCCCAAATGTACTAGTTCTAGTGAAGTCCAAATAACTTAGAAATTTTTGTAACATGAATAATCTCTTGGGTAAATGATGAAGAAGATCTGGAAAAACAGCAATGAAGGCTCTAACTCCAAATACTCCAGCCACCCCTCCACACACATACACACTGTCTCCATAAACATGTACATAGTACAGACTTCATCCCAAGACTTCCTCCTGTGACTTTTTTTTTTTCAAGTGTCACAGGAGTTTTTTTAAAAATTTGCATCTCCTGGCCCCAAAGTTGTGCTTCTACCTCAAAAAATTTCTTCCACGTTTTAGCATCTGCAATATTTAAACTTGAATAGATTCTATTTATTCCTTTTGCTCTTTGGGTGTCTATAGCAAATTCTGCATCTTGAGTCAAGTTGTCACAGATTCTAAACACTGAAATACCGGCAAGTCCAAAGTCTTCATACCAGCCTGCACCAGGAGGAGAGTTAATGAAACAAATCTGTCATTAACTGGTAGTGCTGGAGCAACCAGATCTGTCAATTTTGCCAGTGTAGAAGCTATGAGGACAAGCTCTCATCTACATGTTTTATGGTAGAGGGCCGAAGATCTCTCTAGCATTTCAGTAGCAAAAATTAAACAACAACAACAAAAAAGAACTAATTCATTTCAAAAGTACCACAACCCTAAGAAGTATTTTCAAAGGCATGTCCTAAAACCAACTATTAATTATTAATATCTTGATAAGACCCGGGATTTAATTTATTCATACATTGTGTTGAGCAAGAGTTTGGATTTCTCTCCAAGAAGATTAGTAAGTGTAATATGTTATCAGATGACAAACAAGAAAAAGTGGCCCAAGGGATTTATATGTAGCAGAAGCAGATAGTACATACCAAAACAAAATCCATGCTATTGTTTTCTTAAGTTGTACCAGGAAATGGCTATCTTATTAAGTGACTATTTCACAGTCCCAACTTGAATTTAGGTTTGAGTCATGTGGTTGTGTTCTGGTCAATGAAAGTCAGAAGTCAGGGACACTTGTATAGGACTGAAAAGCTAATTGCAGGTGTGTTTCTCCACGATTCTTTCCCCTTCTAATCAACTGAAATGGGGCTATTTCCAAGGACAAACTTAAAAGCCAGGTGTCAAAGACAGCAGAACATCTGCTGTTCTACATCCTTGAATTGCAACAGAAAAAAAAGATGTGTGGTGTTCTATTTTCCTGTCAGTACTCTTGTTGGAATAAGAAAGAAGAATCTGTTGGGTCTGAATTATTCAACATATTATGTTATATATTACAATCTCTTCTATTTAACACAGATTGGCAGTATTGAAAGTTACTGAAATGAAACCACTTTTAATAACTCCAAAATAAAACTAAACAGAAATTTTTTACTTATTTTTTTAATCCACATTTAATGGCATCACACTTTTGAAGATATACAGTATCTGAAAAAATTCCATGCAGTAATATGGTTGGTTCACATGAGATTGGATAAACTCTGACGTCACCAAACCCCTGGCCATTTTCTAAATTGTCAGGCTATTGGCATTGACATTTCTTCCTTTACCCTTAACTTTGTTTTGGAAATAACAACTTGGTTTTTTATGTTGAAAAAAATTATTTTTCTAATTGCACACATTTTTATAGGAATTCCAATCGACATACTTTATTTTCCCTTATTGAAGGATTAAGCAAAAAATCATAGTCACTTGCCCCTTTCTTCCTGGAATCTCCAGGTTCTACCTGCAATCTCATCAGTTCTTTTTGATAGCTACACTGAAATTCATTATGTCCTGCATCAAAGATCCCAAGTTATCTCAAAAAACCAAATCTTTTCATGTAATTCCTTCAATTCTCTGAGTCACTATATTTCCTTTCAAAAATTATATTTTATTGTTTTATGCTAATATTGTATATTTGTTTTCTATTACTGCAAAAAAAATCCTAAAATCTAGTAACTTAAAACAATAATAAATACTTATTATTTCTCTTTCTGTGGGTGAAGGATATGGGTGATTTGGGTTCAGAGTCTTACAGTCAGATATTGTGTAGTCATCTGAGGATGTGAAGAGAGATGAAAGATCCAGTTTCAAAGAGACTGATCAAATGCATGATGACTTGGTGCTGGCTGTGGATATAGGCCCCAGTTCAGGTTTACATAGACTTTCATGAGTATCCTCATGGTATGATGGTAAGCTTACCCCAGAAGTAGTATGTACAAGACCAAAAGGAAGTGGAAGTACTTTTTTGTGGTCTAACCTCAGCAGTTACATGCAAGAAACATATAAGAAGACAATTCTTTAATTTTCCAATTAAAAATGAAAGCCAAAAAAGCATAGCAAACCTATTTGTATGTCATTTACATTACATTCTATTCATTATAGAGTGTCAGTCTTGATTCAGGGATAGAGGAGTCTATGCAAGGGTATAAATATGAGAAGGCAACGACTATTGGGGAGTTATTTTGGAGCCTAATGACTACATGGAGTTAATTTCTTTTTCTTGCAACCATAGATTCCTAGCACATGCACCTGGCTAAGTTGAAAACCACAGGCTTTCATATGTTCATATGAATCATTCTAAGAGATCCTTGAGAAGACTTCAGCTTCTAAGAGAGTAGGTCCCAAGAATTTGACAGTATCCCTCAGACAATATATATTTTTAGATTAACTTCCTAGTTATTTACAGTGATGCTTTGGATATCAATATACCAATACATGTCACTTTATTTTCACCCCAGTAATCATAGAATCAGATTGAAATTACTCCTATTTAGTAAATTAGAATTCGGAACATTCAGACCTGTGATCCAACTTCCTTATATTATAGATAAAGGAACTGAAGCCAATAGAGCTTACACAATGCTCCACAAGTCACACAGTGGAAGAACCAGAAGTCAAACCCGAGTAGCCCAAACTCTATAATATTTTTCCCATTATGTGAATTTAAATTGTGCTGTTCAACTAGTAGCTTATAAGTCAAGTCCAACTCTTCCATTTGATATTCGATTGACAAAAAGAGGGCATGTCATACTTCCTTCTGGACTTTATCAAAAGTAATAATATAATAAAACATCAAAAAATTATAGCATATAACCACTTAATCCCATTTTAAGCAATAAATAGAGATCTGAGGAGGAAATTTTTAAATTTTTCAATGAAAAACAAAGGGAAAAAGGATGAGATGTTGTATAGATGATTTATAGGGTTTACAGACTAGTTGTACCCTTCCCTAAGTGAATTACAAAAGCATTGAACTTCTGCTTGTGCTGTGATCTTTTTTCCATCCAGAGACTTCTCAATGGATTCTTCTTTTTGCCATGTACTTGGAGAATGCTTGGGGGCTGTGGTTTGGAGTGGTGGGGGATTCTCAGAGGCAAACAGCCAAGAGAGTGAGGTAGAAGAATAATCTCTGACTCCCCAGCAAGTTCAGAGCATGGTGTAGATGTTTGAATTTCCTCTAAGGCTCCTGGAAAAGGCAGGTGGTAACTGTTTTCACTGAAATTATTAAAATAGTAAGATTTAGGAGAGCAAGAATTCTTTGCCATCTACACTTACTTCTGAAATTCTGGATCCTGAGATTCCAGGTCTTGGGCTTGAGTTGTGGGGAAACTAAAGAGTGGTTCCTCAGCTCATCACTATTGACCTTAAAATGTCCCCTGGGAAACAGAATCTACGAGGGTTGAGAATTAATGTTTTAAGGAAAGGTTTAGGTCATAAGAGATAGTCTCTGGCTAAACAGCAAAGAGTGAAGATTTATTTTCCTGGATGCATTTTACACTTCAGGAGGATTTAATTCACTTTCATCAAGTGGTTATTTGGTACCTGCTATGCCCCAGACACTGCATTAGCATAATACCCAATCTCTAAGTCCCTGTCTTTAAGGATTTCATATATTTAGTGGTCAAACTGTTACTCAGGCTGTACTTGGACTAGTCAGATTTATTTACTCATGTTTTAATCAAATTTCCAAACCTCCAAGTATGGGTGTAAGTCCAAAGAAAAAATTGAGTTATATTAAGAAAGTGTCCACCAATTAATTAATTCAGTGACAAGACCATCAAAGATGTTTTTGACTGACCAACTAGCAATCCAATTCACAAGGAGAAACAGTCTACATCCTAAAATTATATTCACCAAGATGTCTTGAAAATTTTACAAAATGTGGGAGAGACTTTTGTAAAAAAAAAATAATGAAATTTTTTTCAGAAAAAAAAAATTATGTTGTTTGCCTCAAGAGCCAGAGTAGCTCTAAGGGTGGAGTTGGTGACCCATGGATCCTCATCAAATTGCTTCCAGGGAGATCAGAAAGATAATAAAAACAGGGATGAGACTGTTCAATTCCTGGATCTACTTGAGCCTGAAGTTACGAACTTGCTAACTAGTGAAATGAAGGCATCTTTAAAAGGCTCATCTTCCAGAGAATGGCAATTTTAAGACAGATCTCCCATCCAGACGTCATGATGTCAATTTATGGAAATTGAATTGGAGTCCTGAATCACTCCATAAATTTTAACTAAAACAATATACTCTCATTTTGAGTGTTTATGGTCTCTGCCTCTCTGGACTTCAGATCTTCAGAAGTGAATTTTTGGAGGCATTCAGAAATTTGAAAAAGAACAAATGCATGCACTTAAAACTTCTTTTTTAAGTCACTGACTTTCTCTCTAGTGAGCGGAGAGAAACTTCAACACATCAAAATGAAACTCAGCAAGAAAACAGTATTTAGGAAGGATTTACAAAGGAGCGAGAAAATTGAGGTGAAAATAGTTTCTAAGAAAAAGCAAAGTCAGAATAGACTCTTCTGAAAAAAGTTAGGGAACTTAACCCCAAAACTTTGGAAGTAAATGAGTTCACAGGAGGACTGTTTTAGTACAAAGGAAATAGATTTTTGAGTCACAGTAGAGTCAAAGTTTCAACTGTGCAGTTTATGGGCTCTATGACCTTCTTGGTCAAACTATCCATTTCTTTTTTTGCTCCTCTCCAAATTTTATTTTATTTTTAAAATATTTTTATTGTTTCTTCTATTTAGTTATATATGAGAGCAGAATGCATTTTGATTCATTGTACACAAATGGAGCACAACTTTTCATTTTTCTGGTTATACACCATGTAGAGTCATATCCTTCATGTAATCACACATGTACATAGGCTAATTATGTTTGTCTCATTCCATCATATTGCCTCCCCACCACACACCCCCCATTTCCCTCCACACAATCCTATATTCCTCCATTCTTCCCTTACCACCCTCCTGCCTCCCTGGCCCCATTATGTATCAGCATCCACTTAGAGAAAACACTTGGCTTTTGGCTTTTGAGACTGGCATAGCATGATATTCTTATCTCCATACATTTTCTTGCAAATGTCATAATTTTATTCTTTTTTTGGCTGAATAATATTCCATTGTGTATATATACCACAGTTTCTTTATTTATTCATCTATTAAAAGGCACCTAGGTTGGTTCCACTATCTACCTATTGTGAATTGAGCAGCTATGGATATTGATGTGGCTGCATCATCATAGTATGCTGATTTTAAGTCCTTTGGATATAATCCAAGGAGTGGGACAGCTGGGTCAAATGATGGGTCCATTCCAAGTTTTCTGAAGAATCTCCATACTGCTTTCCAGAGTGGCTGCACCAATTTGCAACCCCACCAGAAATGTACCTTGTTCCCCACATCCTCACCAACACCTATTGTTGCTTATATTCTTGATAATAGCCATTCTAATTCAGGTGAGATGGAATCTTAGGGTAGTTTTGATTTGCATTTCTCTAATTACTAGAGATTTTGAACATTTTTCATATATTTGTTGATTATATATCTTCTGTGAAGTGTCTGCTCAGTTGCTTAGCCCATTTATTGATTGGGCTATTTGTATTTTTGGTGTTAAGTTTTGGAGTTCTTTATACATCCTGGAAATGAATACTCTATATCTGAGGCACAGGTGAAAAAGATATTCTTCCATTCTGTAGGCTCTCTCTTCGTGTTCCTGATTGTTTCCTTTGCTGTGAAGAAGCTTTTTAGTATGAATCCATTCCACTTATTGATTCTTGTTTTTATTTCTTGTTAAGAAAGTCATATCCTTGATATTTGCTCGTAACTTATATAGTATTTAATATATATGTATGTATGTAAAAAAAAAAAGAAAGTCATGTCCTAAACTGACATGATGAAGATTCAGTCCTACTATTTCTTCCATTAGGTGCAGGGTCTCTGGTCTAATTCTTAGGTCCTTGATCCATTTTTAGTTGAGTTTTGTGCAGGGTGAGAGAGAGGTTTTTAATTTCATTTTGCTGCACATGGATTTCAAGTTTTCCCAGGACCATTTTTTGAAGAGGCTATCTTTTCTCATTGTATGTTTTTGGTGCCTTTGTCAAGTATGAGATAACTGTATTTATGTGTGTTTGTGTCTGTGTCTTCTATTCTGTACCATTGGTTCACATGTCTGTTTTGTTGCCAATAACATGCTGTTTTTGTTACTATTGTTCTGTAGTATAGTTTAAGGTCTGGTATCGTGCCACCTCCCGCATCACTCTTTCTGAAAAGGATTACTTTGGCTATTCTGGGTCTCTTATTTTACCAAATGAATTTCACAATTGCTTTCTCTATTTCTTTGAGGTATGTCATTGGGATTTTAATTGGCAAACTATTCAATTCTTAAGTCTTCATATTTCCAATTATAAAGTGAAGTTCTAATCTGTGACTTAAAGGAATTTTAAGAAACAAATATGGCAATAGATGTAAGGCATCTTTTCCATGGTACTTACAAATTAAATTTTCATTTATCAATGTTTCTCCACCTGGATTAAGCATGAGAATAAGTTAAGGTAGACTAGAATAAAACTAAAATACAAATACATTGAATACATGTATGCATTTTTCATGCTACAAATTACATGTGTGAAGCAACAATGCTGTGTAATCTCAAGAACAGGAATATGAATACTGGAATTAGATAATTTCCATATGAATTTTGAAGCAACCACTAAACTGTAATTTGGGGACAAGTCAAATCACATCTCTGTCTCATTTTCTTCACCTGTAAAACAGGGAATCTTTATCTTCTACCAAATAGAATTGCAGTGAGGGCTTCAAAAGATAAGGAAAATCAAATAGCTCATACAAGACTCTCAGTAAACAATCCAGGTTATTATTAGAGACAATGATGTTCATAGTTCACAACACAATATGTGTAACAATTCAACGTTTTGTGTGCATACATGTGTACATCATATTTTAGGTATTCTAATGAGTATGTCCCATCAAAAAGGCTTCATTTTGTTAATAATGATTAAAAAAAATTGATGTGATCATTCCTCATGTGTTATCAAACCCAAAATCCATCTTTATGCTGTATCATTAGAACACCAGCTTTATCAAAAGATAAGAAATTGAACCCAAATGTATGTTTGGTTACTCTTCTCCAGCATTAGTCCTTTTACATACCATTTCTGTAGATGACTGGTGTTTTGTGGTTTTATGCTATGTATCATCTAGCAAATGACAGCTTAATTAACACTTATTGTTCTGTTAAAGTGCTTTGTCTTGCAAATACATCTACTAAGATTTTTGTCTTTTGGAAGGATGCATAGAAGAGAGCTCACATTTATTGTGGGTTCATCCCTCCACTCCCTCTCTCCCACACAAGCTAAAACTTAAACAAGAAACAAGAAAGACAAGGTGAAAGGCAACTGCCACACGTTTTATTCAGGCAGAACTGGTTTTGTGCCTAATGTGTTGAGTAAAGCAGAGTAACAGAGAGGGACTGTGTAATTAGAGATGTGTTTATGGTTTTGGAGATGAGGTAGAGAGAGGTCAAGGGGGTTTACATAGTCCAGGACTTGAAGAAAGGAATAGACTATTATGAGCATTAAAATGAAAGGCACAGTTTATCAGACCAGATCTTAGACTTTATATGCTTTATCTCATTTAATCACAAATCAATGCTGTGAGACAGGGATTATTATTATGACCAGTTTATAGCTCAAGAAACTAGATCCTGAAAGACTGAAATACTTGGCCAAGGTCACAGAGCTGATTCATTGCAGAAACCAGGAAACATACTTAGATCCCCTTCTAAAGTTAAACTCTTGGCTCCTCTTCCATTTTTCACAATGGCTTTGCAAGGTTAAGGCTGTCATCAGTTCCATTTTCCTGATCAGGAAAAAAAAAAAAAAATCTCAGAGAGCATAAGTAACATCCCCAAACCAACAACTAGGAAAGGACAAAATTTAGAGACAAATGTGAATTTGAGTAAATATTGAGTCACGGAAAACATTTGAAAATTTGCTATTTTTCTAGCTATGGAGTATTCATGGGTAAGTTACATTTTCCTTGGAAAGAATGTGATCAGTGAATTGTGTCCACCTTGTAGAAGTAAGAGGAGAAAAGAGTGACATGAAGAAAGTTTGTGGTTATTTATTTCCCATAGTTCTGCCCTCCTAAGTTGATCTATATCCATTTGTATCAGTCAGCAATTTGCCAGGTAACAAAACTCCAAAACCCAATAACTTAAAACAGCAAAACTTTAGTGTTGCTCAGGAGTCCAGGAGTGATCATAACTGAGCTGATTCATATACCTAAAACCCGTTGTGAATTGTGTACAGCTTTGCATATCTAGCTGTAACTTTTTCTGAGTTTGAATCAGTCCACTTCTGACTAGAACATTGTCCTTCCTGTGTTTGGTATTTATATTACAGCTAACCTAAATTTGAATAATGGTGGCAGAATCCGAGAAATCAAATATATTTCACCAGGATTCTTAAGGTCAAATCATATAATGAGCATATTATCACTTAGCTGCATTCCATTGACCAAAGCAAGTCACAAGGACATTCCAGATTCAAAAAGATGACAAATGGAATACACTTCTCATGTTATAAGGAACTGCTATATAATATTGAAAAGTAGTAGAGATTTTTCCTTTTTCAAAATTAATCTACCACACTGCTTTCCTAAAAATAATCAGATAAAGTTGCTCTCACTAAAGTGTAAATGAATGATGGGGATCCATGTGTTGACAACTAATGAATGTTTGCATTTTAAAAAGTAAAAATAGCATGAAAAGTCTTCTACTACTAGTTGGTAATCAACAGAATCCCCAAGAGTTATTTTTGAGATTAGTTGATAATGCTTTCTCAAAATGTTTGCCTCAAAAATTTATAGATAAAAATGTTTCATGTAAAAAAACAAGTTTATAAATTTCAAACACAGTTCCTTCTCTTCCAAAGTCTAAAACTAAATAAGAAAAATAAAACACTTAGGAAATGGTTAAATAAGAAGGTGGGGCCTCTGTAAATAAGGTAGGTTTCTTTTGCCTTTTCTATTCTTTTCATTGTTCTATCTCTTTAAGAGCAAAACTGAATAAACTTTGAGGGATATCAACATAAGGCTTGAAAAAGAGGCAACGGAGATGTGTAGACGGCTTTCTTTCCTCTGAATGCCTGATGTCGTGAAGAATAAAAAACACCTCCCCAGGACTGTCTTCTTGCTAGAAGGAAGCTCCATGTGGTGTCAGAGAACAGGAGCTGAACTGTGAGGAGGGACTCTCGGTGGTGAGCTGCCTCAGAAAACATGTTTGCCTGATGTTAGGTCCAGAGAGAGCTAAGCTGAGAGGTCCCATTCTTTTTCATTAAAAAAAAACAAAAAAACGAAAAAACTGTGATTGTTTTCATTTTATTAAAAAAAAGCCATGTTATATTGAAAAAGAGTGATAGTGCTGAGAATTGGTGAGGATATAGGGTCATTGTAAATCATAAGTTGCTGATAGATATTTAAATTGTTACAATCACTTTGGAAAACCACTTAAGAATATCTTCTAAAATTGAACACATGCCTTCCTTATGACACTAGACTTCACTTCCAGAATATGACTAATGGGCATGTTGCACATTTGTTCACCAAAGACATGTAGCAATATGTGCATGTTAGCACTATGTGTCCTAGCTCTAGATATAAACCAAACCACACCTATGCAGGTGGGAATCTCGATAGTGACAAACTTTGGTAGGAATTGTCTACAAGAGGGTGTGGGGAACTCCTGAGTGCTGGTCATGCTCTCTTTGATTTTTTAATAAGGTGCTCTCAGTTTGTAAAATTTCATTCAACTCTTTATGGGTGGTATATGCACCTATCTGTATGCATATTATACTTAAATGAAATATTTTTGGAAATGACTATGTTCTAAAATCAAGCTCCAATTGATTCAGAGTGAAACTAAAACAATGCTGAGCAAAGCAAAGGCCATCACATGACTGACCTCCAGCACCAAAAGCAAGCAGAGGCATTGAAGAACTTAATTTTTATAGGTTAACGGGGACCAAAAGCACCATATTAAGTGGCAAAGTACCAAAGATAAGCTCACCAACAGGAGTTTATGAAACTGAAGGGTCCTTGATGGGTATCCCTGCTCATAAGGAGGGGCAGAAGCTGAAGTCCTTGCCTGAAATGATGATGTTTAAGGGTGACTGACAGGGGCCATGGACAGAAACTTGGGAAGCCTAGACTAGATGGGTTAGGGAATCATTGTGACTCTCACCACTATAAACAGGAGTTCTGAGCCCCAATAAAAGTTCTGCTGTCAGACTGAGAATCCATGGACACCCAGGTGGAGGCCAATGCAAAACCACCAGAGAGAAACGAGCAAGAGCAAGCTACAGGACAGGGGCAACAGACTTAAGATAGAACAACAAAATAAAATTTAAAACCAAAGGACAAAAACCAACACAAAGAAAGTGGTTAATACCAAACAAGAAAGAAATGAAATGACTCTTGACAAAAAGGTAATGACAAAGTGTTCTTAACATGATATTTAAAAGAATATCCAGGTCCTCTCAGAGAGAAAATAAGAAACAATATCCACAAAAACTGTAAAAGATATAGATTGAAAATAGATGGGAAGTGAGCTAAGAATCAAGAACAGAAAAATATAAAGCAAGAAAGACAAAGGTTTAGCAAATAGTATAGAAGATATATACAACACTTCATAATATGCAGAAATGAAAGCAAAGCAAATAGTATCAGCTGGTGCATATGTAGAACACTCAGACAATAGCCTACTACTCAATCATAGAAAGAGAGTATGGAGACATGGTACAACTTAGCTGAACCTCAAAGATATTTTAGCATAATTTTCAGTTAGCATCTGAAAGAAGCAAGATGTAAAAGATTATACATCTTACTTCCCTTTGCTATGATCTCAATATTGTGTCTCCTTAAAATTCATGGGTTGAAACCTAATCACAGATGTGATGGGGTTAGGAGGTGGGGTCTTTGTGAGTGGGCAGATCATGAGGGCAGAGTACTCATGATAGCATCAGTGCCTGTAGAATGTGGGCCAGAGCCAGGTGCAATGGTATCCACCTGTAATTCCAGTAAGTTAGGAGGCGGAGGCAGGAGGATCATGAGTTCAAAGCCAGCCTCAGTAACTTGGAGTGGCCTTAAGCAACTTAGCAAGACTCTATTTCAGAATAAAATAAAATAGGACTAGGAATGTGGCTCTGCAGTTAAGCACCCTCAGGTTCAATCCAGTCAATTCCTCGTACAAAAAAAAAAAAAAAAGAAGAAGAAGAAGAAGAAGAAGAAAGAAAGAAAAGGAAAATGGAGTGAAAACATCCCGTGCACAGTGAGAGGACACAGCAATAAGGTGCTGTCTGTGAACCCGAAACAGACCCTCAACCAACCCTGAATCTGCCAGCACTTTCATCTTGGACATACCAGTTTCCAGAGCTATGAATAATAAATTTCTGTTGTTTATAAGACGCCTGGTTTGTGGTATTTTGTTAGAGCAGCCCAAATGGACTGACACCATTCATATAAAATGTCCAGATAAGAACAAATTTTTAAAGACAGAAACTTTTTATTTTCCTTCACAGGGATTTCTGGTTCACTTATTATCTTTTTGCAAATACATTTGAAAGTCTTCCCAAGTTCTGCTTAGATCTTGGAGATATGTAAATAAGCAAGGACAGATTTGGGAGTGTATGTGGCTTGTGAAAATATGATGGAAGAGAAAGGGAAGAAGGAAGGGAGATAATTTGTTTTAATTGTCTATTAAGATCCAATAAGAAAAGGCATTATCTCTCTGTTGTCCAAAAGAAATCATGGTTTAGATATATGGGAGAAAATGTGCTTTCGTCTAACTTCAATAGCCTCTAATTAGTTCAGCTACCTTTACTAATGCCAATAATTTGTGTTGGGGAGGAGGGATTATTTTTTAAATGTAAAAGTTGTTAATAGCTGGCCTGACTACATTTTTCCTCTATCCTTTTTTAGGTAATACCTCAAAAATGCTAGATTTGCTTTACCTAGAATGGTTTCATCTGAAGCAAATATGTATTGGCTCAAAACGTGAGGTATCCAGGACTGATGATACCCTTGGATTCAGTCATTAAAACAGCTATGTTCAGTATGAACACAATTCAAGACAATCTGCCTCTGCTTCCTTTCTAAGTTCACCAAGGACCGACTCATGGCATACCGCCTACAGATTTCTTCCAGTGATTCCCAGTCTCAGAGGTTAGGAATTGAACCAAATCAATTTCCATGCTGTATCAATAGATGCAAAATTCACTTTTTGTCCAAATCCAATTAAATCCAGTATGTTGATACTTGGGCCCAAGACCAGGACCAGCCATGCACCCAATAGTTTAGAACAGAACTCCCTATTCTCAAATAAAATAGAAAAAGGCCAAAAGAAAGACTTTTCTTTGAAGTATTTTGTAAAGTCCTCATGGGGTGGTTATAAGGATTTGTGAAATATTAAAAAATCTTTGAATTTGGAGAATTGGCATTGTAAGAGTACAAAAGTCTGCTCCTTTCTTTTTTCCCTTTACTTAATAACCCTGTTACATGACCTTCTAAAGTCTTTATTCCCTTAGGAAACATTAGATGATTTGCAATAGTCTGGAGTAAAACTTGGAAAAGATGGTCATAGCAGTGTTTCAGCTGTGTTGCTTTTAGAGCATTGCTTTTAGCTTCAATTTGCTAACAAAGCGCTCATATAATTAATTGTAAACCCTGGAATAATGCTTTGGCTCAGAGAACAAATGTCCTCTCACGTTGTTTGTGGTGTGGGCTCAGCATTCCTCCTCCTTGGACCTCTTTACGTCTTGTCACTTGGCACGCATGACCTTAATCTCTAATCCACTCTCATGGATGCAGACACAACCACCAGGGCCTTATTCCTGGAAGTACAAATTTCTTCCTGGCGGGGACTTCACCGTCAGCTCCAAAAATTATGATCCCACCCTCTCCCAACCCACACTAGATCGGTTGATTGAAGTTGTTAGTTGACTCAGTCAGCATCCCAGTATTCTGTCATAATTGCCAGCCAGCATCTGTCCGCCGATGGCAACTTCTCTGTGGGTTCCCCACGTCATTGCCGCCCACCTCCTTGTCTCACATAAATCTCCCCCTACAGAGATGCTACTCACCAAAATAACCAATGCTCCTACCAATCACAGAAGCAGTTTGCTTTCTTGGTAAGAAGTGTCTACCTGGTTTGATCAGATCTCAGCAAAGGAGAATATTTCTCCCCCTCTTTGTTGATCCAAAGAATGTCTAATTAAAACTTCTTTGGAGATTTAATTGTCCTCTTGGGAACTGGATAGAGCATTGCCTGGCCACTATGTATCTTCACAGTGAATAAAAAAAAAAAATTTGGTCATTTTAGGGCAAATTTTAAAAGTCTGAGCTGCTTGAGGGATTTCTAAAGCAAGAACGCTTTTTTGAGTCTGGAAGAAAACAGAGATAGTTTATTATGAAACCGGAACTGTAAGAGTCATTCAGTCTGAGGCTGCAGATTCTCATAAGAGTGCTCATTTTAGAGATGACACTCTTAATTTCAGTCCCAGGAATACAGAGAAACAGAGATGGAAAGGAATATGAAAAAGAGAGCAGGAGAGAGAGAGAGAGAGAGAGAGAAAGGTGGAAGGGAAAAGAAGAAAGAATACGAAAGGAGGGATTAAGGAAGAAGAAGGTTTCTTTTCTCAAATTTGTTTATAGAAGTTGTTGGCAAGAGTTCAAAGAATCTAAAGAGGCTCAACAAAAATGGACTAAAATGATATTTGTAGCACCTTTGGCACATGGAGTTGCCCTTGTATTAATCTATGCTAAGGCAAATACAAATTGCAAAGACAATATATCAGTAGTTCTATAAACTCATGAGGGTTTACATACCAGGTAAGTATCACCCATGCTGCCCTAGACTTCTGTCAGTTTTTATCAGATTGAAGTCTCTAATGTTACTTAGTTATCATCCTGGGGAAAAGTCATAGGATCCTCTTTCTGATGATATCAACACAATTTCCAAAATTTTTTTTCCAGTCTGTGACATTGTCATCTTTTTGATCAATTTCCCCATCAAGAAAATGAGAAGGTGTTGTGGTGAATCTGTGCTTTTTGAATAGGCCTGGGTGGTCATTGTGATCCCTCAGCATTTGGTGGCAACTCAGATGAACAGAAACAAAAGGTTTTCTTCCTAGGCTCTCTTCTAAATGCCTTAATAGGAAGCATACTCTGTGTTTCCCATGTGCATGTTCTTAGTGGAAATCTTTATTTAATTTTTATACAGAATTCAATCCAAGGGTTCTTTGTAACAAAGAGAATTACTGATGCGAACACATCCTTGCAGGACCTTTGGATTGTAGATTCCTTAGGGAATATTTGGTGGAAGAGTAGTGCTCAGGTCACATCAAATTGGTATTTCTGAAAAAAATGATCTACAATTCTGGAATAGGGATTTTTTTTTTAATCTATCTTTTAATTTTTTACAGACTGCATTTTGATTCATTGTACACAAATGGGGTACAACTTTTCATTTCTATGGTTGTGCATGATGTAGATTCATACCATTCATGGAATCATACATGAACATAGGGTAATGATGTCTGTCTCCTTCCACCATTTTTCATACCCCCCTCTCTCTCATTTCCTTCTACATAATCTAAAGTTCCTCCATTCTTCTCTCACTAATGAAAAGAAGGAGAGGGATATTTTCTTGTAACCGCAAAATGGAGAAAGAAAGAGGGAAGAGAAGGAGGAATAAAAGGAGGAGTGGGAGAGAAAGAAAGTGATAAAGGAGAGAGAGAATTCCTTACACTAACCACTAATCTTTAAAACTCCATCTCTATTCTTACCTTCATTCCCAGACAATAATTCTATTTTGTTCCAATTGATAATTTCAAAGGAAGATTCTGCCAGTTGAGAGAAAGGGGAAGGTGGGGAGAGAAAAACTTCATAAATTCTTTGTTGCAGTCAGAACTTGTACCTTGTAGCTACTAAGGATGCCAGGGTCATTCAGCATTATCTTATTTCCTGTTCATTTCTGAGAAACAAAATTCCACTGGATTCTTTCTTTGTCTTTGATTCCATCTAATTCTCCTCACATATTCTCCACAGACCTCTCTTCATTTTCCCCCAGGGTTACTGCTTCAACCATCCCCCTTTATGGCAGAGATTCTGGCATATCAGCTTCAGCCTGTCAATCATATGCCCTGATGCTATTTGTCTTAGCGGCTTTACCATGCAAAACCATCTAAATAGAGCTTTCAGTGGGTCCTCTTGAGTGAATTTATGCACTTTAAACCTGAAATTAGTGACATAGCTTCATGCTGCCATCCATTCATTCCTATTACACAGATCCACATGTATGTCGGGAGCCAGGAACCACTGAAGGGTTCAGGCAGTGTATGCATCTCAGCCAAGGAGAACTCTGATGCATGCAGCCTGCTCTCAGGGGTCATTGCATAGTTAGATGTAAATGGGAAAAGGGAACAAAACTGAAGTCCTTTCTTTACTGTCTTAGGAAAAGAGAGATGCTCTGAAGCATGTTTAGATTGGCTGTCACAGTCTAAAAAGAACACACACATCAATATCCCAAGGCAAAACTTTCCTGGGTATACAATTGTTTTTAATGTAATCCAGGTCTCCCTTTAGGAGATACCAGGAATTTATATGAGAAAAGAGGCAGACCAGGAGTACAACATAAAATGACTGATGTGCCCCTTTGGCTTCTGTGCACTTTCCTTCTAGCTTTGGCCTCCATTCCTATTGTCAATCAAAATTCCAGGGCTTATAAAGAGCTGGTGTTCAGCTAGGATTAGGTCAGAACAGAAAGTTGAGTCATTAGAGGAACACATTGAAGTTGGCTTAGAGGTTTAATTATCTCCACTCGGCCTTACAGGTATGAAGAGTAATTTTTCAGCTAGGTGGATCTTTAACAGTAGCATGGCTGACTGTGCCACACAAATCTTAAAACATATATAATAATAGATAAATAATATTTCTGCCTTAGCCTCCCTAGAAGTTCAGTCTTCCAAATGAGTTGAAGAACTTGGAATTAAACCAAACTATGGAGAACCATTTATTCTCCTTTTAAAGTACAGCATACCTGTGGGACTTGAAAAGCTATCACTCAAGGCCCGGAAATGGGAATGTAATCCTTCACTTACTAATAGTAGCCTGGCCTCTAATACTTGGCTTCATATAAACTGAATAATTCTTTAAACATCCTTCTCTTTCAAGTTCCCTTCCTATTTCATTTTTAAATCAGAGTATTAGAAAGAGACAGTCTCCCAGTGCTTCCTGAATAAAGAAACAAACTCCTCACAATATCTAAGTTGGGAAACATCATATATCCCTCCTATGAACAAGCACATTTCCTAATGGTGTTCAAAATTAAAATGACATGTACTGAAAAAGGAGTGCTGTACCCTCACCTCTAGCACAAACAAAAGGCTAATTAAAATCTCCTATTATCTTCAGATAGAAGGTAAGAGTTAATAATGTTTATTTCAGGGTATCATAATGTTGGGAGTAGGGAGGAGTCTCCTGCCTTTCTGTATCTGTCTAAGATGCCCTCTCCAATGGAGCTGCTTCTGAAAATAAGCTTACCATTCAACTTCCCATACCATTTTTCAGTAATCTAGGATAAAATTTGCTGCTTGGTGTATTGGGAAAATGGAAAGATATCAGAAGACAAATGCAGAGGTTGCTGGAAGCAATATAAGACCACAATTTCCTAGACTCTGCAGGTAATTATTAGGAGGCTGACTTGTTAGGACCAAGCAGAAAATGCTTGAGTTATCTTTGCTATGTATCAGGAACAACCTTGGTTTGCATTCCATGTAAAAGGAGAACAGATCACTCTCCAAATGGAAGTGAAGAAACCATGGAGATGTCCCTTAGCCAGGAATACTTCAGTTTTAGTTTGGAAGATCAATGAGGCTAAATTCTCCCACTGAAAGGATGGTGCAAAGTTTGGACAACATGTTCTTTTGTTAATTTTAGCAAGAACGTTGTCCATTAATGGGAAAGTTTTATATTCATGTAAGTACATGGTTAAAATTCAGTCCTGATTCTGCCCTGTCCTTTCTTTTGAATGGGTCAATGTGTCAATTATTCCCTCCTAATGCCTTCTGGGTTTGGGAAATGTTCAAACTATCTTTCCTTCCTGCTGCAATTAGATTTTGTAATGAACACATGTAAGGGCCTGCCTAGTGATTCTGAGATATTCTATTTTTTCTTGGCCTCCTCTGACCTGCAAGTCCTAATGAGACCTCTGGTATCTCTTGGATCTTGATTCCCCATGTTTCCTTTTCTGGAATTGAAGAGACGTTCCTTAATTTCTTAATTCTGCTTCCACACTTTTGGAATAAGAAGTCTCTTAAGGGTCAAATCCCTGAGGAAGACATCCACTTCAAAACACATCAAATCACTTCTTTTCCAGGTATTTCTAGAGTATCTTTAAGGAAAAAACAAAAACGAAACACTGTATCTATGGTCATCAAAAGGGACTTAAAGGAATTTATATACTTACATTCTTTCTCCTTTAGCACAAAATAACAACCCATTTTAGCATTTAAAGAATTAATTTAACTATACCTTTTGGCATTATAATAATTAAAAGGTAAAATATTTTGTTCTGGTTCTTCACTCTGGGATGTATATCTGTTTTAACGATGGCATGTGACGTTCTTTACCCCTGTCTATATTGTTTCCCTTATATACCATTACTAACAAACATACTGTAAATTTTGCTTACGTATCTTGTTTCCTTCTTCTTCATTAAATTGTGAACCCTGGAAAGATCAGAATTTTTATGTGCTTTGTTCACAGCTTTATATTCAGTACCCAGAAAAATAAAGTGGCATATAATATGTTGTCAATAAAAATTGGTTGATTAATGAACTTCATGATGCTGAATATTAGATGTGAAATCTAGTAGTTGGCAATTACCCATGGTATTCTCAATTCTAGATTCAGCACTCAGAAACACAAATGGAATGTGTAATCCCCAGTGCCAGTCTATGCATCAAATTTTAGACCCATTTAAGAGTGGACTCGACTCCTTTTCCTTGGTGAGAAGACATCTAATCCTCCTTTCTCATAGCTCCTATAGAAGAGGCTATACACTCACAGCTGTCACTCACTCTAAACCACCTTGTTCTTGAGTCACCATTCTGAACCACGAAAGCCAGATTTTGCATACATTTAGAATCATCCACAGAGTACTCATGGATGTTCCAGGAGATAATTCATAAAACACAAAAAACCCAAGTCAATTTTTAGAGATAACTACTCTGAACAAATTTTTTGTCCAATTTCTCATCTTGGTGGGCAATCCTCTTGCTATAATTTGCATTTTGAATGTTCCTAAAAGGTCCATGTAGTCATGTATTAAGGTTTGGATTGTCAGTCTGAGGTGCTATTTAGAGGTAGTAGAACTGTTAGGGAGTAGAGTCTACTGGAAAGAAGTTAGGTCACAGCGTGTCCTTGAGGAGGATATTGGGACCCCAATCCCTTACTCTCTCTCTTTTCTTCCCAGCCACCATGATGTGAAGAGGCATCCTTTACCATGTGCTTCTGCCACAATATACTGTAGTGCCAAATGATCATGAACTAGAACCTCTGAATTCATGAGCCAAAATAAACCTTTTCTCTTTTTATATTGATCATCTCGGGTGTTTTGTGACAATGGCAGAAAATTAACATATTTCCTATTTTCTCCTTCTCTTCTCTGCTCCCAGACTTCAATTGCAGTTATTTTTATGCTTAGATTTGACTTATGTATATTTTATCCTTGATTGAAAACATGACCTCTTTGAAGGCATCATCTCCATCTAGGAATTTATTAAGATATTTTGATGAAAAGAATAAGTACTCCCTAATAAAAATTCTTATGCCAATGGTTATAACAATTTTGTTCAGCTTGCTTCAAGGGAAAGATAGAAAGATCAGAGAACAGAATTTTTGTACCTGATAAGGTATGACATGAATGAGAAGGGGAAAGGAAATTAGTTCAAGAGGTTAATGAGCACCATGAGAAAGGAAATTATCTGAGTTCCACTATCTGGTGCTTAGTTCCTTAGAGTTTCTTAGGAATCTACACTGTGGTATCTCACCCAAACATTGACTTCCTTTTTGTCTAAAACACTTCAATTTTATATTCTCATGTTCCAATTTAGCATCTGGTAAAACAGTGTATTTTAGGGGAAATGTATATTGGAGATTCCCCTGCCCAGAAGGTGATTTATCAAAGAATGGTTTTAGATTGAATCCATTTAGGGAAATTCCCTACCAGGGAAAGATGGAGTCTCTGTTGGTGACTAAGGTTTGACACTACTGGAACCATCTGAAGAAGTATGTACAATGCACCTCAGAATTGTTCATCTGAGGAACAGAACAACTGGCCTCCGTGGCCCCATAGTCAGGTATTATCTCTTTGGGTGTTAAATCCCTTCACTCTAGGATTTTATGTGCAGACTATATTCCCACTGGCATCCCATACATCAAGGAAGCCCCAAGAAAGAATACAAGAGAGGTTGAACACATAGCTAAAGTTCTGCCAAGTTAAACCCATTTGAATTGTAAAAGATTACTTCCCTTTATCCAGGGAACCTTAGGTCTTCACTTTGAATTAAGGTTGCCTGAGGCTCATTGACCCTCCTTTGCTCCCTTCCCTCCTTTCTCTCTTTGTCCTCCCTTTCTTTTTTCCAGGGAGAAATTCTCATTGTTCTAGCCCCCCCAAACATTCCTGCAAATAATAAGTTAAATAAATGTCCATCAATCAAAAATGGAACTATCAGAAAAAGAAAAGAAACAAGCAGAAAGAACATGTAATATAAACAGACCCACAGTGACATTGGTCATGGAGAATGTCATAAATAGGCACAGAATAGAAATTGATGGCCCATCAATAACAGTGCTCAAGGAAGTAAACAATGTACTTTGCAACTTTCAGTAGAAATTTTGGAATAATGAAAAGGGATTGATAGATTCCAAGTATTTTTAAATTTCTATTGGGATTCTTTCCTTATCCCAGGAGTTCCTTGAAAGTATGCTTTTGAAAATATTTTTAAATATATGGGTTTATATTTTTGTTGTAAATTTTTATTTTATCTTCATCATGGTTAAATGTGAGAATCTCAACAATGCCAACCCTTTGAAATTTACTGATATTTGCTTCATGGCTTATCCAATGGTCAATTTTTTTAAATGTTTCTTATACTCTGGGGCAAAAGGTGTATCTCCCAATTTTTGAAATTACATATATAAAGAAACCTCAAGATTATTTACTTTATAGTTCAGTTCTTAAATTCACATTATCAATTTTGTTTGCTCATTAGCATAGATCTATCTATGGTAAATTTTCAATGACTATGTCTCTGTCTCTGTCTCCCTCAATCTGAAAACGTTCTTATGCTTGTTATTTACAGATTGCTTTGCTAAATTGAAGTTATTTTCTCTGAGCATTTTAAAGATATTCTTAGACCACCTTTTGGCTTCTGGCACTGATAATGAGTAGTCAGTATCTGTCTAATTTTTATTCCTTTGTGACTTTTCTCTCTGTCCTTTATGTCCTTTAAAGAGATTCTTTCTACAGTTTCATATTTGTGTAAATTTATTTTTGTTAATCCTACTGGTATAAACTCTGATTCCTCTATTTCATTGATTCTGAAATTTTTCCACATAGCTTTTCAAACATGACACAGCCCCCCACCCACTGTTTATTTTTGTTCTGTAACACAGATCACAGGTTAGACATATCCATTAGATATTCTTATTCTATTGTTGATACTCTGAACTTCCTCTTCCTGTTTTTTCTCCTTTCATTTCTGGTTTGCAGTCTGATTTCATCAAACCTTGTTTTCCTCACACCAATTTATATGTCCTGTCCTGTGTAAATTAGTTTTTAAGTCATACACTTGGGCTTTAAAATTAGTTCTCATGCATTTTATTTCTAAACATTTTGTGTAGTTCATTTTTAAATCTCCCTGATTCCTGTTGATAATGTGCAGTTACTCCTTTTCTTTTAATGGTTCCAATTTTATATATTTAGTATCATATACTTCAGGGTTGTTTACCCCCTATATTCTCCAGTTGATAGTTTCAACATCTCAATTCTTTAGATGTTTACATTTCTACTTGGTTGTTTCTGTTGACTCTCCAAGATAGGTTAGTTCATTGTTTAATCTCTTTATTTTTTTACTTTTTATCTGCGAGGAACTAGGGGTACTTAAATTAAGGATGCCTTCATTCAGAAAAGATTTGCATTTGATCCTTTTGGTAGCCATTCTTAGCCCCTTCCAGGTGCATAAGGTTAATTCCTGGTTCTTAGTTTGAGGTTCTTACTATTAATTCAAGTCCAAGGTCTAGTTTCCTGACTGCAGTGCTGATAAGGACCTCTGCCTTCGGAGGGGGTAGGAGGGTGGTTCACACTTTAACTTTGTGCAAGCACTACAAAAATTATACCTGTCACAAATTATATAGAGGTACTCTAAGAAACTCTGTTTGAGGTTGACTTCTTACTGAAGTCAGAGAAGATTCCCTGAGGAAGGAATATTTGAACTGATCTCAGATGTAAAATTAAGAGTTATCTAAGTTAAAAGAGACAGAGTTCTGATTAGCAAAACTCATATCCTGTGACTAGAAGGAGAATGAAAAGTATGTGGAATTCATTTATTTTTCCACTTCATTTTGAACTTTTGTAAGTTATGTGAAAAAAACTGTGGGAGATTCTTCCAAGATTAGATCTTCTTTGGGACTACTAGAAATCTGAAGAAGGAAAAAAAACATAATATGAGTTGGAATTATTTTAAAATTCCTACAGTTCCTATAGCACAGGGTCTGGTAGGTTACCTTTGGAAGAAAAAGAAATTTTATATATATGTAATTAATTCTAGAAGAGAATAACCAACAATTAAGAGTCAAAATTGGAAAGGGGCACAAGAGGTACAGAAAATGAATCCAGGCGGTTGTGTCTTTTAAGGCAATACCTCCAGAACTCTAGTGTACAAGTCAACTGGGGTGTGGAAATGTAAATTCTGACTCAGTCTGGGTGTCTCTTGACATTCTGCATTTTTTACCATCTTCCAGGTGATGCAGACACTGCTTGTCTGGGGACACACTTCAAGAGACAAGAGTGTTTGGAAGGCTGAGGCAGGAGGATCACAAGTTCCAAGCCATCCTCGGTAACTTATCTAGGCCCTAAGCAACTTAGTGAGGCCCAGTCTCTAAGTAAAAAATATAAAAAGGGCTGGGGATATTGCTCAGTGGTTAAGTACTCCTGGGTTCAATCTTTGGTATCCAAAAAGAAAAAAACGGAGTGCAAGGAAATCATCAAGTGGTCACCAAAAGTAAGAACACACCTGAGTATAACAAAACCAGACCCTGAGTACCCATAACATTGGAATAGGAAAGTTGAACTTAGTGATCATAATAAAACTTTAAATCACTTGGGAAATTTATTAGCTTACAGATGCCAGGCTCCATCCACCTGTCTGTTCAGAGTTTTCAGGCTTTCAGGAGGTGAGGCTCTGGCCACCAGCTTGTAAACAACTCTCCAGGTGACTTTAATGCATAGCAAAGTTTCAGAACCTCTCTGTAACTACGCAACTAGGTACCAAGATAAGATCAGATAAGATCGTATCTTGTATGGAAAGGATGAAAACAAAAACAGTCTGGCAAATAGGACAGAGTGCATAGGCAGAGAGAAAAGAACGTTAAAGCACGCACTGTTTTTTGATATCCTTGCAAGATCAGCGCCAACACTCCCCCCATTTAATCCTAATTCACATAACTTTGTCACATAGTTATTGCTCTAACTTATCATGTTTAGGTGACTTTGCTCAGAACTTGATTTGGAAGAAAATCATACATGTGCCCCACCCACAAAATATGTACCATGTTTAATATATGAATACAGTTGAACTTCCAAATCATAGATAAAGGATTCCACAAAAGTACAAGAAGCTATTATTGTGGTCAGAGCACAACTCAGATATAATATGGGAGACTAATCTCAGAAGAGAATACAGCAAAATAATACTTTTCTTTCCTTTTTTTTTTTGCAGGTACTCTGGGAAAAAAGAATCTTTAAAGAATTTCAGAAAGGAAATAAAAACTTTCTTACACAAATTATTTGTTTGCTTTTTGTGTTTTATCAATGAGATAGTAAGTGATTTTCAAAATCAGCTAAAAATGGGTTGTCACTAAAAATACACACACATGCAGGCACACATACCCACCTTTTAATTCTGTTGGGGCAACTAAAGAGCAGCTGAAAAAGCCAAAACTGCCTGTCATCAGTTCCTGATGTCTGAGACTTTAGTGATCATATCTAGGGCAGACAAGAGCAGAGAGTAGAAGTAGAGATAACATAGAAATCTGTAAGTGCAGTTGTAGTCTGAGTAAAACAAGTACCTGGAAACAGAATTTACTCCTCTGCCAGAATGTGATTCCACAGGAAATCAGCATGTTAAAGGGACACACCCTTTTCTTCTGGACACACTAATACTGAAATGGAAAAATTCCTCCCTAACAGAACTTACTTATCGTGTCAGATCAAGAAGACTGCACGCAAATTTCTAGTTGCTTATCTGTATGTGGTCTTCTTGAGTCTGGGAAAGCTCAACCCAGGTTCACTATGAACTTCTGTGACAGCTCTGTCAGGCCTGTTGCATCTTGCAGATAAGAGGCTGCCTGATTAACAACGAAAGACGGAAAGAGAGGCCTGACTTGTCCTATGCATTTGTCCCTCTGTGACATTGATGTGAATTGGTTTTGCCTTTGTTTTTTCTGCATTGCTGCCCTGTGTCTAAAATATTTGTACACAATCTTGTTTATACACAAACCAGAAGGTAACAATTTCTATATCCACATAACTAAGTAAAACAAATTATGTGTACCAATGGTATAACCTCTGCACTGACTTTTTATTAAATTTTATTTTAATCTGCCTTAGCTCATTTTCATCTCACAGAACATTTGTTCTCTCCTTAGAAGAAAATATTGCCTACAGCCTTAAAATGCATAGTTTAGGATTTATGAGGTTTTTCTCCCTTCTTCACTGTTCCCATTGCTGCTGTCCCCATTCTAATGCCTGGATGACATTTTACTTTCCTACTTTAAAATAACTCACTTTTTTTCTTAATTTTTTTTGATCTCAAAATTTTAATGAAGACAAAGGTACAAATGACATAGGTGTGCAACCAAGAGCAATTGGCTCTTCAGATCTTTGTATCAACAATGGCCTTATGTTTTAACTAAAACACAAAAACCATACAATTTTTAAGATACCTAGATATCACAGATGATGGAAAATTTTGCAGCCAAAAATATCTACCAGTAGATTACAGGAAGAAGAAAGCAAATATCATACTGGTCTAGGTTACCAGATAAGTTAGTGCAACATTTGTTTGCAGATACTTAACAGTAATCATGTATTGATGCTGTATCTAAACTTTCAGTTTAAGTTGGTGTCCAGGCAGTCATGTGGCACTTAACATAAAGGATACAGTCTGAGATATTTGTCGTTAGGTAAATGTGTCATTGTGCGAACATTATAGACTATACCTATATAAACTCAGGTGGCTATATCGCCAGGAAATGTAATCTTATGGGACCATTGTCACATATGTGGTCCATTTTTTACTGAAACATATGCTATATGGCACGTGCTATATGGTACATTGACTGTATTTTTATTTGCTAACAATGAAACCCTAAATTGCTGGGATATGCCATATTTTATAATAAAACCATTCCCAAGTTTTATTCTGTCATCACTCATAAGAAAAAGTCAGGCTTTTTCTCTCCTTTTATTTTATTTTAGCAAAAGTAGATAGGAAGCCTATGTTGATTCCTCCTGCATTCTTTAACATTTTTGACCCTTCTAAGCCCAATAGCCTCAAATGTGGGAGATCTTTATAAGTCAATTATTTTCAAAAGGGTTTATTTCAGAATCAAAATATTCAAGTACCTCCTTTACTTCTATACTGAAGCACTGATTTTAACTCTAGTCTTTCACAAGCAGGAAATATGTTGTGCTAAATGCAGAAGAGACTTGCTGAAGACACTGAGAATCACAGCCCTGCAGAAATACAATATGTCCCTTGACCCATGTGCAAAGAAGATGTAGAAGTGCATGTTCATGGGCTGTATTATCAGATGTGCCTCTCTGGATTCTTGACAAAGAAAATAATCTAGTGAACATTAGCAAATTGCTTATCTGTCATCTATTCCTTTATTCATAAAAAAAACTTAGAGATAGATAAATTGACATGTTTTTACAAAATTTCAGTGAGATAACAAATGGTGTGTAGTAGTTTTAGAATTAAATATTGAAAGACTATAGAATATAATGTCACCCGAAATGTTAACTATACTAGCCATGACCCTTCACATGGCCATTGTCTCAGCAAGAAGGTAGGTTCCCCAGCAAAAGCAAATGCAGTATCACCTCTATTGCTAGGTTAGAGTTTTAATATAGCAGTGTAGTCATGTGATAGCAAATAATAAATGTTCAGGTAATAAGTAGCTCTAAAATAGGGGTGAGGAGAGTCTTTGTAGTAATGATTTTCATGTTGTAAATAATATATATCCCCTTCATGCCTGATTTCACACGACCAACATGACATTGTTGATCCTAAATTTTGGAAAAGATCTACATAACCAACTGGGATAGGAGAGTGAAGTTTGAGAACTCAAAAAATCAAATTTTACTTTTCAGCTTTAGAAGATGCAGGATACAATGTGGTACAGTCTCCTGATATTTGCCAAGTACACAAAACCTTCTCTTAGGCTGAAGGCCAAAGGGAGGATTGGGGAATGATTCAGAGGTCATCAGACTAATAAGAGGCCCAGTCTGTATGATCCTGTGGATGTGGTGATACAATGGAAGCCTGGGTGAAAAGAAAATTAAAACCCTGTACTGTGTTTCCTCTTTGAAATTCTGTGAGGCCTTCCTTAGACTAGCAAAATCATGTGTCATTTTCAAGCAGAGAAGGGGACTAAGGTAAGACCTCTGACTCCCTAAGATATTCTTATAGCATGGAGGACATCCACAACATCATGAAACCTCCATCCATAAAGATGGGCTATTGACTGGGACATGGATACAGCTGCCTAGTGGCATTGTCTTTCAAGATTGCCTACAATATAAGGGTCTTACTAGCTTCCTCGGTCCTCTCCTCTGTGTCTTGAGGCCTGGAAAATGCATTGCCCAGATTGTTTTACCTGTAGAGTTCAAGGGGATCGTCTGCCAATGAGAAGCGCTTGGTTTGATAGGTAGAGCAGATGGGTATTCCAGTATGGTCCAGTATAACTAGGCAGAAAGCTCCAGCAGACAGCAGATAGGATGTTTTGTCCATGCTTGCTCAGGAACATCTTGACAGTCTACCTCAGTGTTGTAGATAGATTCCATTAATGGCTGGATGCTAGCCCCTCTAATAGTCTTATAAATTTCCATGGACCAGAAAGTCAGTCCTAGGAAGAGACCACTCTGCCTTGTTCAAGTATAGCTTTTTGGGGGAAGAAAGGTGGGCATCTTTGACCATATTAATTTCTCTCTAAAATTCTCCTAGTATTTAATTTTAAGTAGAAAAATCTATTGTGGTTGATTGATTGCCACTGAGTTATAGGATTGGTTATTCTCAAGGTCAAAGGGAAGTCTTCCTCAGGATTAGAAACACCTTCTATTGTTCTTTGACTAATATCACAAACCACTCCTTCTTTCCTTTGTTCAGCTATTCCGTTTTTATGACAGCATTGTGCTTATTTCAAAGAACCAGCAAGCTCTGGCTTTCAAACAGTTTACAGTACAACCAGGAAGACATACAGGTCAACCAGGGGCTAAATTACAGAGCATTAAATGTTACTATAGGACTACCACAAATGTATTAGTGACACAAGGAAAAGGCTCAGTCTTAAGGAGTCATAGGGGACCTGATTACCAAGAAAAACAGGAGGCGTTAGAGAAGTGATCCAGAAGTCCAGTGTTGGGTGAGAAGGAGGATCTCCCCCTAGCTGAAGATACTTCTTAAGAAAAGGAAAAGCAAGAAAAACATGTAGTGTAAGATTTTCATCTACATTAGGGTAGTGTGAATTTATCACATGTATTTGGCCTACTCACACACTGAGAATAAATAAATCTCTTTACTGTTCCCATTGTAGAAAGAAATCCAAAAAGAAATCCGAGGAAATTCAAACTGTTATGAACATATGACTCAGTGTGTGGCAAGAAGCTTATGCGTTTGAAGTGCAGAAATACCAAAAAGAGTGTAGAGCTTTGGGTGAAGAACAATGTGCCCATCATGCAATGCCTCCTGGGGTCTGAAGAGGCCAATCCATATGCTCATAACCCAACATCTATGACCCAATTAACTGTCCAGGAAATTGGAACAGGAAAACAAAAGGTAGACATTGACCTAAATGGAGTAGTGAGAGAAATTAAATTTAATGAAGAGCAAAAAGCCCCCTAGTAAATCAATGAAAAGCATGTAGATTACTAGTAAGCAATATGTTATGGATGGACTCACAGGTAAGGAGTAGGAAGTAAGTTCTTACTGGAGCAAGCCAACATCCAAAGGAACCCTGTGAAGAAACCACAGTTTCCAGGTCAAATTTACCTGACAACATTTGTATGATATTTGTTACATACAGGTATATGTAAACATGATTTTTCATGTGTAATCAGTTTTATCACAGAGAAAACACAAATATTAGTTCAAACTATTTTGAGAGCAAAATTTTTCTTCAAAGTCTCCCAAAGATTAACACATTATTAGAGGTACAGATATGTTGATAAATTACAGGCAAATGTAGTACATAAAAACACAGATCCTCCTTAAGTTTGAACATTGTTACATCCAGATAAACCCACCGTAAATTGGAAATATGATAAGTCAAAAAAACATTTAATACACCTAATCTACTGAAAATCATAACTTAACCTAGCCTACTTGAAACTTTCTTAGAACATGTACATTAGCCTACAGAAGAGCAAAATCATCTAACATTAAAGCCCATTTTAAAAGAAAGAATTGACTATTTCATGTATTACTGAATACTCCACTAAAAATGAAAAACAGAATGAAGGTAAATGCACATTTTGTACCATCGTAAGTCAAACCATCATACTTCAGGATCATCTGTATATTATTATTTTTCTCAGTCACCTTCTACAAATAATATTTTAAATAAATGCCTCAAAAATAAAAGATAGCACCGATCTTCAACTTTTGTTTTTAACTACCAAGAAACTCATGCTAAAGAAATTCAAGAGGGAAAAATACATATGTGTATATATATTCACAGGAGTTTCCTGTAGATGTCTTTGTTTATTCTTGGTCAGCCAGAGCCGTATCTCTTTCTTTATGGAACCTGGAGCCAGCGAAGAGGGTTCCAACTTTCCAACATTAAGAGAGGAGAACTGGGATTTCTGGATAGCAATCAAGCTGATTTGTTCAAGAAGAGGAATGGAATTGCAAGAACTAAAGAAATGCGAGTTTTCTGACTGGAGGATTATCTCCCAATACCAGCCAAGGCATCCTGTTAATAGTCATTATTCCACAGATATCTGGATCAAGCAACAAAAACCTAGAATAAGAGTCACCTTTCTTAGGGTAGTGTGAATTTATCACATATAATTGGCCTGCTCACACACTAAGAATGAATAAATCTCTTTAATATTCTTATTGTAAAAAGAAATCCAAAAGAGAGTCCTGGCAAATTCAAACTGTTATGAGCATAATGACTCAGTGTGTGGCAAGAAGCTTAGTGTTTGAAGTGCAGAAATACCACCCTAATGTCATGTATTCCAATGAAAACTTGGAAAAATGTTGCTTGAACAGACAGGATGACCACAGCACTCTGGAGAGAAGACAGGGAAAGAACATACTCTATTCAATGCACAGCCTACAACTGATGGCTAGGAAGGGCTACCACGCACTCTGAAAAGCACTTGTTGGTCTTGATCGATTAGGTTTATATTCCCAAAGTGCAACTAAACATGAAATAGCTTTCTGCCTTCTCGTGACACTGTTACACGCAAACTGGACAAAAGAGAGTCTTTATAAGCTGATCCAAAGACTCTTCTTATCAACCACACCTCCCTCAACTCTCATCCATAGAGTCTTGCCAGATTGCTGCTTTATATTAATACATTGACCCATGAAACTTCTCGTTTAAAATGCCAACATGTTTCCAAACTAGAGAATTTTGTGAAGGTTATTTTTTTCTTTACAGCAAAAAAATGCATAAGATACTGGATTTATGTTCCAACTTTTCTAAGAACTTTCCCTTGGGGTCAGAAGTTAATTCTGAGCATTATCAAGAAGTTGATCTTAGGGCTGGGGATATAGCTCAGTTGGTAGAGTGCTTGCCTTGCAAGCACAAGGCCCTGGGATCAATCCCCAGCACGACAAAAAAAAAAAAAAAAAAAAAAAAAAAAAAAAGATGATCTTATACATGGTACTTAGGTACTTAGATTCACTGTGTTCCCTGGGCAGAAACTCTCCACCAGAATACCTATGCTGGCACTCTTTTTGGTGCAGTTCCATCAGGAAGTGAGGTCAAAGGGAACAGCAGTAATGTCCAGAGGCTAATGTTTCATCCAGGGCAATTTTCTTGGATTTAGATCAGTGATGGAGCAGAAAGTGAGGGATAGCAGCCAGAATGGCGACCAAAACAAAAAGAGTAAGAAGGATCAATTCTAGGAATTGTTCAAAAAGCACAAGAATGCAGATGTTTATAATAGGGAAATATCAATGACAATGGAAATCAAAGGTGTTGGAGGCTCTTTTTAATGGAAAGCCATCTTAACAATTTAGGATAAGTCATGAACTTTGCTGTATTTGTTTAAGTTGAAGGAAGTTCATTTCATGTTTCAAAAGATTTCTGCCTTGAAAAATTAATGGTACAAAGTCATTTCTATTATGGCCCCTAAATGATAATTTTTTAACAGTGTAAAAACAACCAAATGGTAATTATAAGAAGAAAAACAAACCTATTGATTTTAGACTACACTGAAAAGGAGGGGACAAGTGGGGCAGCTTCCTTAGCCATGGACTACCCTGCTGGTGGGAGTTCTTCTGCATCCTAGTCTTCTTCCCAGCTGTCCTGATTAGTTGAGGCATAGAATAAGGATCACTTCTGTTTGGCATCATGGAATCTTGGATCAATCTAACTTGGAATTATAGAGCCTAAAATCTCTTAACCTAATCACTCTGCAAAATTTAAAAGGAGTATTTTTCTTCACTTATTTCTGCAAAAATAGAGTATTATAAGCCAATATGTTCACATTTATCTGATATACCTGACTTGTACAGAGAAAACAAACAAAGCTTATCTTTTTAAAAAGTAATCTTGAATCTGATACTAGTTTATCAACCATCCAGATGTTGGCTGCTGTTTTTAAATCTGTAGGTCATACTAAAGGCAATGACCAGCATAACTAACAAGGTTCATGAAAATAATTAGTGAAAATTTAAATGCAAGTGGCAATTTTGTGGAATCACTTCAGTTGTTTTGGAAGTCACATACTTCTTTTTCCTAATTTTATGTCCAAACACTAATACCCAAATCCCTAAAGAAAAAAAAAATGCTTTAAAACTTCAGTTAAAAGAACCAAACATACATTTCTTAAATTTTAATATTTTGACTAGGAGAATGTTTAAATCACAAAGAATGGAAATAGTATGCCTTGGTCTAAGGAATGCTAGTGTTTTTTCCATAGCAGAAGCATTCAGGTCAAGTGAGTGTAATTATTTTATGAAGTCAGTCTTTTTTGAAAGATCTGATACTTCTCCAGTGCCTCCTGGAATTGTTGAAAAGTAGAATGATTCACTTGGGTACGATTATGAGCTTTGCTTTTCACAGAGGGTTATACAAATTCTGCTTGGAACAAATAAGGAAGCTGAAAGGGTAAATCAGAAATTGGGAAAACTTTCAGAAATTTTTTTCACTGTTTACAATCGCTTCCTTGTGGAATTATAAGTAAAAACAAATAATAATAATAATAATAATAATAATAATAATAATGTATTACTGCCTATAGAAAATGCCAAGCAAAACTTACTATGGTCCTAGAGAAACACTTGTATACACACACACACACACACACACACACACACACTCACACACACACACTGATGAACATGGATACCACCGAATTTTTACAAGAAAAGGGAAAGTAAGACACAGACCCTGCCTGAATCTGATATTGTATAAGAAGATAAGAGATGTTTTGTCACATGCAGAGTTTTAAGAGAGAAATTAGGAGTTCCCACTTCTCCCTATAGCAAAGAAACGTCTCAATCTGCATTGTTTCAATGTGCCCCAGTGATAATCATACTGACTTATGAAAATGTATCCTTGTAAGGATATCAGTACTACACAAAAGAGCTTCAGGGGATCAGGGGAACAGAAGTTAAGTTTTGGTTGGAAAAGAGTCAAATTTGAGAAAAAGAGAAATTAGTTCTGGATTTGCCTACTTTTCTGTGTAGCCAGAATCTAATATTGGGGGGGGAAATGTGCAGATACTTCAGCCTACTCTCTGGAGTTCTTAAGACAAATCTCCACCCCTTTCTCTTTTATTCTAATATGCTTGTGGCAAGGCAAAATTCCAGTGGTGCCATTTAAACATAAAAGCAAAGCCACAAAAATTTGCTGCCTCAATTTGAATTCCAGAATATAAAAGTGATTCTCAGGTTGCCTTCAGACTTCCCTGTACATGAATTTAGGATTATTTGATTCCTGAATTTAGCCAGGCATTGTTACTCACTCTTTTGTCCATATTCGAAGTATCTTCCCATTGCCCCTCTTTTCTCTACTCACTGTTTCTGGTTAGGTGCTGTTGGAAGGGCACATGAGCTGGAAGCATCCTACTGGATTCTCTGAGAGTAAACTGGAAGAACATCCTGTGGCAGATGTTTCCAAACTTCAATGTATACCAGAGTCACCTAGAGCACTTACTAAAACATGGATTCTTGGGCCTATCTGAGGGATTCTGGTTGACAGGGTGGGCAAAGGAAGAAGCCAAGGACTGACAGTTTGCATTTCTAACAAATTCCCAGGTGCTACTGTTGCTTGGAGCAATACCAAGTAGCGCCTGTCTGGAACTGTTCACAGAGGCAAACCTACACAATGAGAAATCTTTTTGGTTCATGTATTCATTCTTGTGGCATTGTATCCAATGTCCTAAGCCTTCTAACAAACTCTGTGATTCACAGCTGAATTCAGGACAGGAGATCAGGTCTATAGGCTTAAAGACATGTTGTGGGTGTTTTAAATAAAAATATGAACAGGGAAGAATGGAATGCAAAGGAGGAAAAGCTCAAATCTCTCTGGATGTGTGGGTGGGGTCAGTAACTGGCATGAGAAGTCTGAAGAGAAGATATTGGGTATGCTTTCTAAAAGAGGAGTTCAAACTCACCAGCAAGGTGGCACTATAAAGGGTGGGTTGAAGCTATAGGATAGAATACTCCATAGAGATGTATAGCGAAATATAGCCTGGTGAAGATGGAGAAAGAGTTGAAAACTAGATATAAGACTTGAAGAGTCTTCAATAGCCAAGACTTGGTTGGAAGATGAACCTTTAAAGAAACAATAGGACAGCAGACAAAGTATGATTGAGAAAATAAAAACAGATTGAATGTATAGCATGAAGGGAGGGAGAAGATCAATGATGATGTCAAGTGTCAAGTGTGACAAATACCTGAGAAAAGCTACTTTAAATCAGGAATGGTTCATTTTGGCCCATGATTCTGAAAGATTCAGTCTATGCTTGGTTGTGTCTATTGCTTTGGGCCTATGTTGAGACATAGCATCATGGCAGAGAAGATGTGGTGGAAGAGAGCTGCTCAGGGAGGAGATAGAGAATGAGAGATAGAGAGAGAGAGAGAGAGAGAGAGAGAGAGAAAGACAGAAGAAGAAGAAAAAGAAGGAGGAGGAGGAGGAGAGACCAGAGATGAGACAAGAAACACAATTTCCAGGCACCCACACACACACACACACACACACACACAAGTGACCTATTTCCTCCAACTAGGCCCCACCTCCTATAATTTCTACCACTTTCCAATAATCCCCTCAATTATGAACCCATTGATGGATTAATTCATTGACAAGGTAAAAACCTTCATAATCCAATGACTTTCCAAAAATCCTGCCTCTGCACTTTGTTGCTCTGGATTCCAAACCTTCGACACATGATCCTTGAGGGAGAGTCTAGCTCTAAAGGATTCAGATGAAGATTAGAATTTGTAGCCAAGAGAAATAAGTTTGTTTCTGAACATATCAAATTTAGGTGCCTTTGGGACATATGGGGTTAGATCTCTTTATTAAACAGATGGACATACAAAATTTAGTTCCCAGCTGATGTTTGGGCCAGGAGTACGTGGACATCTCAGCAGTTGAATTTTTAGAAGTGAAAAAACACTGGAGAGAAGATGGAAAGATGTGGGTCAATGGGTACAGTGTTACAGTTAAATGGGAAGAATAGTTTTGGTGTTCTTTTGCATTACAGAGTGAACACAACCAACAATAATGCATTGTATAATTCAAATAGTAAGAAGAGAGAATTTTGGATGTTCTCAGAAGGAAAAAATGATAAATATATAAAGTGATGAATTTCCTAATTACCCTTGATTTGATCATCACACAATGTATAAATGTATCAAAATATCACATTCCACCCATATGTTTGTACAATTACTGTGTGTCAATAATGTTAAATAAAGGGATTTCTCATTTGTGTATTCATTCATTAAATATTTACTGGACACAATATATGTCAGGCACATACAAAGAGTATATTTCTACAACTTACCAAAAATTGGGCAGTTGTAAATGGTGGGCAGTTGTAAATGGTGGGCAGTTGTAAATGGTAGACATTAATTTTCTCACCATCCTTTTAAGTCAGAAGCCCAGGGTGGCAAGGTGGTTTCTCTGTGCCAGATTTAACAAGACTAAAATTAAATTGTTGGTAGGGCTATGCACCTTTCTGAGGATGATTTTGTTTCCAAACTCATTCAAGCCATTGGCAGAATTGAGTTCCTTATGTTGAATGACTGAGGACCTCCATTTTCTCACTGGCTGCTGGCTCAGCTTTGATTTTCACTGAGTTTGTTTGCATTCTTTCCATGCTTTCCTTTGGACACCCTTCAGCAACTGTGGGTTGCTTGCACTTTCTATCCCTCCATCTTCTTTTCTGCCACACCATTTGGCTGCCTTCCTTCTCTGAGACACCTCTTGGAGAAATATTTCTCCTTTAAGGAGTCAATATGCTTTAGATAGAGCCCTCCTATATATCAAGAATAGCCTCCCTATGTAAAGGTCCATAACTTTAATCGAATCTGCAAAATCTCTTCTATTGTGTAAGGGTCATATTCATAGAATCCAGGGATTAAGGCATGAACATAAGTCTCTGGCTGCTTTCATACCACAATGACAGAGTTGAGTAATAATGATGGAGATGGATGTCCCACTAGGACTGAAGTATTTCTTATGTGTGTCTTTGTAGAAAAAGTTTGCCAGCTTTTGATCTAGATGGATAAATGCATCTTTCAAGAGAAAGCTTAAGATCAGAAGAAAAAACACATTCAATTTTGAACATGATGAGTTCAAGTGCTTTTGAGATATTCAAATTGGAAAAGGAAATACATATTTGAGTATTTGAAGTTCAAATTTCTTTAAAAAAAACTTTTCAACCAGGACTTTAAAATTTTTCCATGCTCCTCAGAGGTGACTTATTGTGGTGTAGCCATAATCATAAGTTGCCATCACAACCAGTTTAAAAAAACTTAATTAATCTATAGTAACTCATTGGCTTTTGACAGTCAAAAGAGCATTAGTATCCCTCTTTAGAAAGACAGTTAGTTAGAAAGAACTTTACTCTAGTGAACATACTGAAAATCAACCAATTCCTAGAAGTCTTAACCAAGCAATCATGACATCAACTCATCCTCTGAACTGTGTGCTTGGGGAAAAAAATCCTAGGTAAAATCAATAAGGTACTTTGTTTGAAGATACTTTGTCTAAAAGTCATTATTCTCCCTTACTTAAGTGAGAGATAAATTTGGCTTTGTGTTTCAGTTAATAAGCCTTTACCCTGAGATTTTTTAAAAGGCTAAGTGTTTTAAGTGCATAGATATAGTTATAGCCATGGAAAAAGAAGTGAATATTGACAAAGAGCATGTGAGATGTCAAGAGAGGCTAGGATGGAGTAGTTATGAATTCCTACATTTAATGACAATGTAGAGGAGCATAAGCCTTCAAAGGAGACAGAGAAGGAAGGAGGTAGGAGAAAAATCACAAATATATGTTAACACAAAAGGTGTGACCAGAAAGGATTAATAACTAAGGAAGAGTCAAAGCACCAAATGTCACTGAGGATCTACTTAGATAAGAACTGGAAATATGGGTTTAATGACATGTAAGTCATTATACATTTGTGAAATCTGCTTGCTCACATCAATGAAATGGAAATTCAGGGCACATATTGAAACATGAGTGAAGATGAGGAAATAAAATATGCATCATGCTAAGCTAAATAAGCCAATCCCAAAAAACCAAAGACGAAATGCTTTCTCTGATATGCGGATGCTAATTCACAATAAGGGAGGGGAAGCACTAGGGAAGAATAGAGTTACTTTAGATTAGATAAAGGGAAGTGAAGGGAGCGGGGTGGAATACGGGGTAGGAAGGATAGTAGAGTAAAACAGACTTATTATCTCACGTATGTGTGACTACATGACCAATGTGATCCTGCAACATGTCCAAGCAGAAAAATGAGAATTTATACTCCACTTATGTATGATTTATCAAAATGTATAAATGCATTCTATTGTCATGTATAACTAATCAGAACAAATAAAAAATGTTTAAAAATATGTAAACAATTCCTTAGTAGATAGAGAAAAAGGTAGTTTGGTGTCAATTCATTTTGTTCTGAAGATAGGAAAGTCTTGACCATGTGAAGATGCTAATTTCAAAATTTCATTAAAGAAGAAGTTGAAGATATCAGAGAGAAAAAACATCACCAAAAAGACAGAAAATGTATGGTGAGTACCTAATGAGCAGGGAAGAGAACAGGATGGGCATAAATGGTTTGGAAGCAAAAATGGATAGAGATATAGATTGGACAGGTTATAGGTTGGATAATACATTGCAAGAGTGCCCATTTGATTTTTTATTTTTCTCCTCTGAGGAGAAAAGCAAGCAGAGTTGTCTTTTTTATTTTTTAAGCAACACCCTCAGTGAACTTTACTTTCATTTATTTATTTTTCTCTTTCTACATTTTTTGGTACATTATAGTTGTACATAATCACAGGATTTGTTGTTACATATTCATACATAACATAATATAATAATATAATTTGGACAATATAACTCCCAGCACATCCCCGCTCCCTCCCTGCCTTCCACTTCTTCATCTCTTGAGTATAAGAAATCAAAAGAAGAAGTGGGTTCAGGCATTCAGGGAGACAAGAAAGAGAACATTAGGAATAGGACATTTAAAAAATATTGTAACAGGTGAGCATAGAAGAAGAACAAGAATAATAACTGAAACAATTGAAGAAAGAGGAAAGGGGAAATAGGGAAAGTGGTATAAACAAAGAGAGAAGGAGGTTTTATGAAAATAGTTATACTATAGTTTGAAAATGGTCTATCCCCACTGAAACTCATGTTGGAGTTTAATTATCACTGTGAGTTATGAATCTGACTCTGTTGTTCAGAGGTTGAGAAGTGATTAAAATTAGATAATGTTATCAAGGTGAGGCCCTATGATTGAATATAGGTGGCAATATAAGAAGAGAGACATGAGAGGTTATATAGAGACAGGTGGTCCCACCAGGACATCATCCACTATGAGGCAACGGAGTGAGGGTGCAGGGACTTGCCAGAGCTGGTACCATTTTGTTTGGACTTTCTACCTCCAAACTGTGAGCAAATTAGCACATTTTCCTTATAGATACCCAGTAATTAAAAAAATGGTATCTCATTATAGTAATAAAAAAAAAGAACTAATACAAGCAGATACCAGTTACAGAGGACAAGGAAGATAAAAACTGAAAATAGTCAATTTGTTTAGGAACTAAGACATCAAAGGATTTCCTTTGGAGAGTGGAGTAAGATCCTAATGGGTTAAAATGTGAATTAAGAGACTTGCAATTACTCCTAGTGAATTAAACCCAACATCTTTGTTTCTGCACCTTAATATGTGAGAGTAAGGAATTTACTATCTACACGGCTGAGTGATTTCCTCCAGGGCATTTGTTAGCCGCTTTTATGAAAGATTAGGATAGCTGACTGGTTTGATACTGATTTAAGGCCATGAAGATACTGAAGGGAACCAAAAATTGAGTAGAACACAAACTTTTCACTAAAGAGGGGTGGGGTAGAGAAGGAAGGAAGTAGTGAAGTGAAAGTAAGGGGAAAAAGGAGCACTTGAAGTTTTGGAGTATCCAGAAAACCTGTGTATAGGGAGAAAAACTCAGGGATAATTGTTGTCAGCAATTGGAATACTATAGTTTAAGATTTCCCAATGATTGCCAAGTCCCTGAGTGTGATTCTGGGAGAGGAGGTTCAAGGGGTCAGATAGAGATTATTGGAGGGTAAGAAACTAGAAAGCATCCCACATGGATAATTAGACAACCAGGATGATAGCTGGACCTAGAAGGGGTAGGAAGCATAGCACACCAGGTACAAATGCTTGAGGAGCAACAGGGTAGTGAAGTTACAAGGGGAGGATCTCCAAGAAGGGTGTTACCTAGAAGTGGAAGCATAAGACTCTCTAAGTGATAGAAGTTATCAGTGCTTTTCTAAACATTTCTGAACCTTCCCTTTCTCTTGACTCTGCTAAATGTGGTTAACTGGCCAGACCAACAAAGGAATCCAGTGTCACTAACTAACAAGTTGGACATGATTAAGAACTGCTGCCAAAGAAAATTATCATGAGAAAAACATTGGAGGTGGTGCAATAGAAGGAATCCAAGTCAGCCGTAAAAACAAACCTGACCAAATGCCTGGAGCCAAGACAAAATCAGGATGGACCCAACAGAAAGCAATCAAGATACCAGGGCCAAATCAAAGAGAATGACTCCTTTTAATTCCAATTTTTATATACGTGTATACTTGGGAAATATAAAAGCACTTTATTGAATTGGCTACATACTGTGAACTTAATGGTGTGATTAATGGAAAAGGGCAGAGGGGCGAGAATGGATGGGCAGGGGCTGGCTCTGGGCCACATGAAGGGAACAGCACAGGCCTTCTCCAGCATGACTTAGTTCCCTGACCTTTGTAGGAAACACCCAGTGGGGGGTGTGGTACGGGTCATGAGTGCTCTGTGTTTCATTTGCCCATGAGCACAGTGTGACTTTGGGATAGGTAGTAAGGTTATTCTCCAATCGTATTCCTGCCGCATTCTCTCCTATAATATCAAATGCTGAATGTTCTCCAGCCACTGTTGTGTGTCACAACAGGGCAGCATGAAGACCACCCTTGTTTATTATCTCCCTCCTCTGTCTTTCTCTTTCAAGGCAGGTTTTTTCTTGGCAGTTTTTATTTCTGAACTTGGAATCCCTCCTCACTTCCTCTGCCTCTTTACTCCCTATATGTGCTTTGATTTATTAACACTCAGTGGGATGCCTTGCAACTAAAAGAATTTTTTTAAATGATTGCAACATTCCTTCAATCATCTTGAGCCACAGGCTCTAAGCATCCACTGCCTAACTATTCAGAGTTACTTTTGAAAGTGAATTTGGGGCCACTGTGAAATTCCAGTGGCTATAGAGAGGTTTCCTCACAACTTTGTGATGTTCAAGGCTTGCGGGCGAGGTAGTCTGATTGTGTAGCTTTAGGGTCTCAGGGTTGTATTATACTTACGGGCCTACCTCTAATGTCCCATGTTAAAGCAAGATTCTGAAACTCTATGTTCTATAAAATAGGGAGCACAAAAATAACCAACCTGGAAGAGCAGTGGTCATAAAGACTAATAAATACTACCACAAATCAACCAAGATTTGAATGGAGGAATGGAGTGCCAGAGAAACACTAAATGAAATGATGTAGTAAGCAGTCCAAGAATTGAGAACTCAGAGCAGTCTGCCAGCTGAGAACATTGATGTCCATTATTAATGCAGAGTCAGGGCTCCCCAGAGGCAATCTTCTACTGTAGGAAAATGATGCAACCAACCAGCAGTCTCTGTCCTCCCTCCATCTGGAATGTCTTTCTTAACCTCCAGGGCAGCAATGTCCTTTCTCTTCCTACTAACTACCTAGACCTCTCCATCCCTCTTTTACCTTGTTTAACAGCAAATTGCATGGAGTTCCATACTCTCTCATCATTCCTTCTCCCCAAATGTGCTAAGTCTTATTTGCCAAACTCCAGGACTTTGTGTCTGATTAGTGACAATAAATAGTGAGTGATTAAATAAAGACTGTAATCCTGATAATATGTTTTGTTAGGTTTAGTAGCAAGGCCTCAATTCAGAACAAATATATAAATTTTCATAAGTTGCCCTTAAGTGTTCACTAATCCTAGGAATTTCAAGCAAAGTAACTATCTCACTGTGTAGAGGAAAGGTAGGATATTCAGGGCTTTCAGCATAGTTAAGTTGGCAGTATAAAAGCAGTTCCTTATTCCACCTACACTTTTAAAGGAGGACCATCTACTAACAGGAAAAATCAATATCTTAGGGCAAAGTGTCAACTTTGCTTCAAGAGAATGTACCAAGTACTAAGGCAACTTTATCCTCCATATCAAATTAAACAAGAGGAACCTTTTTGATCCTGATCCAGCTTTTTAAGATTTTAGGTCATGCAGATAAAGTCAACTTTCAACTCTCCATAGGTGGATTATCTGCCAATCTGGTTTTTACCTCCTCTTTCTTGCCATTGCCATCTATTTGGTCTACTTAAGCCCTCTGAAAGCATTACTGCTGCTTCTGTTTACTTTTATTCTCTGCATACAGATAATTCCTAATATTTGTTTGGCATTTTATGGTTTCTGAAACATTCCCACCTGTGTTATCTTGTTTGATGTAGCCTCTAACTAATCAAAAATAGGAAGGGATGTCTTTAAAATCATAATATTTTTTCATCGCATGGCATTATCTTGGGAAGATACATGCCAACATGTTGGGAGCTGATTAAGAAGCAAAAAAACACTTATGATATAATGTGGGTCTTTTATTTAAGCCTAAGTAGTATGAGTAATTATACCAATATCAAGTGGCAAGAAGGAGGATATAATCAATGTAAGTTAACCAACTGCCAGTTTAGCAAAGTACTACCCTACCGTTGGGCTCAGATTTGACATCTCCCATGTTTAAGGCAAGATCAAAGTCACATTTAAAATTGAGTTTATACTTTTGTATTTATGATCAATTGACTTTTAGCAAAACTTATAAAACAATTCAATGAGGCATCATCACGTGGTGGAAGGTGGAAGGTGAAAGAACACACACTCATGGGTGTGCATGAGAGAACGAGAGATGTAACTCACAGAATGAAGCCCTTTTATAACTGGCATCTTTCTGTTCGTAAGCATGGAGCCTTCATGACCTAAACATTTCACATTAGACCTCACCTCTGTACACTGTTGCATTGGGAGTTAAGTTTCCAACCCATGAACTTTGGGGAACACATTTCAAACCATCACAGCAAATTTATCTTGGTTGGGCATTACCTCATGAAGAAAGCCCTCTAGAAGAAGAGAAGGAAAAAGTCAGCAAAGACACTTTCCTGTTGACTTTGAAGGAGCAAATAGCCATGCTGTGAAGAGAGCCACCACACAAGGCCCCCCAGGAACTGAGATCTATGGTGCTACAATTGCAAGATCTGAGCTCTACCAATAACCAGAGAACTTGAAAGAGGAATTTGGATGAGATTGCACCCGGCCAAAACTTTGATTTCTTCTAGATGAGACCTGTGTGACACAGCCAACCTATGCCTGGACTCCTAATCCAGGGGAACAGGGATAATGGACTTGTGAGGTTTTAAGCTGCTCACTGTACGTTTTTGGTTTTTTATTTGTTTGTTTGTTTACTCAGTAATAGAAAATGACAATGGTCATATTTGGAAGGGACAAAAAATAGTGTTCCTGCAGAAAGCCCAGCCCAATTTACTCCCCTCCAATCCACTGTTCAGTGTCCAATGTTGAAGTACTGGTTGACCAAGACACACCTCGGTATCTTTAATGGCCAGCCATGGTGCTGGCTGTAAAAGGCCTTGGCTCACTATGTTGCAATTTTTAGTAGAACATAGCAGGGGTTTGGAATGAAGGGGACAGACTAGAAATAAAAGGTATTTCTACCTTCTTGTGATGGAAGCTGCTGGAGAGGGCTGGTGGGACTCTACCTATGTTAACCTGAAACTCCCTCTATACAACCACCCAGAGGAACATGTACCCTTTTTGCCTTACAGTAGCATAGTTTAAAAGAGCAAGTTTGGTGGTCATTCTTGAAAGATTTGGGTTCTTCCCCATGTTGACTTGGTGATTTTCCTCTAGAAAAAGTAGCAGCTGGCAACCCTAAATAACTAAAACCATGACACAAAATGAAAATTCTGCTTGATGGAGTGTCTGATTCTACAATAATAATCTCCGCTCCCTCAGTTTCTCTCCATTTTTGTTCCCTAAAGATCATGAATAATGCTTATTCCAGGAGTTTTAAATCAATTCAGACCACATGACAAGCTTCTGACCCATCTACTAATGCAGACAGACACCCCCTCCTGTCCATGTACGGGTCTCATAGTAATTCACAGCCACATTGGTTAGACCTGGCCTTGTAAGGATGACAGCTATCAACAAGAGGGACAAATGCAGTGTCTGGCTACTGGCCCATTTCAGCATAATTATCCTGCCTGGGTTTTTGTCCATCATATTATAATGAATTGCTTTGGAGGGAAAGATCAAACAGTGGGGAAGGCCTCAAGAGGAAGAATACATCTGTTAAGAACTCCCACCAAAAATGTTATAAAGTGTTTTTGTTTACTAAATCTTTCAAGTCTGAAACTGATTCAAGGACAACTTAGCAGGCTTGTTTTGAGGAAAGGGAGGGAGAGAGAAAGAGAGAGAGCGTGAGAGAAAGATGAAAGACCAAATAATCCACCAGAGCTAATTAAAAAATAATTCACAGCCCTCTAGAAGGACACATGGAACTATAGATGATTTTTTGCAGCATAAATACCCAAAACAAATTTGTAACAATTGTCATTATATATGTTAAGATTGTCTCTTTATATGTATTTAAGACAAAAGGATTCCAACAATGCATAAAAGTCATACAAAAGCAAATGTGATCCCATTTGGAGTTGTTTCTAAAGATTTTAAATTCTTGTCATTGTACCTGATTACATGAGATTTAAATGAATAAAGTTAAAAAAAAAATTTGTTTTTAGTTTATGTCCTAGAAATTCTCTCTGGTCTCCAACAAATACTCTATAAATTTTAGTAAGCCCTAGACATCCTTATCATGTACTATGAAGCTATAAAATAAAGCATGCATTAGAAAAAAAGAGGAAAGCCTGTAATTTCACAGGATTTGGGAATGATAAATTAGGCTCCAGTTTTATTATATTCACAACACTTTAATGGTGAATTTCATCTTTCTAAAGGATTCTGTTTATATCTATAGTGGAATGGAGTTATCTATCCTGTGACTATTGTGCATCCATATAATAGTAAATGTGTGTTTACTGGAATTGTAAAACCAGAATGGAATTTATAGGAAATAGAGCAATTACTCCACACAATCCTACCTGGGTGACTGGATCCTAATCTCAGTCCAGAGAAGCCTTCATTTCTTCTGTCCCTCACCTTGTCCTGTCTACTTCCTTGCCATGCAAAAGGGTATAATAGTTATTTAGACCTGAAAAAAACCCAGAAAACTGGGCAAAGAGTGACAGACCAGAAACTGTGGGGGAGCCTCCCATCACAGTTGCAAATTGATCTCATTTTCATTTTTGTGTGTTTGCATTGTAACACTCATTGCAAGTCCTCTGAATGGACTTGCTACAACTGCCCCACACCTTCTCACAGATCCTTAATGCAGGCAGTAGAAAAAGCACACATAGAACATTTAGAAGGAGATGGGAAGACTTCTGAGAAATTTACTAAAACTTAGTGGCTCTGCTTCTGGTGAATCATAGGCAGCTCTTGATTGTAGGCACCATCCATGCCAGGTGGTGAGCAGATGATCCAAGGCACAGGTAAACTTTCATTGCAGTCACAAGTGCAGTTGTCCTTCAGAACCCAGCTGGATTGAAAGCTGGACTCCCTGGAGATAATAAAATAAGAAAATGCTCAAGGCCCATATACAGAATGTCATGGTGTTTTTTCACCTCTTCTATGCACCTCTTCCTCCTGTATGTTTTAAATTCCTAGATTACTTAGATACTACAATGCAAGTACTATACAAATTGTTGTTATATTGTAATATTTAGGGAATAATGATCAAAATAGTCAGTGCATATTTAGTACACAGGTGACTTTTAACTATTTTTGACTCTAGGTTTGTTGAAGCCATGGATATAGAACTTGCAAATACCGAGGATCACTTATACATAGTCCTGGAGCCCTTATCCAAACCATTGCCTCCTGGTCTAGCTGCTGACATAGATAGCATCAGAAGCAGGCTCTCTCTATCTACAAGGGCAAAGCCAGCTGCTACAAGGAGCACAGACCTGAGGGTGGCTTTCCTGTGTAGCCCAGGGGTAGAGCATGGAAGGAAATAGAAAGAAAGGAAAGCTTCAGGTCATCCTCTTTCCCCCTGAGACCCAGGCTTTATGGATCTGGTTTTATTTGTGTCATAGTTTGTGAACAGAATTGAGTGACTGTTCATCAAACAATAACAATGTTATCTGGAAATCACCTAGAGAAGAACAATAGCTCTGAGGGAAGCCTGCCCACCACACACAGCATGTAGGATCTTCCTTTCACTAAACCCCAAATAACATTCCCCCTTTATCTGTGGAAGATACTTCTTGAGACCCACCAGTGGATGCCTAAAACATCATATGGCACCAAACCCTTTATTCACTGTCTTTTCCTATGCATACATACCTATGAAAAAGTTTAATTTATACATTAAGCACAGTAAGGGACTAACAAAGACAACTAATAGAATAGAACACACAGAACAATACATTGTGATAGAAGTTGTTTAACATTAATGGACTGTTTCTGGAATTTTCCATTTACTGTTTTTGGATCTCCTTGGCCATGGGTAACTGAAACTGCAGAGTGCAGCTGTGGAGAATGGAGAATTCCTGCACCTCTCTCCATCCCTATCTTGGGTCTGAGAAGTATCAAGACAGTGGATGCTCAGCTAGGCTACCCTTTTGGTTTCTAGCTACAAAAGCTTTAACTCTGAGGTCCTGGGTAAGACACTGCATGTCCCGCAGTGGAAGAAAACTTATGGTATGCCATGAATGTGTTGCCTTTATTTCTCCATTCACATCACCCAGGATGCATGCATTCTCCCCAGATAAAGAGTCTTGTTTTAACACCAAACTTGTAATTATAAGCCATCTGCACTATTTATACAACTCATTAGTGTTATGTGCCATTTGCAAGAATTTAGTTTTTTTTTTTTTCTTTTTTTACTGATCAGAATCATTAGAATACAAGCCCACAGAATATCAGTTGCCTGTTTTTATTTTACAGAAGAATAAGGTAAGGCTGAAATGGCGACCTAAAAACATGGATAAATACATTTTTGTATGCTTTTTTCTAATAAAAAATACATAGCCATAAATATCCAGAGAAAAAAATTACAGAGAAATTCAGAAAAACAGATGATGCAGGTCAAGAACCCCTAAGTATTCCATCATGGTTATATTGATGAATTTTCTTACAGTTTTACTTCCTATGAAATTATTATTATTTAAACATAAAACCATTTGTTTAATTCTAAATCAAATCACTTTTATAACAGTGAAAATTAGTGACTGGTCGAGGTGTGCCATTGTACTAATTGTCATTTTTCTGGCTGTGTTTAGGACTGGGTCCTAGTGCCTGCAGGTCACAGGAGTGTGAAGACTGAGGGGCACAGAAAACACATGCAGAAGAAAGCTGTGTTGGCAGAAAGGCGAGTGGTAAGCCTGCAGAGGGGTGGTGGAAGTGGGTCCTGTAGGGCTGGGCTAGCACTCCCAAGTCGACTCTCCCACCCCAGAGCCTAGCAGAGGGTGAGTGGGGTTTACAAAGAGCACACGGCCAACCTGGTTCTGCAAACAGGTTTCTGGGATACCTTTGCTGGTGGAGCTTTCCTGGGCTCACTGCATGAAATTATTTTTTAATTTATGATGTTTTGCATTTATACTGTTTGCACAATTTTGTATCCTTATGTCTTCAAGTAAGATTAAGGACCGAGACTAATTTTCGGGTCAGTTCCTTATCTATTTATCATTTTAATTTATTTATCTGTTCATTCATTCATTCATTTGTTCATTCATTCATTCATTGGTATTGGGAATTGAACCCAGGATCACTCTACCACGAGCCACATTCCCAACCCTTTTTACACTTTTTTTTTCCTAAATTTTTAAAGTCTTGCTAAGTTGCAGAGGCTGGCCTGGAACTTGCTATGCTTCTGCCTCAACTCCCAAGTCCCTGCAATTACAGATGTGTGCCACCATATCCAGCCAATCACTTATTTTCAGAGAAAAATATTTTCCAGAACACATATGTTCTTGTGTACTGAAATATTTCCCTGATTTTTATCCCTTAAATGGTTTCTAGTGTTATCCTAATGCAACAAGTACTGTGTCAAAAAATTTTGCACTTTTTTTTAAAGCTTTGGTTAAATTCAGTCAAATGGTGCTGTGAAGAATATTGTTTAATTTAGATTTGTAAAAGAAACTTGGACATTAAGCTTCAGTGAGTGACTATAAAAAATCTATGTAATTAAAGCAACTATGGATTCAATTCCAATACAAAACAAACAAACAAACAAACCTGTTTTCCATTAACTTTCCCTTTTCCTCTTATGTATACACGTCTAGAATCTTTCCTTCCACAAGCAAACAAGGGTTTGTTGCTTTCATGCTAACTGCTCAAAATTTGTTTCAGGTATTCAGGGAAGACATCAACTGGAATAAAATTACAAAATTAAAGTAAGTTAATTCTGAAAGTTTTCTTTAGACATTGTTTCCCTTGTGTTGTATCTATGTTGCTTTGTTTTTAAATTGTATGTGCTAAGTAGATAACCATAACCAGCCTGATAATTGGAAGAATTTTTCTTGGGGACACAAGGTCCTTTCATTCAGGTATAGAAACAATAGCAAGCTCTTTAGTGGAGCCAAACTTAGACTATAACCTGACCTAGGATCTGAGGCATAAAGTAGAAACAGAAATTATTTACACACACACACACACACACACACACACACACACATACACACCCATTGCTCTGCTTTTTATGACTGGCCATGAAATATGAGTATCTCCCCCGCTGTATGAAGTAACAATCCCACAGCATTAAATGTTTTAACAATTAACACTTAGAGGATAGCTCTTTAATGTCATCTTTAAAAGGAAGGAAACATTTAGTTAACCTGGAACAATTTTTATTTTCCTTCATTGATATATTTTGTAAACTTTGCCAATCCTGACATCTTCCTTCCTAAAGTAACTGTACACTTGGCTTGTATTATTTATTTTTCTGACTTTTTGTTGACTTTCTCTTTGCCTCATGAACAACTGTGTGCCCCAGCATTACAATACATGTGTGCACAAAGAACCTTTATGTCCTGAGAGAAATTTAAACATTCCAATGGCTTTTCTTACCAAGTCCTGACACAAAGTGACCCTTGGCATCTCATTTGCAGCAAAGTAGGAAGATAGGTAACCTGAAGGGAATTTCAGCTCTGGAATCCATGCTGCTTTGGGCAACCCTGAAAACAACATTTAGAGCCTGTACTACCCATCAATTTTATCCTCTAGGGCTAAGTCCACAATTTTGGGCCAATAATTACATGTGAGAGTAAAATACAAAGACCATATTTTCTTTGTACAATCAGGTTTGCTGTGTATTTCAGAAGTTAATAACTGTTTTAATCAAGTTACATACCTTTGGGCGGTTGTCCAAAATATTTGCTTTTACCCCTCTCCTTTCCAATGCTCATTCTCCTAAATACTGGGAGTAAATGTAACAAGAATTTAAAGACCTAAAGTCCTAGTATGAGTTGTTTTTTTCTTGAAATTACAGTTATGTTTCTAATTAGATCAGGAGGGGGCAAACTTCACTCCATTTAGAGCAAAAGGAAAACAAAACTAAATAAAAATAATTAAGGTGAGTGGTGTCTCCAAAAACTACTACTGAAAATCCCATTTACCTGTAGTTTAAGTATAATCCACTATCGCCATCTGCTGGCTGTATTTTGGAATTTTTTTTCCAAAAGAAAAACAACACATACACTAATGTTAATGTGTAAAATATATTCTACTGTCATGCGTAACTATAAATAAGAAATTTTTAAAATTAACTAAAAAAAAGTTAATGTGATTTGATGTGTTGGGAATATGTGTAAAGAAGTTGGGCGATAAATTCTTAAACATTCAAAGTCAGTATATAACATAGCACTTGTATTTAGTTGAGTCTACACAGTCTATAATTTGGCAGAAGGACTTCTGCTTCTGGCATCATGGTCCCAGACAAACTGAAGTGCAGGTTGAGGCAGGGGACCATATCCTTTAACCAGACCTGCTGTGCAAGGGTGGGCACAGACACTGGTTCACAGGAAATAGGATCTCTGAAGACTCAGGACATTTGTCATCTTTGATGGAAGACAAAAATTATTTGACATTGGGGATATAACCATCTCCCTCTCTATTTTCTGAACATCCAGGGTTTATGTAAAGTAGATACAGAGGACTTTAACCAATATATTCTCCTCCAAGGAACATGTCTTACCTAAGTGACCAAGACTTCCCCAAGAATAACATTAGCCAATCTACATGGAGAATTTTGCCCAAATATGTGTACTTAAGCCTCACAAAAACTCTAACAGGTAACTATTTTTAATCCCATTTAATAGAGAGGAAATTCAGATCCAGAGAGGTTAATGACAGAACTCTAAAAGACAGAGTCTGGGCATAGCCTGAGCCAGAAACCATTTCCAGAAGCCCCACCTTAACCAATAAGCAATGCTTTGCCTGTGCTCTCTGGTGAACTTTTTGTACCAGTGCAGCATGCAGCTGACAGGATTCCCCTTTCATATAAAAATTTCATTTGGCAGATTATCTGCACTAAATCTCTGTAATGTTCAACAGTAGGTACACTGCTAGAGTGTACCTTGAGGAGGCAAATGTGATTTTTTTTTCTGATACTTTTGCATAAATGCTATCCAGCAAAGAATCCTCAAACAAGTCCCTCTCATACATAGGGATATGTCCAACTCTTTGGAAAAACTCATGTGTGTGTACAGTGAGCCAATGATACTTCTTTTTCCATTCTTGTAACCTTATGTACAGTAATAATTCAAAGTTGCTCCCCAGGGATATAAAATGTTTTCTGAGAAACCAACAAATCCATATTTACTTTTATAGCTCCTCATCTTGCAAATTCTTTTTCTTCAATTTCATTTTCCTTCTTTTTTTCTTTTCCTTCACATTTGTTCTTAGTGACTGTTGCAAGTGGGGTTCTCTAGAACCCAGATGTCAAAAACAGAGTTTGGGGTTCAAGATACTGCTAGAGAGCAACACTTGGGTCATTCACCCAGCAGGAAATTCCAGAATAAATATTGTCTATTGGAGGTTAGACTCCATGAGTGAACGTGGCCAGGTCTTTGTATCCATAACTTGCTCAGGTTCAGACAGTGAGCTGCACTAGAAAGGGTTGGTGAACTCAGTGAGGTAGGCCTGGAAGGAGAAGGCAGTTGGACCATCTGCTGACTGTGCCCTCTACAGCTGACAGCAAAGTCTTCCTTGATGACAGTTGGGATGCTACATTCCCCCGTGGACCATTGGGGCATGAAGCCTGCCTATAACTTACACATAGTGCTTTTTCTGACTTACAATTGAGCTATGCACAGCATGGAACCAGGGACTCAACTATCTACTGATGCTCATTCTTTCTCTCTTCAGGAGATAATTTTCCAAACTACAGAGCAGTTGCCTCCATGTTCATGATCACTGTGTAAATCTTAACCTCTGAAGAACTAACCAGAAAATAAAGACGTGGCCAATTAAGAGTCCTATCTCTCCATTTCTCCAGAAAATCTTCAAAGATATTTTTAAATGTTCCTAAGTTCCTTATATAAGTAAGAGAAGGATCATGCTTCCATCCCTGAGGAAGGGACAGGTAAATTTATCCTCCCCTTCACCTCTACAAACTCATTTCTTGACTTCATACACCTATCACTGCAGATGCACAGAGAAACGGATGCAAGGACAATTTGCTGGGGAAAGTTCCTATCAAGGATAAAGAGGAGAGGGAGCAAGAGGGAAAGCCCTAGTTCACAATGTAGATCCAATGCCCATGAGAGAATAGAGGGAAGGAAGAAGGATAGGGCAGGATAAGTCTTCAGAGTACAGATTTGAGAAAGTCTTAGGCCAATGGGAAATTCTGGAACAGAAGATTACCCATTAGAAAGTGTCCTGCTTTGGTCAGGGATAACCTGATTTTAGTTCTCTCACTATAATAGGATGGAGATAACCCCAGGAGAGTGGGTACATTGAATGCTGTAGGATTCACAAGGTGCAGCAGCTAGATACCATCAGCTAATGAGGACTCTCTGCTAATGGAAGATCTGAATAGCACACACTTGGAACTTCTACCCCCCCCCCACTCAACTTATAGCACTGAATCTTCAAGAATAGACTCATAACTGTCTAAGATCAGACTCCTATATAAAAAAATAAAAATAAATAAATAAATAAATAAAACATAGGCTGACTGACTGTAAATCAATCAGTTTTGGAGGCTGGAGCATCCTGGATCAAGGTGACTGGGGACTCACCATCTGGTAAGGACCTGCTCTCTAGTATACAGATCTCCATCTTTTCATTGCATATTCATGTAACAGAGATCAGAGAGAGAAAACAAGCTTTCTTTGTCTCCCAATCATGAGATTTCCACCTTTGTGACATAGTTACTTCTCAAAGATCCTACCTTCTAATACCATCCCCCTGAGGCTAGGGTTTCTATGTACGTATTTTGGCGAACTGTGTTAAGTTCACAGCAAGAGTGAACTTTAAGAGACACTTAAGTAGGTTAATTTCTTTCCATTTCTCTTCCATACTGGTTTCATTCATGATTCCAAAAGAGTGTCTCCAAACACACTCAAAATTGACCCTGGATGCAACTGAAACTTAAATAAACAGACCAAAACAGATATAGCATCGTGACCACTGGAAATATCTATGTAGCTTTAACAACTCTGACTCTAAGGAGAATTAAACTATACAAAATTATACTGATGTTTAGTAAATACTGACCATTGGCCAGATGTTCTGCTGAATCAGCAGAATCAAGTTAAATGAGCGCAATTTTTAAAAGGCAGGTAGGTTTGACATCCTGAGCAAAAGGATATTTTACTGATTTTTGTGCTTCCAGTCATTTCTTATACTTTCATTTGATGTCACCATTTTTGTTTTTGTTTTTAGTTCTTCTCAAAACAATATCCATAATCAAGAAACTGGGATAGATAATGTGTAACATTTGTGAAAAAAACTACCATCTTCTGCCTTTACTCCATCCTAGAAAGGATTGTTTCTAACCTTCTTTATCTGAATTGACTGTTTCTATACATTTCCATTGTATTTTTCAAGTGTTTCATTTATATCTCAAATACTCTGCTTCTACAAATGCTTCTCAAACATTATCTAGACTTCATCTTTTGACATTATGTGATGTTTTTAGTAGGGTTCTGTGGGTTACTGGGGATTGAACTCAGGGGCACCTGACCACTGAGCCACATCCCCAGTCCTCTTTTGTATTTTATTTAGAGACAGGGTCTTACTGAGTTACTTAGCACCTTGATTTTGCTGAGGCTGACTTTGAACTCACAATCCTCCTGCCTCAGCCTCCCAAGCTGCTGGGATTACAGACCTTCACCACCATGCCCAGCAACATTTTGCCATCTTGAAAGCCTAAGGGCAATAATGAAGTTACTTAATGGAGAACAATCTTTTCTTTCTCAAGAACAGTTTCTCTTATGTGACAACCAAGTCATGTCAACAGAGCATTTTGGCTTTTTGTTCTGATAATTAGATGACATTAATGTAGCTGGCTGTGATTCTCAACTTCATGGAGGTTTAACTTAGGTACCTCTCAGTACTACCTTCTTTCCACACCTTTTCTCAATAGCTACCTCCCGTTTTTAATCTTTCTCTAGTTATTTCTGATAACTCTAAGTAGTTTTCATCACTCTGCCTCTCTCGTTCTATCAAATTTAGCCTTTGACTCTCAATTTTAAGATGAATTATTACAACTGATACTTTTCCTATTTTCTATCCTACTTCCTTTCTACCATTTTCCATCTGCTGGGCTGTGTGCCAAGAATGAACGCATTTGCACTATGCTTTTAACTATAATTACATTTTCTGAGCTGTCATGAAAGATGGAGTCACTAACTTGAAAATATCAAATTGTGTTTATATGAGTACCTATGAATAATAAAAGTATATAATCACTGCTATGTGCAAGGCACACATTTGGGTTCTGTGTGCACGTTGGTTGATTTCATCTTATCATAGACACCATTATTAAACCAATTTTACACATGAGGAAACCAGGGCACTGAGAGGCTTAGTGTCTCGTTCCCAGTGTTTTGCTCTTCTGCAATGCCAGGTCATCATTCTCTACCCTGGAATTGACTCTCTTATTCTGCCACACTTCTCCATTTCTCCACTGCACACAGTTCTTCTAACTCAGGGCCAGTTTAGAGGTGGTTCTCTGTATTTTGAGTTTCTTGCCCTAACTCTTCACCTGGACATTTCCTACTTACCATGTAGATCTCAGCTAACATCCATTCCTCAGTGGGGTCTTCCCGGTCACTACCTATCAGAAGGCTCTTTTTCTTTTTTCTCTCATAGCATCCATTATGTTCTTTCCCAGAAGTCAGCACCCTTGGTGATACAACATCCTTTTCGTGTGTATCAGAACAATGCCTCCTATTCCTTCCGGACAATGAGATACATGATGTGTTTTGCAGCACATCATGTGCTCTAAGCCTAGAACAGTACTCAGAACCTAGAAGGAAACTAATTTCTCTCTATGTAATGGGCAAGGTTGATAAAAATGATTTTATTTTCTGGTTCAATACAAGGTTATTATTATGAAATTCTATCAGCCATTCAGTATTACATTTTGGGATGAATTTGCATTACATCTAAGATCTACAATAGAAATTAAATTTGAATACATCTAGATTCACTTTTTTGAAATGTGACTCATATAAATAGAAATAAGAACAAAAGAATTATCATCTGGGTCCAAGGACATAACCAGGGTAATAATCAACAGTTTCACAATTCTTGGAACTCTGTTATACTTTTATAGTATGCATTATTCCATTCATTCCCCCAAATGATATTGTGATGTCAACAAATACCTTTCTCAAGGATACATTAACTACATGAAGCAGGAAAAAAACCTGTTTCTTCTCTGGGTTCAGCGTTCTTATTCAGCCTTCCCTGTCTTCTCCTTTTGCAATGTGAATTCCAAAGCAGCATTCCCCAAAGGACTGTTTTCCCTTTACTGATGGGACTCTTCTCGTGTGATCATCAGTCATTTTGACTTGTCTGCAGCATTCAAAGCATTCTCATTTCAGCAGCAGTAACTTTGATCCTTTAGTCAGGTATTTGATAAAGAATAAATAAGTTATTCAGACAACACAGTGTTGAGTGAAAAATAAAATTCTTTCTAGGAGATGTAGCCAACTTCTGGAAGAAACTTCATGGATGAGGGTTTGGAGTAGAGCCTTAATATTGTAGAAGGAAGCTGAAGTAAAAGCGAAGTTGAGCTTCAGATTTTTTGTTTCGTGATAACACTTTCATGGAAGAGCATTGACACAAGTGTACACTTTCAGGAAACTATAAGAGTAGGTGATTATTGTCTGTTAAAGTTTTTAGAATAGTCATTCATTCGTTCATTCATTCATGTACTCATTCACTGATGCAATTCTATAAAATCTGTGTAGATGTGCTTTTACTTCTTAAGAGATTCACACTTTTTGATGCTACCTTTGCACTTTTTAATCACACTATGAGGTTGTGACAGACAACTGAGGTTTTGCTGCGTTTCTTGGTTGACGTTGAACTTGAACTTCAAGGACTGGTAGTAAGAAACGTTGGGATTCTGTCTTAAGTCACATTTCCTAATAGAGTCTGAGGTGGGAAATTGAGTAAAAAAATATTCCAGATATAAACAATTTATAGCTCTCAAACTATGCACCCTTCTGAGTAGCATGATATAGAGCCACACACCTACCACATCCTACTTGGGGCGTGAGCCATTCCTTTGTCTGGCACATGCACTCTGTCTATGTCACCCACCCAGTAGTCACTTGGTAGCCAGCACAGTTATCAGATAAACTATTGAAATATCATAGTGCTTGTTCTCAAGTAACCCTCATTCTACTTAATAATGATCCCAAAGCACAAGGGTAGTGATGCTGGCAATTTAGACCTTCCGAAGAGAAGCCATAAGATGCTTCCCATAAGTGAAAAGGTGAAAGCTTTCAGATTAAGAATAGAAAAAAAAATCATATTCAAAAGTTGCTAAGATCTATGGTAAATTATCATTGTTATTATCTTATTGTGCCTGATTTACAAATTAAATTTCATCATAGGTATGAACATATAGAAAATAACACAGTATATGTAGAGTTCAGTACTATTTATGGCTTCAGGCATCCACTGGTGGAGGTCTTGGTATGTATCCCATGTGGATGGGGGAGCTGCTGTATAAATGTTTTCTTGGGAAAGTGCTCTCAAGAGAAATGGAGGGGGCGATCCAAGATGGCGGCCTAGAGGGAGACTGCACCCCCAGTCGCTCCAGAACCCTGGAGTTAAGAAGGGGAGGCATTGAGAGACTTGGACTGAAATAGAGCCACGGGTGAGTCTGCCCACTGGGTAAAGCTCGGCCTGGGGGGCAGGCCCAGATAGAAGTGGCTTATCGGAGCCGGGCAGGGCAGCTAGAGTCATTCACAGGCAGCCCTGCGCACTCCGGCGGTGGGCCCCGCCCACACAGCCAGCTTCTCCAGGTTCTCAGAATGGAACTGGCCCGCTAGTGAGAGCCTTTCTGACCAGAACAAGCTCCGAGTCCCGGAGCCACTGCAGCGCAGTGTACTCCGGCAACGAACCAGCGGAGAGCCGCGATCAGCAAGCAGCCTCTGGGATTAGGGCAGGGCAGCCAGAGACCTCTTCAGGCGGCTCTGCCCACTCCGGCTGCAGGCTCTCTTCACGGGGCGATCCAAGATGGTGGCCTAGAGGGAGACTGCACCCCTAGTCGCTCCAGAACCCAGGAGTTAAGAAGGGGAGGCATTGAGAGACTCGGACTGAAATAGAGCCACAGGTGAGTCTGCCCACTGGGTAAAGATCGGCCCGGGTGGCAGGCCCAGATAGAGGTGGCTTATTGGAGCCGGGCAGGGCAGCTAGAGTCTTCCCAAGGTAGCCTTCCACACTCCGGCAGTGGGCTCCTCCCACACGGCCAGCTGCACGGCGCAGGCCCACAGTGAGAGCATTTCCGCAGAGAGCCAGTTCCAAACCGTGGAACCAGTAGGGGGCTAGGGGCAGTTTTCTTCGGATGAGCTGCTTTATCAGATTCCTCCAAGACATCAGGCTACTGAAGGCTGGGAGGTGATACACTGGAAATCTACTGGGACACTATAAGCCAATAGCGGAAAACTGCAATATCTCAGGGTCCCACTGACAACTGACCAATATGAGAAAACAAGGGAAGAAAATGTCCCAAACAAACCTAGATACTACATCAATAAAACCCAATGACAGCACAGCAGAAGAAATGTCAGAAAGGGAGTTCAGAATGTACATAATTAAAAGAATCAGGGAAGCAAATGAGGAGATGAAAGAGCAAATGCAGGCATTGAAGGAGGAGATGAAAGAGCAAATGCAGGCATTAAATGATCGCACCAATCAACAGTTAAAAGACCAAATACGGGAAGCAAGAGATCATTTCAATAAAGAGTTAGAGATACTGAAAAAAAAACCAAACTGAAATCCTTGAAATGAAGGAAACAATAAACCAAGTTAAAAACTCCATAGAAAGCATAACCAATAGAATAGAACACCTGGAAGACAGAACCTCAGACATTGAAGACAAATTATTTAATCTTGAAAGCAAAGTTGGCCAAACAGAAAGATGGTAAGAAATCATGAACAGAATCTACAAGAATTATGGGATATCATGAAAAGGTCAAATTTAAGAATTATTGGGATTGAGGAAGGCTTAGAGAAACAAACCAAAGGAATGAACAATCTATTCAATGAAATAATAACAGAAAATTTCCCAAATCTGAAGAATGAAATGGAAAACCAAGTACAAGAGGCTTATAGAACTCCAAACATACAAAATTACAACAGACCCACACCAAGGCACATTATTATGAAAATACCTAACATACAAAATAAAGACAGAATTTTAAAGGCCGTGAGAGAAAAGAATCAAATTACATTCAGAGGGAAACCAATAAGAATATCAGCAGATTTTTCAATCCAGACCCTAAAAGCCAGAAGGGCCTGGAACAACATATACCAAGCTCTGAAAGAAAACGGATGCCAACCAAGAATCTTATACCCAGCAAAACTTACCTTCAAATTTGACGATGAAATAAGATCCTTCCATGATAAACAAAAGCTAGAGGAATTTACAAAAAGAAAGCCAGCATTACAGAACATTCTCAGCAAAATATTCCATGAGGAAGAGATGAAAAACAACGATACAAATCAGCAACAGGAGGCGCTAGCCTAAAGGAATAGCCAAATAAAGGAGAAACCAAATCATGTCAAAAACAAATATGAGTCAATTGACTGGGAATACAAATCATATCACAATAATAACCCTGAATGTTAATGGCCTGAATTCATCAATCAAAAGACACAGACTGGCAGATTGGATTAAAAAGAAAAACCCAACAATATGCTGCCTGCAAGAGACTCATCTCATAGAAAGAGACACCCATAGACTAAAGGTGAAAGGATGGGGAAAAACATACCATGCACACGGACACAGCAAAAAAGCTGGAGTATCCATCCTCATCTCAGATAATGTGGACTTCAAACCAAAACTAATCAGAAGGGATAAAGAAGGACATTACATGCTGCTTAAGGGAAGCATAAATCAGCAAGACATAACAATCATAAATATCTATGCCCCGAACATTGGCTCATCCACGTACATCAAACAAATCCTTCTCAATTACAGAATTCAAATAGACCACAACACAATAATACTAGGCGATTTTAACACACCTCTCTCACCACTGGATAGATCGTCCAAACAAAAATTGAATAAGAAACTATAGATCTCAACAACACAATCAGCAATTTAGACTTAACGGACATATATAGAATATACCATCCAACAAAGAACGAATACACTTTCTTCTCAGCAGCACATGGATCCTTCTCTAAAATAGACCATATTTTATGCCACAAAGCTACTGTTAGCAAATACAAGAAGATAGAGATACTACCTTGTACTCTATCAGATCATAATGGATTGAAATTAGAAATAAATGACAGAATAAAAAACAGAAACTTCTCCAATACCTGGAGACTAAATAATACACTATTATATGATGAATGGATAACAGAAGACATCAGGAGGGAAATAAAAAAATTCTTAGAAGTAAACGAGAACAAAGACACATCATATCAAAATCTCTGGGACACTATGAAAGCAGTACTTAGAGGAAGATTTATTTCATGGGGTGCATTCAAAAAAAGAAGTAGAAATCAACAAATAAACGACTTAACACTACAGCTCAAAGCACTAGAAAAAGAAGAGCAGACCAATACCAAAAGTAGTAGAAGATAGGAAATAGTTAAAATCAGAGCCGAAATCAACGAAATCGAAACAAAAGAAACAATTGGAAAAATTAACAAAATAAATAGTTGGTTCTTTGAAAAATAAACAAAATTGATAAACCCTTAGCCACACTAACAAAGAGAAAGAGGGAGAAAACTCAAATTACTAAAATTCGGAATGAACAAGGAAACATCACAACAGACACGAGTGAAATACAAAACATAATTAGAAGCTATTTCGAAAATCTATACTCCAACAAAACAGAAAACCTCGAAGACATCAACAAATTTCTAGAGACATATGAACTACCTAAACTGAACAAGGAGGACATACACAACTTAAATAAACCAATTTCAAGCAATGAAATAGAAGAGGTCATCAAAAGCCTACCAACAAAGAAAAGTCCAGGACCAGATGGGTTCTCAGCCGAGTTCTACAAAACCTTTAAAGAAGAGCTCATTCCAATACTTCTCAAACTATTCCATGAAATAGAAGAGGAGGGAACCCTACCAAACTCGTTCTATGAAGCCAATATCACCCTGATACCTAAACCAGACAGAGACACATCGAGGAAAGAAAATTTCAGACCAATATCCTTAATGAATATCGATGCAAAAATTCTCAACAAAATTTTAGCAAATCGCATACAAATATATATTAAAAAGATAGTGCACCACGATCAAGTGGGTTTTATCCCAGGGATGCAAGGTTGGTTCAACATTCGGAAATCAATATGTGTCATTCACCATATCAACAGACTTAAAGTTAAGAATCACATGATTATTTCAATAGATGCAGAAAAAGCATTTGATAAAATACAGCATCCCTTCATGCTCAAACACTAGAAAAAATTGGGGTAGTGGGAACATTCCTAAACATTATAAAGGCAATCTACGCTAAGTCCATGGCTAATATCATTCTAAATGGTGAAAAACTGAAAGCGTTCCCCCTAAAAACTGGAACAAGGCAGGGATGCCCTCTTTCACCGCTTCTATTCAACATCGTCCTTGAGACTCTAGCCAGAGCAATCAGACAAACCAAAGAAATTAAAGGGATACGAATAGGAAAAGAAGAACTCAAACTATCCCTGTTCGCTGATGACATGATTATATATTTAGAGGAACCTGGAAATTCCACCAGAAAACTTTTAGAACTCATAAGTGAATTCAGTAAAGTAGCAGGTTACAAGATCAATGCTCATAAATCCAATGCATTTTTATACATAAGTGATGAATCTTCAGAAAGAGAAATTAGGAAAACTACCCCATTCACAATAGCATCGAAAAAAATAAAATACTTGGGAATCAATCTCACAAAAGAGGTGAAAGACCTCTACAATGAGAACTACAGAACACTAAAGAAAGAAATTCAAGAAAACCTTAGAAGATGGAAAGATCTCCCATGTTCCTGGATAGGCAGAATTAATATCGTCAAAATGGCTATACTACCTAAAGTGCTATACAGATTCAATGCAATTCCAATGAAAATCCCAATGATGTACCTTGCAGAAATAGAGCAAGCAATTATGAAATTCATCTGGAAGAATAAAAACCTAGAATAGCTAAAGCAATCCTCAGTAGCAAGAGCGAAGCAGGGGGTATTGCAATACCAGATCTTCAACTCTACTACAAAGCAATAGTAACAAAAACGGCATGGTATTGGTACCAAAATAGACAGGTAGATCAATGGTACAGAATAGAGGACATGGACACAAACCCAAATAAATACAATTTTCTCATACTAGACAAAGATTCCAACAATATGCAATGGAGAAAAGATAGCCTCTTCAACAAATGGTGCTGGGAAAACTGGAAAACCATATGCAATAGAATGAAATTAAACCCCTATCTCTCACCCTACACAAAACTCAACTCAAAATGGATCAAGGACCTCGGAATCAGACCAGAGACCCTGCATCTTATAGAAGAAAAAGTAGGTCCAAATCTTCAACTTGTTGGCTCAGGATCAGATTTCCTTAACAGGACTCCCATAGCACAAGAAATAAAAGCAAGAATCAACAACTGGGATAGATTCAAACTTAAAAGCTTTCTCTCAGCAAAGAAAACTATCAGAAATGTGAAGAGAGAGCCTACAGAGTGGGAGAATATCTTTGCCAACCATACCTCAGATAGAGCGCTAATTTCCAGAATCTATAAAGAACTCAAAAAACTCTACACGAAGAATACAAATAATCCAATCAACAAATGGGCTAAGGAAATGAACAGACACTTCACAGAAGAAGATGTACAAGCAATCAACAGATATATGAAAAAATGTTCAACATCCCTAGTAATAAGGGAAATGCAAATCAAAACTACCCTAAGCTTTCATCTCACCCCAATTAGAATTGCGATTATCAAGAATACAAGCAACAATAGGTGTTGGCGAGGATGTGGTGAAAAAGGAACACTCATACATTGCTGGTGGGGTTGCAAATTAGTGCAGCCACTCTGGAAAGCAGTGTGGAGATTCCTCAGAAAGCTTGGAATGGAAACACCATTTGACCCAGCTATCCCACTCCTTGGCCTATACCCAAAGGACTTAAAATCAGCATACTACAGAGATACAGCCACATCAATGTTCACTGCTGCTCAATTCACCATAGCCAGATTGTGGAACCAACCTAGATGCCCTTCAGTTGATGAATGGATAAAGAAACTGTGGCATTTATACAATGGAATATTACTCCACAATGAAGAATGATAAAATTATGGCATTTGTAGGCAAATGGTCGAAATTGGAGAATATCATGCTAAGTGAGATAAGCCAATCTCAAAAAACTAAAGGACGAATGATCTCGCTGATAAGCGGATGAGGACATATAATGGGGGGTGGGAGGGGCTAGCATTAGGTTTAGGGTTAGGTTTAGAGTTAGGCTAGGGAGAGCGGCAAGAATGAAGGAAAGAAGGACTGTGTAGAGGGAAAAGAGGGGTGGGAGGGGTGGGGGGAGGGGAAAAATAAAATAAACATCATTACCCTATGTAAATGTAAAAAAATGAAAAAAATAAATAAATAAAAAATAAAAAAAAAAGAATCCCAGCAAAAAAAAAAAAAAAAAAGAGAGAAATGGAGTGAGGGGAGTATATAGAACAAAGAAATAACTAAGTAAGGATGTGGGGTCTTCCAGAGAGCTTTAGCTGTTCCCAGGGGAAGCCCTGGATCACTTATTGTACCATAGATTTGGTCCCACCTGGGGCAAGGAGAGGGCTGTTTCTTACTTCCTTGTTGGTCACTCTTTGGCTAAAGGTTGCTGGTGAAGGAGGGAATTGTGAGCCATCAAGAGCCAACATGTTCAACAGCATGGGTGCAAATGCAAACCCCAGTCAAGGAAACTGAATCTGAGTTGAAATATCACTCTATGCACTATGTATGTGCAGGAATTCATCCTAAAAAATGTGAAAAATCCACTTATCTTTCTGAAACATCAATCATCAACCTCCAAATGACTTAGCACTATAATTATAAACCTGATAAGTATCAGCTAAATTTAGGATAGTCATTTTCATTCACGTTTGAATGACAATAAGTCACACAGGTGTCAATGCATTCTTACACAAATTGCCCCCTGTAATTAGTTCAGATAGGCACATCCCTTTCCTTTCTTATTTGTCTATCATGTAGATTTTCTAGTACACTTAAGCAAATCATTATACATGGAGAAGAGTTTTAGAGTTCTAGAGAAATACACAGCACACTTTGCATGAAGTTGAAGAAGGAAATGGTACAATTCAAGAACTTACAGTTATCCTCAAAAACTAGAGCAGACGTTTCATTTGGGGAAATTGTGACATATTAGGTTAAGAAACAAAGGCAGAGCCCAGATCATGGAAGACCTAGAATCATATAGAAATAGTCTGATCAGAAAAAGCATTTGACAAAACACAGCATTCGTTCATGTTCAAAACATTAGAAAAACTGGGGATAGTAGGGATATACTTCAACATTATAAAAGCTATTTATGCTAAACCCAAGGACAACATCATTTTAAATGGAGAAAAATTGAAATCATTCCCTCTAAAAACTGGAACAAGACAGGAATGTCCTCTTTCACCACTTCTATTCAACATAGTCCTAGAAATGCTAGCCAGAGCAATCAGACAGGAGAAAGAAATTAAAGGGATACAAATATGAAAAGAAGAACTCAAACTATCACTATTTGCTAATGAAATGATTCTATATTTAGAAGACACAAAAATTCCACCAGAAAACTTCTAGAACTCATAAATGAATTTAGCAAAGTAACAGGATATAAAATTAATACCCATAAATCAATTGCATTCCTATACATCAGTGACGAATCATCTGAAAGAGTAATTAGGAAAACTATCCCATTCACAATAACCTCAAAGAAAAGTAAATATTTGGGAATCAATCTAAAGAAAGAAGTGAAAGATCTCTACAAAACACTAAAGAAAGAAATTGAAGAACTTAGAATATAGAAGGATCTCTCACATTCTTAGAGAGGCAGAATTAATATTGTCAAAATGGCCATACTACCAAAAGTGCTATACAGACTTAATGTAATTCCTGTTAAGTTTCCAATGATGTTCTTCATAGATATAGAAAAAGCAGTCATGAAACTCATTTGGAAAAATAATAGACCCAGAATAACCAAAGCAATCCTCAGCAAGAAAAGTAAAGCAGGAGGCATCACAGTACCAGACCTTAAATTATAATACAGAGATATAGTAACAACAATGGCATGGTATTGGCACCAAAACAGACATGATGACCAATGGTATATAATAGAAGACACAGAGACAAACCCACATAAATGCAGTTTTCTCATACTAGTCAAAGGTGCCAAAAACATACAATGGAGAAAAGATAGCCTCTTCAACAAATGGTGCTGGGAAAACTCAAAATTCATATGCAGCAAAATGAAATTTAACCCCTATCTCTCACCCTGCCTAAAACTCAACTCAAAATGAATCAAGGACCTAGGAATTAGACCAGAGACCCTGCACAAATAGAAGAAAAAGTAGGCCTGAATCTTCATCATGTCAGTTTAGGACCAAGACTCCCAAAAGGCAAAAAATAAAAGCAAGAATCAATAAATGGAATGGATTCATACTAAAAAAAAAAACTTCTTCACAGCAAAGGAAGCAATCAGGAACATGAAGAGAGAACCTACAGAATGGAAGAATATCTTTTCCACCTGCACCTCAGATAGAGTATTCATTTCCAGGATGTATAAAGAATTCAAAAAATACAAATAATCCAATCAATAAATGGGCTAAGCAACTGAGCAGATACTTCACAGAAGAAGATATACAATCAATCAACAAATATATGAAAAAATGTTTAATAAGTCTAGTAAGTAGAGAAATGCAAATCAAAACTACCCTAAGATTTCATCTTACTTCAGTCAGAATGACAATTATCAAGAACACCAGTAACAACAGATGTTGGTGAGGATGTGGGGGAAAAGGTACACTCATACATTTCTGGTGGGACTGCAAACAGGTGCAACCACTCTGGAAAGCAATATGGAGATTCCTCAGAAAACTTGGAATGGATCCATCATTTGACCCAGTTATCCCACTCCTTAGCATATACCCAAAGGACTTAAAATCAGCATACTATAGTGACATGAACACATCAATGTTCAGAGCAGCTCAATTCACAATAGATAAGCCATGGAACCAAACTAGGTGCCTTTTAATAGATGAATGGATAAAGAAAATGTGGACCATATACACAATAGGATATTAGTCAGTCATAAAGAAGAATGAAATTACAGCATTTGCCAGTAAATTGATGAGACAGGGGACTATCATGCTGAGTAAAATAAGCCAATCCCAAAGGACCAAAGGCTGAAGGTTCTCTCTGATATACGGATGTTGACTCACAATATGTTGGGAGTGGAGCTTCACTGAATTGGACAGGGGGGAATGGGGGGAAGGGGAGGGGATGGGAATGGAAAAGACAGTAGAATTAATTGGACATGACTTTCCTATGTTTATGTGTGAATAAACGATCAGTGTAACGCCACATCATATACAACCATAAGAACGGGAAGTTATACTCCACATATGTATGATATGTCAAAATATATTCTACTGTCATGTGTAACCAAAAAGAACAAATTAAAAAATGAAAAAGAATAATGGGACATGATTTATGTGTTCATTAATAAGTGAAACAAAAATGTAAAAAAAAAAAAATTCTGCTCATTATTTTAGGGACAATAGGTCTGTTAGCTTCCTTGGGCTACCATAACCAATTATCAAAAACTGGGTGGCTTAAAACAGCAATAATTTATTCTTTAATAATTTTAGAGGCAAGTATTCTGAAATCAAGATGTAAACAGGATTGTACTTTCTCTGGAGACTGTAGAGAGAATCCTATCCTTGCCTCTTCCAGTTTCTAGTGTCTGCTGGCTATCCTTGTCTGTGAGCCCATATCCCTCTGCTGTGATTTCATACCATCTTCCTTGTGATTGTTTTCCTCTGCCTATATCTCTTATAACAATAGCTGTGCTGGTATTTGGCAACCACACAGAAAATACAGCACAATCTCATTTGAAGATTTCTTTACTTAATTGTTTCTACAAACTCTTTTTCCAAATTGGGTACATTGTGCTGACAATATAACCCATCCCATAGGGCGCTGGCTTTGTAAGCAGAAAGGCCGTGGTTCAAATCCCCAGCACCAGATTGGGTACATTCACAGGTAATGGGAATGAAGAGAGAGACTACAGAATGAGAGAATATGTGGACACAGTTTTGGGAACCATTATTAACTTACCATAATGGTAATGTATGGAATTGTTTAAATCAAGAGATCAACAGGATTAAACTTATATTTTAGAGAAAATAAGAGTTGTACAGCTTTATAGAACATGGACTAGAAAGAGCTCATTTTAAAGATAAAGGAAAAAAACTTATTAGACTCCTGCTCAATATTTCAAATGATCAATGGTGAGGAATTATATTAAAAGTAATGATAATATAAAAAAGAGAAGTGGCCAAAGGTATGATTGGTAGAGTTGAAGTGCAGATTAGATGTGTATAGGACAAAGACCTAGGAGCCTCTGATGATTTCAGAGGTTCTAGAGTATGTATATTGAGGTAGATCGTAGATGGAGGAGGGGGTTCTGTTTCAACAAAGGTGTAGGAGGAATATTGTACCAATGAGATTTTCATAGATCTCTCCAGAAGATGGCTCTCACAGTTTTGATTTGTTTCCTATTCCCATCTTGGTTGGAGAAACAGTTGCAAGTGTACAGTGTAGGACACATTGACACATGACCCAAAGGTCTCTCTATGGACTGATACATCCATGTCCTGTGACCCAAGGGCATCAGAGCATTGCATTAAAATGTCAGAATTCTACACTAAATAATGAAGAGAGGTGTATTACAAGTTATGGTGACATCTGTGTTGATCCTTGGCAGCCCTTTGTGATTCCTAATTGTCTTAAATTGAGGTGTGATGGTGAGATAATCAAGTAGAGTTGTTTTGACTCCCAATGTCATCTAAAAACATTTCCTAAAAAGACACATCCTATATGGCAATCTCAAAAAGTATGTATTTGGGGGAGAGTTTAAAGGAGATAAAACTAAAATAAAAGTGCCCAATTCCCAATTAACTGAGGGAAAAGATGTAGTGATTAATTGGATGAAGATTCAAATGTCATCCTATATTGCTAATAATGCTGTGTGAGAACGTGATTTATGTGTGAGTAAATAATCAGATTTCCTAATATTCTCCTGGTGTTAATTTCTTGAGACAACCCTAAAACCAAGAACATGTGGCTCTCAAAAGTGGACACATTGGGTTCCCTTAGGAACACTCATAGTGGCTGCTTTTCCCCAACTAATTAATGAGCTTTTGCTTTGAACTTTTGGAACCTGTGAATTTTCCATAGGACATTTCCATGGGGCATTTTCCTTGTTCATAGAGAGGCAGAAGTACCTGGGGAAGACTTTAATGAATGACTTTCAGGGGGAGGAAATAAAAACCCAGCTTCTTTGGATCCAGAACAACTTTGAGGTAGAACTTACAGTAACTAGTTCCTTTATGAGTTCCGGTGAGTTGTCCTTTCCAGGATTTCTCCTTCTGTCTCTGTCCTGCTTTTCTACTCCCTTTTTGACCTCCCCACCCTACCCCAGGAGCATAACCTACTCAAATTGCTTGTGCATAGATCCAGGTCTCAAGAATTCCCTCTGAGGAGCCCAACCCAACTGAGAACTCTGGGACAGATGCAATTACTCAGAGTTCTGCTTCACTTTGGCACCTGTAAGCAGCTCTACTATTCCAAGTCCTTCCAGATGTCATTTCTAAACTGGCAAGATCTCCTCCCTTTCGAGTTGAGTGCATTCTCTTTTGGAAATCATGAGAACATCACAGATGGCCTTATGATATAAATAATTAGTGATGAAGACAATTATTGCTCATCTGTGGTGAATCAAACTTCTTTTTATTTAGTCAGCAACAAGCAGGACCTAGTCATCATATTGCCTTTGAGTCCACAGGGCCACACAGTTTAGAAGGTTTTTCTTTATTTTTGCCTCATAGGGTCATGCACTAAATATTTATCTGAAATGTCAGGATTCATATACTCTCAGACTATCAGTTTCTATGCTAATATTTTTCTTGGCAGTTGGTCACAAGCACTGCCACCAAAATTACAGGCTTTATTTATCACAGCTTCACTTTCCAGTGCCTTTCTTAATATCCCTCATAAAAAGAAATTGCTCCTCTGATGATTTAAATAAGATACCCCAAAAGGCAAATGAGTCCTTCCACTTCCTCTTTAGCTGTGAGGCAGATGACCTCTATAGTTTTCATTCAGTTTTATGAAATCCACAGTTTCATCATCCTCTCGGACCTTGATTGATTCAAGCTGGGATGATTATCCTTTGTAACTTCATGATAATTTGGCCCCAGAGCTACATCTATAAAGGTGTTCTTATGTGGGATGATCAATGGAGAGATATTGAACCAGAAGTTGGAAAATCCCAGCCATGTTGCTATATCTGCCTTGACTTGTTTAATTCCAAGACCAAATTTGTGACTGTTTAATCAGGTATGAAAGAAGTACTATGGCATCATGATTTCCAAATTCTGTTTTAGGTCCAAAGTTTTATGACCCTGGGAGTTTTTAGTAGATATGATTAGAACAAATTCACAACTGCCTTGGACAAATGTTACCAGTTAGTATTGATATTACTGGTTCTCAAAGTGTGATTCTTAAATCAGCACTCTCAGCATCAGCTGGAACCTTGTTAGAAGTATAAATTATTGTCCCCACCCCAATTTATTGAATCAGAAATTCCGGGAATGGGCTCATAAATTTGATGCCTGATGAATTTGACATTCATTGATTCACAAAGCACAAGTAAAATACTATCATCAGGGTAATAAGGACTGAATTTTACCAAACAAGATACAGTAGGTCTAAAGATTATTAAATGTGGTTTCCCAACAGCTAACCAAGAGATTTTGATTCAAAGGTCTGGAGGAACTTCTAAGAATCTACATTTTAAATATGTAAGATTTCAAGCGCCAACTTCAAACAATATCTGGAAGGCAAAGATGGAGTTGCTGTTCTATCTTCCTAGCATGTGGCATGGAATGAGTGCTCAAGAGCTAATTGATGGAGGAAGAAAAGAGAGGGTGGGTGTGTTGAGAGAGGTAAACTGAGCAAAAGTTTATTGTCAGCGTCCCTCCATCAAGATTAAGAAATCAAGAACAAGATCAATTCTCTTACTTGCTGCATGTTTATTTCTAGAATAAAAATACCATTGGAGCAAGTTTAAGTAGTCCTTGAAAGCAAATATCATGGATTTTTCTTTTTATATACCTTTGCAAAAATAGCAAGATGGGGCAAGGCAATACTACAACAGCTTATTTACCATGGAGCAAAGGACAGTCCCTTGGGTTCATATACAAACTGAGAGTCAAAAAATAAAATAAAACTGCATAATCCTCTACCCTGCCATTATCTCACAGAGAAGGAAGAGACCATGCCTGAGAAAAACTTACTGGGAGGCAGTAGATTTGCATTCCAAAAAAAAGATAAACTGTCTGCCTCTTTCCTCCTACTCTACCTTCTTAAAGTACAAACATAAGAGTAGACTTGTAAGTGGAGAAGAAAAAAATATGCAATTTGCACAAGTTTTCTGGACTTAAAGGATATGATAACTTTAAAACCTGTCCACTAATTATTTTCCTTCCCCTCTTTGGAAATATGAAGTCTAATATTTCTCTCTGAATTCCCAGAAATAGTGACCCATTACTAGATGACAGAATGCTTAGAAGTAACAGTTTATGACTACAGACATTAGATCAAAGAAGGTATTAAGTTTCTGTCTTGCCCTCTCTTACCCATTCTGTGGGTGCCAGAAATGTATTGAGAACATGCAAGCAGTCGGTGAAAAGGTTCATGTAGAGAGAAACTGATGCCTTCAGAAAACAGCCTCAACCTGCCAACCATGTGAGTCAGGTTTTATTTTTGTTTGTTTGTTTGTTTTTGTTTGTTTGGTTTTATACCAAGGATTGAACTCAGGGGCACTCAACCACTGAGCCACATCCCCAGCTCTATTTTGTATTTTATTTAGAGATAGGGTCTCATTGAGTTGCTTAGAACCTCACTTTTTGCTGAAGCTGGCTTTGCACTCATGATCCTCCTGCCTCAGCCTCCCAAGCCACTGGGATTATAGGTGTGTGCCACCGTGCTTGGCATGTGAGTCAGTTTTGAAGTGGGTTCTGCAACTCTAGTCAAACCTTCAGGTAACTAATACCAAGCATTCATATGTACTAATATATATGCACTCTAAGAAAGCAGTCAGTTGATTGGAAATCCTAGGAGCTTATGGTAAGTTAGTTATAGGTGCTTCTAATGGAAGGACACCATAGCATGTGTCAGAGGTCAATTCAAGCAGGAGTACAGGCAGAGCCTTGTCCTGCCAAACCATCGTCAGGCTATCAGAAGTAATTCTAAAAATCTTGCTTATCACTTGTATTAGTCAGCTCTTTGTCCCTGTGATCAAAATGCTTGACAAAAAAGAAAAAGTTTATTTTGTGGGGGTGGAGTATTGGGAATGGAACTCAGGAGTACTCAACCACTGAGTCACTTCCTCAGCCTATTTTACATTTTATTTAGAGACAGGGTCTCACTGAGCTGCTTAGCCCCTCGCTTTTTCTGAGGCTGGCTTTGAACTCCTGATCCTCCTGTCTCAGCCTCCCAAGCTGCTGGGATTAAAGTCATGTGCCACCATATTTATTTTGGGCTCATGGTTTCAGAGGTCTAAGTCCATGGTAAGCCAACTTCATTGCTCTGGCCCTGAGGTGATACACAAAGATCATCATGACAGAAGTGCATGGCAAAGGAAAACGACAACGAGGAACCAGAGATGGGGAGGGGGGCAGGAAGAAGATAAACTCTTCCATGGCATACCCCCACTGACCTGCTTCCTCCAGCTGGGTCCCACTTCCCAGTAGTCCATTCAGCTATCAAGGGTTTAATCAAGTGTGATCTAGTCATTGCCTAAAACCCCACTCTGATCCTTGACACATTGGGGACAATGCTTTCAACACCTGAGTATTTGGGGTCATTCTATCCAGCTCAGCATTAGTCAGTTTTGCATAGCTATGACCAATGTACCTGACGAGAACAACTTAGGGAAGGAGAGGTTTATTGTGACTCACAGTTTTGGAGCTTCAGTCAATGGTTGCCAACTCCATTGCCCTTGACCCAAGATGAGGCAGAACATCATGGCAGAAGGGTGAGGCAGCTCAGGACATAATAGGAGGCAGAAAGTGCAAGCTCCGCTTTCCAGGGATAAAATATAAACCCCAAAGGCATACCCCCAGTGACCTACTTCCTCCAACCACATCCTACCTAACTATAGTTACCACACAGTATAGTTCTTTCAAATTATTAATCCCATCAAATGGACAAATCTACTGATCAGATTACAGTTCTCATAATCTAATCAAATCACCTGCATTGTCTCACACATGAGCCTTTTGAGGGACCCCTTATATGCAAACCATAACAAGATCCAAATCATTATACACTCTACATATAGCAAGCTCCAGTAATAAGACAGACATTATAAAACCCTACCACTATGCTCTTGGAACTACTTCAGCTTACCACATGGTCTGAGAAGGATTGAGAAGAAGGAAGAGGGAAAATTGGCAATGATGGCTATCATGAACAAGTACCATGAGTGATTAACATCACTTATATGACATGGAAAACCTTAGCATTAACCTGTATCTCTTGCTAGCCAAGAGTAATAATTCCCAGAATGTAGGAATCTTCAGAAGGTAATTCCTGGAAAAAAACAGAAGACTTTTGAGATTTCCTCAATCTGACACAGGGAACTAGAGACATAAGGATATGTATATATCTTGGTCTTTAACGGATGGAACCAAGATAAAACAAAACTCACTGAACTTACACATTTTCATATCTTTTCTTCATATTTAGCTGAATTTCACCAGTCAACTTAGTTACTAGTAACATAAAATCTTGCAGTTGATGAGTAGTTTGGACATTATGGATAGGAACGAAGCACTTGTCCTCTTCCCCTCTAGTTTCCATGAAGTGATATCTTCCCTGGATATGCCTGGACTCTTACCCACCCTCTCATTCAAGGAAAACTGGAATGACTTACCCAGTTGGTGAATTTGGAATGAAGACTAGACATGCATAGTTGCGTCACCTTCCTTTTTTTCCATTTGAGAGCCAGCATGCCTACATAAAGAAGTATTCCAGGCTGCTTCTCCTTGCAGTGAATTTTACAGAGATTTATCCATAAAAGGGATATTTCTGTGATAGTCACAGATACCTATGACTGGGTTTGAAATATGATTTTATGATTAATAAAGGAAGCCCCATTGTTTTTGGATATCTAGGACAATCTATTATTATCTGAAATTTTATTGGTATTTTTATCACCATCCATTCAATTTCTTGGACTATCCTTCTTTGAGTTCCTAGTTAGGGTGGGCAATAAACAGCTCTTATTTACTGGGTGTCTTCGACAACTACTTTCTCCCACACAAATATTGAATTCTAAGCTGCTCAGAACACTTCTGAAGCCAGTGTTGAATAAGATTTTACTGATTAAGATCAATGAAAAACTATTTATTGATCTACAGTGTCTTCATTATAATGAGAAAAACAAAGACATGAACCCTTCCCATAAGGAACTGGCAATCTGAGATGCCTCTCCTTATAAAAACAAAAGCCCCTGCAATTTCAACTAAACTGAAAGTATCACCTGCTCCCTTTCCTATAACTTATTCCAGTTATTTTCTAATTCTAGTTTGGGCTGATGGCCAGAATTCAGGGATGTGTATTTGATGTTAAACTATTTACTTGTTTAAAGAGACCTTCATCTTTTCCATGGAGACTCTATATATTTAAAGTCCACGGTCTATATAATGACTATTTCACTCTCATCTCCTTTCCTAAGATAGTTGTCAGTGTAGGAGAGGATCCTGTGTGTAGTTCACAAGCTGTCCCAGGAATTGCTGTTTGGTCCACATTCTTTCCTATGATGTCAATAGCCTCTTTTAACTTGTTGTTTTTCTTTGTGGTGTAGTCTGGGATTTGGGGATGAGTTTACCGTGCCTGCTACTGCTGATGATAAATTCTACCATTTGCCTCCAGTCAAAAGGATGGTGCATTTGCAGCCTCTTCCTTTTAATGCAAGATCTGTCTTTAAGTTTGGGGCATGATGGATGACTATCAACTAAGACAAGTCAACCTGAAGTAACCTCAGTATCGCCTTGCAGCTGAGCAACAGAATTCACATGACCCCGGATATCCCTGGTAGGATGTTTGTCATGACTGAAGGTCTTCTGAAAATACCATTTTTCTCTTTTTACACAATCCTTTTTCTTTTCCAGTTCTACTCATTGTAAATTCACTCAGACAATACCAAAGGATAACAGTGAATGTTCAATAATTTTTTTTTCACTGTGCAAATTACTTTCCCGAAATAACCACCATAGATGGCTTGGTGCCATCCTTTCAGTTGCCTCTCAGTGGCACTTTGTTCATGGAATGAATGGTATTTATTGCCTGAAAATGATGGTGAAGATAAGAGTTTGGTTTTTTAAAAAAATCAACTGAGTTTCTGATGGGAACTTTTTTAACTTAATGCGTAGTGGAGATTATAGCATTGAAAGTGAGGGTATTTGATTGCAAGAGTCATGCTTTTGGGAGAAAAACAAACCTCTGAGTTCAAAGTCTGGTTTTGAATATTTAGAGCCAAAGAGCCAGAAGGACTCAGAGCATAACATTCACATCATAAGCTGCAACAGAGGGAGGAAAGCACAAGAACATAAAAGTAATTTCCCAAGTAAGATTTGGTGGAAATTGTTGTGGGAAGAATGAGAATTGAGACAAGCGTGAGAGCCTTGGGTGTTAATAAGAATGTTTGAGAGTCTTTAGATTTTCTTCAGTGTTGGAGGGATTCCAGGGGGTGGAGGTGGGAATTCAACTGATTTCTCGGATCACAGGGGACACTGCCAGTGCCCACCAGATCCCCTTCACAGCTGCTCCAAGCACTTGCCAAGGCCCACAGCTGCCCCTTCTCAGAGACTTGCACGATCTCATAGGACAAATTGCCTCTCTTGGAATATCACACTCCTCTGCCTGTGCCTCAAAGTAGCAGCCAACAACCAGTGATTGACTGGTGCAGGTACAAAAGCACAGCCCTGCTCCTCAAGATGAAAGAAGTCTGTGGCAGCCCAACTCTTGAGACTGCAATGATGTTGGATGTCAGCTGAAATAACACTTTATTTTTTCAAAAAACTTTTCTTCTATTTTCTTCCTTTACTCCCTTATAGTAACCATTCAAAATTTTATAGGTGCAAAAATTAATTTACCTATAATTAAAATTTCTTTTAGAATACTCCATAATCTACTGTTATCAGAAAACTTAACCTTGCTCTATGCAAGTAAAGTCAGTCAGTTCTGCTTTAAATTCCATAAAGGTTGAATCCTAATGTTTTGAATTTTAGAGGCTAGAGAAATTGTATATAAATTTCTGCTGGCTTACATTTCTTTCATGAATCTGTATGGGAAAAAGTACAGAAGTATTGTATTATATAATGATTCAAATTTATGTGATTTGATGATATACTGCTTCCCAAATGGGTTCAAGGTAGAGATAGAGTGAATTAAAGGGGGCTTAGGTACAACACAAACTCACCCTTTATCATCTAAATCCCTGAGTCTCTCCTGATCTTATTCCATAGCTGAGTCTCAGGAGTTTTCCAATCAGCATCTGCCCATCAAATTCATTCCTATTTCCTTCCCAGCTCTCTGTTGCCTTGAATAAGAATGCTTGCTTAAAATCGGAAAGCAGTTCTAATTTATGAAAGCCTACTTATTTGACATGGGTTGAAAATGTACAAAAGATAATCTCATATATTTGCATGAATACTCCATCGTTTTTATGAGATCTCTTGCTCATCTTCAGGTGAAAATTTTTGATTACTTTTTTTTATTGGTGTGGAAAATAGCAAGGAGAGGTGTTTTCTGCGTAGTCAGGTTTCAAAACTCTTGGTTATGTTAGTCAATCATAGAAATAAACATCTTCAAATTTTTTTCACACATATTTATATCTGTAAAACATCAAATAAAAGACAAGGAAGTGACTTTCTTGGTCAAGGTTAAATAAATTAACAGCTTCCAGATATTGGTAAAAATCCATTTGATTTTTTTACCCTATTAAAGATTTTAAATAGATTCCTTATTGGTATCAGGTTGGATCTTAGTAATGAGTATTCAGAAAAATGCATGACTGGACCTGGAATATAGAGACTGAAAAACTGTCAGTTTTCAGTACTATATCTCAATGCCTTCTCAGACATCCAAGGCTTTCAAAAAACTAAGATGAATCTTTGTTCAAATTGACTTATTCATTTTTCCATATTTTTAATTATGAAATGATTCAGTGGAACAGCACTTATAAATGATAAAATTTATGAACTTCTTTGTTCCCACCAACTGACTTAAAGTATAAAATACTAAATAGTCATCTTTGCTTTGAAGGATAAATAACACTTTCTTCCCCAAGCAAATACTATCTTATTTTATCATTCCTACTCACTTAGTACTAACTTTTTTTTTACTTATACATGTATTGATAAATAACATATAGAATTCTACTTTATGTTTTTCAACTTAAGTGCTATCTATATATGCTATTTTCCTTCAACATCCTATTTTGATTTTTCTAGTTACTGCCAAAATTTTTCAATGAAATTTTTCTCCTCTAGGTTCTTGTCAGATATTTTGGTAATGTAGGAAAAAACGAACACATGGTCAAAGAGAAACTATTATATACATGTGAGAAAACATGAAGTTAGTTCACACTGTATATACTAATCAGTTTCAGCTGAATTAAACATCTACTGTACAAAAGGCAAAACTAATAAATTTAGAAGGAAAATGTGGGTAAATATCTTCACAAAATCAAAGTGGAAGAATACTTATTCAAGATAAAAAAGATATGGAATTTAAAATAAAATATTGACAAATGAATTCTACATATATCAAGAAAAATCGCAAATTCCTCCTATTTTAACATGTCTCCTCTTTGCAGTGAGATGTTGACATTCTGCCCATCAAGAATAGAAGTCTATAGTTTCACAGTCTTGAAACTGATCTGGGCTTGTCACTTGCTTTGAGAAGTAAAAAGTAGTGGGACTGATGTTGGTGACTTCCAAACTGAGGCCTCAGGAGACATGAACTTGCACCCCTACCCTTTAGGAACCATACTGCCAAATGGGGACATGAGGAAACCAGGATCAGAGACCACATGGAGGAGAATAAAGGTGCTCATCCAAAAGTCCTAGGCAACTGCTAGACACATGACTGGGGCCATCTGACCTGGAGAACCAAAGGACATGCCAAATAACCACAAACACAAACAAGTCCAACCAGAACCACACAGATCAAGAATGAGACCTTCTCAAATGGCCAATCCACAGAATGGAGCAAATAAATGATGGTGTTTTTATACTGTTGAATTGCAAGGTGATTTTTCTTTAATGAGGCAATGCATAACTGATATAATAAATAAAAACATTCAAGCTTCATAAGATGTGCTACATAAAGATAAGTCACAGGCTGAGATAATATTTCAGTTATATAGATTGTCAAAAACACGCTACCAAGATATATAAAAAAACACTGACAACTCAATAAAAAATTAAGAAATAGTTTGCATTAGGAAAAGCACAGGAGCAGAAAATTTCTAAGTAAGGAAAAGTAACATTCAATGAACATAGGAAAAGGTGCTTAACCTTAGATGTATTTCAGGAAATTCAAATTAAAACGTGTATGAAAACAATTTCATACCCATTAGTTCAACAAAAGTAAAGTAGAACAATTTTGTAAAGAAGTAATAAGAATCTCCTACACCAAATGTGGTAGGATAAATTAATACCATCACTTTGGATGGTGAAAAAGTTTATTTTTTTGACTCATGATTTCAAAGGTTCAGCCCGTTTTTGGTCTACTCCATTGCTCTGGGCCTCAGGTGAGGCAGAACATTATGGTGGAAGGGCCTGACAGAAAAATGCTGCTCTGCTCTGCTCATGGTGGCCAGGAAGCAGAGAGAGAGAGAGAGAGAGAGAGAGAGGAGAAGGGCTGTAGGAAAGGTGAACCGCTCAAGGGCACACCCCTAGTGACCTACCTCCTCCAACCATACCCCACCTACCTGTAGTTACCACCCAATCAATCCATTGAAACTTGGATGGACTAATTAGGTTATAGATCTCATAATTCAATCATTTCACCTCTGAACATTCCTGTATTAACACAGGAGCACTTGGGGAACACCTCAGGTTCAAACCATAACAACTCACAAGGTTACATTCTATGACCATCCATGGATGTCTGAAACCTCAGGCAGTATTTAAGCTGAAAATGCCATATAAACTTTTTTTTTTCCTATATATCCATACCTATGATAAAATTGAATTTCTAAATTAGAAACAGTAAGGGATCAACAACGTAACAGTAAAGTATAACAATTATAACAATATACTATAATGAAGGTTATGTGAATGCACTCTCTTGATCTTAAAATATCTTATTGTGCTGTACTTACCCTTCTTCTTGTGATAATGCGAGATAGTATAAAATCTATGTGGTGAGAGGAAGTGAGGTGAGTGATGTAGGCACTGTGACATAGCATTAGGCTATTACATAAAGGCCTAAAGGTTGCTTGAACACAAGCACTGAAGCCCAGCTGATTCTTGAGGCAGCAACTAAGTGACTAACAGGGAGGTAGTGTATGCATCATGGATATACTGAACAAAGGAATGATTCACATCTCAGGTGGCACTAAATTAGACCTTGGGAGATTTTATCACACTACTCAGAATATCTTACAATTTAAAAATTATGAACTGTTGTTTTTCCTGGAATTTTTCCATTTAGTATTCTGGGAGTAAAGTTGAACATAGGTAACTGAAATGATGGAAAGCAAAACCAGCCTATTCAGTAGCATTAATTGACTATTCCATCAATTCAGTTTGTCATGACACTTCTGTCATATTTAGTAATACCATTGATTAGGCAGAACTCATGAGGTACTAGCAGACAAGATTTTACTAATTTCTTGAAATGTCCATTCAAGCATGTCCTATTTTCTACCTGAGTTTGAGACCTACTAAGAATTGAAACAGATGGATCTTAAAATACAGTTTCCTTGCTGAATTCAGGGACAAGACCTAAATGTTTAATGACAGTGGGATTCTTGGCTCCAAGTCCCCATACTAGCTTTATGTAGAACAGCTCTGAACAATCACAACATTTGCTCTGAATGAACTTCAAAGTTTACTCTCAGACTGGACTAGATGTGCTAACTACTAAACTAAGACAGTGTAAGGACCAAAATACCTAGATGAAATTTACATGAATTTAGGTTAAGTACACTATGAAGTACCTCCCAAGATTTTGTCCAAGGACAGATAACTGCATTTTGTCTTTACATTATTGGTGCCTTTATGGGGCGCAACTTAAGAACAGAACAATCACCAATGAGAAGTCCAAATCTCAGAGTCTTTATTAAGCCCGCAGGCTGACTGTCTCACACAATGCCCCAAAAAATGGCTATTGGGAGAACAGCCCTGACCACAGGGTTGTAGGGGTTCTTATACCAAAAATTACATTAATCATAAGTGTCTGTTACTATGATTCGAAATTACACATTAACATCATGAGATCATCGACAGAGGGGGTAGTGGGTCAAAATGACTCTTACCTAGGTACAAACTAAAGAATGCTTACTAACAGCCACACAATCACTGTTCACATGGTACATTGTTTAAGAGCAATAGGAATCAAAAGAGAGCAATTCTTTACTACATAGGCATTGCCATTGTATATTATTAAACATGTCACACCAAGTAACTGATGATGGGCATAGAGGTGGGGTGGTCCCATGGGAGAAGTTTATCTCCTACATAACATGGAGTCTCAGAGCAAAATAGAGTCTGTTTAGTCATTTCCCTTAGAGTCTTGCCTATATCATTCTCATGGAGTCAGATCTGTTAACCCATCACAGTGCCACAGTAACTAACAATCATGAGAGTTCACAATTTGAACAATTACCATATGGTAGGTACCTTAAAACCCGTGTACAATCAAATCAAATTTACTAGATGTATTAATCCAAGCCCTGCAAGAAACAGGCACCAAGATAGGATTAGATATACATGCAATCTTCCTGTGAAGAAAAGTTAAGAGACAGAAGAGGTTGGGAAAGACATCAGACTCCAGATAAAGGAAAGAGGGAAGAAATGAAGATTTAGTAGAAGAATCTCTCTCTGCAGCACCCATCCTAAGGTATTTTTGGAAAGCCAATAGGAAGTCTGTATTGATTTTTCCATTACTGGGTGACAAATGACCACTAATTCAGTGGCTTAAAAAAACACAAATGTATTATCTTAAAATTCCCAAGGAGAGAAACCCTGAAACACTTGGGTTTCTTCTGGGGATATGGGAGATCATTCAGTGTCTTTCCATTTTCAGCTTCTAGAGGGCATCTGTATCTATTGGCTTGTGACTACTCCATATTCAAGGCCTGCATCTTCACACCTATCCCACCCCTCTTGCCACCTTCTTTGACCTTTACCTCTTTTATCACATCTCCTTTTTCTGACTTTGAACCTCTGGTCTACTTCTTATAAAGACCGTTGTGCTTACTTTGTGCCCACTGGGATAATTTAAAATAATCTCCCTGAGTTTCAAGATGGCGGCCTAGAGGGTGGCTGCATTTCACGTTGCTCCAGGACGCAGGATTCAAAAGAGGAGATAGTGAGAGACTTGGGACCAACTCAAAGCTGCCGGGTGAGTCTCTCCTGTTGGGGAGGCGTCCCGGATGGGGTGGTAGCCCCGGAATGCAGAGAATTTGTGAAGTGGAGTTGCTCGGCGAGACGCCCCTCCCCCCGCTGGAGCGGTAAACACGGACAACTGGGATCATCGTAGAGGAGGCGGCTCAGCACAGCGCTTGGACTAGGAGCAACCACTGGGGCTCCGGGCGGCTGCCTGAGGAGGAGCTGCGTGGTGAACTGTTTAGACTCAGAGTAATCGCTTCTGAACACCGGGGGGGTTGTCCGGAGGAGAGGAGAAGCGCGGCGGGTCGCTTGGTCTAGGAGTGACTGCATCCGAGCCACAGGCGGTTGCCAGAGGAGGAGCTCCATCGCAAGCTGTTTGGACTCAGAACAACCGCTTCTGAACACCCGGGGGGTTGCCCAGAGGAAGAGGAGAAGCGCGGTGGGTCGCTTGGTCTAGGAGTGACTGCATCAGAGCCACAGGCGGTTGCCAGAGGAGGAGGCGAGTGGTGAGTTGATTGCACTCAAAGTGACCGCTCCTGAACACCGATGGCCTGCCTGGAGCAGGAGCGTGGTGGGTCACTTGGTCTCGGAGCCACCGCCCCTGAACCACCCCGAGGAGGAGGAGGAGGAACAGGGCAGGTCACTTGGGCTTGGAGTGACTGCCTAGGTCTACGGGAGGTTGGCGGGAGGAGGAGACGCAAAGTGAGTTGCTTGGACTCCTAGTGACTGTGTCAGAAACCGGGCTGCTGTCCGGTGGAGGAGGTGTGTGGCGGGTCTCTGGGTATCGGAGCTATTGTACAGGGCTCCAGGTGGCGGTTCAGAGGAGGGGCCGCATAGCCAGGCGATTAGGTGCAGAGTAGGGTTCCAGGAGCTAGGTGGCTTATTGCTGGAAGAGCCACACAGAGACATGCCTAGGGGCGGAGCGAAGTTTCCAGGACTGCGGGCAGATTATCTGGGAGAGGCAGCCTAAGGAGACTCGCCTGCTAAGGCTGAGGCTCCCAGGCCCAGGAGGTAGGTCTGGGCCCCTGGGAACGTTGTAGAGGAAGACAGCCCAGGCCAGGTGGTAGTTGTAGATTGAGGGGAACCTCTAGGAGGGGAACTGACCAGCGAGACGTTCCCACCGAGTGAGTCTTCCCTACCGGGAGAGGTTTTCCCACAGGGACGGTAAAACCAGAGACACAGGCACAAACAGGACTTGCCTCAGCCTGCAGCCTAGTTCCCCGTTGGATGACCATTGGTCAACAAGTGGAGACACCTCTGACCACTAGCAGGGAATATACGCCACCTGAGGGTCACCACCCTAGAGAGGTAGCTTCTTCGTGGAGCTCCGCATTATCAACTTCCTCCAAGACTTCAGACTACTGAAGGATAAGAGGGGATATACTAGAAATCTTCAGGAACATTATAAGTCAATAGAGGAAATCTGCAATATCTTAATGACCCACTGATTCCTGAACAATATGAGAAAACAAGGGAAGAAAATGCCCCAAACAAATCTAGATGTTACATCAATAAAATCCAATGACAGAATGGCAGAAGAAATGACAGAAAGGGAGTTCAGAATGTACATAATTAAAATGATTAGGGAAGCAAACAATGAGATGAAAGAGCAAATGCAGGCATTGAATGATGAGATGAAAGAGCAAATGCAGGCATTGAATGATAGCACCAATCGACAGTTAACAGAGCAAATTCAGGAAGCAAAAGATCATTTCAAAAAAGAGTTAGAGATACTGAAAAAAAAACAAACAGAAATCCTTGAAATGAAGGAAACAAAAAACCAAATTAAGAACTCCATAGAAAGCATAACCAATAGGATAGAACACCTGGAAGACAGAACTTCAGATATTGAAGACAAACTATTTAACCTCGAAAACAAAGTTGAACAAACAGAGAAGATGGTAAGAAATCATGAACAGAATCTGCAAGAACTATGGGATATCATGAAAAGGTCAAATTTGAGAATTATTGGGATTGAGGAAGGCTTAGAGAAACAAACCAAAGGAATGAACAATCTATTCAATGAAATAATATCAGAAAATTTCCCAAATCTGAAGAATGAAATGGAAAATCAAGTTCAAGAGGCTTCTAGGACTCCAAATACACAAAATTACAATAGACCCACACCAAGGCACATTATAATGAAAATACCTAACATACAAAATAAAGACAGAATTTTAAAGGCTGTGAGAGAAAAGAACCAAATTACATTCAGGGGGAAACCAATACGGATATCAGCAGATTTTTCAATCCAGACCCTAAAAACTAGAAGGGCCTGGAACAACATTTTTCAAGCTCTGAAAGAAAATGGATGCCAACCAAGAATCTTATACCCAGCAAAGCTTACCTTCAAATTTGATGATGAAATAAAATCTTTCCATGATAAACAAAAGCTAAAAGAATTTACAAAAAGAAAGCCAGCATTACAGAACATTCTCGGCAAAATATTTCACAAGGAAGAAATAAAAAACAAAGAAGCAAATCAGCAAAGGGAGGAATTATCCTAAAGGACTGTCAAATAAAGGAGGAACCAAGATGTGTCAAAAAATAAATAAATAAATAAATAAAATTTTAAATATGAACCAAATGACTGGGAATACAAATCATATCTCAATAATAACCCTGAATGTTAATGGCCTGAATTCATCAATCAAAAGACATAGACTGGCGGATTGGATTAAAAAGAAAGATCCAACAATATGTTGCCTGCAAGAGACTCACCTCATAGAAAGAGATACCCATAGACTAAAGGTGAAAGGATGGGGAAAAACATACCATGCACATGGACTCAGCAAAAAAGCTGGAGTATCCATCCTCATTTCAGATAATGTGGACTTCAAGCCAATGTCAGTCAGAAGGGATAAGGAAGGACATTTCATACTGCTTAAGGGAAGCATAAATCAGCAAGATATAACAATCATAAACATCTATGCCCCAAAACAGTGACTCACCCATGTATGTTAAACAAATCCTTCTCAATTTTAGAAACCAAATAGACCATAACACAATAATACTAGGTGATTTTAACACGCCTCTCACACCACTGGACAGATCTTCCAAACAAAAATTGAACAAAGAAACCATAGATCTCAATAACACAATCAATAATTTAGACTTAACAGACATTTATAGAATATACCATCCAACCAAGAGCGAATACACTTTCTTCTCAGCAGCACATGGATCCTTCTCTAAAATAGATCATATATTATGCCACAAAGCTAATGTCAGCAAATACAAGAAGATAGTGACACTACCTTGTATTCTATCAGATCATAATGGATTGAAGTTAGAAATAAATGAAAGAGTAAAAAACAGAAACTACTCCAACACCTAGAGATTAAACAATATGCTATTATATGATGAATGGATAACAAAAGATATTAGGAAGGAAATTAAAAAATTCTTAGAGGTAAACGAGAACAAAGAAACATCATATCAAAATCTCTGGGACACTATGAAAGCAGTACTTAGAGGAAGATTTATTTCATGGAGCGCATTTAATAAAAGAAGTAAAACAAAAAATAAACGACCTAACACTACAGCTCAAAGCCCTAGAAAAAGAACAGACCAACACCAAAAGTATTAGAAGACAGGAAATAGTCAAACTCAGAGCTGAAATCAACGAAATTGAAACAAAAGAAACAATACAAAAAATTGACAAAATAAATAGTTGGTTCTTCGAAAAAATAAACAAAATTGATAAACCTTTAGCCACACTAACAAAGAGAAGACGAGAGAAAACCCAAATCACTAAAATTCGGAATGAACAAGGAAATATCACAACAGACACGACTGAAATACAAAACATAATTAGAAGCTATTTTGAAAATCTATACTCCAACAAAATAGAAAATTTCAAAGACATCAACAGGTTTCTAGAGACATATGAATTGCCTAAACTGAACAAGGAGGACATACACAATTTAAATAGACCAATTTCAAGTAATGAAATAGAAGAAGTCATCAAAAGCCTACCAACAAAGAAAAGTCCAGGACCAGATGGGTTCTCAGCCAAGTTCTACAAAACTTTTAAAGAAGAGCTCATTCCAATACTTCTCAAAGTATTCCATAAAATAGAAGAGGAGGGGACCCTCCCAAACTCATTCTATGAAGCCAATATTACCCTGATACCTAAACCAGACAGAGACACATCGAGGAAAGAAAATTTCAGACCAATATCCTTAATGAACATCGACGCAAAAATTCTCAACAAAATTTTAGCAAATCCCATACAAAAACATATTAAAAAGATAGTGCACCATGATCAAGTGGGTTTCATCCCAGGAATGCAAGGTTGGTTCAACATCAGGAAATCAATAAATGTAATTCACCATATCCATAGACTTAAAGTCAAGAATCACATGATTATTTCGATAGATGCAGAAAAAGCATTTGATAAAATACAGCATCCCTTCATGCTCAAAACACTAGAAAAAATAGGGATAGTGGGAACATTCCTTAACATTGTAAAGGCCATCTACGCTAAGCCCATGGCTAATATTACTCTGAATGGTGAAAAACTGAAAGCATTCCCTCTAAAAACTGGAACAAGGCAGGGATGCCCTCTTTCACCACTTCTATTCAATATCGTCCTTAAAACTCTAGCCAGAGCAATTAGACAGACCAAAGAAATTAAAGGGATACGCACAGGAAAAGAAGAACTCAAACTATCCCTATTTGCTGATGATATGATTGTATACTTAGAGGAACCAGGAAATTCCACCAGAAAACTGTTAGATCTCATAAGTGAATTCAGTAAAGTAGCGGGATATAAGATCAATGCACATAAATCTAAGGCATTTCTATACATAAGCGATGAATCTTCAGAAAGAGAAATTAGGAAAACTACCCCATTCACAATAGCTTCGAAAAAAATAAAATACTTGGGAATCAATCTCACAAAAGAGGTGAAAGACCTCTACAATGAGAACTACAGAACACTAAAGAAAGAAATTCAAGAAAACCTTAGAAGATGGAAAGATCTCCCATGTTCTTGGATAGGAAGAATTAATATTGTCAAAATGGCCATACTACCAAAAGTGCTATACAGATTCAATGCAATTCCAATTAAAATCCCAATGATGTACCTTACAAAAATAGAGCAAGAACTTATGAAATTCATCTGGAAGAATTAAAAACCCAGAATAGCTAAAGCAATCCTTGGCAGAAAGAGTGAAGCAGGGGGTATCGCAATACCAGATCTTCAACTCTACTACAAAGCAATAGTAACAAAAACGGCATGGTATTGGTACCAAAATAGAAAGGTGGATCAATGGTACAGAATAGAGGATACGGACACAAACCCAAATAAATACAATTTTCTCATACTAGACAAAGGGGCCAAAAATATGCAATGGAGAAAAGACAGCCTCTTCAACAAATGGTGCTGGGAGAATTGGAAATCCATATGCAAGAGAATGAAACTAAACCCATATCTCTCACCATGCACGAAACTAAACTCAAAATGGATTAAGGATCTCGGAATCAGACCAGAGACCTTGCATCTTATAGAAGAAAAAGCTCTGGTCCAGAGCTTCAACATGTCGGCTTAGGACCAGACTTCCTCAACAGGACTCCCATAGCACAAGAAATAAAAGCAAGAATCAACAACTGGGATAGATTCAAATTAAAAAGCTTTCTCTCAGCAAAGGAAACTATCAGCAATGCGAAGAAAGAGCCTACAGATTGGGAGAAAATCTTTGCCAATCATACTTCAGATAGAGCACTAATCTCCAGAATCTATAAAGAACTCAAAAAACTCTACACCAAGAATGCAAGTAATCCAATCGATAAATGGGCTAAGGAAATGAATAGACACTTCACAGAAGAAGATCTACAAGCAATCAACAAACATATGGAAAAATGTTCAACATCTCTAGTAATAAGAGAAATGCAAATCAAAACCACCCTAAGATTCCATCTCACCCCAATTAGAATGGCGATTATCAAGAATACAAGCAACAACAGGTGTTGGCGAGGATGTGGGGAGAAAGGTACACTCATACATTGCTGGTGGGGCTGCAAATTAGTGCAGCCACTCTGGAAAGCAGTATGGAGACTCCTTAGAAAACTTGGAATGGAACCACCATTTGACCCAGCTATCCCACTCCTTGGCCTATACCCAAAGGTTTTAAAATCAGCATATTACAGAGATACAGCCACATCAATGTTCATAGCTGCTCAGTTCACAATAGCCAGATTGTGGAACCAACCTAGATGTCCTTCAATTGATGAATGGATAAAGAAAATGTGGTATATATATATACAATGGAGTATTACTCTGCCATAAAGAATGATAAAATTATGGCATTTGCAGGGAAATGGATGAAACTGGAGAATATCATGCTAAGTGAGATAAGCCAATCTCAAAAAACCAAGGAAGAATGATATCGCTAATAAGTGGATGAGGACACATAATGGGGGTGGGAAGAGTTAGTGTTAGGGTTAGAGTTAGGTTTAGGGAGGGGGGCAAGAATGGAGGAAGGAAGGACTGTATAGAGGGTAAAGAGGGGTGGGAGGAGTGGGGGGGAAGGGAAAAAATAACAGATTGAATCAAACATTACCCTATGTAAATTTATGATTACACAAATGGTATGCCTTTACGCCATGTACAAATAGAGAAACGACATGTATCCCATTTGTGTACAATAATAAAAAAAATAAAGAATAAAAAAATAATCTCCCTATTTCAAGATCCTTACCTTAATCACATCTACAAAATCCCTTTTGCTATGTAAAATAATGTGGTCACTGGTCTTGGAATTAGGAAGTGGACATCTTTGGGGGGCATTATATGGCATACCACCAAGTCTTTAAGCTAAAGATCATGCATCAAAGAAGCACCCAGTTTCCTGGAATGGACATCCCTTAATATACCTACTGCTTTGACTGGGAGGCTCATGGAATTGTGGCCTCATTAACACACAGTCATAAGTCTATGAGGCTCATTTTTATGACCACTACATGCATTTAACAGAGGAAACAAACACATAGAAAGGTTGAAGAACTTATAAGGGCATACAGTCAAAGAAACAATTTCTCTCTCTCTCGTCTCTGCATTACTATATCGCAATCTCTATTTGTCTTCCTGAATTACCTGTTTAGGACCCTGAATACATTGCTTGCTTGCTCTGGAATCTTATAAAACTTGGTAAATTTATCCTGTTACCAGCAACTAGTATCTAAAATGGCACATTATTGAAAATGATCTAAAATCTTAGAGAAGCAGGATAAAAAGTGTGTTGATGGGCCCTTTGGTGCCTTCTACCACCAATGACTATTCCTAACAATACCAAAAACTAATAACTGAAATCCTGTTTACCAGTAGCTCTGACCTTTTCCTCAGTAGCTTCCTAGGTACACATAGCTCGAGGAGCCTTGAACTCCTCCAAGCACCACAAAGCACAGGTCTTGGCAGGCAATATTGGCAGTATCTTCAAGCATCACCACATATGGATATGAAAAATACATTGATTAGAAAAGAATGTGAGCTTGACATAGGATTCTGTATGTAAATAAACCAATTTACATGTAATATTGCCAAAAATACATTAATTCTGTCAAACCTAAAACAATATGTACTACTAAAACATTTTATACTACTGTGAATTATTTATAAAAATTATTAAATTCTAAAGGCTGTCCTAGAAGCCATGTACCCCAAGAATCCAGGCAGTTTCCAGAATAAAGCTACAGACAGACCTTTAAAAATTTTTTTTTTAAAACTTTCCCTCTTTTATCACTAGAGAAAGATTAAGAGGATATTTTTTCAAGAAAAAAAAAAAAAACTCTATAGAGCAATAAAACACTGAATGTTCTGAACATATGGTACCCAGGGGTTGATCATTTTCAAAAATGGCCTTACTATTAAGAAAATTGGCAGGAGACCTTACAAGATTATTAGACCATTTCTTCTAATATTTTCTTCTTTCAGATTAAACTCTAACCAATAACATAGGAACAGAAGGGCTTATTCTATATCTATTCTATTAAAAAAAGATTCCACAAAACTTAAAGACCCCAGTCAGCTACATATCCAACTCATTGAACATACTACTATATCACATAGTTAAAACTAATTATTTCTGGATGCATTTATTTTGTTTCAGAAAGACAGAAACCTCTGAATTTGAATGATCCTATTTAGGTTGTTCTGGGAAAATCTGCAAATAATGAATGAGTAAAAGTGTTGATAAAAATGCTAAGAGGTTTATTTCCCATACTAATACATATAATTCAATAATAAAAAACGGATTTCAGATAGTACAAATGGAGGGACAATTGATCTCCTTTCTGGGGAAATCTGCAGTGTGTTTGTCATGAGAAAACAGTAGAATATGGATTTTGACTTCCCTCCTCTTTATTCTTCACAGGGATACAATTTCTTTCTTTACCCCAAAGACCTTTCTCTACTTTGATGTTCTCAGTGCCTGACCTCAACCTTTCCTGAGAGAAGGATTGCCTGGGGCCTGAAATGATTTTCTTTACCAGTTGTGGCTGCAGCGTCTGCCTTCTTTCTTAAACCATTAGTGAGATTGGCATGAGAAGGAGCAGTAAAAGGAGGGAAGTTGGTCATTTTCATCTTTATCTTCCTAGTCCTTTTTCTTTCTTTCATTGTGCACACCAATCAGTCCTTTAGAACCTGGAAGCTGAAAGAAAATAATTTAAAGGTGTATGCTGAGTCTTAACAAAAGCCAATCCTTTGCTCCTTGTGCAATTTCTTCCTGGGGCTGAACAACGTGCATCTACTCATTAACAAGCATAGACTGGGTCCCTTTTCATGCAGTGTTATTTTATTATTTATTTCAGTTTGATCTCCTGTGTCATGTTGAAGGCACATCAGAAAGAAACCTGCTCACAAATGTTGCTGTGCCTAAGTAGGAAATCGAGACTAAAATCTAAATTATTTGGAGAAAGCAAAATTTGCTTCACAGAATGAAATAATATGTGATTTTTATATTATTGTGATCAATATCTGTGATCCTATTTTTAAAAAGTTTATCGCAAACTCATACTGATCCTTTATATAATTGGAAAATATGTTGGCAAAGAACATCATAGATTAATACTTTTTGTTATATAGTAATAAAAGCAACTTAAATTATTGAGCATTTAGCATGGACAGAACATGGAACTATGTTCCAATTCGTTATGTGAATCCCTTTTCTGAATTCTTTCAAAAATTGTATAGCTACTGTTATAGTGCTATTTTATAGGAAAATAAACTGACACTTAAGAGATGAACTTGCCCAAAGTCTCCTGATAATAAATGGTGGAGTAAAAATTGACACCAGATTTTCTTGGGTTCCAAATCCATGTTCTGAACCATTATTTTATACAACTCTAAGAAATGTTACTAAATTTTCTCACAACAATTCAAAGAATGTTTATACAAACAAGAGGTACTATACTAATGGTGATGAAGAAGAAGGTGTTCAAAGTCTGTTCACACATGTGCCAATTTACTTTTATTCCTTAGTCAAAAATTCAACTGTCTTTGTGCTAGATGATCAATTTCAGGTCATTTGATAGGATAATAGAAGAAGAAAGTCACAGGAACATCTTGATATCCAGGAGACCTCTGAAGTCTTTCAATTCAGTGTGTCTTAAACATTAGAACAGATAAGAATTGTCTAGAAGGCTTACTAAAAAGCATATTCCCAGAAGTATTCCTTAACTCAGACTCCAAGATGGGAAAATCCTTTGCCAACTTCTTGTGCTGTAAGGACTTTCATCCTGCCACTGAAAGTAATATCCAAAAGGTATGGATGGCACGACAGAAATTATAATATGATAAGGAGAAACATGAATTAATGCAACAGTATCTTAAAAGTACAAGTGTTATATGATAAAAGATTGCTTATGGAAGATGAATGTGTAAAGAATAGCCTTAATTTCATGTGTGATTTTCCACTAGGCACTAAAGAAAGAAAATAAAGAGAAAGAAGAAACAAAATATAAATTTGAATGACAGAAAGGAACTCCATGTGAAAAAATATGCTAAAGATGACAAGAGCATCAGAGATCAGTCGTTTGGTGTTCCAGTTTTGAAATGTGAGATGTGTTAAATATCACAATCGGGATCATGTCAGCATAATTCAATTATATCCTTTGTTTGAATTTTCTGGAATTAATGTATATGGGGTTCCCACTGATAGCTCAGGGCACTAATGGTGGAGATGAGAAATAGCGGGTTTTCATTGCAAATGAAATGTACTGAGGAGAAACATGAGTGCAAATGATCCATCAGAGAAACTGAATAATGTCTTTGTTGACTCAGTAGTATGCTACCAGTGAGGGTGTAGAATATTAGAAGTTAAATTCTTAAAGTCACTCACAACCCAACAAAACCAGAAGCAGCTCAGGAAATTGGATAGATTTGAAAAAAAAGAAAGAAAGAAAAAATGTAAAAAAAAAAAAGTTGCAGAAAAGCAGATGTAAATTTAAAAACCTCCTTTTCCTCCTCTTCCTCTTCTTATTCCTCTTCCTTTTTCTCCAGTGTGACTTCCAAAAGCAGTAGTCAAAATTACTACAAAGAAAATTTTTATAAAGAAGAAAAGAAAGAAATGCAAGTGTTCTGGAAATTACGGTGGTTGTGAAGAGGTCAAGTCTAAGAAAAGTAAATCTCATGAAGAACTTTCTAGAAACTATAGTGACAAGGGGAAAAAAAAAAAAAAAGCTTGATTTTAAAATCAAGAGATTTCTGGAGAGGACAGTAAATGGAACCAACCTGACTGTGACGAATATCTAGAAGTCATCATCACAGCTTAGAGAAGAGGGGGTCTGAGAAAAATGAGCAGCAGAAGTCATAGCAGGGATGAGAGGAGTGGGAGAAGCCCATGTTCTGGTTGTTATGAGCAAAACGAGAAAAAGCAGCAGCCACAGCAGAGTCCTGGTGAACAGCGCAATAGAGGAAAGACACCAGAACATCAATGGTATCCAGGCACCCAGCAGACGACATGCTGAAGAGACATGAAGAGAAGAGCAGAAGTAGGGAGAGAATAGAGACCACGTGTGACAATCACCTAGGAATAAAAATCTGTCCATTTTCTTACTGAAAAACTTTTGCAAGGACTAAATTATATACTGTTGTCTTTCTAATTAAAAAAATCTGGATTCTAGTTCTCCATCTCTGTAAACTGTCATTTCAAATACAAACTGCATGAGTATCATAAGGATGAATTTTGCAAATATTTGTAAGTCATCTAATTTGAGGTTGTAGAAATATTTTCTATTGATAATTACATCTTCGAACCCTGTACCAGATTTAAAAAAAAAAAAAAACATATAACTTCGTGAAACTTTCTTTGTCCTAAAACATCATTAAAAGAGTGACAGCACATTGAATGATTATTAAACAAAAAATATATTCCTGGGCCTCACCCTCCAAATTCTGATCCAGTAGGTCTGGGAGAGCACTTGAGAATTTCACTATCTATTAGAGAACTAGGTGGTGCTGCTGTTGGTCTGCAATTTCGTTTTGAACAACTTTGGTCTACTTGATAACTACAATAATCACCTGTCCATAAGTTCAGTTTTGCCAAAGATGAATGTTCTAAATTTTTACTAGACATCACTAAAGAGATTGCTTGAAATGGAAGTTTCACAATGCAAATATCAGAGTCTTCCTCCTCTGGTTTGCAGGCCACCCCGAGAATCAGTACTGGTTTCTGAATCAGTAAGTCAGGAGCCTCCATGTCTGACTGCAGCTTTCTTACCTCTTTTACCAACAAGGGTCTGGAGACGTCTAACTTTTTCTCATTTATAAGTTCATGAGCTTATAATGATTTAATCCCAGGGGTACTATTTGTATCGAGTTATATCCTTATCTTGATGACTTAACAAATATTTACTTTATGCCTGCATGTACCCGAAACAGTTTAAGGTGTTAACAGTGCAGCAAAGAACAAAATAGGAAATATCCATGATAGCATCACCTTACAATTGACTTCCTAATTCCAATTCCAGAAATCCAAACAACTGGGGGTTGCAAACCACTAGCCTCAAACGTGCAACCCCTTTCCCTGGGGGTAGGTCCTGTTTTCATGATCCTTTCCATCAACCAGAAGAAATTATAATGTGATACAGATTTTTCTGCTCAGAAGTCACACTCTCATTTCTCACTCCCTTATAAATGTTGCCCCAATAGAAACTGAACCCATTAGGTCTCCTTGGATATGAAGATTTGAGATGATACAGCTCCCCCGATGGTAACCACTCCCTCGTAAAAGTTCATTTTGCCCCGTGAACCTCAGGTCACCCTTCATTCCTGTCTAGCATTTCCAGCATGGGTCTTGTCACCTATGGCAATCTCAGACCACAGAATCTTCTCACCTCACTCTTCTGATTCCTGCTGTGATAGAATTGATTCTATTTCAATTGATAAACTATTTGGGGGAAGATTACATGCCATTGATTTAGGAAAGCAGTGTGAGGGAGCTCGGAAAGAGCTTATGTTTTAAAAAGCATCAGAGCAACCATCCTAATTCCACCACCTAATGATATCTGTATGGTGATGCATAAATGTGACATCTCTAGAAGCAGGCTCTTCTGGTAGAACTGCTCCCATCACTAATGAGATGAAATTTCTAATAGTCACAAACACAATGCCAGCCATGAAATAGGAAATTGAAAATGGTTGGTTACTGCAATAGACAGACCACAAATGTGGCCCCCGTTCTTCTCCTCTCCCTGTATCCATGCCCCTGTGCACTGGGATTGACTCTTTCTCCCATGAAAAGGCCAGATTTATATCTCCATCTCTTGAATCTTAGTGAGTCAGTCACTTGATTTGGACAAAATAATATGGCAAATTTTTACCATGTGGATATGAGTCATCTCCTCAAAGCTACTGTGTTAATGCAAGAATATTCAGAGGTGAAATGATTCTATTATAAGAGCTGTAACCTAACCAGTCTATCCCAGTTTGAATGGACTGACTGACTGAGTGATAACTGTAGACAGATGGGGCATGGGTGGAGGAAGTGAGCCCCCTGGAAGGATGCACTTCCCTGTAGTCCCTTCCTCCTCCTCAACCACCCCTTATATTTCTCTTTCCTTTATTCCTTCTTTCCTTTCATGAGCTGAGGGATATTCCTTTATTTAACCCTTCCACCATGATGCGTTGCTTCACCTTGGACCCATAGTAATGGAATCGGTCATGTATGGACTGAGACCTCTGAAACCATGAGCCCCAAATAAACTTCCTCCTATAAGTTGTTCTTGTGGGGTATTTTGGTCACGGGTGCAAAGTTGAGTAAAACACAAATACTATGTGAGATAGTTCCTCAAGAAGTTCCCTGTGTTTCTTTTTCTTTTGTATTCCTGCACATTTGAATAAGCTCTAGGTAGCCTTGTGGGTGAAAGATACCTCACTGAGCAGAGCTGAGTGAGCTACATCCTCAGATTTAAGAGTAACTCACAATAAACTAGCAAATCTACCCTGTTGGCCTACAGCTGAAAATGGAGGAGTGTGTGCCCAGCTCAAACCAGTCAACCTGGACCTATTTGGCAGGATCACCAAACTTACCTAAAGTCTGGTAGAAAACACCAAACAATTATTAGTTTAAGCCACTAAGTTTTTGAGTGGTTTATTATGCAACATTATTGTAGAAATAGATAAACTCTACATTCCTTTTCCAAATTCCTTTACCTATTTTGTTCAATGTTATCCATGGAAACTAAAACTTCTTAGTCTACTTTATTTTCTTCCTTTCCTTACACCCCAATACAAGGCCAATCAGTCACCAATCCAAAATGTTCTATGACTTGGAGGCAATGTCCTGTAGAACTGGCAAATTTTTCTTCCCTGGAAATGAATGCTCTTCATATGTTTTTCTCCAAGACTTCAGTTACATGAAAGTCCCTCTTACACAACTTACTCCCACTAGACAGAACAGTTGTTTGACTCGTTTCTGGGTCATATCACACTAGTAGTAATGGTTCCCAATTCTTTCAAAGCTGCAAATGTCCTTGGACACAATATTGTTTACTTGTTAGCCCCTCATCTGGAACTGGACCTTGTCTCATGTAGGAAACTTTGTCTCTGTCCCACCTTACCTATATTCTCCTCCTGTCATGCCCAGTAACCTGGAGATCATGATCATTATTTTATTTACCACCATATCACTAACTTCTGTTTCACTGAAGACATTTTGAAATATGCATTCAGTGAGAAAATGACTAAAAAATTGGATGTTAATATTGTTCACATTGAAAACATATTTCCCTTTTTCCATATTCCATCGATTAAGATCATACTATCTATTTAATTTTTTATTTGTTCTAATTAGTTGTACATGACAGTAGAATGCATTTGTATATTTTGATAAATCAAGCATAAATGGAGAATATCATACTATTTTTGTAATGGCTAACCTAAGTAACAATCACAATACATTGTCTACACTTCTCCAAGATCATACTACTTTTCTCCATTTTAATAATTAAGTATATACCTGTCTAATCCTCAGAATAATACATACTAATGTTTAATTCTTACTCCCTTCTACAGTTACATAAAATATTCCTTGAAATAAGTTGGATTTAATTGTTGAGCTGAGTAGTCTCAACTGAAAGTTTGTTCCATACTAATTTGGAATCATAGTGTGTAAATATCCCTTAACCCTTAATAAGGAGAGATAAATGGATAAGTTTTGGTAACCTAAATATTTAAAACACCTTGAGTAGCTTGGAGATCTATTAAAGTACAGAGAATGTGGAAAGATTTATCAGTCTACTGTACACAGTATAATGCTATGTAACCAACTATCCCAAACTCAATGGCTTATAACATATATTTATTTCTTGTTCAGATATCTTCTAGTCAGCTAGGTCTGGCTGGATTTAGCTAGGCTTGGATTCTGGTTATTGTTTGGATGCAGATCTGATCTATAGCTTTTGTTCTTATTAAATGGTGGCTTCTGAAGACTGATTCTTCTCATGATGAAAGGCAGGAACATGAGAAGTCAAATTCCACCACATTTACATTTAAAGTTACTTTGTGCAACATATCCACCAATACTACATTGACCAAGCCACTTTACATAGCCAAGCTCAACCTTAGTGGTTTGAAGAAATATATTTTATCTACTCTAGTGGGAGGAACTATAGGGGAGCAAAGAGCATGACTGCAGGAATGGGGACAATAATGGGGAATATTTACACAATGCCTGTAACTGGGAACTAAAGGAATGAAAAATAGAAATATTGGAGTTTCATTAGGGTTAAGACAATTATCTCAATTCCAAGTTTTGGCTTCATCACTGCATATACAAAAACCCATCATTTTATATGTGTTCTAGGCTGCAAGTCAGTTGAAAAGAAATTTTGTATTATAAACAAATCCATCAGTACTATGTTTTTTAGATGACAATACAGGAAGTACATTTCTATGCTTTTTTTCCTTCTGTTCAGCTGAATTATAATAAAAGCCTGTTTAATTTGGAAATGGCACCAGTAACTGGAAATAGTTTTGATATCATTTCATTTACTGAAAGAAAATTTCTGTTCACACATACATTTTCTGCTTTAAGATTTGCCTTTGAGTACAAAAACAGTCTTTATTTAGTTTAAGTAAAATATATTATTCTTTAATATGCTACATAGTATATATAATCTTACAAATGTGTAGGAGGTAAGAATTTGCTACTACTATAATACAAAGTCAAATAAATGTCACATTTCTTTATGTTCTTTCAATCATATTAAATCCGACTTTAAGTCTGAAGGGAAATTGAATCTTACTCATTATTAGGCACTGTCACATGACTCCCCTTTATTCATTCTGCCCTCACTTGGCAATGTCTTGAATTAGACAAGGGATCTCAAGCAGAACAGAACACCTGGAGAGAACGTGCTAAGCTCCAGCACACACTGGGAACCAGTAAATTCTTAATTTCCCAACTAATCTGGTCCCTGAAGTCTCATAGCTCTGCAGTTATCAAGGCACCTTGGGACTAGAATCCTCACGAGACATGGAATCCTGTCACTACTCTCTCCCACCTCCTAGAAGGGCCCCACAACGATCCCTTCAGTGGTTCTCATGATTTTTGGAGAGTGTGAGTCAGGGTTGGGGATCTTGGGTTACTACTTCTTGCCAGATCCATAGATTTCATTTTCTTTCCTCTCTTGGAGGGCAAATTTCTTTTCCCTCCACTTATTTGTGATTCTTGTCTCTGACAAGCACTCCATTTTCTGTTCCTCCCTTCCAAATGAAATACTGATTCTTACATATCTCACTGAGGTTTAGCTTTTGAAACAAAGCAAAAAATTTCTTTGAGCATCTTGCTTTTGGTTCTAAAGCAAAAAATATTGCACTGAGGCAGGGGAACAATGGGGAAACATCTACTTGCTAGGAATGGAGGTAGGGATTGGTGGAAATATAGAGAATAAAATACTAATATTCCCCATGGTATCACTCATAATACAGCAGTGTATTCAAAGCACATATTAATAAATCTGTAATTGTCCTGTTGATAGACCTATTTATTTTGCTGTTTCTTTATATCAGACTCAGAATCAAATTACCTTGTCCAATTCCATTTTTCCATTCCATATTATTTTATTCAGTGAAATGGTTAGAGAACTTTATTAATATGGAGACCTCTCAGTTCATTAGTTATAATATACATTTCTATTATCTATTTTCTTTGTTTTTCCTCTTGGAAGTTGCCATCAAAAGGGTAGAGTTCAGAAATTAATTTTAGCTGCTTTGGGGAAACACTGCACACAGCAAAACTAGAATGTCAATATCTCACATGAGGATATCTCACAGCTTTTTAATTTATTTTAGAATAAACTATTGGGCACTAACAAATGAGGTACATAATGCACATTTTTGCAATAACTGGATTCATGGCAAAGTAAAATTTTACTTTAATTCATTTTCAAAACTGCATGCTAATGCTTTATGCTTATTCCCTTACTTTAAACCAATATATGAAATTCTGTGAAGTTTCCTTCAATCAAAATGAAAATTAAGATTTTTCTCTGAAGTAATCTTAATTTCATACTAATTTATCTTCATTTATGTATCTATTTTTTGGTACTGGGGGTAGAATACAAGACCTCACACATGCTAAATACACACTTTAACACTGAGCTATATCTCCAGTCCAATCACTAATTAATTTTTTCTAGGACATGTAATGCACCTTTGTAGGAGATACAAATGTGAATTAAGTTGAGGTTTGTACTGTATCATTTACACACTTTCTCCATGTCAGAGTACTATTTGACAATGCACACAATAAGATAAAAGCATGATGTAGTTTCACTCCTATTCATTCAAAGGAATTTGATCTATGAAACACTGTACACTGACTACAAGAGGAACAGAATTCTGCTATGTTCTTTTCCAAATATAGCAAAATCCTCTCTCCTCATTCTATATGAACCAAGCAGGTTTTATTCCCCACATTTTTTTTTTGAGTCTTTTGAATTATATTGAATGTGTGGCACTGTGTTAAATTCTGGGAATATAGACAAAAAAGGACAGTCAAGGTTCTTGTTCTCATGTTGCTTACAGTCTTTAAATTATATGTGAATATAAGCCCTTAACATACAATTACCAGAATGTACCCATACTAACATAAGTGTCTCATTTCAAAATATCACAATGAAATTGTATATTTGAAATAGTTAGCCTCCTTTAGGATTTCTTTCCAAACCAAATTATGGTTGTTTAATCGAAAACAATACTGCCCAATTAAATTTCACAGCATGCCATCCACAGTTTTGCATTAGTTTAGGTCAATAGCCAGTTTTAGCAATTCAGCCCTCAAAAAAGTTTCCTTCTCCCTTAAAGTCAAACATGAACATCAGATTTTATAGCAGGCTCACATGCTCATTCAGGGTCCAATTTCCTTCTATCTTGTTCTCACTCTTCCTCTAGGGTATTGGACAGGTTGAATATCCCTTGTCGGAAATGCTTGGAAACAGAAGTGTTTTGGATATGGGGCTTTGAAAAATTTGTATGTACATAATTAGATATTTTGAAGATGGGCTCAACGAAACACTGAATTCATTTATATTTTATATACCTTATACAAAGACCCTGAAAGTGATTTCAGACAACATTCTTAAAATTTTTGTGCATTAAACAAATTTTAGTGGTCTGGAATTTTCCTCTTGTAGCATCATTTGGCATTCAAAAATTTCCATATTTTGAAGCACTTTGGATTTCTGATTTTTTGTTTAGGGATGCTCAACTTGTATAGGAAAGAGAGAACACAAGATTATAAAAGGTTCATCTTGGAAGTACTGTATATTATGGGCTGATCACTTTTTTTTTCTCCAGGATTCAATCACATGACTACAACTAACTGCAAGAGAGGTTTGGAAATAGTCTAAGGCTGAGTCCACAGGAAAGAGGAAATAGGTTTCAGTAAGCACATAACATCAGCCACATCTTGTATCTGGATGAATATTAGCTGTTTCCAGGGGAGAAACAAACCAAACAAAATTGTCTTTGAAGAATGTTTACCCTATACAAGGCTATTAAAAGCTACCACAACCTCTCTAACTCTTTCCTAATTAATTCAGTACTTTTAAAAATAATTTTGAGATCATTTACATTTATAGAAGAGTTACAAAAACAGTACAAAGACTTATTAATAGTATCCCCATAGCCAACTTCCTCCAATGTATTAATCTAACGTAACTATAGTACATTAAAAAATCTAAAAAATTAACATTGAAACAATACTATTATAAATTCCACCATATTTTTCACTAATGACATTTTTCTGTTGGCAATTCCAAATTATTTTACCTCTCTATCCATCTATCTTCTTTCTCTCTTTCACAAATGCACAAGTGCACATACACACACACACACACACACACACACACAAACGTAGAACAAGACTTTGAGTTTTCTTTTGAGTTTTCTAATCCTTAAATTAAAAGACAGTTCTCCATTCTTATACATAATTATCACTCAATTACCATCAATTCTACAAAAGTGAAATCTGACATGCGATGTGAATATTACTGGGAGCTCCATGGTGATTGAAAGAAAGATGGTAGCATGGAACAAAATTGCTAAATGGTGACATAATGGAAATACTGAGCTGTCACTACCAAGTGCTTTATGTGCAATAGCACATTTAATTTTTGAAGCAGTTGTATAAGAACAATACTATTTTAATTTCTGGTCTTTTCCTGGTAAGGAAATTGAGTCTTCAAGAGTTTCTATTATCCATCAGTTCCATAAACAGTGAGGAAAAAAATCTGGATTCAGATTCATTTATTTTGAACCACCAAATTTCAAGGGATGACTGAAAATGATGAAAAGAAGAGTGTGGCTGAAGGTATTTCTGGAGTTGGGGTCTATCCAAGCATTCATCAGAAACACCCATTATGAGGAGCATGCAGATATAGATATTTGAGAAGAACATCAAAATAATGAGCCTATTTCAATTTTAGGTCTTCATTCATAGTAGCTCACCATTTGCTTACAATGGCCAACTACCAGTTTTCAGAAGACAAATAGAAAGCAAAGTGGTTGGCATAGCAAGAGTTGAGATCCTGAACTTTGGTAATTTCTGAGTTCAGCATGTCTGACTCTGAGACATATTTGTTGTTCATATTTACTTGTGATCTTTGCAAATCTAACTTCTTCCTAGAAACTTTATTTTGAGGCCTGATTCCTTGACATTGCACCTCTGACATTCTCTTCCTAGACCTGACTATTAAATATTATGCCTCTAATAATAATATTCTCCCGTCTGCCAGTGAGATGGGTCAGGCTGTTTGCATGAATATGATCCCAGATTCAGTCCAGAATAAATCTATTCTGTTAATGCAAACATTCTCAAAATGATGCATCAAATAAATGATGGCCCCTGGGCTGGGCATGGTGGCATGCTTCTGCAATCCCAGGGGTTCAGGAGACTGAGGCAGGAGAATAGAGAGTTCAAAACCAGCCTCGACAATTTAGCAAGGCCCTAAGCAACTCAGCAAGACCCTGTCTCTAAAATAAAATTTTTTTAAATAAAAAGGGATGTTGCTCAGTGGTTAAGAACCCCTAGGTTCAATCCCTGGGACCCCAAAAAAAAAAATTATGGATTCTGTACCATCAACATCAACATCACATGGGAACTTGCTAGAAATGCAAATCCTCAAGGTCTCCAACCCAGCTTACTGATCAGAAATGAGGTATGTGAGAGGACACAGACATCTATAGTTTAGTAAGTTCCCTATGATTTTGATGTATGCTAATGCTTGAAATGACTGAATTAATGCCTTGTCTCTTGCAATACCTATTGATACAATGGATTAAGCCTAGAAGGACTTAGTGTCCAACAGCTCAGCAATTTAGCTGGTTGCATGACCCTGGGTCCTTGCTCAGCCTCTGTGCTTTTCCATTTATTCATTTTTAAAAATACACCAAAGAGCTATAATCTAACTCTCGTTTTTCTGTGTTTGCTGATGAGTAACTAATGGAGGGTTGTGCTATCCCATGTTAATCTTAACTGCCTGACTAATGCTTAGCAATAGCTTTTGTACTAAGGTTGTCCTTGTGATTGCTGAGTCTCCTCTCCTGCTTTGGATTTAAACAGCAATATTCCAACACGTTTGTATTCCATAAATCATTGGGGCATGGATTGAATGTTATCTACTCATCTATTTATAATTAAACTTAATATGGATTTAACCATTAGTTAAACTCTCATGCTTCGAGATTTGCTATAATTGAGGAAGCCATGACCTTTATTTTAATATGGAAGGTCTTTCTCTTGAGGTATTTCAGGTCAAGTATAAGAGAGAATTTTTCAATTCAACACAAATACTCCTCATAGGAAGCTAAGTAATCCAGGCTAGAGTCCATCATGAAATTAATCTGGACAAAACCTGAAATAGAGGCAATTGCCACCGCAACAATCAATCCTGTAGCAAGAATTGATATGCTGACTCTACATAAGCTGACCTTTCAAGAACACTGAAGGAAACTGGAAGTGTCACATAGGAGCCACTCTTTGAAGTTGTTTTCGGGGGGAACAGAATGGAAATCAAGGAGATGAATGACAGGGAAAAAAAATACTGAGAAGAGAGTCTTTGAATCCCCCAGAAACAGGTCCAGAGCAAACATTGAAGTGGGAATACTTTATATGGGATGTGATCCATGGAAATATTGGCAGGAGTGGGGACTTGAGACAAAGCAGGAAAAGAAGAAATATACTGTGCTATAGTTTGAATCTGGAATGTCCCCCAATGGCTCATGTGTTGCAGACTTGGTCCCCAATGCAGCAATGTTCAGAGATGGGATGTTTGAAAAGTGATTGGATGATGAGGATTCTGACCTCATGTTACTGATGGATTCGTAATTGAATGTACTATTGGGAGGTGGTGGAAACTGTAGGAGGGGAGGCCTAGTTTTAGGAAGTGGTTTACTGGGAGCATGTCCTAAAAGGGTATCTCTGGTTTCCAGTCCCTTCCTTGCTCTCTTTGCTTCCTGGCTGCCATGAGTGTGGCCTCCTCAGCCACACTCTTCCACCATGATGTTACACTTTTTCCTCAGGTCCAGAAACAATGGAACCAGCCTACCATGAACTGAAGCTATAAGTCAAAATAACTCTTTCCTCCTTGATGGTATTTTTCTCAGGTATTTTGTTATAGCAACAAAAGTTGAATAACAGTATTATCGAACAAGTTATCACTTTTAGCAATTAAAGTATAGGGTAAGAAGTTCTGAGGTCAAGTCTAGGCTCTGAGTAATATCAGTTTGATACCCTTGAAAAATTGTTTCTCCTCTTTATGTTCCACATCCCTCTTCCATGAAGGAGAGATAAACATGCCCCCCTCCCCTGATGGGATGCTGCTGCTGCTGCTATTGATAAAATGTGACTAGTTTTTATTGAACTCTGGTCCTGTACTAGGTTCAATGCTAACCTCTTTCCAAATCCTACTAAGTAGGTTAATGTTCCTCAAATTTTGTTGAGACATCATACTGACTATATAATTTTATATAAATGAAGAGACTTTACAAACTGTAAGGCAATCTTGCTAAAGAGAACATTTTATAGTTTCACATGAGTCAGTAGAAAGGCTGAAGTCTAGTTATAACTTTTAATTCATCAGTTGCTGGGCCTCAGCCAGGTCACTTGATGTCTTTTAATTAGTCACAAATTTTAAAAAAACACTGTATGTTGGATACTCACATTAGTGGGAGCTGCCTGCATAGGACCCCTCTATACATTTCTTTGACTCAAACTGGTAGAAATAAAAATTGATGTAAGCCAATCATATGCATATGTGTGGCATAAGAACATCACTTCTAGGTAGATACAAATCAGAAATATGGGCATATGTGTATCTAAAGGATTCACTAGGATGTTCATGGCAGGACAGTTTGTGAAAATCAAAAGTTGCAAACAACCCAAGCAACCAGAACTATGGAACTGCATAAATTGTAATCTATTTATACATTGGAATATTATACAGTGATAAAAATGAGTGCTCTATAAAAATATAGAACAAGAAAAATAAGTTTCATAGATATCCCACTGAATGTGACAAATCAGATGCAAGAGACTGATGTGATTTGATTTAGAACAAGTTCCTAAAGATTCTAAACTTACCTCTGCTGTTAGAAGTCAGGATAAAGGGGAAGGTGACTGCTTTAGTCAGCTATTTTGCTGCTATGACTAAATGACCTGACCAACACAACTGTAAGGGAGGAGATGTTTATCTGAGGACTCAGTTTCAGAGATCTTAGTCCACAGAAGACGGGCTCCATTCTTCCGGGCTGAAGGTGAGACTGAGCATCATGACAGGAGAGGATGGTAGAGGGAAGCAGCTTACATCATGATGATCAGGAAGCAGAAAGAGGGTCTCCACTCTCTAATACAAAATAATGCCCCAAAGCCATGCCCAAATTCCAATCTCCTCCATCCACAACCTACCACTTCAATTAATCCCATCAGGGATCAATTCACTGATTGAATTAAGACTTTTACAACCTAATCATTTCTCCTCTGAACCTTCCTGCATTGTCTCATATGTGAGTTTTGGGGGGACACCTCACACCCAAACCATAACAATAGCACAGACTTGAAAGGTGGATATGGTGGACTTCTTGGGTGATAGTAACTTTTCTCTTTCTTGTTCTGGATGCTGGTTATTTGAGTATGTTCACTTTGTATCCTTCTTGAGCTATTAAATTTTGATCTGTGTACTTTTCTATACATACGTTGGACTTTGGAAAAGTTACTTAATAAAAAGTTTTCAGAGTTGTGTCCAATGTATTCAAAGCATTCCAGCTTTTAAAATCCTGATGGTGAAATGTTCAGACAGTATCCCAACAATATTGAGATGAGACTCATGAGAAGTGTAACCAACCTGACAAAATGAGGTGGAAACACTGAACATGTTCAGATCCACCATGTGGGGATATCCCTCTATCTGGCAGGGTACATTTTACACTCACTGAGACAGCACAGAGATGGACAGGAGCTGCTCAGGAGCCATTGCTCTAGGCTTTTGGAGAGTGCAATTTCAGAAATTTCCACAGGGTGGCAAGGATGCTATTTCTTGACAGTCTGAATACTTAAAAACCTTCTGTTTTTTCCCCCAGTCCCTTTCACAATGTACAGGTTTCTCTATCTATAGCCATTATAAAAACTGAGAGTATAATTTTATATGCTATAATATTTCTAATAAGTGTTCCACAGTCCAATTACCTTTGAGGACCAATCTACAGCTTGAGAACATTAAATAAAATAGAAAAAAAATAGATCCATTTTGTACCAGAGAATACAATATCTGAAACTAGAAAATCAGTACAGGAAATGATCAAGGAGAAGAATAACAGTAAAATGGTTTGCAGGGTGATAGAATAAAGTGAAGATACGATGCTCTTTGTCCTCTTAAAAAAAAAAATGTCCTGGGCATCTGATAAGCACAGAATGCATTTAGGTTAATATACTGCTACAGTATGGTAGGTAGTTTTTAAAAAGCTACAATTATTTCCCTTTATGTATTCACATCTTTTTTGCAATGTGAGTTTTCAACAACTCCCATTAAGAAGAAAAGCTACTTCCCTACCTGTTGAATTCAGGTTGAACTTATGTCCTATTTGACCAAAAGAGGGCAGCATAGATGATTTTCTTCTAGTTCTGAACTTAAGACTCAGGAGTTCTTACACAGTTCTGCTTTAGCTCTTGGACGAGAACCTTTGCCATGTAAATAAACGTAAGTCAGCTTGCTGAAAGATGAGAAGTCATATGGGCTAGCCATTCCTACTGTCCTCGTCAATCACTAGCCCTTAGCCTACCTACCAGTTGACCACAGACAGATAAGCAAGGCTTACAGAAATCACCAGAGCCCCACTCAGTTCAGCATGACCCATAGACCTTCTAGCCATATGAACCACATGTCCCACAGACCTGCTAGCCAATAATAAATAATAATAATTGTTTTAAGCCACTAAGCTTCAGGGTGGTTTGTTATTGCAACAATGGTAAACTCACAGCCATATCAGAAATGTCAGTTGTTCTCTGCTAACCTTCCTTCTTGATACAGCTGTGCGATGTGGTGAGAACATCAGCCTGAAAGTCAAGAATTGGTATTCAAATCTGGAGAACAGTAGAAAAATTAAATCACCTTTAAATTATTGCTCATAATTAAAAAGCCCCCTGTGCTTTGGGGGGGAGACATTTTAATGTTGTAATAGGAGAGAAGTTTGTGTTGATTTTAAATGGTGAATTTGGCCTGCGTATACTAGATGGATACAGTGATTGGGAGGTTCCACTTGGCTGCAAGCTTCTTAAAGGCAGAAATTGTTTTATAAGAATTCAGCAGTGTCTTAGGTTGGTTTACCCAAAGGCAAACCCTGGGGCAAGGAGTGGTGTATTTGTGATCTTAGTCCTCTTAAGGAGCGGAAAAGCAACAGAGAAGAGAAGGCAGCATAAGAAAGAACTATTATCAAATAGGTTACCACCAAGTTTAATTATTTTCTATCTTTCTTGGGAACTCTAGAAAACAGTTTATAATTCACATCTTAAATTTAGCCTACTCAGTGTTAAAGGAGCTGGGGACTTCACCTATCAATTCCCATTCTTTATTGGTTCCAAGTTGATCCTAAAGGAAGTTTATTTTCCAGGATTTCCAAACTCATGCACAGAGTGGGTTGTGGCAACCAGAGAATTCTTCAGGCAAAGAGAGAGTTTCTGCATAGTGAGAAATTGAGCTGGGGAAGGGGAAGGGCTAGTGGGAAAGAGGAGAGCACCAACATCTGCCACCAAGATTGTCTTATGCCTGGGATATGCTAGCAATTATTCCTTGCATGTATGGTCTATTCCTGACATAACTCTTTTTCTGTTATAGAAATCTATTAAATTTTTTTCTAATCTGTAGCAAATGAGTTTCATTTTCATTTTCTGAACACAATCATTAGGTTACCACCTCTGTAAAATCCTGCGTAATCTTGACTACAACTCCAACTATAAAAATGTAGATAGGCAGATGATAGATAAAATAGGTGAAGTGTGCTCTTTCTTCTCCAGTGACTCTTCATTTTGTAAATTATAGTGTCTGAATTTATCACACGGAACTACAATTATATTTAGGGGGTCTCTTTTGTGTTGGTTTTTAGTTCCTTACATATTTAATAACTCTAACGTATTAACTATTAGGGAATGGTAATGACCCAACCTAAGAAATGAGTTCATGGGTACATACCAGATTCAAATACAAAATCCTGAGCTTAATTTACATATATACCTGCTAAATATTTCAGCAGGAATATTATGTTTTTGGAAGGCAAAGATCCTATTAGAATTGTTCAGTTTTACATTCTAATATCAAATAAAAAATGTAGAACAAAATAGGAACTAGAAAAATACTTGTTAAATACATGAAAAAAATGACTTTGACATGAAAAACTCTAGTGAGGACTTTAAAATAACAAATTTCTTACATTTTTCTACACAGTCTGTTACAATGGACATAAAGAATTAATTTGCATTTAAAAATATGATAGCAGAAAGTTAATGGGTTCTACACTCTTCGTAGATAATCCTTGCTCAATTACAAATTGCATTTGAAAACAAAATCGCTGCATATTGTGTTTGAACATTATATTGTTCCCAGTTTATAAAGATTCAAAATGGGATTCTAAATAAAATAAAATTAGGTAAAATATATTCACAGTCATAGAACAAAAATTATAACTGCTTGTTTATTATTGTTATAGTTTATATTGAATGCTAACATGTTGCAGGTTATTTGATAATAAGTAAGTTTTGTAAAATAGGATTTTCAGAATTCAAATTCTAGAATTCAATTTTTCACATATGCTTTCTTCAGAGTTTATCTTCACATCTAAGCCTCTTTTGACGGTGAGGTACAGTGTCTGAGCTGGAAAGTGCATTCTCCATTACCCGTTGTTGCTGGGCTGCTTTTGAAGAAATTTGAGAAATTTTGAGATTAAAGACGCATGCCAGAAAAAAATTTAAAACTGCATAGGACCAGGAGCAGTTGAATGCACACCAATGTCAGAGTTCACTGTACAAACGTTTTAATTTGTCATTGTAAGATGGATCAAGAAATACTGAACACATCAAAAGAAAGATCTGTTGTGATGGGATGATTTTTTTTTTTTTTTGAGAGCTACATATAGCCAAAGAGCTTCTGTCATCCACGTTATTCCAAGGCAGTTTTGTGTTCCTGCTGTGGCTGTGAATGACAGCTTAATATAACATGTACAGAAGAGAAAAAGGCAGACAATCTTGCTCAGACTCTGGGCTTCCATGTGCCTAACAATAGCCTTAAGGAACAACTATATCTACAAATAATTCTTAAACCCATACTTAAGGTTACTTAGCATCCATCCTTATTCAAGTATTAGGGATGAGATGAATTAGATTATATCCCAAGTGTGCTGTCACATGGAAAATCAAAGGCAGGCCCGGCCATTACTTTTAGAAATGGATTTATCACCAGGGATGTTTGCCTCTTTGTATGTCATCATTTACCTGCTGTGTTAGTCAGCTTTTTGTTGCTGCAACCAAAATGCCTGACAAGAACAACCTAGAGGAGGAGAGATTTATTTGGCTCATGATTTCAGAGGTTCTCAGTTCATGGTCAGCCAATTCCATTGCAAAAGCATCATGGCAGAAGGGTACAGCAGGAGAAAGCTGAATCATGTCAGCTAGGAAGTAGGGCAGGGGAGCAAGAAAACATCAAACTTTCCAGGGCATACTTCCAGTGACCTACTTCTTCCAACTATGTCCCACCTTCCAGTAGTTCATTCAGCTATCAGTGCATTAATCCATTAAATACGTTAGTCCATTGATGGGGTCAGAGCCTTTATGATTATTGTTTAAAAGTTCCACCTCTGAACATTGCTGTATTGGGGTCCATTCTTGGAACACATGAGATTTTGATGGATATTTCAGATCCAAACTATAGCACCTTCCTTAACAAATTTAATGCTCTGGTTAAGAGAAACACTTGACATAAAAATAAATAAATAAAACAGTTTTGTCTATGAACTGCTACTTTCTATAGAGAAGGTAGGACTTCAGGATTGGTGCTTGATACAACAATATTTTCATGGTGCTGCTTATTTTTTGCTTTATTGTCAGTTTTCTATTACATAAGATAAAAAGCAGAAATTGACCAAAATTCCTCCTGAAGTAAAGTTAGAGTTTTAATTTCTAATATACAACTTCCAGTCCTAATATTTACACATATTTAAGAGGTTGCATTTTATACTACCATCATAAAGCAAATTTTTTACTCTACATATTTATTAAATTTTGAACTCTGGCTTCCTGCTCTCTCCTATTCTCCTATAACTTTTTGGCTTTTTCCTTCACTCTTGCATTTCCATCTACAACATCACATGCCTTCGTAATAAATATTTCCACCTTGATGTATGTATTTTCAGACCATTTCTCTGGTGTTGGTAGTGTGTGTTAGGCAGAATTCTAAGTAAGATCAACCCCAATGGACCATGTCTCTGTGGTTTGTAATAGGATGCTAAAATGGACCACTGTAGCAGACAAAGCCACAATTACAGTTAATTTATTTCACTCTTTTCCATCAATCAATTTAGAACAAGATAAACATAGACACAGGTTTGGGAGGATCATATTTCTCTAAAAATTTGTCAATGTCCTTGATATTTTCTATTTTGTTGGAGTACAGATTTTCAAAGTAGCTTCTAATTACGTTATGTATTTCAATGGTGTCTGTCATGATCTTTCCTTTTTCATCACGAATTCCAGTAATCTGAGTTTTCTCTCTCCTTCTCTTTTTTAGTGTGACTAAGGATTTGTCAATTTTGTTTACTTTTTCAAAGAATCAACTTTTTGTTTTGTCAATTTTTTGAATTATTTCTCTTGTTTCAATTTCATTGATTTCAGTTCTGATTTTAATTATTTCTTGTCTTCTACTATTTTTGGTGTTGATCTGTTCATCTTTTTCTGGGGCTTTGAGATGTAATGTTAAGTCATTTAGTTGTTGACTTTGTATTTTTTTAATGTATGAGCTCAATGCAATGAACTTTCCTCTTAGTACTGCTTTCAGAGTGTCCCAGAGATTATTAGAATGACTATTATCAAGAACACAAACAATACTAGATGTTGGCGTGGATGTGAGGGAAAAGGCACACTTACACATTGCTGGTGGAGTTGCAAATTGGTGCAGCCACTCTAGAAAGCAGGGTGGAGAATTCTCAGAAAACTTGGAATGGACCCACCTTTTGACCCAGTTATCCCACTCCTCGGTTTATACCCAAAGGACTTAAAATTAGCATACTACAGTAATGTAGTCACATCAATGTTTATAGCACCTCAGTGCACAATAGTTAGATTGTGGAACCAACCTAGATGCCCTTCAATAGATGAATGGATAAAGAAACTGTGGTATATATACACAATGAAATATTATTCAGCCATAAAGAAAAATATTATTGTATTTGCAAATAAATGGATGGAATTGGAGAATATCATGCTAAGTGAAATAAGCCAATCCCAAAAAACCAAAGGTCGAATGTTTTCCCTGATAAGTGGATGATGAAATATAATGGGGGTGGGGGGTGGGGAATGAGAGAAGAATAGAGGAACTTTAGATTATATAGAAAGAAATGAGAGGAAGGGGGTATGAAAAATCATGGAATGAGACAGACATCACCCTATGAACATGTATGATTACATGAATGGTATGAATCTGCATCATGTACAATCATAGAAATGAAATGATGTACCCCATTTGTGTACAATGAATCAAAATGCAGTCTGTAAAAAAAATAAATAAATAAATGAATAAATAAATAATTTTTAAAATATGATAGACACAGGGATGGCAGTACACTTCAGTGTTAGAGGGCATGCCTATCATGCATGAGGACCCTGCATCCAATCTGCACATGATAAACCTACACCTGAAACAAAACAAAAGCAAACCAAGCTATATATCTCCACACAATAGAACAGAGGTCCCAAAAATAATCCCATCACATTTGTGGCCAAATAGTTTTTAACAACAGTACCAAGGTGATTCAATGGGGAAAGAACAGTCTTTTGAATTAATGGTTCTAGGAAAAATGGACATACATATGTAAAAGAATAAGTTGAACTTTTACCTAATACCATAGTCAAACATTAACTGAAATGTCTTGAATACCTAAATGCAAGAATTATAGCTAAAAAACTCAGAACAAAACAGAGGTGAAAATTTTCATAACATTGGATTTGACAATGATTCATTAAACATGATACCAAAAGCACAGACAAGAACAAAAAGTTGACTTCCATCAAAGTTAGAAAGCTTTGTGCATCAAAAAACAGTCTAGATAGTAAAAAAGGCAATATGCACGATGGGAAAATTATTTGCAAGTCATATATCCAAATCGAATAATATTTAGAATATATAAAGAACACCTACAACTCAACGACAATATCACAATCAACAATAAAATTTCAAAACTGAGTCAAAGTCTTAAACATACACTACTCCAAATATATAAATGATCAATAAACATGAAGCACATTCAACACACTGATCCTTAGGGGAAAGTAAATCAAGACTATGATATATCTTTCATCCAAAAATGCACCTTGGATTTGTTGTAGTGAGATACAGTGAGACAGGCAAACGTAGAAGTGATCACTATAGACTTCCTGTTCACAGAACCCTAGAACAGGAAGCACTACATGCCACCCAGGACCATAGAAGGAAGGAGCAAGATCAATCTGGAGGCATAGGGGAAGGGGAAAACAAGATCCAGAACACTTGCTGAGGATTTTCTGGGAAGAAATGAGCAAGGAAGGATAGAGATGTTCACTAAATTTAGGACTGTAGGCCCACTGAAATCATTACAATCCCCCATATCCAGAAACTGACTAGGAGCAAATTAGATTCCTACTCAAAAGAATTTTCTCCTATATCCCACTTACAAATCAACATCTTCCAAAGACATTTGTAATAAAATGCCTATTTACTATCTGCAAAGGAGCCTAGAAACTCAGTTTCGACTTCCACTTTGAAAAGACAGAAATTCTAACAGGCAAATTTCCCTAAACACTGAAAGGCTATCCTATAGACTGAAGGCCACCTTGCATGTAATTCCTGCTTCCAACATTTCTGGTTCCTTAGAACTTCTCAAAAGAAGAATTCACTTTTTTTTGCTTTATAATCCCAATTAGTAATCAAATAACTTATTCAATTTTCCCTATTTAGATTATACTACCTTTTATTTTATAAATACATGGGATGACTATTTTTCAACTTAATAAATAACAGCCTGTGTATTAGTCAGGATGGTTTAAATTATGCAACTGTAACAAATATCCCCCAACTCTTAAAAACTTAGTACAACAAATGTTTATTCCTTGTTCATGGTATAAGCCATGTGTGATTGAGCAAGGTGCATTTTTCCACTGCAATCACTAAGGAACCCAAAATGATGGGATTCTCCATAAAGTATCCTTCCATAACTGCCAACACAGAAAAAGGGAACATGGCATATTGTGTATCCCACATTTAAACTTCTATAAGAGATGTTGCAGGTTCCTTCTGCTTACCTTTAGTTAACCAAATGTAGATCATTCCTAAATTCTGGAGTGTATGGCAAGTGTAATCCTACCATATTTTTAGAAGCAGCAGCATATTTGTCAGCAAAGTTTTTGAGGACTCAATTTTAATAACTTTGTAAAAGAATGAAAATACTTCATATTTAAAAGACTTACTTGGTGGTGACAAAAAAGCTGGGGACGCAGATTTGTTATGTAAATTCTAAAGTTTTAATTTACATAACAACAAAAAAATCTGGTAGAGAGTGAAAGCATGATAATTTGGCATTTGCCCTTCTGTAGGAAGAACTCAGACTGTGATATGAGGTACCCACCTGGACACCAACAGAAGATTTCTAGGGCAATGTGAGGATTTTTAGGAAGAGCAATAAGGAAGATAAAGAAGTTAAAACTACCTGCCTGGCTTCCCTTCCATTGATTAGATCACAGGTCTTCAAGGAAGGAAGTAGAGAAAGGAACCTGAATACATCAAAGTGTTGTAGAAGAACCCCTGATCACATCAGGGGCTAGATGAGTGAGTCTATTGTCATATGTGCAGCCTTATGGCATGAGCACTTCTCTCAAAGAAGCCCTTTGATTTCCATTGTGCTTCATCAAACATGCATCAGAAAAAGAGCTTAAAGATTTCTTCTCCCCATGGACTTCAGATAGCATTTAGAGCTCTTAGGAATTCCCCTGGGTTCTGGGGGAGGTGGATAAATGACCTGAGCATGCAACGAAGAAGCCATAGTACACAGACCAACAGCAGAGGCAGAAAGCTGGACCTCAAGACATCATCAGTGCCTGCCTTTGAAACAACTCAGAAGGCAAGAAGATGCCAGTAAACTGCATCAGGTAGCAGTCCAGGGACCAGAAGGAACCAATCGCCTTTGACAAAGACCACTGAGGACCTGAGGACAGCAAGTGTCTTTAATGGTTCTGCCCAAACCTTACAAAACTCCTGCTCTTATCTTGAGGATTAGGAAAGGGAGGTTGGAAAAACAAATGAGACTGAATCATCCAAAATTGAGAGTTTAAACTGGAAGTCTGAGAGTCAGTAATGGACAGAATGAGTCACCAGAAAGAAGACAAGGTCTGCAAAAGACAATAAATGATTCATTTTATTTGTGCAGTTCAGAATTATTTATTGTAAATTTGTGATCTGACTGATGCTTTGGCATATTAAAAGGTCTTAGAAGCTGTCTTGGATGGGTCTCTCTGACAGCTTATGTCTTCCCTCTCAGCTCAGGTAGAGGCTTTCTGCAACTGTTCCTTTATCTACCTGAGCAGATCCACCAAAAGGGAAATACAATTGTTTTTAGTCTTTTTGCTGGAATTTCATTAACCAGAGAAGATTAAACTTATCCCATGAAGTCTGAAGGTCAGTTAAACATCACACGGAGAGCCCGAAGTAGCTCTGTCCTAGGCCATCATCTATCCATTTATCTGCCCTTGAAATAGTTTACCATCCCTCAAAGTTGCTTACACCCACCCCTACTGCCCTCTTCCCCATAAGAGGGTATTTTAAACTTCAACTATCTGATCTTTTCTTTGAATCTGATACTTTGTGTATGGCTCCTCCATTTCTGCACATTAATACATTTGTATTTTCCCTATTAATTTCCTGCTGTCAGTTTACTTCATAAACTAAAATTGTCAGAACTTCAGAGGCAAAAATGAAACTTTAAAACTTCCCTATAGAGCTAATAACAAATATCTTCATATAGTAAATTTCATTTCATTTTTATGAAAGAAATGACTATTTATGAAATGTGGTAAGTATTCAAGAAAAGAAATATCCTCAAGATATTATTTAGAAATTAGATTCTTTTTTTAATTTTAGAAATTAGATTCTATGGTAACTCTATCCATAGGACAATTTTAAAAATCTCTCAATTAAAAATTATTTGTTTTTATTTCCCCAGGAATAGAAAAAATAGCAGAATGAATTTTCATATACCCTTCATCCATGTTCAATAATTTTCAATATTTTATTTTTCCTGTTTCATTTTTCTTCATTCTTTCTCTCATCAATTCTTTTCCTTCCTTCCGTTTGTTCTTTCTGAACATAGACTATAAATACACTCAGAGGCTGTTTTCTAAATGAATCAATAAAACATGTTTATGCCTTCCAAATATCAATTGAAATCACTGTGTTGGGCTGGGGATATAGCTCAGTGGTAAAGCATGTGCTTAGCAGGCACAAGGCACTGGGTTCAATCTCCAGCACACACACAGACACCAAAAAAATAAATAAATAAATAAATAAATAAATAAATAAATAAATAAATAAATAAATAAAAAGGAAAGGAAAGATGAAAGAAGAAAGGGAAAGAAAAGAAAAGAGAGTTACCATGAGAAAGAGGAAATGGTCATTTATATCTATCTCTCCCCTTTGAGAAATCTTGAGTCTCAGAGTAGAGCCAGATAAATGCCTATAATTTCATGACCTAAGCACAATAATACAAGTATTTCATGGGGTCATATGAACATAAAGACAGGAATAAATAGGACTATGATGAAGAAAAAAACATGATAGATTATTATGAGAAAAAGGATACTACCTCTAGAAGGAAGAGCATGTAAAAACATGCAGACATGAAGAGAGAGAGTGTTACTTTAAAAAACTGCACCATTGAGGAGACTTACAGAGAAGTGGTACAAGATAAATCTGGAGAGGCAGGGAAAGAGAAGGTCTTTAAAACGTGATAGTGGAGTCCTCATGATCCAGTCACTTCCCAGAAACCCCACCTCTGAATACTGATGCATTGAGGACCATCAACGCATGGGTCTTTGGAGGATATTCCAGATCCAAACTATAATAATCTTTATATATAACTTGACATGCAAATTCAAAGATGATAATAGTAAAAGGAAACAAAACTTCAGAACTATTCATTTATGGTCAGAGGTACACAAACAAATCCAAATAAATTTAAACAAAGTAAATCCCGCTTTTATACACACATACACACACACACACACACACACACACACACACACACACATATACATACATATGTATACATACCATTAGTAAGTTGAGTTTATTCTAAGAATTCAAAGATCATTTTTTAAAGGATAAAAAATCTAGTATTATAGTTTGCTATAAACTAAGAGAGAGAAAAAAATAATCCTTTTCAACAAAAGCAGAAAAATTATTTAATAAACCACCATCTGGTCATTAAAAAGTAAATACTTACAAACTAATAATAGAATGAAAGCTGATAAAAATGAGGGAGGAAATTGCATTCTTAAAGGTAAATGATAGGAACACAGCCTTTGAAATCTACAGCAAAAATGAAGACACTCACTATATATGCTCCTTTTAATAGTGTATAAGAGGTCCTGAAAAGAGTTCATTAAGACAAAAAAAGGGTCTTTTAAAATAAAAATATTGTAAATAAACAAAATGCTCATTATTTATAGATTCTGTGACTGTTACAATTGTCAACATAAGAAACAAAACAAATAAATAGAGTTAATAGAAGAACTCTGGAATATTGCTAGACATAAAGTCTTTATAAAAATTGCATATCTAGGTATCAGGAATTAATATTTGAGAGCATACCTTTTAAAGGTATTCTATAAAATATTCATAAACCTTTGCAAGATAGGTAAAATTATAATACAATTTCAATGTCATAAAAAGGGACATCAGTAATTGAGAGATAAACCAAGTTCATGGATGGGAAGATTCAATATTGTAAAAATGTCATTTCTCTCAAAATTAACCTATAAATGTAATGCAATCCAATCAAAGTACCAACGGGGGTTTTAAGGAACTTGAAAATTAATTTTAAAATTTATAAGGAAGAGGAAAGGACCAAGAATAGTCAAGATTGAAGAACAGAGCAGAAAATCTCAGCCTATATCATAACAATTATTATTATGAAAGTATGGTGATTAAAAGATTGTAAAACTGATTTAGGAGTAGACAAAGAGACAAATAAATCAAATAGAAAGCCAAGAAACATGACCACAAAGACATAATTATGTCTTAATTTATGAAGGAGGTGAAGATCAATGAAAAGATAAACTAGTCAATAAAATGCACTAGAGGAATTATTGTTCATTGAAAATAAACTGTATTCCTACCATAAAGCTGATGAAAAAGAATCACAGTTGAATTAAACATCTCAATATTGAGGACTCTTTGAATAAGTTTCTTCATCACTGTGACCAAACAACCTGACAAGAACAAATGGAGAAGGGAAAGTTGATTTTGGCTCACAGTATCACAGGTCTAAGTCCAGGCAGGCAACTCTGTAAACTCTGGGCCTGAGGTGAGACAGAACATCATGACGTAAGAGTATGGTGCAGGAAAGCAGCTCAAGACAAGGTAATCAGGAAGCAGAGAGAGCTCCCACTCACCAGAGACAAAACATAAATCTGAAGGGCAAAACCCCAAGTGACCTACCTCCTCCAGCAACACCCTAACCACAGACAGTTACCATAATAATCAGTTAATCCATTAATTATTCCACTGATGAGGTTATGACTCTCATAATCTAATCATCTGCTTCTGATTGTTCTTGCATTGTCTCACACGTGAGCTTTTGGTGCACACCACAAATCCAAATCATACAAGGACAGAAAATGTTGATGACTTTGATGTATTGGAAGAATTTGTTTTTATAGAGCACAAACAATAGAGAAAAAAGAAATGAATCCAACCTCTTACTGTATTTTAAAAGTTCTGTGAACTAAAAGAGAGCATTTAAAAAATCCCTACAGCTTGGGAGAAAATAATTTGCAAACTGCATACACAGCAAAGGAGTAGTACCCCTGTATACATGTACATTAATTTTCTATCATTGCTATAACAAATTAACACAAACTTGGAAGCTTCAATAACACAAATTAATTGTCTTATAGTTCTGTTTGACACAGGTTTTCTTAGGCGAAAATCAAAGGGTACTCTTATTCTGGTTTTTGTTAAAAAGACAAAAATAATGAGTGCTATCAAGGATGTGAAGAAAGGGGAATCTTTGCACACTTTCAGTGGGAATGTAAATTACTACAGTCATTAAGTAGCCACATATGATCCAGCAATCCTGCTACTGGGTATATATCCAAAGGAAATGAAATCAGTACTTTGACAAGATACCTGCAATCTGTACCCCCATGTTCACTGCAGCATTATTCACAATAGCCAAGATATGAGATGAATCTAAGCATCTATCAAAGAATGATACAGGTGATGTGACATGCAATAGAATACTATTCAACCTTAAAAAAGAAAGAAATTCTCTCGTTTTCAATAATGTGGATGAACCTGGAGACATTATGCTAAGTGAAGTAAGCCAGGAACTGAAAGAAAAAAAAATATTGCATAATCTCACTTAAATGTAGGATCTACGTTGTTAAAATTGTAAAAGTACAGGGTAAAATGGTGGTTACCAGGGGCTGTGAATGGGAGGAGGGTTGATAAGTGAGAGATGTTGGTGAAGGAATTCAAAGTTCCAGTTAGACAAAATAAATTATCCTGGTGACTATGATTTATAATAATGTCCCGTGTACTTGAGAATTGCTAAAATAATCCATTTAAAATATCCTTACTACAACAAAATAAGTATGTGAAGTAATGGATATGTTCATGAACTTGACTTAATTATTGTATCAAAACATCACATTGAACTTTGTGTGTGTGCATGTACATACAATGAAAATTTGTGCATAAAATAACGTAAGTGAAGGTATTGGTAGGTTTTCATGCCTTTCCTTTGCTTATTAAGGTCATTGACAGAATTCAGTTTCTTGTATTCATGGAACTGAGGACAGTGTTTTCTTGTCATTTGTCTGCTGGGGACCTTTCTGTTCCTAGAAGCTGCCCCAGATTCCTTTCTCCATCTTTAGAGACCATAATGGTGGGTCAAGTCCCTCTCATACTTTGATCTTATCTCTCTGATCTACTTTTACCTCTCTTCTGTTTTTAAGGATTCATGGGAAGGGCTGGGTGTGTGTCCCAGTAGTGCAGTTCTTGCCTGGAAAATACGAGTCTGTGTTCTAATCCCGAATAGCATTTAAAAAAAAAAAAAAAAAAAAAAAAAAAAAAAAAAAAAAAACCCTACTCATTTGGATATGGAACCTTAGGGGGTTTTTAATTTGCCTGTGGTTATAACTAGCTCCATCTCTACCCATACATGTATTTTTAAATTACTAAGAAAAATACAAATTACCTAGTAATTTGATATCTATAAGCCTTGAGAAGGAAAGAAAGGAATAAAAGGACAGTCTTTTCAGAAATGTAGAAAGGAAATACAGGAGAATGCCTTGCCATAAAAATTGAATTAGTTAGTGTTAGGGTTAGAGTTGGGGTTAGGGAGGGGGGCAAGAATGGAGGAAGGAAGGACTGTATAGAGGGAAAAGAGGGGTGGGAAGGTGGGGGGAAGGGAAAAAATAACAGAATGAATCAAACAACATTACCCTATGTAAATTTATGATTACACAAAGGGTATGCCTTTACACCATGTACAAACAGAGAAACAACATGTATCCCATTTGTTTACAATTAAAAAAATTGATTAGAATTAGTATTTATTGGCTTGCTAATTATGAGGTCACAGTTTTCCTCAGCAGGAACTGTCTCATAGCCATTATAGGAGAAGTGGCAACAGCATAAGGTGCTTAGAACTGAAGGGTAAAGAAGAATGCAATGGTTTTTAAAACATGCATTAGCTAGATGCAGAGACTTGGGAGTTTGAGGCAGGAGGGTTTCCAAGTTCAAGGGCAGCCTCATCAAATTAAAGAAACTCTGGGTCAAAATCAAAAAAGTGCTGGGGATGTAGCTAAGCACAAGAAACCCCGTACTAGGGAGTGGGGGAGACCAATTCTCTGATAATCCTTTCTTTAAAAGATAGACATTAATTTCCCCCTCTCGGGTATAGGCTAAACTTAGTGACTCACTTTTAACTATAGACGGAGGGGCGTGTTATTTACTATATAACTTGAGACTAGATGGCAGAATATATTATGATTTTCTACGCACTTAGATTACACACTCTGAGTGAACCAGGCTGCCCTGTCATGAGGACACTCCAGTAGCTGTATGGAAAGGTCACCTAGGTAAGAACTGAGGTCTTTTCTCAAGAGCAGACAAAATGCTGAGGCCTTTGCCAAGGGGCGTGTGTACAAGGCATCTCAGAAATGGATCTCCCAGAGGACATTGTCAAAGCACAGTTTATGCAAGTATGGAAACATCACAGTGAAACCTGTTAAGTTGTATAAGTTATATGCCTTAATAATTTATAATGAAAATAATAAACTAATGGAAATCTAAAAAGAAAAAGACATGGATCTTCCAGTTTCAGTCAAGCTTTCAGTTGACTGGAGCCTTGGAATGAACTCCTCTACAAATTCCTGAGGAGGCTGACACAGCTGAGCCACACCTGGATTTCTAGAAACTATGACATTCTGTGTTTTTAAATACTACATTTTGGGGTAGACTAATATATAGCTGTCAGTAAATAATACAGGGTATGAACTTTAGAGTGTGTTGACCGAGATTGAGGGGAAAGTAGACTTCAGAGGACTTTATAGGAGTGTGTTTGTACGTGAATGTGTGTATGATTCTGTGTCTGTTACATTTAGCACAGACATACATGTTTATATGCTGCTGGGAAAAAAATATTAGAAAAGCCAAAACTAAAAAAGAGAGGAGGAGAAATCAAGTCAGAAGGGTGTGGACTCCAATCACCAGGGGAAGAATTTGCATCCTCCATTGTAAGAACACCCTTCCTCTGAGAGTGAAGAAAAGGAGGTGAAGGTCAGGCATCCATGCTTATGTGAAAGAACCACCCTCCAAAGAAAACCTCCTATTTAGAAAGGAAATGGGGATTATAAAGGTTACGTGTTTGGAGGAAGGAGACTAGGAAGAGTTAGATCAGTTTAAGGGGAAAGGAGAAAGTTCAGAATAGTTTCAGTGGAAAATGGAGACTGGAAGGGGATCTGGCCTATAGAGCCACACTGAGGGTATTCACCTGAAGTGGAGCTGAATCACTTAACTGGCTATTTTCTCGCTTGTTTTCCTAAATATTGCATGATTGTATCGATGCAGGACTACTGGTTTATAAAAACAAATGGAATGAAACCTGTTTTTAAAAGTTAGCAACATCTAGGCAAAAAATTATACCCAGAAGAAGCCTCATCCTTTGAAAGAAAAGGAAAAGTCCCCAGGAACAATAATCGTCATGAGGTTAAAGACAGTGTAACATTCACCCATATTTAAGTCATGACCGTATCTCTCTCATCCTTTAGCTCTGTTTTCCTAAGGCTGCACATTGCTGAAAATACCTAGGCCTTGTCTTCCAAGCTCTGATGGAGTCCCTGACCCCTGTGCAGACTTACTTGACAACATACCCTCTAACGTGTCTGACTTTCTTCTCTGTCGCCTCCTGTTCCCTCTCCTTTGGGGTTTCCCATTTCCCCCAATGAAACAGTTTTCACTACAGCCTACATAGTCTGGGCCTAGGGAAGCTCAACTGCAGACAGCAAAACATGCAAGGGGTTGGTGGGTGGGAGAGTGGAGAGGGGGAATCTGAGCAGCCGACTCCCTCAGATACTGTCTAGTTAACTGGTTAAGGATGGGTGAAGATTCATGAGATAATTGACACTCGAGTGGGCAAGAAGCTGCTGCAGTTGTCATCAGCATTGCACCTCGAAATTGACAAAAAACCCTCACTAGGGTGTTCGTGTTTGTGTTATTCTGTGACAACACCATGGGTGACTGGTAATGTGCACTTAATAAAAGAGGATGACATGTGAAATTCATATTGTCATTACGCTGATTAAAAGAATGACTACTGGGTGGGAAGAATTTCTGCTCCTCCTGGATATTGTTAATTGACAGCTTAGGAAAAATTGTGGTGATAAAAGTTAATTTGCTTTACCAGGTTTCTCTGTATTGTACAATACCTGTCTTTTTTAAAGGCCATTGCCAGCTATCTTGGTAGAACAAATGAAAGGACTCTGCAATAGTAACTCAGACTTCCTATTTCCCAGCAAAGTCTTAAGTGAACAGAAGACACTAGAAGAAATAACATTCAAACAGTTCGAACAGCTCTCAGAGTGAAATGGCCATCGCTGGCTTCAAGCGTGGTGTTTTTCAAAGTATGATGCATGTACAACTTGTACTAGAATCCTAGTGATGCTTTTGAACATGCATGTGATCTTGGGATCAATTCAACATTCACTGACTCCGAGTCAATGGGCAGGGGACCCGGGACTCTTCATTTTTAGTCAGCTCATGGGGTATAATTTTTCATAATATTGAGGTTAGAGTCATTTATATTTCTTGCATTCCTACCAACTTGAGCTTTATTTGGGTTAACAAGTATCCTTTTTAAAATAAGCAAATCAATGTGTTTTTATTCATTCATATATCAACGTTAAATTTGAACTAATGAGAGCTGAGTTGCTCTAAAGCAGTGGCTATCAACTGCATTCAGAATATGCAGAACCCAACATATGTTTGATTCAAATTCTGTGTTTAAAATATCTTAAAGCTGCAATTTAGCAACATAAATTTTCAAATGTGTTACTTTCAAAATTTTTACCCATTAGAGACCACCAACTTAAGCTATGTTGCCACTTCAACTAGATTTTGTGCTGACTTCTAATAGATTCCTACTAGCCTTCTGCGTATATTTAACTTGGAAGAAAGTCACAGATGACAGATGTTTAAATTTTTCTCTCAGCCTTTTTGGAAGTAAGTATTTCTGCATATACAAAACTGAATTCACCTGAGTTCCAAACAGTGGCTCTTGCTCACCAAGTTCAATCATGTATCAGAGTGGACCAGGTATAGCCAGTCTCTGCTCCCAGAACAGGAAATGTTGCAATAACTGAACACAAAATACATTCTATCACAATGATGTCAGAGTTTCAGAGTTTTAGCCTTTAAAAATGGGACACGTTTTGCTGTATCGTTTATAATTATTAAATGGTATCATAATATTTCAGGTGAAGTTAATAAAATTACTCCTTTAACCAGAAATGGATTACAGGTTAAAGAAAGAGAAAACAAAAAGGAATATACTAATTGAATGAGGAGACCCAGGAAGCACAAGAATAATTGAAACACTATGTGATTAGCAATGAGTTCCTCAGTCATCAGGATAACTTTGGTGACAGTATGAATTCAAAGTCTTGCAGTGAAAATTCTCATGAAAAGTATCCAGGAGAAAATAGAACACAAGAATAGTTATGAGGCATTTGGCTTCACCTTTGTAAGGCAATCTGTGCTTCCCAAGAGTTCCCTGTATTTAATTTAATTCAGTGAAATGTTACCACCTTCTCCTACAGCCCTTCCCAACTCACATGCCATATTTAAAGCAAACATAGTAAGTATAAAATAAGAATTTCAATTTCTTTCAGCATAAGAATTATACAGCTCTATATAAATAATCTATGCTAGCAAAATTTAGATCCAAAGATTAAAATGCACTATAAAGTGCACTATAAATCCATTTTAAAAATTTAGAAATGCACTGTAATATCATTCAATGGAGTCCATTCAATATAAGTAAGAGGGACAGATTACATTGGTTATAGGGACACACTGCCACAAATGCTGTCAGTATCTTTGTCTGATGATGAGAAGGAGTATTTAACAGTTTTGATCAATGAGTTTGTGACCATTTCAAATTTAATTCACCAGAACAAGAAGGACTGTGGTGGTCATTTCACCTTTATTTTTTGAAGAAAAGACTTGGGCTTAACTGGTGATGAAGAATCTTCTAATTACTGCCCTTGGTGAGTGAGAGGCCTCAGTTTCCCTCTTCATGGGCCTCTCCAGAGGCTTGCTTGAGTATCTCCTCTGTGGGGGTTGTCCTCCCTGAAAATTAATGAAACAAGGGGGAAAAGCAGTGAATCAAATATGAAATTGCTAAGAACAGGAGTGCTGGAGGCTAACACAATGTGTAGTCTCTGGAAATATTGAGACCTAAGGGATTCCCAAAATAATCTGTTAGAAAAACTGTGCATATCAAAGTAGTCCATAAGAACACAATGCAGTAACCCACTAGGAGAGAGGAGGGAGTGTCCCACTCCCAAGGAAATTCTGTAGACAGCACAGATGGGAAAAAAAGGGCCATAGAGATGGAGCTCAGATCCATCTGTGGCCACAACAGAAAGATTGTCCTGTCTTCCCTGGAAATGAAGTGATTGAAGACTATGCTTTCAGGGGAGGGGAGACTACAAGTACCAGTACACCACAATCCAAAAAATGTTGAGGGCTTTTACACATACTAGGAATATACTTGGGAGGATCTCAGTTTGAGAATAATGTTAATTCCATTTACCTCTCACTTTCCATTATAGAGTTTTTATTGCTCATGCCATGCTAAAGTGTATAAGGCATCCAGTTTATATCCAGTGATGTGCTAATACATGCTTAACATCAGACTCTCTTAGGAGGCAGGTTACACACACACATACACACACTATCTGATTTGTAACATTTGTCCTTTCCCACAGTGGAAATATTTTCATTGTGGCTAATTTCAAGCTGCCAATGTGCTGCTCCACATAGAACTGGAGAGAGACATGTGCAGAATGAGCTTCAGCACACTGGTGCTTATCATACATGCTTAATAAATACCATCTTTTGCTCCCTTCTGGGTTTCAGCCATCTCATCTTGCCTAACATCTTAGGAAGACATCAGGAAACTATTCCTTAAGTCTCTTAGATTTTGAGAACTATATGATCTCTAGAGCAACTATTTAACTCTGATGTTGTAGCACTAGAGCAGTCGTAGGTAAAACATAAATGGACTGGTATCACTGTTTTCCAGTAAGACTTTATTTACACAAAACAGGTGACTGGCTGTAGTTTTCTTATCTGTGATGGAAAGTAAGCAGATGCCCTGGAAGCAGAGCTTGAAGCAAGGATTGGGGTACACATGATGTGTTGAAGCAGGACTCTCAGGAGAAACCTTTAAGGAACTGAAGGGAAAAAATAAGGAAAGATAAGAGGTTGAGCAAGGATATGGCTACAGGGAAAAAGGTTAAACTTGGCCTGATATCATGGAGGAATTCTGGAGTTTAGAGCACTCTCCAGAACTGTTCTACCTTGAGACAATGAGGCTGGGCTTTTGTGTCCCAATGTCAGTCAGTTGTTGACAAGGTTCCAGAACAATGACTGTGGAACAACCTCCAAAGTGTCTCCATCTCTGGACAAGGTATTTCAAACAAGGGCAATGGCTTGGAGAAGGTTCCAGTTAGCTGCTAGCTGCAATAGTAACAGATGAATGCACCAGTTGGTAGAGAGAAACTAGTTTGGTTTCAGAAGTGTCTACTATAGCATAGGTTCTTAAACTGTGCATGAAAATAACCTGTAAACAATCTCTAATAGGGCTTTGCCTCTAGAGTTTCTGTTTCAGTAGGTCTAGGATAAGACCCAAGAATTTGCATTTCTAATTTCCCAGGTAATGTTAATGTTGATGGTCCTGGAACCACAATTTAAGAACCACGAGTTACAATGATAATCCTTGAGTGTAGAAAATTAAAACCTTGAATGATACAACAGTGTTATTGCTTGGTCTTGCAATCTGAAGAATGGGAAGGAAGTATTGGTGAAAGAAAGAGTTTCACAAATGGTTTTTCTTCTCTTTGGCTCTGATTTCCTTTTATTTAATACATCTAGCTTTTATCAAGATGCATTTGTAGAATAATGTATAGATCTAGTAAAACAATGCACAATATTCTGTAAATAAATTTTTAAAACTTAATGGTTTTTTAATTTACTACTATCCTACTTCAGCCCCCCAACATCTATATTCTGTGAGTCATCCCACCATACCTTCATGGTGATCTATTATCAAGAAGTGTAACTTTTAACCATGAAATTGTATTTATCATTCAATTTGTATGATGCAACAGAAAAAAAGCAAACTACCACCTCATCCCCAAGGGTTGAGCTGGCAGGTGGAAACTTGAAGGACAACTGCTCTTGCCACACCTCAGTGCAGGTGGAAACAGAGCTGTTTGTGAAAGTGAGCAAATTCAGCATCAGAATTGCAAAACTTCAAGAGGAACACAGGTCCCTGTGCTGCTAGTTGGGCTATTTAGTTCTGTCACCTTGAATTTGCTTTCCTCCTGTGAGTTCACTGTTGGCAACTTCCCAAGGTCATTAGCTCCTTTTTAGAAAAAGACAAAGATAACAGTACTTCTGACAGTCTCCAATTTACAAACAAATTGGGCGTTCCACCTTTGCATCTTTATTTTCCATTTTAAGGATGTACATGGCTGGGTTTGGCTCACAGAACAGAACTACCGGATCTGAGAGCTGGAAGAGTTGTTAGAAAACCATAGGATAGGTGTGATATTTTGACACACCAGAATGCCACTTCAGTTTGAAGTGTGACCAAATAATTTGTTCCTAATAACAAACAGCAACATTTGCAAATAATTAACTTTCTAAGATGACAGAGTGGGCTTGAGTTGTTTTCATAATGTCAATGTCATGCTCTTACATTCTAAAGTTTTCTTGAGCATGTCAGAAGATCATGATATTAAACTCATATTTTTAGGATTGTGCATCTGCCTGCTGTTCTGTATGCATTATTTTACTAGGAAATATCACTGGGCATGTGGGTGGAGAATTACCAGTTTGACCAGCACAATCCAATGAAAATATCATGAGAGCCAGAAAGTTAAATCACACATGGAATTTTAATGTTTCAAGTAGTTACACTAAAGGAAATGAAAAGAAACAGGTAAAATCAATTTTATTAATACTTTCATTTGACCCAATATGTCCAAAATACTATCATTTCAATACAATCAATATTAAAAAAAGAGGTATCTTACATTTTTTTTTCACACTAAGGTTTTGGAAATCTGGTGTGTACAGCAATCTTAAATTTGGACTGACCACATTTCAAGTGCCCAGTAGCCCTATGATGCTAGGAGTGATCATATTGAACATCTCAGGTTTAGATTGATCCCTTTAATTTATGACAAATAGCAGAACCCCAATGCCCAAAGTGACTTCATAAAGTCACATCTCATTAGGGAAGAAAAGGAGATTCATGCCTACTGGGTCCCACACTAAAAAGTCACAGTACCCCAATTACCAAGAAGTCATTGTTTTAAGAACTTCCCTCCAGGAAGAAAAAGCTAAAAACAAGAATAGATGGAGTCAGACTCAGGGAAATAGAGTGCCATGGTAAAAAGTATAGATTTGGGGACCAGAGTGCAAGTGAATCTCAACCTCATTTTTCTATGCACTAACTTTGTAGTCAAGTTACCTTCTCAATGGTTTGGTTTTCTTATGTGTGAAATGGGATGTTACTAATACTACCTTCTTCTTAAATGTGTGACCCCCCCACACACACACACACATCGTATCACATATACAAATAGACATACAGAAAACTCATAAAAGTACCTGAGACATAGAAACTACTGTGGAGTAATATATCCCCATTGGTGCAAAATACAAAACCCTCAAATGATTGGTGGTTCTAGGAGGTTAAATGATTGGTGGTCTCGAGTGGTGTGACGCGCTGAGTGACGTGCTGATTGGATAGGTACTCAATAAAAGAAGCAGCAGCTTCCGCCTGCTCTTACCTGGCTCCCGGTGTCTGGGTGGTTATTGACACTGTGCCCTTCCCCCGCATTACATGAGCCCCCGTGGGATACAACAAACTACCATGTGGTTGTGAGCTGTGCAAAGCTTAATTTTTTACAAATCTTTTGAGACACAATTTTAGATGAATATAAAGTAAACCTAAGTTCATGTGCTTCTGACAATTCTACACTTTTTCAGAAGGAAAGGGCCTATGGTGTAACTACAATGTACTTATTAAACTTTAGAGCCTTTTTAATTAAAAAATAGGGAGAAATTAGTTCCTGATTGATTTTTATTTAGCCAAAAATCTAACTACAACCCTTCCCATGTTCCCAATAATTGGTTAATTAAGGTGTTACTGTATTGTTTTTGCAGAGTTTTCTTCTGGAACTCTAAAAGGAATGCAAATGTATTTAGCTATTCTTTTCAAAAGAAAGAAAGCATACATAATTATCTGAAGTCTAACTGAATGCACAAAAATCATGACTGCCCGGATTCAATATGAATCAAAACCATCTATTCACTGCCAACTCAGTGCAAAATACAACCCATCACTGAAAGTTCCTCCAAAGACTTGTCATGTATAGCTAAGAATAGTTTGTGAGGGTGTTTCCCCCCACCCAACTTAGGTGAACCAAAGTCAGAGTAATTTTGTTTATTGCAAGAAAACCAGAAAATTGTTCTGTAAAATATGTCCTAAAAACAGTATCATCTGATTACCAAAGAAGGTCACTTTATCCTACTTTCTAAGGGTTTTTAGTAGCTGATGTTATTTGGGGAATTTATCAGGTGAATTTATTGTGGGTAAGTTGTGAAATGGGGTCATAACCCCATACTTTATTTTACACACTTTCCGACATTGAACCAAACTACAGAAATATGCAATTTCATCCCAGCTGGTGACATTTGTTCTTGGAATCCAGAAAATTTTTATGTGCTAGAAGTTGGATTATTTCTCAGGAACTATAGAATTTTAGATTTATACACAGTGCCTGAGTAGGGTAAAGCCATTTTAACATATTAGTATTGTTATCCTTTGAATTCCAAAGATCACCTATTGACTGAGAGTTCTCTCAGGAATGGGAATACTTGGGATGATTTGTGGAGGCCTGGTAGTATTTTTCCATAGCACATAACTGTCAAACTATACCTTGGGGTTAAAATTAGGCCTCTGGTCTGATTCCCATTGCTCACTGGGACTATTTCTTTGTCTTCAATGACCTATGATTTCCTGCACAAAAATAATAGTAATAAAGTAAGCTATGACTGGTTGCTATATGCCAGTTTTTTTCCCTGTTGATGAAATTTGAACATATTTCACTAAGCCGCTATTTTATCTTTTTCTGCCCCCTCAGTGCAGTACTCTTTTCCTTCTTGATTCCAGCCCACTCACAATTCACCTTGACCTAGGCCTTAGCAACTTTAGTTACATCCATGTTCAAGGGAATCTTTAGCAGTAAGCATCATTGTAAGGCATTTGTTGATGTCAACATTTTGAAGCCCAGCTGGAAATCTTAGTATTCACTCTTCACCAATAACTTGCAGAAGATTTGGAAAATCAATAGCTTATTTTCTTTCCAACTCATTTGACGCAAAACGACACAAATCAGAAACAATTTCACTAATGTCAGCAATTCAGGAATAGGTACATTACGTACATTTCAGACCCATGTGTACAGTCTGTGCCAAAAAAAAAAAAAAAATCATGCTCAGTAAGCCTTTTTTCCTTTCCTTTTTTTTTTTTTTTTTTTTTTAATAACTAACATTACACAAGAAAGACTACTACATCCAGTGTTCAGAAGTGGCTACTATTTCCATTTCATTGCTTCCTGTGTGACTTGGAAAATCCTGGACTCCTTATTCTCTTGTAAATCAGGCTTCAAACTCCAGTGGGGAGGACATTTCATCTTCCCAGCTGACCCTTCCTTAGTGACACAGTTCCATTTCCACCTCATGTCCAAGTGGAGGGGCCATGAGTCACAGGGCCATAGTCCTGATCACTGCAGGACATTGGACATTCTAATCTAATCACACCCTCTTTCTCAAACTTGAATCCTGAATGGAGATTTACAGAATGGAGAGAGAAGCTAAGTCACTTTAGAAATCGAATGAATTCCGATTATTTCAAAGAGGGTTTACAAAGTATTAGATATCACTCCATGTGTTTTATATGAATTACATCATTTAGTTCTCACATCCACTCTACTATAGTATCTATCTACGGGATACTTATATAGACTTGTCTTAAATTGGATTTCTCCAAAAGCAGAACTCATGACAGAAATTGGAAATAAGCAGTTTCTTTGAGAGGTGATCCCAGGAGGCAAGAGATGTGTGTGGTGAAATAGAGAAAGTAGAAAAGCTAATAAAAGTTATGTTAATGATTGAGCTATTGCTTTTACAACATTCAGTGTGAATTGTAACTTCCCAAGAATCCTAAGTCATGGGAAAAACTATTCACATGCTGCATGTGAGTAGACTGATGTTTTATGCTTTTCTTTTTATTATAGTGTTTTGTGGACCTCAAGAGAGGATGACTTTTATATTTAGGGCAACATGACATGGTGTGAAAGTGGCGTTGAGGAAAACAGAAGCTGAGAAACAAGACACATAAGTTTTGAGAACTTGTAGAATTCATGAGTGAAGTTGGAGACTTCACAGGATATCAAATGGGAGGTTAGGCTAAGAATGTGGAATGGGAAGTTGCCCTAGTTTTTTCAAAATTTTCAAGATCTGGTATCCCCTAGACAATATCTAATGTAAATCAAGGCAAATAAACAAAGACACATTGCCTACCTTTACTAAATTTTCATTATTCACATTTATTCAAATTTGGAGCTGTAACAAAGAATAACTTCTGGACTTGGATTGATTGTCAATAAAACAAACTCCACCTTCAAGACCAACATTAGCTATAAGTTCATCCTAAATATTAAACAGCAACTGGCTCCTCTCTAATTTATATTTTCTTTCCTTTGATGGCACTTAGTAATATATAGCTTAGTCAAGAATTTGAGATCCTCCATATAGGAAACCTGAAATACAAAATTCATATTCTACTTTATTTTTAGGTCACAGTTTACAAGATGAATCCCAGGAAGGACAAAAACTGACATCATTTTCTTTCCTCAGGAGAAAGAAAAAAACTGTGGGTGGGAGAGTATTTATTAAACACACAGGCTGAATAGGTTCTGACTATATCATAACTTTTTCCAACAGCATCTTAAATCCAAGTTATTACTCTATGTTGTTTATCTGGTACTTTGTATTGCTTAACACTTGCTGCTGGCAGATTTAGGATAGAGTGTAAGTCTTGCTTTGTGCTTGAATCCTTGAATAACCTGAAGATAGATAATGGTAAAAGCAGAGTTTGTTCTGAGATGGTTTCAAAAAGTACAGCCTTGGCAATAGAAAATAAGGCATATATTTTAAGGATGGGATCATGTTCTTAAATCTGGTTAACCATAGAAATTGAGCATCATTTTCCTTGCAGTCAGAGAGTACACATGCATAGATCTAAAGATCTCATATCCCTTTAGAAAATGAAGATCAAGACTTGATAAAGTTGAGTCAATAAGCATGTATGGATTATCCACTTCATGTTACCATACTGACACAAAAATTGGGAAAACAGATGTCATCTGAGTTGTCTCCATCTCTTCAGAGCCAGATAAATTTGCTCAGGTTCCCAATCTATCCTCCCTGGAAAATTTTCCTTCTCTCAAGACACCTGAGGAGTCTAGGTATTTGGCATTCTCCGTATACCCTCTCTGAGCTCTTACATCCACCAAACAACCACATTCCAGATGCCATAAAAGCAGGGACTCCACATCACATTGGTTCAATCAGTGTTTTTCTGGACACCCTGTTTTGTTTTCCCTATTTTTGACTCTACTGATTTTTTAAACTTTGATGATTCTTTGCTTTTTTGTCAGCTCAGCATTAAATTCAAACATGTCATGTTTTTAAATACTTTTGATTATCTATTTTTGTTTTAGCAGAAAGGTCATTTAGAGTAGCCTGACATCATCCAACACATGGAAACCCAAGTCTTAAGACTTGTATATTTTTCCACTGATATCTTTCTAATGGATGTTTAATGTTCTGTCAGTCAGCATGCCAAAATATTCCTTTACATTTGGTGCTGCAACCAGCACGAACGAACTCTCGGGTCTGGCAAAGGGTGAAGGGGGATTGGAAAATAAGGATTCATAGACACAGATTTTGAAGATTAAGCTGAGGTCAGGTGGAGCTCTGCTCTCTGATGGAGATGCAGATCTAAAGAGTTAAACCAGCAATCTCTCTCTCCATATATATATATATATATATGGTTATATATATATGATATATATATATATGATATATATATATGGTTATATATATATATATATCAGGTTAAAGACTATGCAACAATTATTCTTTGTATTCAGGAAAGTTACAGAAACTAGGACATCTATGTTTCCTAGTTTCCACAGTTGCAATCCAGAGTTTCAAAGTGCAATGTTAGGAGTTTAGTGTAGCTCTCAAGAAAGTCCATTGTTAAAAGTTACTATAAGACAGGCAGGAACTGGAGAAGTGGAGCTGGTGAAACATTGTAGTTGTCTAGCATAAGAATTCCTTCCTTCCTGGGAGCTGTGCGCCTGAGATCAAGGTCAGAGCTGATAGGACTCTTGCACAGAGAGAGCTTCTTCATGCAGGGCATTGCCACAGCAGCTAAGCATCCTCTGCCCTTGCACAGAAACATTCCCAGACACCGAGCATGGCACAGCCCTGAGGTTATTAGAGACCCCCAACCTCAGTCACTGCTCTTCCATCCTCTGTCACCACTCTCCACAATTTTGGATTATAATTTTAGTGTTTTTTCACAATTTGTCCTTATATATGCTATTGTAAGACTTTTATTCTCATCGCAAGGTCACTGATGGTAAATCGCTTAATTTGATGGTCCAAAGAAAAGAATAAACACACAGACTTGACTTCTTGGAATACCATTTATTCCAATTTTCTATCATAACTTATCTAAGCCAAGTATAAGGGCTTCACATGTATTACCTCATTTAAATTTCATGTCACTACATATTAGGTATAAGTATCATTCTCCTCCTTTAATACATAGGAAATGCAAGCTCAAGAGGACTAGAATTTTCTCCAGGTCACTCATCTACAAAGGAAAAGGATTTGAACTTATGTTCACCTGAGTCCATTGACTACTTTTTTACTCACACTGCTTTTCTCAACCCAATCTACCCTACCTCCCACAAAAATCCTTAAACTGATGACCCATCTCTCCATCCTCCAGGATTTTCTGCTAATGACTCAGCCTAAAACAACCCTTTCACCTTTCCACTTCCTATTTAATTACTTGCTGTGGTTCCCTTAGTACTTCAGGTTGATTCAAAACTCACCACACGATTTGAAAAAGTTCAACTTCAAGTTTCACTCTTCCTTGAACTTGTTGGCCCATGTTTTCAGTCTTCAAGGATTTCTTTTCCCTACTATGCTTGTAAACAAAAAGTCGAGTAGTCATTTAGTGCGTAAAAATTTTACATGTTAGCTTGACTTATGACTAAATTTAAAACTACTATAAGGCATTAACAGTGGGTTGTTTTAATTTGTTTTTATTGTTTTTCTTCTCTTGGGAGGTATTAAATAAATGTTTATTAATTGAGCAAATTATTTTTTATTCTGCTAATCTTTTATGTTTGTTTTTCTGTTTGTTTTGTTTTGTATTGTTTGCAAATAGAAGTAAAGGAAAAAGAATAGAATTGTAATATTAAAGTTAGGAGAGAAAAGATGCCCAGATTAAGAGCTATTTCTGTCCCTGGATGTTTGTTCCAAGCACTGCCTTGGTCGATGCAGTACAGGCAACAGGTAATTCTTAAAGGTGATTAATTCCAGGTGGATCAAACCTTAATATCCTTTTGAGGATGATTCACTTCAATTTGCTGCATCATTACTTTCAGGAGGCAGCAAATGATACCAAATACTACACACTCTTGCACATTCTCTCCAACATCCCTCCCAAGTTGCAAACCATTTAAAAATAATTTGAGATAAAGTTCAGTCAGTTAGCTAGTTACTGCACTCTCTTGGGGTAGCATTAGCATTAATTAATGTTTGTGGGTTGCTTTGAAAATCATGAATGCTATGGAAGTGCTGACTATTAATTTAGTAAATGCACAAGCCATGAAGGCTGAAATTTAAAGGCAGTTGCACACTGATGAAATGTTTTAATATTTAAATGAACTAGCCTGAAGAAAGTCTCTGACATCCCATGTTTATAAATCAGGAGGGAAAGAAATCTGAAGTAAAGCATTTAAAATGGCTTAGAAGAGAATACTGAGGTGGAAGTGAATAGGAATGATTTTTGACTGTAAGTGGAGATAGCAACTTTCAAGTATAGTCAAAATCACGCTTGGGGATTTGCATAGCCATCAGTCGGGTGGTCCTCTCTCTGATGGTAATTTGGCAGTGATTCAGATGGTGAGACATGGATGAAGAATAGGAAGAAGAGGAAGTGAAAGAAGAAGATGAAAAAGAAAATTTAAAAAGAGGAAAAAGAAGAAGCAAAAGCAGAATAAGAAAAAGAAGAAGAACTCAGACAAAGATTAAAAATAAGGAGGGAATGGAACTACCATTTCTCCACTGCTAGTCATCCTGAAGAGATCCTCTCCAAATTTCCCCCTCCATTCCCCATTTACCTGTGGATTTGAGAGAACAGATCTTTTGCATTCACCAAAAGCATCCTATGCCCCTCCTACCCTTCATCCTCCACATCTACCAATACTCTTCACAAGGGCTGGCCTTGATATCTTCTACATGTCTCCTGTGTGATTTTTAACTAAGCCTTCAGAATTGTCCTTGATGTTCAACTTCTCCCAGTAGGGCAAATACATGAAGCCCTAATCCCTATATTTATGCTGCTCTGATGGCTGAGAGGTCTATGTTCTTCCCAATGATTATTTCCAGGATAGTGGATTTCTATGACTGTGAAGTAGGGTTGAATGATTCAACTTGTTCCCTGGATGGAACTTTCTAGAAGACTTTACTGTGGTCCTACTAGAAGGTAAGGAAATAAATTAAATAGAGCACGTAGTAAAGTGTGATGTTATAGAAAGTCTTTATAAAAGATAAGAATTTATCTCCCTCCCTCCTTCCTTTAGGACTTTCTTTCTGTTAATTTTTTTTAAAATTGAGAATGTCATATATTTACATTGCAGGATATTTGGAAAACTAAAAAATATTGAAAGATTAAAACACAGAAATTAAAATTATGTAAATGTTGTTAATATATATTAGTTATAGTTCATCTATTGAGGTATTTTCATGTCTCGCACTTAGTCATGGTTCCTGTCTTATATTTATGTATTTTTATAATATGTAATAATCTATAAATAATTTTTATTATATACTATAATTACTTAAATATTTATATATTATATAAATAAATGCTAAATTTGTAAGCATAAATATAAATTATAAAATGGAAACATACATATTCAAATTTTTAATATTTATATCATAAAATATTTTCCATTGATGTCTTTCCAAAGGATATGTAATATTCTGTCAGTTGGTCTGCCATAACCCCATTACACATGGGGTTACAGTTTAAGTGTTCTCACAAATATTTTTCTTATAAATAATGTTATGCTGGGTTAAACACTAAATAGTGAATGGGAAAACTTACAGTGAGATAAGAAGGTCTCAAAAAGAATGTGGCAGGAGGAAATGAGGATGGGAAACAGGCCATTTCCCTTATCTCCAATCATTGGAAAAGGAAGAGAGTGACCTTGGCTGTAAAGGAAACCAGTGTACTCATGACACATCTGAGGAAGTCCACTTGTGCTGTGGCATGCAACCTATCCTATATATCCCCCCCTGTTTAAAGGCATGGTGCAGCCTTCCATTGTCCCAGCATGCAGACACCAAGGAGTAAGTAATAAAAAGTCCAAAAACCTCTCTGTTGAGTCCTCCAAGGTCTTCCTTTGGGATTGGAAAACAGTATGCTGGGGCCTTCACGGTCCTGGGGTTGAACATATGAAAATAATTTTGGGAGGGGGTGCAAAATATTTTGTGATCATTTAAATGAGGCAAGGCCCATTTTCAACAGACATTCAAATTCTAACGATTTTTTATTATATTTTCTTTATAGAAATTGTCAAACGTGTCATTGGGGGGAAAATTATCCTAAGCAGTGTAATATTTGTGAGTTAATGGTGGGACACCTTTTATTCTATCCTTCTAATTTCTATATTTGAGGTTCACAAACTAAATAGGCAAAAGATAGATTAATAGAGAAAATTTTATGTGCATAGGGGCTTCTCAGAAAAGAAGTGAAAACTCAAAGGTGTAGTTAGTCTTAGGACTTATGTGCTATTTTATCAGGGGTGATAAATTACAGAGAAGCAACTAGACAAGAGAAAAGGGATTTTAAGTTTCTAGGGATGATAAATTGAGGAAAAGAAAATACGTGGTGGAAATTAATGCTAGATAAGGGTTATTTAGTGGTGTTTGTTTATGCAGGCCCATTTTAGTGCCATCTCCTGTCATCTCCTCTGATGAGTATCTCTGGAGTCATCCTTATCTTCTTGGTACTAGAGAGGAAGACACCTTTACAAATGGAAATTTATGCCTTGCTGATAGGCAGCTAGAGAGAAGGCAGAGAGCTCTTTCTGAATCTTCTTTTTGTCAATTGTCTTCAACTCAAAATAATTTGTATGCAAAAGTAGTACATTTTGGGGTGACATTCTGATCCTCTTCATGAGAATGATAATTATCACATTTCAACAGAATTTGGATTCTGGTCAGAGATTTCAAAGCTTATTTAAAGAGCCAAATAAAAATGAGATAAATTGTTTCTGCAGCATTTGTTAAATGTCCAAAAATGTCAGGTGCTGACAATATCAAGATGGTGCTAGAGAAGTCCAGATGAATGCAACAGGGTCCCTCTCTGCAAAAGTCTCCTCCCTCCATTGGCCTGTGTGGCAGATTGATTGCACATAGGAGCACCATTCTTCCTGTCCCTGTATTCACAGCACGTATAGTATGACTTTGAGGCATTTTCTGTTTCCCCACCCTAGAGTCTAATGGCGGTGTAATTTGCTTTTGTCAATGGAATTCAGCAGAAATGACAATGTTCTATTTCTAGCCTGGGCCTCTGGGATCTTGAGCACCTCGTAAACCCTGGGAACCCAGCTATTGATGTATGAACAAGCTTGGGCTAATCTGTTAAAGGACAACAGACCATATAGAGACAAACTTGAACATCCAGGCCCTAGCCAAGCTGACAGTTAATTACAAACACATGCCATCTAAGGCCTGAAGAACTGTCCAACTAAATCCAGGATCCTGACCTAAGTTAAAGTTGTTTGAGATGGTCTGTAGCATAGGAGTTACTAATTAATGCAGTCTATAAATCAGTTGAAGCAATGTCCTTTGCTTCATAATAGAGTAAGAGGCAAGGAACTAAAAGCAGTACTATGTCTTTCTGCCTATGCTACCTTTTTGTTGGGGGGCTGTTACCCAGGGTGTGAACTCAGGGGCACTCGACCACTGAGCCACATCCCCAGCCCTATATTTTGTATTTTTATTTAAAGACAGGGTCTCACTGAGTTTCTTAGTATCTGCTTTTGCTGAGGTTGGCTTTGAACTTGAAATTCTCCTACTTCAGCCTCCTGAACCACTGGGATTACAGGCTTGTGCCACTGCGCCCCTGGCTATGCTACTTTTGATCTTGTTGACACTATAGTTTAAGATAAGGGGTGTTGAGATGTCCTTAAAAGAGAACTTTTTAAAAAGGATCGAAAGCATAATGATAGAGTCCAGTGTTGTGTTTTTTTTCTTCTTAAATAGTCTTAACCCCCTATATGTACCTTCCCCAGACTACTATGCAAAATATCTCAAGTGGAGGTAATTGTTGTTCAATGGAGCTACAAATTCTCTTGTTTGGGGGATTAGGTAATGGGTGGTTATTGATGCTGCCAGAGAAGTAATTGCATACACATTCTGGCCATGAAAAGCAATCTGACTGAGCCTGGTGTATCCAAGTTAACAAGGTTAACTAAACAGCTCTTTTTATGCTTCAAACAGTATCTTTGAATTTGCAAGTTCAACTCAGTTAAGTCAGCATCCTCATGGTCTCTGAACTTCCCCTCCTTGGTAATCACACAAGTAAAAGTCTGACTTTCCCAAAATTCTGTGTTCACATCAAAACAACAGTCTGTTGGACCTTTCTCCCAAACTTGTGCTTTCTACTCTATTGTGCATCTTCAATGTCAATGTACGTAGGAATCACCTGGAGATCTTGCTGAAATTCCAATTATGATTCAGTAGGTCTGGGGTGGGGACCAAGAATTTGCATGTCTAATAAATTCCCAGGTGCAGCTGTCGCTGCTTCTCCAAGATAGTACTTTGGATATTAAATGACTACATGACACATAAATTTATCTCCATTAACCAAAACCTGGCTAATGGATAACCTTTCTGAGTTAGATTACAATTAAGACCTTCCTGCTCTCATTTATTCATAGGCAGGTGTGCAAATCATAGCCTCTGCCTTCAGGGAGGACAGAAAGGATCAGACTGACTTTGATGAGTACTCCAATGAAAGTACATTCTCAGCTACTTATCTTTTCCTTAAGTACTCACTTGCCAGAGGCCACTCATAGAGTGTTGAATGGTGATTTGAGACATGAGCTCCAAACACCTTCTACTTGTCTCGTCCTTTTTTCATCCCTGCCCATCCTATGACTATGACTACCTCTTATTTCTTTGTTCCTGCCTTGCATACCACATCCAAATTAAAATACTAGTGGCTAATTTTCCCAAATCTCCCAACTCCTATGTAATTTTTTAGGCTCCAGGAGCTCCTACCCATAATACTACATTTAATGGCAGCCCTGCTAGAATATGCTGGATTTCTAATACCTGCTTCTCCTTAAGATAAGCTTTTCATTTTAAAGCACAGGCCATAACTTTCTACTTCACTGTGTATTCCGTAGGGTAGAACCTCAGTACTCCAGATGGGATCCATGGACCAGCAGTATCAACATCACATGGAGGCTAATAAGAAATGCAGACTCTCCAGCTCCACCCCAATCTACTGAATGAGAATTGGCATTTTAGCAAAATTCCTAGGCAATTTTGTTTAAAATCTAAGACACATTAATGTAGAAATTTTAAAACATCCAACCATAAGTACATGTGCATTTCAGGGCAACACTTGGAAAATCCCTCCCAAATGATGGATAAAAGATCTAACTTGAAATCTATTCTTTCTGGATTCTAGGTATGTGATTCTTTATACTAGAGTTTAGGTATGGGAGTCACAGCTATAAAAACAGCTGTGATAATTAAATGAGCTAAGATATATAAAAACATCTTCCTCAATGCCTGGCAAACTGGTACTATGAAATAAATAATTTGTTTTGCCTAATGCAAGATAGTGGTGAAAAAATTTGAAAGATGTTCACTGAAGTTAATGTATGTAACAAAAAAAGAGTTGGATGTTGATAAGTAGTATTGCATAGGTGCAGAGCAATGTATGTGTAGTTTTTAAAAGTTTGCTCATTAGCTTAGACTAAAATGGTTTTTGTTACATGAGAGTGTATGTTTTGAAAATTAACACTGTCAAATCTTGAATAGTGCTAGAGATGTGAAATCAGAGATGCATTGGTTTTACTATTGTCCAAAAATTCACGTCTTCTTTGTGCTGAACAAATCTAGCACAGTATCTCATTCCAATACAGAATGCAGATGTTTAAAAAAGCAAAATTACTGCTGACTATGGCAATATTTGGATGGAAATTACTTTCTAAGCATCCAAATTCAATGGAAAATTTAAATAAACTCACTTGAAGTTGGATGTTTTCTTGAAATTCTATTTATGGGTCTATAGAAACATAGGTTTGCTTTCTAAATGGGGTTGTAATTGAGCAATTATTAATTGCCTACATAACAAGGTTTGCATATCTTGAAATCAACAATAGACAGAAAAGCTCAACACACTCACTTTTATGCATAAAAATTGATACAAAGATTTATGCAGATATTTTTAATCATGAAATCAACAATGAAGGAAAAATCCCTCCCAAATGATCAGCCATTTTCATGTAGCTCTTTCCAATGTCATTTTGAATGTCAAGAAAAGGAATCATGTTGCTTTTCATGCTATACCTAGGATTCATGAAAATATTTCACTGATTATGCCTTGATGCTAGCAGTATGGTAGATATACATTTGTCACTTCCCCACCCCTTCTTTTTCTTTTTCAAACAGACCTGTTTTAAATTCAAATCACTCTAAAGAAAATATGGCTCCTTCTCCAGGAAATCTCAGGATATCTACTCAAGGCAAGTTGCTCCTTATAGAATCATTATAGATTTAAATTTTTAAAATAGTCTAAAACACATGCCCTATCATCTGTTTAGACAAACCACACAAAATTACCAATATCTGGCAACTCTTGACTCACAAAAATGGTGATTTCATGTGTTCAATTCAATAGTTTCCTCCCTCCATACTTTGAAGAGACACCCTGTTTACATTTTCTATTTACTGTAGTGTCCATTAGAGATTTTTAAATGGCCAAGAACTTAATTTGTGTTCTGATGGCATAAATTAGAAATCCTTAATTTGCATATAAAAGTTACTGGGTAAGTGGTACAAACTCGTACTGTTCTGATGAATTCTTGGTAATTGTGTCCGTAGGCAGGAGACAGCACTCCTTTATAAATAGAAGGGGGAGAAAATAAGAAACTAGGGTGATTTTTCTAAAACTTCATTTGGAAAAATCTAAACAATAAAATGACTTAAAAATTTTTTTTAAAAACATAGAAAACATATTCCCTTCAGGTAAATGCTTTGATCAAGTTTCATATACCGGACAATGATATAGCTCAAATAGACATTCATGCCCTGAACTCTGCTCCTCAGAGTTTTAGTGGTCCAATGATGAACAAGTTATCAGAATTTTGCTCAATAAATAGCTGGAGTGTGTCACAGAATAAAAGAGGACATCCATCCTTTAATGTCTGTTGTACAGCATAATGAAAAGTATTGTTTTTAATGATTACTCAGAGGAATGAAAAAATCTTGAACTGCCTTTGAGTCCCCTGAGATTTACTTATGCTCATCAGAGCATCAGACATTTAAGTATATCTTTGCTTTTCAATTTCCTGAAAACTTGTAAATTGCTGATGCTTACAGGATGATAGTATTCAAAATTAACTTGTGTGCTAACCACAAGCCTATTGTATGTATGAATATAAATGTATATATCTACATATGTGTGTATGTGTGTATGCACACTGTTTTTGAATACAGAGTGTATTTTGAAACAAGAAATTATTCATAAAAGACATCAGTGATGTTCCACCACTTTTGCATAATAAATCAATCCTTGGCCTTCTCAGCATGTGATCTAAAGTCTCACAAGTCAGGGGGTAACATTAGGTACAGAGACTCACCTGTCATGCTCAGCAATAGCTTGTGAAACTCCTTGATCTAATTAACAGGCATCTTTGCATTAGGATAGAAAGTTTTCTTATATTCGGTGTCTATTATTATCATGTAAGAAAAACCCTCCCACTGAGTGTCTGGAGACAGGCTCAATTCCCAGGTAAACACTACAGACAGGCTTACCCATTTACTGAAAACTGACCTCATGCCCACTACTTCACCTAAATGTACCACTACCAATTGTATTTTAACTGGTTTCTTGTTTTGTTTTTGTTTTTTGTTTCAATGAGAGTTAGGAAAAAATAATTTTAAAAGGACGAATTTATCACAGGTTCATCTGCCAAAAACCCAACTCATTCAAACTGACTACAAAAGCAAGCATTACGCCTGATACTATGTATTATTCTTTCTTCATTGAGCAGTAAATCCTCTCTTTCAAGCAATAATGTATTCTTTGAAGAATATCTAAACATGTCAGAAGGGTAAGTGGATCTGGTCTAAAAAATTACTTTACAAATTTATGAGCATTTCAAATCTCCATAGTGAAGACAGAAGATATATTATGAAACAATTATAAAGCAACGACCAACTGGAGAAAGAGTGAATAGATGTGAAATTTGTTCCAGATGTCCAAGAAAGGAATACTTTAACACATTATCTGGCCCAGTTGTACACACCATGGAATCTGTGGACCAGCACTGCCACAGAAACTTTTCCTATGGGTCTGCACAGAGATTAGTAAAGAAAAATTCATTAACTTGCATAACAATTCAACTGAATTATTTTATGTCTATTGAACATAATAACAATATGTTTGGGCTGGGGAGATAGCTCAGTTGGTAAAGTGCTTGCCTTGCAAGCATAGGGCCCTGGGTTCAATCCCCAGCACTGCAAAAAAAAAAATAAAAATAAAAATAACAATATGTTTGAACTTGTATTTTGTGGGTTTTATTACTTTTTTAGGTAGGTAATTTATATATATATACATATTTATATATTTATATATTTATATACATATATATATATATATATATATATATATATATATGGCCCACAATGATGGATTGAAATTTTAAAAAAAAGGAAAACTGGATCCTTTCTTCCAGAAGTTCTAGTCAAATTCTCCTCTCCAAATATTTCTTAGTAAAACCAGCCATTGCTATGTGCTTTCATCCTATTTTTAAAAGTGCCAGGGACAGGTAATTCCATGATTTACCTTAGCATTGGTTTCGTTTGCCCTCACTATTAGGAAACCCAGACTCATCATTACCATAAGTCCCTGGACTGTACAGTGAGGCATCATAGTGACACCAAGAGACATGGGGGACAAGATGCTACATTCGTTCTTGTCCATTTTCCATTATTGAGAAAACCACTAGAAAATGGTTGTCTTTGTTCTCACTGCCAATCTTCCAATACCACCCACTTCTTTCTTTTTGTCAAGGAAAAAGATAAGAAAAAGTAGGATTGATTTTTGCCTGAGTTAACTTTTAACAAAGTTAAGCCATCCTACTCGTTTTCTTAAGTCTATGAGACTGGAATCAGAATTGCTTAATCCACATTTGTATTAGCATCATATAAAATGAAGTAGCTAACAATAACTATAAAACATGGATAAAATAAATTAGATACACAGATAAATGGAAAGGAATCCCATGTTCATGAATTGGAAGAAATACTTCTATTAAAACATTCATACTATCCAAAGTGATTCACGGCCCCTGACAATATAGATTCAACAAAATCCCTATCAGAATTCCAAGGGCATTTTTCACAGAAGTAGAAAACAATTTTAAAATTTGCATGGTACCACAAAAGACTAAGTAGCCAAAGCAATTCTGAGAAAGAAAACAAAGTTGAAAGCATCACACTACCTGATTTTAAATTATATTACAAAGTTATAGTAACCATAAGTTTTCATACAGGTATAGAAACAGATACAAAGGACAGTAAAGCAAAATATAAAGCTCAGAAATGACCTCAAACGCATATAATAAACTAGGTTTTGACAAGAACACCAAGAAGACACAGTGGCAGAATGATAGGATCTTTAGTAAATGGTACTAGAAAAACTGTCACATGCAAAAAATACAACTGGACTCTTATCTCACATCATGTGCAGAAGTCAAACTGAAACCATAAAACTCCTGAAAGAAAATGGGAGTAAGCTCCATGATATTGATTCTAGCAATAGTTTTATGGATAGAAAAATTTGATAGAAAAAAATGAATAGTCCAATTTTAAAAATGGGCAAAGGACCTGAATTCACATTTCTTCAGAGAAGACATAAGAATGTTCAATATATATATGAAAAGGTGCTTAAAATCACTAGGAAATACCAATCAATACCATAATAAGCTATTATCTCACACCTCAACAAATGCCTGTGATTTTAAAAAATGCTAAGTATTTGCAAGGGTCTAGAGAAAGGGATCCTTATACATTGTTGGTATGAATGTATATTGGTGCAGCTTTTATAGAAAACAGTATGGAGTTTCCTCAAGGTTACAAATAGGAATATGTATGATTCAGCAATTCCTATTCTGAGTATATAACCAAAGAAAATGAAATCAGCACCTTATAGAGATATCTCCAGTCCCATGTTCTTTGTGGCATTACTCATAATAGCCAAGATATGTTAACCATTTAAATATCTGTTAATGGTGACTGCATAAAGATATTCTGGTATATGCGTTCAATGGAATATCATTCAGTCTTACTAAAGAAGGTATCCTGCCATTTCAACAACATGGATGAATCTGAAGGACATCATGCTAAGTGAAATAAATTTGACACAGGAGGAAAACTACTGCTTGATCTCTCTTTTACTTGACACCTAAAAAAAAGTTGAATAATTAAATACAAAATAGAAGGGTGATTGCCAGGGAGAATAAAGGAGAGAAATAGGAGGTGTATATCAAAGAGTATGAAGGTGTGGTTATGTATATTAAGCCTAGAGATCTAATGTATACTAAGAGGAATACCATTAATAATAATATTGTATTTTATACTGGAAGTTTGCTATGGCAGTAGATTTTAGGTATCCTTACAAAAGAAAACAGGCAACTATGTGAAATAATAAGTATGTTAATTAGCTTGATAGTAATAATCACTTTACTATATATATATAATACATATATGATATATATAATATATACAATCTTTTTTTAAAAGAATTGCTTCAAAGCCCACAAAGACCTCCAAATATGTGAACAAGCTTCTTCCTAACAGGTCAGACCAGGAGCAGGGTCTCTGTATTGGAGGCAAAATATATTTTGAAATGTGACTTATTCCAATTGCGTTGTCCATTAGTCTAGACATCGAGAGTCTCCACCACTTACCAGTGGAATCTTTTCTGTCAGCAGCAGCTTTAATTATGCTCCAATTAACCTTAATTAAGACAGTTCTGAGGTAACAGTGCACCCAGAGAGTTCACTAAACAAACAGCTTGACAAACGCTGTCATTTAAAATCCTTTCCAAACATGTCACTTTCTTAATTAGGAAATCAAGTTGTGAGGATTCTATATTCACAGATATTATTTGGGAAATTAAAGAGAAGATGGGGGCTAGTTCCTCTTCACACTTCTTAAATGCATTGGTTACAGCAGAATGTGTTGCTAGAGATGAACCCATAGGGCAGGACCATGAAGAACATCACCGTGTAAGCATTTGCACCAGGTGGGCAGTAAATTGGTATCAAATTACTGGAGTTAGTTTCATTTTTCAAGGAAAGATTAGGAAATGAAAGAAGGTATTTCATGGAAATCATGAAAGGACTTAAGACTGATCTATTTTTAAGAAGCTTAAAGTCACACACATTATAAATTTAACAGGAAAGTTGACAACTTTGGTATTTAAAAGTATAGCTTTGACATCCTTGTGATATCAGATCCTATGTTGAAAGGATCCTATGTTACATCCATTCAAATTATTATTTATGATATTTGGCAGAAATGTTTTAATATCAGGCCTGCACATTTCTTATTTCATATTTTTTGTTGATTTTATAAATGGAGTCTTTCCTTTCAACAAATCTATTTAGTTTTATCTGAAAATATTTTAATATGTAATCTATCATATAAAAATGTACATGATATGCATAATATTTTAAATAGAAGCATAACACTTAGCATGCTGATTAAGAAATAGAGCATTTATAGCTTAAATTCCCTGTGTTTTTCCTCTTTAGTCACATTCCCTGTCCATCCTTCACTTTATTGTCTAAATTTGTGCTAATAATCTTTCTCATTATATTTAGAGTTTCTCCTCCTAAGCATAGTATGGATGTAAATTGTGGGTAATCTTGCTCATTTTTGTAATTTATATTTTTTTGAATCACATGTAGTATTCTTTTTTCCAATAAAATATGTTTACTCTTCATTCAAATATATATGTATAACTGAACTTTGTTTTCATTTCTGTAAGTTAGTATGTCATATGACTCTATCATAAAAAATATACTCACTATATTGGTGGACTATGTAGTAGGCAGAAAGAATCTTGAATTTCCCCCAGGAGTCTCAACTCCGGTATGTACACATTTTTCCCCCTTACTCAAACACTAACCTAGATGCTACTGTGAAGAGACTTTAAAGATATAATTAAAATGATTGAACATTTACTTTTTTATTGGGAAGTATCATGGGTGACCTAATCTATTTAGATGAATGTTTAAATGAAGTCAGGGAGATTCAAAAACAGAGGGTCATGAGTCAAGGAACTACTGTTGACCTGTAAATCTGATAGTGACCTGTACTTAATAGCCAGCAAGAAAATTAGGACCCCAAACCCGCAACTGCAGGAAGTTGAATTCTGCCAACTACCACACAAGCTTAAAAGAGAACTCCAAACTCTAGAAATAAACAAGCAACCTAGCCAACGTTGTGACTTCAGCCTCATGAGACCAAAGCACAGAATTCAGTTAGGAGGAGCTCAGACTTTGGAACTATATAGTGTGAGATAATAAATGTCTCAAACCATGTGATCTCTGGTCATTGTTTAAGCAGCAATAGAAAACTAATATAGGTTATTTTTATAATTTTTCTATTGTACATAGTGCTGTTCTGAATATATCTGGACATGTTACCAGGTGCACATATGCAGGAATTAAGAGCAAATCCCTATGAATAGAATAGAATTGTGCAGCTGTCTCATATACAAATTATCAATGTCCAAAGTAATTTCCATTTATACTTCCACCAATAATCATGAGAGTCTCCTTTGCTTCACATCCTTCCTCAAACTTCCCATTGGCAGGACTTAAGTATTTACCAAACTAGTGACTATGAAATATTTATTGTTGGTCTTAATTTGCAGTACTCTGAATTATTAATAATACTGAGGACTTTTCTATGTTTATGTGTCATTCATGTTTCTTTTCCTGTGAAATACTTCTTCAAAGGACGTATCGATTCACAGTAATAATTAATAACTTTTCCACTAATCTGTTGTACTAGATTTAACTACATCATCTTTTCAGATTCATAAGTTCACTTTTATGTGTCTATTCCTACATTTTACAAACATACTTACATATCTAAATGCATAAAGACATATATGTTTTATATATATACATATGTATAGTACATATATACACAGCATATACAAATATACACACCAGCCTACATGTAATGAAATTTGTTGTTTATGGTTATTTTGGACTCTTTACTCTTCAAATACATTTTACAACTTGTCAAATTTCATTTAAAACATAACATTTGATTTAATTCTTTTGACTCTATAAACTAATTTGGATTAAATGGTATCTAAATGCTGATAGTGAGACTTTCTGTTCACTTTAACAGTATGTCTATATATTCAGTTCTTTAATTCCATTTTTTAAGTTTCATCATTATATACATAAAGACTGTACCTTTTGCAAAATGCCTATGTAACAAGTACTTTTCTAACTATTGCATATAATTATACCCTCTTTTTTTTCCTGTCTCAGGGATGGAATCCAGGGCCTCAAAAATACTAGATAAGTGTTCTAACACTAATCTGCACCCTCAGGCTAAATGATATCTTTATCTATTATACACTTCTAATTGTTTGTGGATAATATATATAAATAAAATTGAGATTTTTACATATTGATCTTATATTCAGAAAAATTGCTAAAATTCTCTGCTATGGAATCAGTCTGTTCCCCCAAAGTTCATGTGTTGGGAATTTAATTCTCAATATGGCAGTTTTGGGAGGAGAAGCCTAATGGAAAGTTTTTGGTTCTCAAAAGAGTGCATTGTTATAAATACAAGTTCAACTTCCTTGGCTCACTCTTGCTCCCACACTTTTGCTTCTGCCATATTATGAGGCAGCAAGAAGGCTCTCATTAGAAGCTAAACAGATGACAGCACCATGATCTTGAACTTCCCAACCTCCAAAACCATGAAGCAAAATGAAGTTTTTGCTTTTATAAATTACCCAATCTGTAACATTTTATTACAACATCAGAATTTAAAACACTCTGGTATTAAATCTGTAGTTTTCTGGTATTAAATTTTCTTTCAGATAGTCTCATGAAAATTTGGTCTTATCCTGTCTAACCTTTGACTTATTTTTCTTACCTTATTACACTGGCTAGCAAATGCTGGATAACAATGTGAGTGGTGGGCATGTTTGGCATGCTCCTGATTTTAAAGAAATTGCTTTTGTTTCATGGTTGTAGTAGTGAATTTTAAGGAATTTTGCTCACAGATAGCCTTAAGTGTGGGGGTCCTCTCTGCCATGTCCCATGTTGATGAGAAAAGGGTTAACTGCCAGAGGATGATGTTGATGGTTTTTCTATCTATTATCCAAAAAAACTTATCTACTCAATAAACACACAAGAGTCAATACTCTCTTTAAATGAAAGGGGTATGACAGGTCTGGCCATACCAACTCTGGCCTCTTACAACAACAAATCACCCAATTCTCTTTTATTTATAATATATAGGTAAAGGGGGCCAGGACCAGGAGGAGCTTCTTCTGTGGTGGACAGAATAGGGTAGAGTTAGGGGAGTCATTCTCTTAAAGAGAAAATTCCAGAAGGAGACAGGGAACCACTCCCATGCAGCACCATATGCTTCCCATCAGTTCCTAGAAGCGAGGCCTCTATACCCCATGGCTCCACCTGATCTGATTCTGCTAAACAAGAATGGCTTCCCACACTTCAACAATAGCTCTTCCCTGGGTTTCCAACCTACCAGCACATCAACTCACCATGCAGATTTTAGACTTGCCAGTTTTTATAATTGTATAGGCCAATTTCCTAAAATAAATCTTGTGTGTGTGTGTGTGGGTGGGTGGGTGCGCACACAAACACACATGTATCCTATGGGTTGTCTTTTTGGAGAACTGCAATCATAAAGAATAATTTTGTGTTTCTTTTTTTTTTTTTAAATAAAATCCTTCATCAGCCAAGGAAATAACCTGTATTCCTCTTTTGTTAAGTGATTTTGGTCTGATTATGCCATGAATGATTACTGCATTTTTATTTTTTTTCTTAAGTTATTGCTATGATCATAAAGCTGTTGTTTTTCTTTTTCTGTCTGCTATTATGGTGAATCATACCACATAACAATCTTACATGCAAGTAGTAAACACAAAATTGTCAGGATGTTTTATGAATTATGTTGTGTTAGACAGTGCTGGGTTCCATTTTTTATTGACTTTGAGTGTGAAATGAAGGGTTTGCTTTCAAGTCCATGAGTGATTAAATTTTAATTTTCATTTATCCTATTGTTCTGCCCTGATTATGGTGTTTTATTGTGATTAAGATTTTGCTAGACTCAAATTTCTAAGTACCCACTCTCTAGACCCTGAAAGAATTTTCATAAGTACAGAACTATCTATTCCTTGTGTATTTGAGCTAACTTTCCTTTAAATGTAAGTAAGATAAAAATAAGGCAACTGAAATTTTCTTTATGGAAACTTTCACAATTATGAAATATTGTTTCAATTTCACTAAATTTTCTAATGTTTCTCCATAATATGTTGTTATAATTTTATTTTCTGCATCTTTAGGCAAGCAAAATTCATATAACTTTAACAATCTGTTTAAAGAATAATTGTTTGCACTTTTGACCTTATTTATGGTATCTTTTTTTCCTTTTTATTAATGTCTATTCGATTTGTTAGATATGTAATACTTTATTTTTATTTGATCACTTTTGTTTTGTTTGGTTTTGTTGCTTTTTCTTAAAATGAAAAAAAAAACTAGCTCTTCAATTTTTAATCTTCCTTCCTTTTTGGCATAAGCATTTGAAGCTGTTATTTTCCCTCTAAGAAACGGTCATGCACATTTTAATGAGTAGTACTTATATTATTATTTAACACTAATACATTGTTAAACACAGATAAAATCCCTTGCTTCTTCTCTTAGTCTATGCAGACAAGTGAACCCACCAAAAGGGATTATCCCATTTTCTTCTTTTGTTATGCTAGGCTTTACTTCTATTGTAAAACTTTATTTTTCATATGGGACTAGTGATAGGTCTCAAGGCCCACAGTCTACTAAGAAAATCTCTGATTCGTTTTGTAGCCACATGGTTAATTGTTTGTCTTTTTCCTGAATTTCTCCCTAAGTTTATTGATCACTCTAACTTTGCCAGATACACTCCACAGCTACCAGTTATTACACTATGAAAGGGCTTATCTCACCTTGACCATTATATCCCACTTTATTGCACTATCAAGATTCTTTGATCTGAAAGTCTTTGGATCCCATCTCCGTGCACAGAAAAAAACATTTATTTTATTCCTGAACTTTTGATCAAAAAAGAGTCTTCTGGACAAAGTAGAAATGGCCATTGCTATAGAAAACAACAGGCCCTCTCCCTTTTGCTCTATCTGCCCAGTAGGGATTTAACAAGCTCCTAGAGAACTTCAAAAGCTGTAGAGAGCTGAAGAAAAGTCTTTATGCCTTTTAAATTCTTTATCTTTCTTTTCCAAACCTGCAATGTGTGGGTTTTTATTACATGCTTGCAATCAAATTTCTGCTGTTCAAGCAGAAAATTGTCTTTCATCAATTTTAAATACTTTATTTCCTAATCCTGTACATGTACTTTGGAATCAGCAGCCACTTAGAAGATTGGAATTATTTCTACTGATACATGGACTTAGGCAAATTATTAAGTAATAAAGACACAATTGTAGAAACACAAATATAAAAGAGGAAATTATTAGTAAGATATGACATTGTTGTGAGCTCTGTGACCTGTTATTTCTGAGAAGGGCCTAGAATCAAGAGTTATTAAAGATTGGAAGTGACTTTAAATTCCAATTATAAATTCTCAAGAGAGAAAAATCTTATGAGTGTGACTTGGGACAGATGCCCACTCACTGTCTAATCCATAATGGCAATAGGCTGAGGACCCAGAGTATTAAAAGGGGCTTTGAGATCAATTGCTCTTTGTGGAGCCAACCATGCCTGGAGGGAATAAGGTAGCTCTTCCATGAAGGGAAGACTGGGTCCTGCATTAAAGTCTTAGTAACATCTGCCAGAATTTAGAGAAAAAGGACACAAGCTAAAATTAATGGCAGAGAATGCAATGCACCTTTTTAGAAGCAAATGGGAAGTTAAGATGTGAGTAATCCATGACTTTTAAAGACAGTGGGGAAGGCACAAACAACAAGCAATTTATATCAAATCAAATTGATGAATACAATGAAAACATATCCTGAGAAAAATGTACCACCTTGGAAATGATAATTAAATATAAGTATCTAACACATATGAGCATACTAAATACAAAGACATTGAGGCATAACGTAAGTACTCAAGAGAAAGAATACAAAGGTAAAGTATTATATGTAAGCAAAAATACGTTAGTTTGGCCTTTGATTTCTTCTATGAAATTAGTCAGCTTTACGTCGCTATGACCAAAAGACCTGACAAGAACAACATAGAAAAAAAAAAAAAAGAAAGAAAGAAAAAGAACAACAAAAAGTTTATTTTGACTCAAGGTTTTAGAAATTCACTCCGTAGTTACCCAACTCCATAGCTATGGGCCCAAGTGAAACAGAAGGGCATGGGGAAGAAATGTAGGTCAGGAGGTAACATTGAGGAAGTAAACAGAGCACTCTGCTCACTGGACAAAATGTAAATCCCAAAGACACACCCCCAGTGACCTACCTCCTCTAGTCACACCTTGTTCCTGACAATTACCATCCAGTTAATCCATATCAGTATATTAATCCACTGATTAGATTATATCTCTCTTGATCTCATCATTTTGCCTCTGAACATTCTTGTATTGTCTCACACAGAAAGCTTTCGGGGAACAACTCATATCTAACCCAAAACATGGCAAAAGGAAAAAACGGAGTAAAAGGCATTGGGGTGACTGCAGGGCACAGGGTCTGAAGAGGAGTCCCCAGACTTCAAGTTCATGATTGGTATAGCTTTTCTTGGTCTGCCATAGCATTTTTCATTCACATGGAATATGGGAAGTTGCTATGCAGAGTGGAGGGAGAAATGAGCAGAGAAGTTTGTAAAAATATAGAGAATGAAGAAACGAAAGATGAGACACGAGTACCTGTCTCTCATCCTCAATGAAAAGTCCTCTCTTTTCAATTAAATTTTATTGAATAAGTAGATATGGGTTGTGTGTCCCAAAGAGACAGGTTTCAGTTGATATCATTTCTCTGGATAGGATATTCTTTACAAAGAACTGAAAATTAAAGTTCTATTTTTTTTTCCTGAAAAAAAAAATTCTATATATTATGTCCATTCTGTTTAATTTCAGTCTTAGAAAGGAAACTATCTTCAGCAAACAGTAGCATCCTGAATATAGTACGTTCTGTACAGCTTTCTTTATAATGGGGGAGATTGCCCTCCACAACACCACAGATCCTTTGTCCATTAATGTTTCTGTTTCTAGAGGTCAAAGGGAAGTATTGGTATGCTTATAAATGTCATGGAACTTTGACATTGGGGATGATTGTTGACCCCAGGCAGTTCAGAAGGAGATAGGCAAAGTCCCCATGGCACAAGTGGCATCCTGCTGCCAGCACTTCCTTAGGTGTTGTGCTGACAATTGTTGATGGAAGTTCCAATACCCATTGTGAGTGATGAGCCACTGTACTGGTCCTCCCACATGGAGATATATGGTGTTAGCACAAGGTGGTAGCTTGGATTCCTCAAAACTCTCAGCCCCAAACACTAATAGGGCAAGGCTCCCTCAAAAGGCTGATCCCTTGTACTTCTTGTTATTCCCTCACATCAGGACCCTTACTACAACTGCCTCTAAATCTACTCCTCATCTTACCCCACACCCTGGGCAATGTTTCTCCAGTTTGGGTTTTCACGGGTTTTTGCTGCTTGGGAACTTAAAAATCTGTGTCTCACCTTTGAAAATTCCAGTATATTGTGATCATAAATTTGGCGATCATGATTACTACTACAAATTTAAATATTTCAGCATCTGTCAACTTTTCATCCATGAATATTATACATAGTACATTAAAGAAGAAAAATAGAACAAGGAAAGTAGACATCATGGAAGTCACATACCAATAAGCAAATAATTATATATAATAGATATTTGGTGTTATTTTTTAAATCAGTCCATTCATTCTTATTTTTGTCAGCTTAATTGGTCCATTTTTTGGTGGAGTTTTGTTAAAACTTAACAATGTTTCCATAGTTACTAATGAGTCCTTGTAATTCTGTGAGTTTTACTATTAGTAACTTCAAAGTCATGTTCTTGAGAGTCTTCAAGTTCATGATTGGTATAGCTTTTCTTGGTTTGTGCTTTTCTACAATTATATAGTGTTCCTTTTTATCCTAGTAATGTTGACTTAAATTTTATTTTGCCAGGTTTTTTTTTATGCCGATTTTTACTTTGTCTTTATTTCATTTTTCATATCTTTATTTTGAATCTTCTTATGTGGTGTTGTTTTAATCATTTTTAGCTTATGGGTGAAGCCTATTTCACATTAAGAACTTTGATTTTTAAGAGGTTAAACTTGCCTAAACCATTTACAATTTTTATGAGTACCGTTGGGGTTTGTGTCTGTCACCTCATGTTGACTTGAGATGACTGTGTTTTTTATTACCATTAATCCTTTTTCCTGTTTTGTACTTGCTTGATAAATTTTTCCATTCCCTTTTTTTATTTAGATGCATTTTTCAATAACTATGTCACTTATTGGTCTGTTTTGGTTCCACGCAGCTTCCTATGGAGAATATTCCTAATCTGGAGCTAGATTCTATGGTCAGCAGCCATATTGAGAGCATGGCAGTTCCAGGATTCAATCAGTGGCCCAGTTGTCATAGCTCTTGACCATGCAGCTGTGTGCATGTGTCCATGTTGTGACCTGTCTCAAGTTTCCACTCACTCAGAATTCTACCCCAGAGAAAGGTTCAGAAGAAGAATTTCACTGGCACATCCCAGTGGGGATGAGCACCCAAGCTCCTATTGTGTTCCATGGGACACTCAGTTCTCTTTTCCTGGAGGTACCCTGGGACTACAGACTATTTCACAATCAAAGTGCAACAGTCTTACCTTTTGTACTGTTCCCGTTTTGTTTTTCCATTCTGTTCGTGGACAGTAGAAATGATTGTCTTTTATTGAGTCGAGGAGTGTGTGTGTGTGCGTGTGTGTGTGCGTGTATGTGTATAATTTTATATATATAATTATATATATAATTGTGTGTGTGTGTGTATATATATATATATATGTATATATATATATATATAATTTTTCCCCTCTTGCTATTGTGAATGCAGTGAAGATACCATCTTGACCTGAAAACTCTGTTCTCTTTCTAATTCTTTGATTATGGCCTAAACGCTGCCCTCTCTCTCTCTCTCAAGCCCTCCCTTTTGATTCTCAAAAGACTGTTTTGGAAGTAAGAAAGCTGAACGTTGACCATTTCTTCTTTTCTCTTTCTCTCTAATGATCTGCTTATCCTCAAGGCAATGTAGATGCCTCTAACTGAGAAGGGAAAAGGTCACAACAGAAAGAAAATGATAAAAAGTAAATGTTCAAAAATTACTATTTTTAGATGCTTTCTGTATATGCCCTTAATGAGAAGTACGCTTCAAAGCTTGTGTTGAGCCATCCTTGTGTGCATGGAATTGAACATAGACCATCCTGGAAATAACTGCTGAGACTGAATTAATATGGATTATTGACTTCCTCCAACATCTTCTATTCCCTCTGTTGTGTAAATTCAGGAACCTGAGAAGTATGTATATATATATATATATATATATATATATATATATATATATATATAAGCAGGTATTCTTTAGGACCCACAGCCTCTGGGGAGGGAGGTGCAGAAAGAAAGAAAGGCAACTCCAGACTCATCATGTCTCTGAGTCAAATGGGAAAAAAGGATGTTACTGAACTCACTGGTGTGATTGACCTAATTGCCAAGGGGAAATTGGATGGCTATAAAAACAATGGATGTAAGAATAAGTATTTCAGAAATATAGGCAATCTCTTAGGGATCTTAAGACTACTATGCCCTGTGATTAAAGTCAGTGGAAAACTACAACAACCCAATTACGGCCATACTCCTGATGTCCCACACCCTTTAGGAATGAAGGTTTGAGGCAATCCACCAGGTAAAGAACTGCAACCAGGCAAGGGGCCTGTTCAGGGAAAGGAACTATGGTAGTAGAAAAAAGGTACTTACAGATAGTATCTGTGAAGCCAAAACTATGTGACCAATTACAGGAAGGTAGACTTTCACAGTTATGAATATTTCTTCCTTATATTATTAGACATTTTTTATGTATATACAGCAACTAACTTTGTTTTTTTCCCTCTCTTATCCCTTAGTATATATTATAAGATGTGCTCAAGTTAACTTCACATCACTGTTTTTAAGTTTCAGGATATTAAAGAGAAGAATGAACATCACCCACAGATTTTGCACCCTTTCTGGAAAAAGCATGAGTATTTTAGACAGCATAAAGGAATTATGTTGGATGGGAGTATATCTTTGTTATTGTCTTTATCGGGGTATTAAATATGATTTAAAGATATGTAACACTGTGTTGGCAAGGGATGGACAGTGATAGTTAGTTTTATATGTCAACTGAGCTCATCTATAGTCCCCAGTTATTCAGTCATTCAGTCAGGGTTACCTGACTGAAATAGATGAGCCAAGAAAAAGAAAATGCAGCACCAAAACTTTTCATCCTCCCTTCCATAAAAGCATTTAGTTTTCTAATTGAAGGGCTATATATAATGCTGATTAGTAATAGGTATTATATACAGTGCTTCATTTAATCTTTACCATGACCTGTAATGATGAGTAATGGGAATACAGACGGTAAATAACTAACTTGAAGTTTTTCAACTATTGCAGTTTTCATAATTCTGAAAGATTCAATCTCAAACATCATAATCCATGATGTTGAAATCCCAACAGATTAAAATCCCTAAAACCTAAAATCCCTAACGATCACAATCCCAAAATATTAAAACCCTAAATAATGAAATCTAACATCCCAAAAGCTACAATTCCCACTTAAAACAGCAAACAAACAAACAAAAACACACAACAACAACTCTTTCTAAAAGGTGCAGAAAGCCACATTTCAGGAAGGGATTAGTACATTGTGGGTTGTATGTGGCACGATTGCCAAATTACTCAGTTGTGTGCTATTTCTTTCCCTTCCCACATAACACCATGCTTGACTTCAAAAACCACCCTTCCTTAGAGATTAAAAGAAATCAATGTGCTCACAATCTTTTGAACCACTTTCTGACACAGAGGTTTCCTCAGTATTACAAAACACATTAAATGGTAAACTATTCTTGCTTGGGATTTGAAGAATGTAGATTTCTTACATTTACCACTAAATCTAACATAGAAAAATTAGCTCATGTTTAACATTGGCTAATAGATGGCACTTTCAAATTGTTCCCACTTTTTAAAAATAAAATATATAAATTCATGCTCCTATCTAATCTGAAATTTCAAGATTTTATCCTTTCATTTATGTATGAGTATCTGGGGAAAGTGGAGCATTTCATAAACACTTATTTGAAGATTAAGTGGACTTTGCAGAAGAAAATGGATTTCAATGGAGTCCCCAAACCATAATGTCAGATTTGGAATTAAGTGCAATCAAGGCTTCTAAAAGTGAATTTCAAGGTGTCATCAATAATGTTTATTTTTTTTCCATTTAGCCCAGTGCATTTGGCAGAAAATTTAGATGAGCAGATTGGCCATGCGATACAGCAAGGACAAAAACTTCACTTTAAAAATGTGTCATTTGTCTACATCAGCATTCCTTCCAGCTGATGAAATTTCAGGAGCTTTTAATGAATTAAAGCCACATTTGCCTGAGGGAGCTGGTGAAAAATAATCATGTGCCTGGTCGAGCTAAGAAGACATTTAGGCAACCGTGTTACTGATTGATCATCGTATTATTCCTGCCAAATTTGTGGTCTGGATAGGAGTGCATGCCAAATGGATTTCCATGTATCCCAAACAACACTGAGGCATGGTACAGAAGAAGGGAACATTTAGTAGGGAATGCATATGTCAGTGTATATGGAAAGAAAATGAATGTGATGTATTCTCCAAAGGGAGCTATGCCCTAAAAGGAAAAAGACAACTATTTGTCATGATGCAAGACTTCCAAATATAGTTAATGATCAAGAAAGCCAGCCAGCTTTTATGAACTACTTCTGTGCAATGTCCTATTATTTATCCCTTTAATACACTTTTTCATATTTTCATATGTTGAATTTTCTTTTTAGTTTTCTTTTTTCTTTAATTTTTTCCCTCTTGCTGTTTTATACTATCAGCATTATTATTTTTAACAATTCATTATGTTATATATTTCATCTTTGAATCATTTTCAGGACTGAATCATTTCCAAATCTTATAATTAACTGTGTAAGGACTTTAGAGTTGTAATTCATTTCATTTTATACAATTTTTTTTTTCAAATTGGACTATCTCAAAGTGCAATGTTGCAACTTTGACTTGGTGAGCATGGTGCATGTATTGCATATATTGCATAGTAGAGACTTCCTCAACAAATGAAGAGACAGTCTTTTATACATCCGAATTTGTACATCTGCTTTTGCAAAAGATAAAATTTCTTGATATCTCAGTTCTTTAGATGATGGTATATGCAGTGGTGTTCTGTCCCAGTTTTTGATCAGTCTTGTAGAAGGACTTGGTTTGTCCATCATGGTATGTCAGATGAATGCAGTTGTGAAACTTAGTGGACACTGTAACTAATCAGAATGATATGCACTTATATATGTTGTTTCTTGACCTTTTTCCTTTTCTCCTTCTGGGGACTGAACCCAAGGAAACTTTACCACTGAATTATATCCCTAGTCCTTTTTTAATTTAGTTTGAGACAAGTCTCACAAAATTGCTGAAAGTCTCACTAAGGTGCTAAGGCAGGCCCAGAATTTGCAATCTTCCTTTCTTAGCTTCCTGAGGTGCTGGGATTATAGGTGTGTGCTGCTGCACCCAGTTTGAGCTATTTCTTTATGCACACAGTTCATCTTCTCATAACTATTATCTCTATGTGACTGTTAGCATTCTTGGGTGTTTATGCTTCCAAAAATGTTTGCTACTTTTGCCTATTTTATTGTGCAGTAACCCATGAAATGTTCTGTCCTGTCTTTAATACAGATCTGCTTTTTACATTTTTTATTTGTTATTTTTCATTTGTGCATTATAGTCATATATAATAGTAGGGTTCACTTTGACATAGTCATAAATGCATATAACAATTTGCTCCATGTCAATCCCCATCACAGTTCTTCCCCTTCCCTTTCCCTCCTCTTGCCTCCTGATCCTCTTCTTCTACTGGTTTTCTTTATATTTATTTATTGCTTTTTAATTGGTGTATTATAGTGACATATAAGAGTGAAATTAATTGTGATGAATTCATACAAGCATATCGCATGATTTGCTCAATTCTCTTCCTAAGTTCCTGCCCTTTCCCATTTCTTCTCTTTCTCCTTCAATCTTTCCTTACTCCGATGTTATCCCTTCTATTTTCATGATGTTCCCTGCTCTTTTTTAATTCCCTATTTCTCTTGAGCTTCCACATATGAGAGAAAACATTTGACCCTGGACTTTCTGAGTCTGGCTTATTTCATTTAGCATGACGTTCTCCAGCTCCATCCATCAAATAAATCTCCTTTTAAAAAACAAATAATTATCTTTTAAAGAACTTTTAATTATTTTTTCAGAATTATGTTTTGGGGATTTTAGATTTTAAGACTTTTTACACCTTAGAGATTCTGATGTTTCAGGATTTCAACATTCAGGATTGTTTCTTTCAGGACTATGGGTCAACTAGTAATTTCAATGTCAGGGACCAAGAAGTTCTTATTCTGAGAACATTCTGATCTTTACAATAAGCAGCAGCGCCCCTCCCTTCCCGCCGGCGCAAACTTCACCTTCCCGCCGGCGCGAACCTCACCTCCCGGCCGGCGCGAATTTGCACCCTATCAGGAACCCAGCAGAAGAACACAGCCAACCAGCCTGCACCTTGTCACACCCCTCCTTCCCTCAGTATAAATACCCCTGTGTGAACAATAAAAATTTGCAGCTTGATCAGAATTCCTGTCTTGCTGCCTCTCCCTGCGTCTCTTGTCCCTTCATTCCTTCTCTCTCAGGTTTGCGGTCCCGTGTTGATGTCCCGCGGGTCGGGACAAGGACTATGGGTCAACTAGTAATTTCAAGATCAGGATCTTGAAATTTGTCTGAGTCCAAACCCCAACATTTTCCACTGAAACTTATGGAGGATTCCCCCACTTCAATTGCAGATTCCATAACTGCCACAAGGTGTGGTTCTGTGCAAACCCCACCAATCCTGATCCCTTGTCTTACAGCAAATGCATCGTATTCTGCACAAAGTCTTTTTAAAATAGGCTGAGGAATTTTTTTTTTTTAACCAGGGATTGAAACTTGGGCCCATCCCCAGCCCTTTTTATAGCTTATTTTAAGACTGGGTCTTGCTAAGTGTGCCAAAATGCCCAGCTCAATTTGTTTTATTTTTGTTTGTTTGTTTGTCTGCCTGTTAGTTTTGTGTTCTACCTTTTTTTTTTCCTTTTCTTTTTTAGCATGGGAGGGTACTGGGGTTTGAACCCCAGGGGCTTTACCACTGAGCTACATCCCCACTCCTTTTTCTTTTTTATTTCCAGACAGGGGCCACCTAAGTTGCTGAAGTTCTCGCTAAGTTGCTGAGACTGGCCTCAAACTTGGTGATCCTCCTGCCTCAGCCTCCTGACTGACTACACTTTTCAGAGAAAAGCAAGAATTTAAGCTATGGCCCAGCCATTCTTTCATTCCTTGGTTGTATGCTTAAGCAAATCCACTTGAATCTATAAGGACTCAATGTTATTTCTCAATTATTAAAAATAATACTAATAATTAAAGGGTGGAAATCTTCATCTAAATAATTAAAAGGTAACAATCTTCATCTAAATTCTTTGCAACATTTTTGTGAAGATTCCTTGAAATACCATAACTGAAACTAGTACCTAAATTTAAGAATTGAATTTATTATTTACCTTTTCTAGTGACTTTCATGGTGAGCTGTTTGATGCCACTTCTATATCTAGCTTGCTTTTGCCCAACCTGTAACCCGTGACAGTTAGCAATATGGTTACACAATGCATAGGGGTTGATTGGGGAAATGGTAAACACTAGATCACCATCAGGTTATAAACTCCATAAAGGTTGTGGTCATGTCTGTTTTTTTCTACTTCTGATTCTCCAGGATCCAAGATTACACTGGCATGTAAAAATAAATAAATGACAATGTAATGGCATAAGGACATAATTAATCAGTAGACTCATTGCCAGTGTCTGTCCTAGCTGCCCTAGTCCATCTGCATTCCTTTTCTTTGCTGTCTCTTTCAAGGTCCCATATTTATATTAACCCTTAAATGGCCAGTCTTCATAAGTGTGCATGAACCAGAGCTACCCTTTTCCTTACTGTCCAGTCTTTCCTGCCTTCTCCTGAGCATGTTCCTTAGAAGGGACCATGGTCAAACATCTATGAGTAATGAAAACTAAAGTCCTTTACTCCCTTTTCCATTCCAAATCACTCATTTATTAAGATCTATTTGGTTTTTATTTTCATCCCGAAAATGTGATGACTACTTTCTAAGAAAGATAATTGTTGTCGTGTCCTTTACGTGTCTGTAACAAACCTGATTATAAATTGGCCAAATGAGTAAATGAAAGTCTTTAGTTTTTAGGTCTCAATCTTCTTGCTTACCAAATTTAGCTTTAGTAGGGAATATTCAAAAGAGGTCTAAAGCAATAAATTATTGGCACAATCAAACTGGTTTCTGGGTAACACCCTCATAAGCAATATTACAGCTCTGTTTCATCTTTGCTCCTTTTTGGAGACTTCTGCCTTTTGAGTTGATCTCTGAGTCAACTGGAGAATTGAGAGAGATGTACTCAATTGCTGTTAACCCATCTACTACAGCCTACATGGGTTAGAATTTTGAAGAACTTGACAGCATGCTGATCAGAAAGAAGAAATAAAGAGAGGAAGAAAGAGAAAGAGGAGAAAGAAAGAAGACAATGAAGGAGAAATATTTAAGTTTCATAAAGATGTTTGTACAATATCTAGTTGTAGGAGAAGAGATTCCCAGGAAACTCTATTACGTGAAGTTACAAATTACTCATCTTAAATATCAAAGAGTTATGCTTCTATACTAATTTTGAAGGGAAAGAAGCAGGAAACAAGGAATATTTGCATCAGAGTAATTTGAATCAGTTTTATTTCCTCTTTAATGTTTTAATATAAATATTCCAGGACTCCTGGAATAGTTGACAACAATCCTTCTCCCCCCCAGTAATTGCCTAATGAGCCATGGAGCTCTACCTGCCAAGGACACTCAGAGAAGGACATTGGGTTGAGAATCATTTGGACTATACCCAAATAATTCAGCTTCTGGAACATGAATCCAGATAGCTGAGGTATTGCCGGGATTGGAGAGGATCAAATATGAACCTGAAGAGGTTAGATTTTTACTTAGAAGAAAATGCAAAGGAGGTTCTAAGAGGATTGTTACCAATCCCTTCTACATTTGCCAAACAGAGCTATAGGCTGCTCTTTTCTTGGGCTAACAAGCTAGACCTCATGGGAAACTGCTGCCATGCAATAAAGGAGGTCTCCAAACCTACTCCCTTCTAAGTGCACACCACTGATGGCTGAAGGAGCCAAGACTGAAAGCATTGTCTTCTGACTTGAACCTTAGGATCTTGTCAGTGGAAGGTAGGACCCTCCTAGTGATGCTACCACTTACGTGACAATCAGGTTCTCCTGTTTTCTCATGTATAAAAAGTGGGTCAGACGATATAGAAGAATTTTACGATCATTATCAGGTGAAGGCTCTAATGTTGCCCCCCAAAAAGCCTCTGAATTTTCCCTGCTTCCTGCCCAAGTATATTTTTACTTTGTCAGGGAATAGGGTGCACTGGGATCCAGGGTGGGAATATGTGCATATTCCTCTGTCTAACTCTAGGGGGCAGCAGCGTCCTGGGTAAAGGGCGACCAATGAGGAATAAACTCTATCTGGCAAATGTTGTCATCTAACATCTTAAACCCTGAGGTAAGAAGACAGATCCACCAAAATGGACTTTTCTAAAGAAACTTAAAATCCTCAGAAATCATGACCCAGTTTAAAAAAACAAAACAAAACCTATGGCTTCTGGGAGATCCTTAGAAGACCAAAATTATTGGTGCAATGAAACTATTTCTCCCAAAGGGTTTTCCTTAAATTTTCCTGGATGGGTTTTCGGTGAATGCAGATTTATTTTTAACAAATGCATACACATGGCATCCTCTTTCTTGGTGACAGGTATTTTTTATTTTTACAAAATGTGCTTGGCAAACCCCGGAGCCAGAAAAGCAAGACTGGGGACCCTGATGTTACACTGTGCAGGACAAGAGATAGAGGAAGTTGGTCTAGTTTGTTTGCTCCTCCCGATTCAACAGAGGGTGTTAAACTAGCATTCAAGAGTTTTTTACCTAGTAGCAAATATGCATCTTTACTCGTTTTCTTCATTGGCATTAGTGGGAAGGGAGAAAGGAAAGACAGTAGTTTAATAGCAAAAGACTCAATTCTATCAGAATTGCCAGCTATTATTTTTATATTTTCTCCATGTATGGCTTTAAGCCCAGTGTTTGCAGCAGAAGCCCTTGAAATTCTTGCACTAGGAAGTTGAAGTTTCTGACAGAATGAATATGCATGGCACACATAATCTACAATTTATTAGCCTGCTTCACTGGTCATTATTGAGATTTGATTGTAATGCTTAGTGGCGTTAACATCCTCTCCACATCTCCCTAACAACATTTATGGTCAGTAATAATATTAGTTCAGTCCTTGAGCGGTGCTCTGCAGAATGAATCTGCTAGGGCTCATCTTGCCTCATTACTTCTAACAGGACTCCTGTAGTCATGTCACACTCCAGTGACATGCCAGACAGAACGACATCTTTTAAATATTATCTCTGACATATTTCATTTGAAATGCTAGCCTTTCAATTAGTGCTATGCACCAGGAAGTGACAGATTCTGGAAGAAGAGTTGCTTCCCTAAGTGAACACAGTACTAGTAGGATGCCTCAATAGTATTGGGGGCTAGAGAAGATTTCCTTGAAAAAGTCTACAAAAAAAACCCATTTGAAGTTTTTTCCCCAGACCAGGGGGACACTGTTGGTGCCCCCTCCAAATACTCCTAAGTCCCTGTTATTGGCATCTTGAACCTATTTCCCCAACTTCTGCATGCTTTGCTACTAATGGCTGCCTCCTGCCACCATGGCCATTGCCGCTAATTCCCAAAGAAGCTCATATCTAATGCCTGACTGGTGCAATAATGCAAAAGCCCAGCACCTTTGCCTTAAGAGTGGACACGCTCTGAAGTGTCATTTATGCCTCAGAGCTTCCTGCAGGATCAAGCTGAGGTTGGGTTTTCATTTGAAATTGTACATTTCGCTCGGCTTCTTCCCTTCCCCTGACTGCTTCCCACCATCCCTTACTGACCTCTCTAGGGAATTCTTACGTGATAAATCATTTGCCAGGAATGTTTGGCTCAAGGTTCGCTTTTGGGAGAACATGATCTCAGAAGCATTAGGCAGGCTCCTGAATCCCAGCTGTGTGCAAACTTCATAACTATTCTGCTTCAGAATTTGCTTGCTACCATGGGAACATCTCTAAGAAGCACAAACTATGTCTCTTCCCAATCACTGGCTCCCTTCTCTACCTCCTCTCAAAGCGAGGCCCTCCAGAGGCTTGAGCCTTCTGTCCAAGATAGCCTAAAGGGAATCAACACAGTTTTGATTGCTTAGTATTGTCATACGTGTTCATAATTCCATCTTATCTTCTTACCAACCATTTCAAGTACTTGTTAGTAGATCTGTTTTATAGTTAAGGAAACTGAAGTTCAGAGAGGTTATAAAAACTGAAAAAATTCCCACACCCAAAAGATTTTAACCCAGACTTTCAACTTTAAATCCAGTGAATTTTGTACATACTGTACTTCAATGACCCACTGGCATGATGTTCCTACCTGAATGTAAATAATGCTTAGATGAAGCCAAATCGTGATCACATTTGCAACAAGACAGACTCAAGGTCACTCCACAACCATGAAAATGACTAAACAATCCCACTTAGACTAATGCAAGTAACTACTGTTGTTTAAATGGCAAACTCAAGTTCACTTTCATCTTCCTGGATAAAAAAATATCTTAATTTCCTGAAAGCATTAATCTAGAACCAACCCCTGCTTCCTTAATTTCACCTGAGATTCATCCAGAGATCCAAATCTATCAGAAGTGCCTCCCCTTCATTCTCTCTTACAGAGATTCTCCCAGGATTCCTCTCCTTTGCTGCCACAGCTAAATAAACCTAATTCTGTAAACTTAAGATATGCTCCTGAGGGTTTCACCATCCAAATTTCATGACCTTATCGAGTTACTTTCCTGATAACAAACATGCTATTTGCCACCACTGGGTTTCATGGAATCTCAGACCCTATTCATTGTAAAATGTACATATGCCAATAAAAAATTTTTAAAATACTGTCCATTAAGCTCTGTCACAATGCTTTTGCGTCCATTTTTTGTGTGACGTACAAATTGGTTACATCAGTTTCTTGTGGCTTTAGGTTTTCACATGTTCCAAGGGATATGACCATTTCTCCTGACTTTAGTTGCGTCAGTTGACATGGGAAAGGAAATGTTTTTGCTTCAGCCTTCGTAATAAAACTTAACTACTTGATTGTGTCTCCTTTTATTTATTCACATAAAGTAGCTGTGGCTCTGCCAAAAACTTGGAGCCACGTTTAATTCTCCAACATCAAATGTTTGCTTCATTAATATCAAATGTATACCCCAAAGTCCTCTGCTTGTGCATTTCTGCCTTCAATGCCAAGTTCTGAATGGCAATCGAACAGAACACAGATAGTGCCAACATTGTGCATAAAGTAAGTGAAGTGTTGACCAAGTTTTTGTAGGCATGAGCACTGTTGCTCGGTCTCAGTATTCACCTGACCCAAAGGGACTATAAGAAACAAGATTCACCTCCATTTTGGCAGCACTAAAATGTGGAAAAGCATGCATCTAGGTATCGATAAAATATATAAATGTGACTGAAACTAGCTTTTATCTCAAATAGAATGTCTCATCATACTATTTTACAAGTATAAAACAGAACAAACATTTTAAAGGAGCAGAAACAAATACAAATGATAGTCATCTCTCTCAAAAATGGGAAATGTGAAAGCAAGTAGTTTTCCTTCTGTTTGGAAAAAAGAAAAAAAAAAACACATTTATGTCTGTAGACACAAAATATGTGTAGGACTTATACCTAATTAATTATGTTGCTAACACTTTGTATGGCTTTTTCAGTACATATGCAGTTAACATTACCTGAAAAAAAAAACAATTTGCTCCAGATAAATAATACCATATGGGTATTCCATGTGTATAGACAGGTGAGAAAGGGAGAGCCTTGTGTAAGATGAAGAGGACTTTCCTTGACTCCATCATATACCAGGAGTCAACTGTGAATAAGACACTGCCCACCCTCACCATCCCTAGCAACCCCTCCCTTGAATTCTATGCTGGATGACCCACTCATTCCTTCTAAGTGGTCACACCTTAGAATATAAAGTAGGTGCCTGATATGGTTTAGATGAGGTGTCCCCCAAAAGTTCATGTGTGAGAAAATGCCAGAAAGTTTAGAGGTAAAATGATTGGGTTATAAGAGTCTTAACCTAATTAGTGCATTGATCCCCTGATAGGAATTAACTGGGTGTAACTGTAGGGAGGTGGGGTATGGCTGGAGGAGGTGGGTAGATAGGGGTGTGTCCTTGAGCTTTACATTTCCTCTGTGGTAAGGGGAGCTGTGTTCTGTCTCTGCCTCACGGTGCCAGGTCCTGAACTGCTTTCTTCCACCACACTCTTTCACTGTGATGTTCTGCCTCATCTCAGGCCCCAAAGAATGGAGTCAGCCGTCTAAGGGCTGAGATCTTTGAAACCATGAGCCCCCAGATAAACTTTTCCTCCTCTAATTGTACTTGTCAGGTCTTTTGGTCTCAGAATAGTCCTTTCCTTTGATTGACCTTGGACAACTTAAAGTCACTTCACATGATGGTAGGGAGTGATGAAGGTAAATAGATCTGGAAATTATTCCCTCATCCCCGGGGAACAGCCTGCAGCCAGGGATTTCAACCACTGTCATTAGGGGTAGGTAAATATTGGCCTTCCTTTACCTGAAAATAAGAATTAATTCTGTAGTGACATTCATGATCCAAGGCCTGAAGCATGATTGACCTTGTTACTTGACCATTTCCCTGCCTGTTATAGTTTAAATCTGAGGTGTCCCCTAAAAGCTCATCTGTGATACAATGCAAGTAAGCTCAGAGGTGAAAATGACTAGATTGTGAGAACTTTAACCTAATCAATGGATTAATCCACTGATCTGAATTAACTGGGTGGTAACCATTGGCAGGTAGGGTGTGACTGGAGGAGGTGAGTCACCGGTGGCATGTTTGGGGGATTTATAATTTGCTGCTGGTGGTCAGAGAGCTCTCTTTCTCTTTCTCCTTCCCCCTTCCTCTCTACTTTCTGGTTGCAATGTTCTGAGTTGCTCTCCTCAGCCATATCCTCTCTCCATGATATTCTGTCTCATCTTTGACTCAGAGCAATGCAGTTGACCGTGTACGGACTGAGAGCTCTGAAACAATGAATCAAAATAAACTTTTCTTCCTCTATGTTATTCTTGCCAGGTCCTTGGGTCATAGCAATGAAAGTTAACTAGAATACTGCCTTAAGCTACTGATCTCATTTCCACCTCCAAGTTTCTCCTGAGAGTAGACACACACACACACACACACACACACACACACACACATACACACACCTCTATAATCGCCTGTACCAGAATGCTTCTCTCCAATTTCAAGTCCAGAGGAATGCAATGCAGAGCAAATCCTATCCCAAGAACATTTTCATTTTCATCCTGAGGCTGATGCTTTTCCTCTCCATGTGCAGTCAGTTCTGCTCATAGAACCTAAATCAGGAAGACAAACCTGGCTTCCTGTTAACTAAATTCACTCTGCATCTGCTCTTAGCCCTGTCTCATGGAGGGAAGAGGAAGAGAAACATCAAGCTGTGTCTTCCACCCACCCACCTACCCATCCCAGAGTCAGGAAATGTAAGTATACAGACTTCTCAGCCACTGCCTAGGGATAAGTTCAGAGCCTATAAAGTCTCAAGGAAAAGGTACTTTAGAAGCCGTGGAGTTTCCCAACATTTGTCCATCACCCTCTGTGTGATTTTGAAAGGAGGTTATTTTGGGTCACATCATCTTTCCCTCTATTGTCCTCCTGAAATAGGACAAGAAAGCAGCAATGGCCCTGTTTCTGAAAAATGGTTTAAGCTATTTCTTAGGATACAAGTACAGAGCCATAGGACCTGACCTAAAAATGACCTCAAGAGTTTGGTAGAGCGAAAATTCTCCACCAAGAAGTGGAACCTGAATAAGGAAACAGAAGTCTCAAAAGAGCAGAACTCGAAGAACAAGAATATAGTCTCCCTCCTAGACCTAGATCAGAAGCAAGGGGTGCTGAGGGAGACCTGGGCATCAAATAGAGAGTGGAAACTCCCCATTTATAGCCAATCAGATGTTACTTCTTACTCTGAGTTCCTTAAATTCCTTTGCCAGTGGTCCATCAGGAAGACAGATTTGAGTGTTCCTTCTGCCTCCTTGTTGACTGACCTACAATAAAACTCTCTTTTTACAAAAAGTGATTCTGGAATATTGACTTCTATGAGTGTTCGTCAGTGAGCCCTTGATGGGTTATCACTTCTCTAAGGCCAACTGTGCTGTGATTGGCAGATTGACCTGCACACAATTCTATTCTCTTTGCAACTCTTTCCCTCCTCACCATGCTTATTTTTCCTAAGTTCTTTCTTCTTCCACCAATCAATCATATGTTGGCTGCTTTTTCTCTGGGGAGTTCTTCCAAAACACAACCCCCGCCCCTCAAATTTTAATCAACATGCCTCTGTGTTGGAGAAAAAAAAAAAATTAGAAATAGCCTTTCTGAGTCAGAGACCTAGAAATTTCTTGAAGGTAATATTTTTTAGAGCTTATGCTTATTTATCCCCCTCCTCCAATATCTACTTTTTGCTGGTGATTTAATTATTGTGTCACAGTTATTTAATTTAATTCCTTAACATTTTTCACTCTTTAAGTTCCATTCTGTTCCTTCCACATAGTTTATGTTGGTGTGGTTATCTTTTTCTTACATTCAGTTCTTCAGTTCTCAAACTCTTTTTTAGGTGATTTAATAAAGTATAAAAAATAAAGAATTGGAAGAAATAAATTCTCTGGAACCCACTACTTTTGTAGTTCATTTTTATCCACTTGGGAATTACTCTGATTTTATAAAGGTAATTTTGATAAGATCCTGATGTTCTAGGGAAACAAAAGGGTAATCAATTGGTCAGTCATCATGAAATAATCAACCCTAGGCCCAGATTTGGCCAAAGTGTGGATCTTATCTTCTGCCTCCCTGCTGTGTCTCAAGGTCATTTGCCTCCTCCCATATCTCCAAAGCATCAAAGGGATACTTGGTTGGGTTAAAATCAGAAGTCAACCATTTTCTGTAAAGGATCACACAGTAAGAATTTTAGGTTTTGCCAGTCACAGAGTCTGTACTACAGCTACCCAACTCTGCACTGGGGTGCAAAGGCAGCTCCAGACATAAGTGGACAATGGACTGTATCTTTGTTCCAATAAAACTTTATCTAAAAAACTAGACCAAAGGTGGGATTTGGTCCATGAGCCATAGTTTGCTGCCTCCTAATGTAGAAGAGGAGGGGACTCTGATCTCTAAATAAAAAACCTTTGAGCTCAGGTAGTTATGGGAAGAGATTCTAAAGATGCAGAGAGCCACAGAAGTACAAAAAGAGGTCCTGAATTTATCCACTAATTCAATAGTATTGTTAGTTAAAGGAAATACTCTAGTTAAAATGAAATAATTTTCATCTTTTTATGTTTTCTTTTTTGTGGTCTCCTGGTAACTGATGCAAACATTATATTTCAAAGAAATTATCTGATGAGTCCATAATAAGGTAAGAATGACTAAAGAAGTTTGACGTATTGTATTTCCTGAAGTCATTGACAATTTAATAGAGACTAAACCCATTTCACACTGATTAGAAGAAAAAGGACAGCAAGGGAAACGTCAATAATGAGAAACTAGGGCACTGGAGTGGAAGGGAACAATTTTTTTTGGCATTTACTGGGTAGGTGTCATTTCCCAATCATACCATTGATCTGTTCTCAGTAATCTTGTAAGCACAAGATGTTATTATGTCCATTTTAAAAATGCGGAAACTGAGCAATGGAGTCAGTCAGTCAGAGACAATTAGTTAATGAGTGTCAGAGCTGAAACTCAATTCTAATTCTTTATTCTCCCAGAGTTCATTCCATATTCTCCTAAGACTTTACCATCTTTTGCTGTGACTCCCAAATGTGTCTGAGATGCCAGTTCCTTTGGAGAACCTGTTGCAAACTACAGATCACAGGAAAAGAAAAAAATTTCTTATGCATTTGGTACACAATTTTAGGAGATTCACACAATTTTACATGAAATGTCAAAGGCTTTGCAAATTCCTCTAGGTCCTATTTTCCAAGGAGTTAATCTTCCTGAGAGTGTTTCTTTAGAAAATGGAATTATGCTGTACACCAGCTGCCTATGGGATATGGGTGGCCTAAGATATCAAAACAGCTCTATAGTTATGTTGGATGGGGTAAGGTAAACCTCTAAGAATTTGCTCTTCTAAATAGTTTGCATTTATTATGCATTCCCCAGGTTCCAGATAGTGAGTTTCATGTTTTAGATACATAACCAAGAGGTAGATTTATTATTATCCTGCTGTATTAAAGAAGATATGGTTCATTCCAGAGGCAAAATAACTTGTCTTATATCACATCCCTACCTATGAAAATCCCAAATCAGGGAAACCCAGACAGACATTCCTAGATGTATTGGCGAACACAGGCAGAATTCTGGTCCTACATAGAAACAACTTCTGTGATGAATATTTATACTTTAAAGTGCCTGGTATTTGTGCTGTATGCATTGTCATCATTAAAAATGTGAAGGTAAATATTTATAAACAGCTGTTAAAGAAAGTAGGCTCCTGTGGAGGAATTTTGAACTCAAATTGCTGTGAGGAGGTTTTCTTTTAAAATGGAAATATGCAGACTAAATATAAACCTTCCTCCTATTGCAAATCTTGCTTTTCATAGCCCAACTAAGGCTCCACTAGAATTCAGTATGAGGTAACCCCCAAAATGACAGCGTTGAAAGTGTTTGGCTATAGTAAAATAATACTTCTCATCCACTGCAATGGCTAAAGCAATAAAGACTGATATTACCAATGTTTGGAAAAGACATGGAATGACTGGAACTCTCAAACACTGGCATCAGTGAAAATGGTGTGATCCCTTTGCCAGATTGTTTTGGTGATTCCTAGTAGTGTTAAACTCTTTCACCTCCCATATAACCAATCAATTTCACTCCTAGGTTTTGCCCAAAAGAAGTGAAAGCATATACCCAGCCAAAGAAATCCATGAGAATATAGATTGAGGCTTTAACTCATAAGAGCCAAAAACTAGAAATAACCCAAAAGTCTATCAACAAATAAATTCATAAGCGAATTTTGGTATAGCCACATAATGGAATGTGACTCAGTAATGAAGTGGAACTAATATTTGCTCCTGACTAACATGGCTACTACATGAACCATTAAAGCCAGAATTGGGGACAGGCAGTTAGTGTAGAAATAGGGGATCGGGTCAAATAGAGGAAATGAAGCCATGAAGCCATCGCCTCTGGAAGTTGGAGACTGCCCCTGGAAGAATGGAATGTCAAGGAGCTCCAGAGCCCATTGATTACCAAATTTACCTGCCTTTATCAAGGACTGCAAGCATGGAGCTGCTAATTAATGCCCCCTGGGCCCTTACCTGCCTGAATCACCTTGGCCCTCCCCCTGCCCATGGCTTCTCACTTTATGCAAAACCAGGCCTAGTCACGTAGGCAGGAAGGAGAGATAAGCGGGGAAAGAACTGGAGAACAAGAGACTTTAACCTATAAAAGTTGTAGGGTGTGCTCACTTCTTGGACTTTAGAACAGTAGCATGGCCCCCTTCTTCCTGCTGGGAGAAGTCTGTATTATTACCTTTAAATAAAACCTGCTTAATATGCTTGCCTTGGCATGCTTCTCTAGTGTTCAAACTTCAACATTAGAAGGAGCAGAACTCGTCACCAGTAAACGGCGGTAACACCATCTTAAAAAATACCATTCTGAACAAACAAAATCAGACAATCCCCCCCTCAAAAAACAAACAAACAAACAAACAAAAAAACTATATACTCTACGGTGTTCATGTGTGTGACACTCTTGAACATACAAAACCTCTGTGATGAAAGAAAACGGATTAGTCAGTCAGTGATTTCCTTTGCTGGGTGAAAGACTGAAGCTCAGGGGCCGAAGGGAATTTTTTTGGAAGTGACAGATAATTTCTTTCTTGATGGGCAGTGGGTTCTGTATGGGGTGGGTGTATATAATTGTCAAAGCTCATAGATCAACACACTTAAAACTCTGAATATTTTGTTACATGTAAATCATATCTTAATAAAATAACAGTACTGGAAGAAAAACAAAAACAGGTTTTCAATGAATGCCCATCTTTGGGAGGGCTCAGCTGATGACCTGGCTACTGCCTCTTAAGACACAGGCTTTTGCCCAGGGTCATGGACCACTGTAGTTCCCTCTACTGCCTCCTCTGGCACCTGAAAAGGTCCCAGCAGGAAAGAGATGTCTTTGAATACCTATGCCTCACTTTTCAAGCTCTTGAAAGGAAGCCGGAGAAAAGGCAAAGAGGATGGAAACATCCTCTTGGATCTGTGTTTTTAGATCCTTCAATCTCAGACCTGAAAAACTGCATTGAAAATGTGACCACTGTACACTATTTTGCTGGCTTTTTTTCCTTGATAGCTGATCTGATACTGGTTTGCTATATATTTGGGAATTCGTCCTGGGGCTGGAAGGTGGTGAAAGGGGTATATCATTTCAAGCAGGTACATTCCAGGCATTTTCAGTGGGAGTTCTCCTTCTGCCACTCTGATAAACTCCCTCCCTAGGGTGCCTTTGGGGCTTGTGAACAAAAGGTCAATAACCACAGCCTGTGTAATGGAAATGCTTCAACCAAATTCTACTCAGCCCTCCAGGGGGAGTAACCCTTCAATCCACTTAATGAATTTAGACATATTAGCTTGATTTACATAATAATGTATTTTTAAAATCAAATGATTGCTTTGTAGAATCAATTGTCTTCTGTTGTTGCTGCTGTTTTCTTTTCTTTTTTTTTCCCCTTCCTCCAACTGAACTGTGGAGTTACAAATACCCTCCCAGAAAGTCTCAGAGGAGGCAAACTTGGCAGAGAAGAGAGAACATAGAAAAATCCATGTCTTGCAAATGCCAAGGGGAAGAACAATCAAATGAGCTGGCAAGTCAATCTTTCACTGCAGGATTGGGGTACAGGGTGAGGATCTTAAAAATCATTTTGCATGGGGAAACATGCACTCTCCTCTCCTGGAAAACCACATTGAAAGTCCGTTTATCTCGGCCTCCTGGAGACCGTCTAGTTTTTCCAAGAGCAGAGCTGATACGGGACAGAATGCCTTATGGTGGAGGCTGCATGACCGGTTCTGCTGCCAAGAGGCCAGCGTGCACTGGGCTCCACAGAGTGGCAGGCCGCCAGGGCCCCAGGAGCAGAGGCAGCCTTCCTCTGAGGAGCACCTGTTCTTCCTCGCCTGGCATCGGGAATGTGCCATCTTCCCCCACCTCATGCCGCTTTCCTCTGCGTGGCTCCATTTTGTCGTTCCCAATGGCAGATGCCTGCTGCCTTTCTGGAGCATGCATGTTGGGGGAGGGGACGGCCACATCAGGCACTTCTCTTACTCTGACACACTCCTGCATCCCGGGTATCAGTCAGCAGCAGGTGCTATGACATTATGACAAACACTCAGGTCCTTAGTGACTGGATGCGTCACAGGCTGTGTCTCAGAGTGTCCGACATCTCATCAATCATGACTTTGATTATGCTGCTCTGGGTCCCTGGGCTCAACTCTAGGCTAGGAGCAGAATTTATTGCAAACTGAATATCCTTATTTCCAATGTGGGCATGGCTGCTCTGTTCAAAATAGCATAATCCAGTTAGAAGTTCACACTCCCACATTCAAATTAGTCAACCTTTTCTCAACATTGTAATTAGGTAAAGCATCAGGCACAATACATTGAGGGAGAATGTTTCTCTCCACCATTCTCCCACCATTTGCTAACAGTGGATGGACACATTTTGTTGTCCCTGAGAATGCCAAGTTGCAAGAAAGCTGTGACTGTCCAGTGCATGACAAGTGAAGAGAGAAGGACACTGGTGATGATTAACTGGCTTGCCTACGTGGCATGAGGCTGTTTATCAACCAGCATTGATTAAGCCAGTAGTGTGCAAACCAGTCATGTGCGAACATTTACTGGGGCACACAGGTTAGGGAAAAAAAATGTTTCCCAGGAAATCCTCAACATCTAGTTGAGATAATTATGCAAACATTTATGTAGCAAAATATTGACCAACATTCTTTGCCTGGGAACAAAAACATCCTGGAGTCTGACCATGGGACACACCTTTCACAAACCTTCCCAGGTTGGTTCACTGCCTGCTTAGAGTGGTATCTTCTGGTTTCTTCCTCCAGATTTGGGCTCCTGGATGTGATTTGACCTGTAGGCCCACCCTCATATATTTCTCTGTATAGGTAAATAGTAAATATTTGTGAGTTCCAAGGCAAAATCAAGCAACTACTTTTGTTGAAGGTGAATAACCTTTTTCACATTTTATATATGAGAATGGAAAAACTATTCTTAGTTCATGTACTATATGGAAATAGGTGGTCGACTAAACTTAACCCAAAAGCCATAGTTTGCTGACCCCTAATCTAAATCCTATTAGTCTTCAAAGATTCCCCTAAACCCAGATGCTGTGTGCCCTATATTTGATGCTCTTTATCCAAAATTCTCCCTCTTAGGAGTGTCAAATTTGTGTAATTTGTCCAGCAGACATTATTACATTTATTAATACATCTATCAGGCCATATATGAATTTTAAAATCAAACAGAATAACATTCAAATCCTGATTTATCAACTTATAGAGGAACGAAACTTACACCATAGTTTACTTACTTAAATTCTTAGTCTTAGTTTTCTTATCTGTTCAACTGATATGTCATATAACAAATTTATAAAGAACTTTATTAAAAGAAAATACATAAAAATGTTTATATCTGTGCGGTAGGTGGTATGCTTTTCATTTTCTTACATAGATTTTTTTCTAAAATGATTTTTGGAGATATGTATTTCTTTTATAGTATAAATACTAATTACCAGATCCACAAGGGCTATTTGAATTAAATAAAATGATAACATGGAAATGTTGAAAAGTCTCAGTAAATACAACCTTTTATCTCTTCATGAATTTTCTATATCTTAATCAGCAGTAGTTATCTTATTTCTAAAAAATAAATTGCATCTTATATTTAAGTCTTCCACAATGCTTTGTGAAGACCTGATAGTTGGCAGGTGGTCAGAATTACTTACTATTAATTTAAATGGCATCAAACCTGACTATGCTAAAATTTTTCAAAAAAAAATTTCCTCTATTTCTTTTGCTTACTCTACTCAATCTAATGGAACCTGTCTTCTCTTTTCCCCTAACTCGGTCAACTTCCATGTCTCTAAATCCAGTGAGCACAGTTCAGGGCTCATCTTGTTTGATGTTTCATCTGCCCTGAATTCAAAGGCTACCTTCTCCTGATACCTCAATCCCTTTGATTTCTAGGAAATCATAATTTTCTAGGTTCCCTTCTAAGTCCCTTCTCTCTCCATTTCAATCTCATGTGAAGAATCATCCTCATTCAAAGACCACTGGCCAACTGGCCTTTTGAAGGTACAGTGTTTGTCATTAATGCCCTATGCATTTCCATCCAGGCCTGTGGTTTAGGATAATATGTATACACAGATTCATTATTAAATTTAACCTCTGACCGAGAATTCTTCTCTAAGGTCCAGATAAATCATATTACTCAAAGACCTCCTCAAACTCAGTGTGATCAAGACTAGATCCATGACCAGTCCTAACCCTTCATCTCTATCACCCAAAGTTAGTCTTCCAGCAGTGTTTTCTATTTCAGTGAAATATGTTCCATTCTTCCCATCAAACAAGTCAGAAATTTGGGGCTTATAATGAACACTTAACTCTCCCTCAACCAAATAGCTAATCCATCACCAGACTCTGCATATTTTATCTCTTAAATAACTTTGAATTTCTTCTGTCTCTTTTTTCATGGTCAATACCACTACTGTAGACCAGCAAGATCCATCTAATACCCAGAAGTTGTGAGAGCTTACTTTCTACTTTCTACTTTCTGCTCCTCTCTCGTCTATCCTTTATATCACAGAGTAATATTCTTATAATCTAAAATCTCATTTTTGATCATGTGATCTCCACATTTAGGTACTCCTACTTACCCTGCACATCAATTTGTGTTCATTCTTCAGGGATAACCTTCCAAAGAATCTCCAGTTTCTGGAGCTTAATCTCAAATGGATACATCCTTCTTCAGAGTTCCAGTTTCAGCAAGGTATTAACCACTCAGTAGGGCTATTATCCTATAGTTTTTCTCTCCCACTGGGCTATAGGATATTTGAGAACATCTAATACATCTGGTTTTACTAATTATTAGTACCCATGCATGTGGCACTGTGCCTGGCTAATAAGTACTAAGAAGACATTAGCTCAATGAACAAATGCATGGACATTTTGCAAAATACAGTAGAAAGAGTTTGGCTACTTATGCTGTCTGGATTACCTAAAAGTTCAACCACTAACCAGTGTCCATCAGTTAAACTGTAAATATTCTTGATTAAATGATGGATTATAGGTACTTTAAACCTTCCTCATCCATTCACACAATGTCCCAATGCTTTTTTCCATGTTATTTAGGTTATCCTTTTATGCTGTCAGTCTTTTGGGTATAAGATATGAAGACCTATCCACGTGAAAACAAGTAATAGAAATTTATTTTAACAATAGCATGGACATAAAGGAAACAAAACATTCAGGACTTTCTCCCAAACAGGTTACAAGACAATTGAGTCACCTGGGGAATGGAAATAAATTTTATTTGGGATTGGATCACTTTGTGCTCCTCCGTTAATATAACACAGGTACTGCCTGAGATGGAATGAAAGAACACCCAAGTTCCAGCTGCTTTTGGTGTTAGCTTCTGGACCCACACCAGCACCTTTCTTTAGAGAATTGTCCTTTGCCTGATGAAGGGATTGGTCCAATAGCACAGCCTCCTTAATTCTAATTGTGAAAAATGGGCATCTGAAAAAATGAGAAGACAAGTCAAAGATGGGAAAAAAATTTGCAAAATATGCGTCTTTTAAAGGGCCATTCTCCAAAATAGCCGAATAACCCTTAAAGTTCAACAATAACAAAATGAACAATCCAATGGGAAATAAAAGGTCAAAATATCTGAACAGAAATCTCATCAAAGAACATCTATAGTTAGCAAGCAAGCACATGAAACGATGTTTAACATCATACATCACTCAGTTGGGAGTTTGGTATTCTGGTCTCTAAGAAGAGATCTAAGTGGGGTCCCAGAAACACTTGCTGAGGAAGTGTTTACAGGATGTATGTGTGTCATGGAAGGCTAGTTTTATAACTGTGCTCCCCACCTCACTCCATGTGGCTTGCATAGATCTGATTGAAGGACCGGCACTCCATCGGCTAGGTAGTGACGGTCTTCAACAGGGTAAATGGTTACCTTCCAGAATGATCATATTGTGTCCTTTAAGAATGTGAGTTGGGATTTCAAGTTAATGTAACAACAAAATACTTCTATGAAACAATTATAATGGCAAAAATCCAATTCACTGAAGTTGTAGAGCAATGAGGACTCTCGTTTATTGCTAGCGGGAATACGAAATGGCATAGCCCCTCAGGACAACTTGGAATTGTCTTACAAAACTAAACATACTCTTACCATAAGATCCATTGGTCATGCTCCTTGATATTTACCTAAATGAACCGAAAACATCATGCACATATCAAATCCTCACATTTGTGTTTCTAGCAGAATTATTCATAATTGCCAAAACTTGGAAGCAACCAAAACATACTTCAGTAGTTGAATAGATAAATAAACTATGTACATTCATACAATAGACTATTAATTCATTTTATTAAGCAAGAAAAAGGAACTATCAAGTTTTGAAAAGATATGAAAGAATTTAAAAATTTCCAAGTAGAAAAACCAACCTGGAAAGGCTACACACTACACAATTTCAACATTTTGAAAAAAAGGCAGAACTATGGAAACAGTAAAAAGATCAGTGGTTGGCAGGATTTGGGAGAAGGAAAGGATGATAAGCAGAACACGGGAGAGTTTTGGGGCAGAAAAAATATTTTATCTGATATTATAGTGGTAAATATATGTCATTATATATTTGTCAAAGCCCATAGAATATACAATACCAAGAGTTCACACAATACAAATCATGAACTTTGGATGATAATGATGTGTAAATTCATCAATTATACAAAAGTGTCACTGTGGTGCAGGATGTTAATAGCAGGGAGGTTGTGCATGTGGGGGGAAGGGAGCACATGAGAATTCTGACACTTTCTGCTCAGTAATTCTGTAAATATAAAACTTCTCTAAAATATAAAGTCAATTAAAAAGCTTGAATAGCATTAAATTGGAGTAGGATCAGGTAGAAATTAAACTTCACAGGAACCCACACCTTTTACTCAGTTCCTTCTGCATTATCCTACTCCCCACCCCTCTCCTTACTCCTGAAATTATTCTCTTAAAGCACCTGGGCAAATATTCCTATCTTTGACTCTGCTTCTAAGGAATCAACCTAAGACAGAACTGCAGGCATGGCAGGCATTACTGACCTGTTTAAAACTTTCCTTTTACTTGAAGGAGTGGGACACAGGAGAGTGTCCCACTATTGATGGACGAGGAAGAGGGTGAACAGAAACTCAGAATATAAATCATGATAGAAAAAAAAAATGATCCTGCAAAGAGTCAGAAAGAAATCTCATCTGCATTCCTACCTCCACACCTAGGGAGATGGAAATATGCCAAAGACAAATTTTGCCTACTTGAAAAATTTGTCTATGTGCCAGCTCCTAATTCTTTGGGAAGGAAACAAAATGTTCTCAATACCTTTCACTTACTGTATTCGATTCCTGTGGCTGCTGTAACAAACTGTCAGAAACTAGATGGCTTAAAATGGCATATTTATTCTCTCGCAGCTCTGGAGGCCAGAAATCCAAAAATCGAAGTTTTAATGGAGCCACATTCTTTCTAGAGGCTCTTGGGGAGACTCCTTCCTTGTCTTTTCCAACTGTTTGCAGCTGTCAGCAATGCTTGGCTTCCTTGGCTTCTCACACATCACTCTGTCCACCTTTGTTTTCATGTGATCTTCTCCTCTGTGTCTGTCTTGTTCTCTATGTGTCTATTACAAGGACCATCTTATTGGATTGAGGTTTCACCAAAATGATCCTGGATGATTTTATCTCAAGATGCAATGTAATTATATCTGCAATGACTCTTATTCTAAATAAGTTCACGCCCCAAGGTTCTAGTGATTAGGAGATGGACACATTGGGGGAGGGGGTCACCATTCAACCCTCTCCTCTCACTAAACTCCATTCTTTCCTAATCCTACATAATTATATTTTATATAATCACATATTGATTTATAGTTTGCAAAGTTCTTTCAACTAAATATCTTACTCATTACCAGAGTAAACAAACATAAGAATGAAAATACCCACCATCAAATTCCATTTTCTTAAGCCATAGGAATATCCCGTAAGATGTTCTTTTTCAGGTTTTTTTTTTTAATACCAGGGATTGAACTCAGAGGTACTCAACCCTGAGCCACATCCCCAGCCCTATTTTGTATTTTATTTAGAGACAGGGTCTCACTGAGTTGCTTAGCACCTCACTTTTGCTGAGGCTGGCTTTGAACTCACTATCCTCCTGCCTCAGCCTCCCGAGCCACTGGGATTACAGGCCTACACCATTATGCCTGGCTGATGTTCTTATTTCTACTGTACAACTGAGGATGGTGAGACTGGGATGAATTTTAATTTTTCCACTTTATGATTTCAAACTTGGTATTTTCACTTTCCTCCCCCGACCCCCACTCCCCAGAGAGAACTGGGAAGGAGAAAGGGCTCCAGCAGGAAGAAATTGACTTTGACCCCTGGATGACTGGTCTGAGTATACAGCAAATAAGAATATTTTGGGGGGCATATTAGATTAAGAAGAGTTCAGGATGGTTGACATGGAAGGGCCATTATTTGTACTGTCAAGTGATACAACTGAAAGAGCAGGAAATTTGGGTCTTGCAGGAGTCATTGGATTCCTTTCTCTATTCCCTTTTCAACTTCCTGAATTTGAACAAGTCACAAAGTTTCTCTAAGACTGAATCCTAATCCATTAAATTAGGGCATTGCTATATTGCTCATGTGTCTTTTCAAGGATTAATTGAGTAAAATTAAATTCACTGTATTCACAGTAATTCACAGTAAAATCAGATTCACTGGTCCCAATCCATAATAATATCCATATTTTTCGTTATGTATTTGTAGATTGCAAGCAAGAATACACCTAGGGTAACTTCATATTTCTCCAATTATTGTAAAAGATCTACCCACATGTCCATGCTGGCTCTCTCCTCTACTACAAAGTTGGCAGCTAAAACTCAGATCTCATGAGTATTATGAATGTTCCCATTGATCTCATTTGAGACTTCCTACCTCTGTATGAGTCATTCTCTTCAATTACCCATGTAACACCCATTTACACAGAATCATGAGCCAACATCTACCTGATGATGAGCAGACTCTTTCTTATCATTTCTGCACCATTGCCACCAAGCTGTTAAAATTTAATACATGAACCTGCTAGGCAAAATAGATAACAAGTTCACTGCTTTGCAGAAAAATGAAGTCTTTCAATAAATCAGTGGCCAGCATTAAGAGATGGTAGCAGTCCCATTCAGCCTTACTCTTTGAGAATGGGGCCCAGACCAGCAGCTATAGCATCCCCTGGAGGCTTAAGAGGCATGCATATCCACAGAGCACCCTAGACCTGCTGAGTCAGTCTCTGCAGTGGGTCCAGCAATCTGCCCTTAACAAGTTCTCAAGGTAATTGATGCACATTAAAGTTTTAGGAACACTACTATGGCAGTGGTTCTCAAACTTTAGCCTGTGTCTGAACAACCTGGAGTCATGCTGAAACAGATAAGTTTAGTAGGCTCCTCTCCAAGTCTGTGATGCATGAGTGAGGGACAAAGCCAGAGAATGCATTTCTCACCGGTTTCTAGGTATTACTGAAACTCTGGTCCAAGGACAGCAATTTGAGAACTGCTATACTATTGCAGGTCCAGAGCTAAATTTATCAGTTTATTTTATCTCATTGGACTGAAGACTTGAATAAGGAGTATCACCAAAAGAAAAAGAAAAAGAATCTATGATTTAGCAGATCACTTTTAGACTTCTTGTGTGCCATCTTGATATCTCAGAGACAGCCCTTCTGTTCTTTATAGATAGGAAGGCACAACATTTCTTCATGAAATCCTCAAAATATCTTTCAGTTCATCCTCCAGAGCCTGGTTATTATTCCAAGTTAATTTTTTCTGCATCAAAATCCATTCTATTTCTCTCTCTTCTCAGCACTAGTATGCATAATATGCCTAAACCCTTCTTTCCCTAAGCCTCCCCCTTTCTAAGACCTTCCTTCCCCAAGCCACACCTTCCCCAAGCCACAACTTCCCCAAGCTACACTTTTCCTAAGCCATACCTTCCCTAAGTTATACCTTCCTCAAGCCCCTCCTTCCCTAAGCTTCTTGTTCTCTAAGCCTCTCCTTCCTTCCTTCCTTCCCTAAGTCACTCCTTCCCTAAGCCACATTTTGGTTATATAACTCAGTCAGTAAAGTCTTCAAAGAGTAGTTCCAACCATATCAAATCTATACTCTTTCTCCTGATTTTCAAACCTCTGCAATATTATTTAGTCAGTTGATGCCTTCATTTACTCACTCTCTGTTCTGCTCATATTGGTCCCCTTACTGTGTTATATTTGCAAATTCATTTTTCATACTGGATACTGACTTCTTGGAATGCTCTTCTTTCCCTATCCATTCTTCAAGGTCCCAAGGAAGTACCATCTCCAACCCAGGCCTACATATGAACCACCTTTCCTGGTCCACAGCACACATTGCTGGTCAACCAAGAAACTTTTTCAAAGTGTTATACAGACCTAACGCAACTCCTATAACAATTCCAGTGACATTCTTCATTGAATCAGAAAAAGTAATCATGAAATTCATTTGGAAAAATAAGAGACCCAGAATAGCCAAAGCAATCCTTCACAGGAAGAGTAAAGCAGGAGGAGCACAGTACCGGACCTTAACTATACTACAAAACAATAGTAACAAAAATAGCATGGTATTGGCACCAAAGCAGATATATAGGTCAATGGTACAGATAGAAGACACAGGGAAAAACTCACATAAATACAATTATCTCATACTAGACAAAGTTGCCAAAATCATACATTGGAGAAAAGAGAGCCTCTTCAACAAATGGTGCTGTGAAAACTAGAAATGCATATTTAGCAAAGGAAATTAGACCCCTATCTCTCACCCTTCACAAACCTCAATTCAATGTGGATCAAGGACTCAGGCACTAAAACAGAGACCCTGCACCTAACAGAAGAAAAGGTAGACCCAAATCTTCACCATGTCAGCTTAAGAACTGACTTCCTTAACAAGACTCCTAAAGTGCAAGAATTAAAATCAAGAATTGATAAATGGGATGGATTCAAACTAAGCTTCTTCACAGCAAAGAAAACAATCAAGAACTTGAACAGAAAACCTACAGAATGGGAGACAATCTTTGCCATCTGCACTTCATATAGAATGTTAATCTCTAGTGTGTAAAAAGAACTAAAAAAACTTAACACCAAAAAAATTAATAACCCAATCAATAAAGGGTTAAGGAACTAAATAGAACCTTAACAGGAGAAGAAATACAATCAAACAACAAATATATGAAAAAATGTTGAACATGTCTAGCAATTAGAGATATGCAAATCAAAACTACCCTGAGACTTCATCTCACTCCAGTCAGAATGGCAATTAACAAGAATACAAGCAACAATAAAATGTTGGCAAGGATGTGGGGGAAATGGTTCACTCATACTTTGCTGGTGGGACTGAAAATTGGTGCAACCGCTGTGGAAAGCAGAATGGAGATTCCTCAGAAAACTTGGAATAGAACCACCATTTGACCCAGTTATCTCACTCCCCAGCATATACCCAAAGGACTTAAAATCATCATATACAGTGATAAAGCCACATCAATGTTTATAGCAGCTCAATTCACAATAGCTGAACTATGGAACCAACTTGGTGCCTTTCAACAGATGAATGGATAAAGAAAATGTGGTGTATATACACAATGAAATATTACTAAGCTTTAAAGAATGAAATTATGGCATTTGCCAGTAAATGGATGGAGCTGGAGAATATCATGCTAAGCAAAATAAACCAATCACAAAGAACCAAACATTGAATGTTTTCTCTGATTATATGGATGCTAATTCACAATAAGGAAGAGTGGTTAAGGAAGAATAGAGGTACTTTAAATTAGACGGAGGGGAGTGAAGGGAAGGGAAGGGGCATAGGAGTAGGAAGGAGAGTAGAATGAATTGGACATTATTACCCCATGTGCATATATGACAACGTGACCAGAATAACTCTATACTAGGTACAACCAGAAGAATGAGAAGTTAAACTCCATTTATGTATAATATGTCAAAATCCATTCTACTGTCATTTGTAACTATTTAGAACATTTTTTTTAAAAAAGAAACTTTTTCAAGTTGACATACCATCTCCCACATCTGGATCCTACTTAGCACAAAATTTCAAGTCATTACTACTAATCAAAGTAGGCAAAGATGAACCCTTTTGTTTTTCTCATTATTCTATTTCTTTATATACTTTTTTATTCACACTATCCCCAAATCCACTATCTGGTATCTGCTAATTGTTATATACTAAATTATAAGCTCACCCAGGAGAAGAATAAGGCCCTCAGGAATACCATTTGTTTTATAGTTAAACAGAAAGTGTTGTGGTAATATTTAAGCAGTGATGTCACACATGATCTGACAATTTCACTCTATGGAGGGCCAAGTTTGCTTGTGTTCCTCACCTATCATTTTGGAGAGTAATACTAGAAATACTTGCAGAGTAAATTCCTTTAGTTTTCACAGAATAAAATGGAGCCAGTCCTCATCTCTTTAGTGGGGAAGGAAATGCACGAACTTGAACTTATATCAGCTCAAAAGCTAAAAGGCATCAAATAGGGTAAGAACCCAGCATGGTGTCTAACATGAGAGTAATAGCACAAACCAGACACAGTGGTGCACGCCTGTGATCCCAGCTGCTCAGGAGGCTGAGACAGGAGGATCTCAAGTTCCAGGTCAGCCTCAGCAACTTAACAAGGCCCTCTCTCAAACTAGAAAAATAAGAAAGACTGGGGATGTAGCTCAGTAGTAAAATGCCCCTGGGTTCAATCCCCAGTACCAAACACACACACACACAAACACACACAAGAATAACAATACAAGATTCCAGCCTTTATGCCAGTGGCACCATGTAAATAACAATTCTTATCTCAGTTTGAGTTAACATTTACAGGAGCTATTTTTTTAAATCTAAAATAAAATCTTGACCTCAACTTTATTTTATCCTTTCCATATTTTGACACACAAAATATGAAGGGAGATGTGGGGGAGAAACAGAGGCTATGATTAAATCTGCTCCTTCCTTTCATTATCTTCTCACTTTTCATGAGCTCTAATTTAAACATCTTATTTATAGTGTAATGTTCTTAAGAGTTTCCTAGCTGTATTTAAGCGGGAATAGTTAATTGGGACCATCCTCGCACAAGCCAGCTTCAGTCTCATCTTCGTAGGTGGTGGCTCTTCTCAGCTCCTGAAAAACAACGTAATTTCCTCTTATCTTTAGTCGAATTTTCATGTTCATTGTTTCTTCTCTAATATTGTGACCTAAGGTTGCATGAGTTTAATAACTCTGTTGTTTTAATATTATTGCTGCTATTTTCAATCTTCACCTCATGAATTTGTTTCTGGTATTTTCTGCATATTCTTGACATTAAAAAAAAATAAGTGAAGTTAACACAAGGAACAACTTAAAAATAGTATGAATTAGGAATTGAAAAGAAAAAGTGAAAACTAAATGCTATGTTTCAAATATAGCATACATAGCAAATATAGTCATTAAATGAGCTTAGAAAATAAGTAGAAAAAAGTGTTTGTACTCCATAAAAAGTTGCCTTACCCATCTACTCTTGTTCCCAAGTAATAAATGATGCTTCAATTATAAGTACAATTGTAACATCTTTGGCTTATGGATAATTTGATTTTCAGTATGTAGGGCCATAAGCAAAGATGATTTGTATACCAATTTCTCTTCTTATCCCTAAATCACCTGTGTCAGGTCAAGTTCTCAAGAGTCTGAGATAAAAATAAACTGTTAGGATCCAGGCACAGTGGTTTATACCTGTAACCCCAGTGGCTCTGGAGGCTGAGACAGGAGCACTGCAAGTTCAAGGTCAGCTTCAGCAACTTAGTGAGGCCATAAGCAATTTAATGAGATCCTGTCTCAAAATTAGAAAAAAAAAAAAATTAAAAGGGTTTGAGGATGCAGCTTGGTGGCAAATTGCCCCTGTGTGAAATCCCCAATACAAAAAAAAAAAAAAAAAAAAAAAAAAAAGGAGACCCTTAGGGACATGTTCCAGGAGAAATGGAAAAAGGATGAGCAGGACAAGGAAGGGGAGGAGAACAGGTAGATTGTGATCTAAGTGAGGCCCCTCCCCTACTGATTGCTGGGGAGCTCCGGAGTTTAAATGACATCCAGAGTTCATCACTCCTATAGGCCAAAGAGCCAGGTTTTCTTACTCACTGGTCCGTGGCTACTGGTAACTCCTGGGGAACAAACATCACTTCCAAGTCACTTCTGCCTCTTAGTATGTATGGGCAAAATATCTCCAGCAGCCCAAGAGAATATCTAGAAAAAATGTGTCAGGGGCTAGGTAGTATTTGCATTGTTATCCCCAACAGTTCCTTTTGCTTCTCAAGGATGGATTTTTTGAGGAAGAGATCTCAGCTATATTCTTTCAAGTTCCTTAGAACTTCTGCACAGGGACTAGAGTATGAGGGAGGTCAGAGACCTTCACAAAGCTGTGAGCCCATTCTTCCAAATGCAGGGACATTCGTTTCTTCAGGTTTAACCTCTTTTCAGTCATGTATTAACTTAGCTACTGCTACATCATAATTGTCTGAAAACAACAAAGCATTTGCTTAGTATAAGAGTCAGTGGGTTGTCACGTCAAGCTGGGCTCAGCTGGTGGTCCTTCTGCTCTTGACTAGGCTCTTTCATGTGTCTGAAGTCATCTGCAGGTCAGATAAGAGGTTTTCCTGATCCTGGATGAACATGACCTCATACCTGAGGCCTCAGATGGGAAAAATGGAATGACTCGCGTCTCCACGCAGGATGCGTTTTCTCACCATTCAACAGTTTCTCTGAGATTATTCATGGAACACTGACAGAGACACCAATAGAATAAGTAGTGGTGCGCAGGGTCTCTTAGGGTCTATACCAACTCATTGTTAATTCGCTGGGTTGGTCAAAGGAAGTCATGCAGCCAGGTCAGATTCGAGAGGTGGAAACAAGATGCAGAATCATAATGCAAAGGGCCTGGATACAAAGGTTAGCAGCATACCATAGCATTTCACTCTACAGCTCTCCTGCTCCCAGAAACATCAGCTTCGTTCCTGGATGAATCTAAACTTCCCAACAAAGATCTAGGTGGTGATTTTCTTCACCAGTCTCTTGACACCCAATGTTAACTCCCCTTCCAGTGCAAGATCTTCTCTGTTCTTCAGAGGTAAGAGAAATTATGTTTATTTCCTCTCTTCACAAAAGACAAGGATAATACAGAAATTACTCTCAGTCAATTATTCTTCCAGATATATTTGTAGTGCTTATTTTCTATTATTGTGTATGTGTGTGCATGTGCGTGCATGTGTGTGTGTGTGTGTGTGTGTGTGTGTGTGTGTGTGTTGGGGTGGGTAATGCAACTGGTTCTCTCCATGTGATACTCCATGATTAAGGATCATAAAAGGGAGTAAAGAACATAACTCCATTTTCAGCCGGGCAAGTTTAACTTGTCAGTCAGGATATCATTCTCAGTAAGTTGAACTTGTGAATTGGATAATGATAAAGGATCTTATGTGGCTACATAAGCAGGGGTCCACATTAGATATGATCATTTGCAACAGGAAGCAGTCCACAGTGTGAAGCTGAGAAAAGACCTGTAGATGCTTCAGATGATCAAATGTTGTCCCCAAAGAATTTCCTCAGAAGGTATAAAATGCTTTCCATATTTCAACATTTATAAGATGCTAATTTTTCATATTTTAGTATCTATGAAATTGGGATGCATCTTAAAAGTGATGACCTTTTAAAATTATTTGGCAGAATTTTCTTAATGGCCTATAAAATAGTGCTGAATCTTATCATCAATACGGTCTTAGACTTGATGATGAATGATAGCCAGAAATAATAACTGTTTCCTCGTGTAAAACACGGGCCTGTCCAGCACACATCAACTTCTTAAAAGGGTACAAGCAGGTTTTTGACATGGGTGCTCGATAATTTAACAGGCTTCACTTTTTTAAAAGGTGAGTAAATTAAACTCCAGATTCAGCTGATTTGCACATATGTATGATGCTATGGATTGAATATTTTTGTAGTGGGTGGGGTGTGGTGGCATAGGCCTGTAATCCCAGTGTCTCAGGAGGGTGAGGCAGGAGGATCACAAGTTCAAGGCCTGCCTCAGCAACTTAGTGAGGCCCTGTCTCAAAAAATAGAAAGGACTGGGGATGTGGTTCACTGGTTAAGCACCTCTGGGTTTAATCCCTGGCACCAAAAAAAAAAAAAATTCTTATTGGGGAAGGGATGGAGGTGTAGTTTAGTGATAGAGCATGCACTTTGCATGCATGAGGCCTTGGGATCAAATCCCTAGCAACAGAAAATAAAAATTGATTAATTTGGGAAAGAATGTATTGGGAACTTCATCACCGATGCAGTGGGACTTACTGGGAGATGTTTAGGTCATGGGGTCTCAGTCCTTATGGATTAATGCTGCCATAACAAGAGCTTGTGGCAAAATAAGCCAAACTCAGAAGGCTAAGGTTGGTATGTTTTCTCTCATATGTGGAAGCTGGAAAGGAAAAGAAAAAGAAAGGTGGAGGAGAGTCTCATGAAAATCAAAGGGAAATCAGTAGAGGAAAGGGACCAGGGAGAGGGAAGAGATAAAGGAAAGGAGAAATGCTGGGCACTGATATATTGACCAAATTATATTGCTATACTGTGTACCTGTATGAATATGTAATAACAAATCTCACCATTATAAACAACTTCAATGTACCCATTTAAAAAACATGGGGATAAAAGGGTTCATGGGAAGGAAGTTGCTTTCTTTTGCCCTTCCATCTTCCACCAGGTGATGACACACTAAGGAAACCCATGCCAGATGCTGGCACCTCGATCCTGGACTTCCCAGCTTCAGAAACTATGCAAGAATACATTTCTGGTTTTATAAACAAGCCTCGAGCCTTCTGTTATAGCAGCACAAACAGACATGATGACCAAGTCAGCAAAGGTCAGAGGATTCTTCAGAATCATCCTTGAGATATTCTGGAGCTAAAGGGATTTTTTTTTTCTGTATTCCTCAAAAATCTTAAAATTCAAATTAACTGTACAGTGTTAAAAAAAAAAAAAAAGTGTTACCGGATCACCACCAGAAAGCAGCCTTAGATGCATAAAATTGTGATAATTCTCAAGCTTTGTAACGTGGGGAAAGGACGTTTTGTAGGAGGAAGTCAACTGAGATCTGGTATTTTCAACCTCAGCCTTCAGGGTCGTGACTCATCTCTGTTTAAAAATATATTATTCTCTCTACCACAACTGATTGCCTGTCTCTAGCCCACCTAAATGTGCTTATCTATTTAGATAATAATGAGTATGTTACAGAGTATCAAGGTATACATATGTTATTAAGGGTATTTTTAAATGTTTTCCTCTGCTGTTTTCTACTTCTTGCCAATTTTCCCTAGAACATGTTTTTTCTTGATAATCAGAAATTATTTTAAATGAAGGAGAAAATTATCTGGCCAAGAGCAAAATAGATCACCATAAACACAAGAAGTAAAGAAGACAACAATAAAAGCTAAGCCAGTTATTGCACTTACTGTGTGCTGGGACACTGACCAGTGGACTTCTCAGAGCTTCATGTGGTCAGTATTGTCATCTCCACTTTGCAGATGCAGAAATCATGTCCAGAAGGACTGCATTGCTTGCTCAAGGCCACAGGGCTTTCAGTGGGGGAAATGGAATTTGAGGATGGGTGACCAAGCTCTAGAAAACATGCTACATTGATGCATAAACAAAACAAACGTGAATAAGCACTCAAGAAGTTTTTGTATATGTTCACGTTTTCCTAGCTGCATCGCTGAGTGAATAATTTCTCTTTCTCTCTCTCTCTCTTTCAAATTCATTTTTCTTATCTGTAATATAGGAATGCTGGCAATAATAATTGAACCCTTCAGAGGATCATGTGAAATCATAGATGTAAGTATGACTTGTAAACTATAAAGTGATGTTTAAATATGTGTTAGTAACATCATATCAGGATTTGGGTTAAAAACAAAAAAGAAAGTAGTTATGCTAGTAACTATCACTCCAAATTATATATATATAGATTATTATATATATATAGATTAAATATATATATATATTTAATCTCTTTCTGTCAATAAAGTGCTGAACTCTTTCTCTGGTATCTCAGAATTACCCTGAGTAGCTACAGCTCTCAGTGCCGTGAGTGATTTTCCTGAGATACCCTGACCAAGACAGATATGCAGGGCACAAGCACATGACTCCCCCCTTCCTTGACCTTCATAATCAAGCACAACTCTCATTGCTGCTTAGCCTATGCCCATGTGTTACTTCAAAATGCTTCTTAACAGGTGGTCTGAGTAGCCACTTGCTATTACTTCTCAGACACAACAAAAATCTGACATGAAATCATTTTACCATTTCTGTTGGAAATCAATTTAAAATACAATTATAAGTAGAATTTAGAGCTAAAAACTTAAGGAAATTCTTTGAAATATGAAGTTGATAATAGTAATTGAACTATTTCAGTTCCGACACAACCTAGCAGTTGGGTAGGTCATTGAGCTTTTTGTTCTTGATTTCCTCACAGTTCTAATAAAGGAGTCAGCCTCTAGCCTCTATATTCTGATCTGTCAATTTCTTTTCTAACTTCTAACATCTTCCAAATTGATCTCTGCATTTTCTCTTACCAACCTGAAATGCAACCCCTAATTCTTTCTCTCAATCTGCTTAAGCCAAACTCCCATACCTTCAAATTCCACATCCTCCACAAAACTGTTTCTAGGCTCCTCCAGTTTATTCGGACCTCACCTCTTATTGACCAAATGTAGATTTCATTGTCCATGCATTTAGTTAGCACCATGTGATTTGGTGAACTAGTTAGTAAGCTTCAGGTTGGGAAGAATGTTACAGGTACCACATTTCTTTGAATCTCAGCACCTTGCAGTGTTTTATATGTACATGTTCAGTGGCAAATACTTGACTTTATATTGGGGTTTATCATTTTCAAAACATTTTCACATGTGTTTGTCTTTAACTGATCTCTCAGTTTTCCTGGTAATTTTAATTTTAGAAGTTCTGTTTATTGTTAATAGAGAAAGAACTAAAACTAGTCTTTCAAGTTATCATTTTAAAAACCTTTTCTTTTTCATTAAAAACTATAGTATATGTCATTATGAAAGGAGGATTCATTAGAAACAGAGAGATGAAAAGAAGATATCTCTAATTACGAACTCAAATCTGTTTCTTAAGTCTCAACTTTAACACAAATCATTCTGAGGTTGATTTGAAGTATATGTTAATTTACTTTACTTGATAGTATTGTATACACTTAAATATACTTTGTAACTGATGTATATGCTTGATAGAAAATATAATATAAATGATATAATAATCAATTTCTAGAATATTTTATATTTGGATATAGATATTTTATAACTTGAACATTTGAATAGGTTTTAGAATTAATTTTTATTTTTATTAATAACACCCTGTTTCTTTTCTAAAGAGAGAGAGAGAGAAAGATGGATTTTCTAGAGTATAGCTAATGAGATGTCTTATAAAAAAAGACTTCATAGTTTCTACTCACCAGCAACCTCTACACCCTCCATATCCCTTCGTTTTTATTTTGATGTGAAACATTTTGTTTTGCTTTTCTTTTTCTAATTCTGGGTTCCCTAGTGTGAGCCCCTGTAGTTAGGTCTCTGGACCTATGTCTGGGAGACTAAAGAAAGCAGGAAGGATTAAGACACAGTTGGATTACATGATGAAGAATCTGACTGGCAAAGAAATTCCATTATCACCACCCTGGAAGCTCAGCTTCTTCCTTCACTTCAAACACGGAGGAGAGGGAGGAGGAAAGTCTTCGAAATGGATTTCCTTTCATTTCCATTTCAGTTCACTGAGGTTGGGTGTTCAGTACATTCCATACTCTCAGCCCCCAGAAGAACTTGGAGTTGACTTTAACACATTGGAACTTCAACTCAAGCAGATCTGACAAGAAAAGACAGACGTTTGAACAGATGCAGCTTGTGTAGAGAGAGATTATTTTTTTAACCAAAAGTTGCTGATTTTTCTTCTAAAAATTTTTTTCCCTGATGAGATAAGTTTTAAAGTGTGAAAATTTTGACATTTTTCTTTACACATCACAGGTTTACTGTGTTTATTTTTATTTTTTTTCATTTGTGTGTGTGTGGCTAACGTAATCATTCCATGGTGGATCAAGTAGGCAATAGTCAGATTCTGTCAAAATCCCTGGGCTCTTGCCTTCTGTGTTTGAAACTTCGAGCATTTAAGTGAGCTTACCAGGGGTATAGATCCCCCATTGTGTGAATTGCTGCAAAAATTAAAATGTGGCCAATATTGGAATTCTGTTGACAAGCTGATGAGGTCTATGTCCCCAGAGTTCCTCTCAAGTCTCACTGATTCTGTCAGAGAAATCACTACACCTGCTCCAAATTGCTACCTGAGGAGAAAATTAGAACCTTACAGGCAGCTGAAAAAGTTGTGAAAGAGAGGTGAGAATTCTGAGCAAAGAAAGAAGAAGTTGATATGAAGGACCATTAACTGAACTGGTGTAAAATGCACAAATGACCTTCTGTTCTAACATGGAAAGTTATCTGAGAACATATACAGTTATAGAGACAACAGAGGAGGATGATTGAAATGAGTTCTCTCCCTTTTAGTTCAAGATCAAAAGTTTCTGTAACCCAGCAACAAAACAGCACTTAAGTTAGTAGGCTGACGTGTCCATCAATATTCCTGAGAAAGCAAAACCAAGAGAGAAAAGAAAAAAATCCACGTTATTTGCATCCAATATTCTCTCTTCATTCTTTCTCTAGAGCACAAAACCTCAGAATGTGGTCCCAGGACCAGCTGCAGCAGTATCACCTGGAAACCTGCTAGAAATGCAAATACCACAACCTTCTAAATCAGAAACTCGGGGGTTTCTGCTCAGCAATCTGTGTTTTCACAAGCTTGCCATATGTTCAAATGCACACAAAAGTTTGAAAATCACTACTTTCATATAGAGCATAATCTGTCATTACTCTGTATTGATTTGTTCGTATCAGCATGCAACCTGTCCTAGTACTTGCTACATTGTTTGAAAGTCCTACTGTGTCCTCATAATTCCAGCTATCTTCCCTCTCTCTCCTCTTCCTCAACAACTATTTCTTTTAAATGATCTCTTTGGAGAAAATAGCAGAATAGGAAACCCCAGACCTCATTCCCCCACAAAGACACTGACTTAAAAATATTCTCTCCAAAAAAGCCTTTAGGGGAACTTCAGAAATCACTTTAAAAACTTAACAGTACCCCAGGCATGCTCAAAGCTAAGAACAGATACATTGAAGTGGATAAGAAAAGTTATTTCATTTTACCCATGATTGTTCTTCCACCAAACTGACACAGCATGGAACTGTGGGGAGTAAAAGTCCAATAGATGGTTGTTCTGTCAAGAGGGAAAGAAAAGGGTGTAATCTATGTCCAACATTCTGACTTTCGTGGGGACTGGTTTCTGTTTTACCTAACTCAGTCCATTGACAGGGTCTGGCAAACTTCTAATGCCTAGTGACCACTGAGGGGAAAAAAATAGAGTTCAGTGATTTGCTGCAAATCAGAAAACCTTCAGTACTGCAGACAGAAACTGGTGCAGCTCAGCATTATCAGAACAGAATTTGGGGCTTCTTCCACAGGAAACAAAAAGAAGAGTGGAATGTGTGGCCAAGGTTCTGACTTTGTAGGGAGCTATATGAAGGACTGCTTTCTATCCCCCCAGACTAGGAGGGTGATGGAACAGGCGGACTTGATACTTAGAGACAGAGAAGAAAAGAGAAGAGCTTAGCAACTTCTTGCAGTTGCAGGAAGACCTGCATACCAGTCACATGCTAAAGAGACGAAGAGGTTAAACAGTCCCGAAAAGAAACCAGCAAAGCACTTTAATTGGGAAATTATGCACAGCCCAGAGAAAATACATTGTGCCGATGGGTTTGAGAGGTCCCAAGAATCTCTGTCTGGGCAGAATATGGAAGATCTACCTCTGTTCAAAGGCTGTCCAAAAAGACTGAGAAAGGAGGTCATTTTTTCCAAATGTATAAATACCATCAAAAATAAGTAGGCATATGAAGAAAGAGGAAGACAAGGTCCAATGAAAGGAACAAAGTGAATATACAAAACCTAATCATGAAGAGAGATCTGTGAATTTGAATAATCTTATAAATAATTCAAAATAATTGTCCTAAAGAAGCCCAATGGACTACAAGACAACACAGACAGAAAATTTAATGATTTATGAGGAAAATGTACAAACAAAATGAGAATATTTTTAAAAATAGATAACAACTAAAAAGAAAACAACTAACAAACTCTGGAGCTGAAGAACGCATTAACTGAATTGAAAAATTCACTAGAGGAATTCAATAGTAGACTGATCTAGCAGAGAAAAGAATCAGTAAAACCTTATGGGAAAGCAACAAGCTGACCAATATAGACATTATGTGAGTTGCATAAAGAAGAGAGGGAAAGAGTTGGAGAGCTTATTTGAAGAAATAATGTCTACAAACAACCTACACTTTAGGAAAAAGGAAAAACAAAGTAGTTGGGTAAATTATAAGAAGCTGAATAAAACTCCAAATAAGATAACCCAAAGAAACTTATGTCAAGACTTATTATAATCAAACACTTGAAAATCAATGCAAATAAAGCAGCTACAGAAAATTGATTGTCAAATACAAGGGGGTTCACACAAGATTCTTAGTGGATTATGTAATAGAAACATTATAGACTACAAGAAGGGATGTGATATATTCAAAACATTGAAAGAAAAAAACTCCTGCCAATCAAGAATACTATATCAAGTATAACTGTCCTTCAAATATGAAGGAGAAAATTTTTAAATTCCTAGATAAACAAAAGCTGAAGAAGTTCATGACTGCTAATCTGACTTACCAAAAAAAAAAAATGCTAGGGGAAGTCCTTCAAGTTGAAGTGAAAAGGGATTAGAAAGCAAGATGAAAACATATGAAATACAAAGCTTTCTGGTAAAGCTAAATATATAAACAAATGCAGAATCTTGTTATATTGTAATTGTGGGAATGCGAAACACTTTTTATACTGGTATAACATTTAAAAGATAAAAGTATAAAATTAACTATAAAACTATGCTTATGGATACAAATATAAAAAGAGGTGATTTATTACACCAATAACAAAATGGGAAGGGGAATTGTAAAGGAGTAGTTTTTGTATGTTACTAAGGTTACATGATCAGCTTAAAAACACGCCTGTAATCTCAGCAGCTCAGGAGGTAGAGGCAGGAGGATGGCAAGTTCAAAGTCAGTCTCAGCAAAAGTGAGGTGCTAAGCAACTCAGTAAGACCCTGCCTCTAAATAAAACACAAAATAGGACTGGCGATGTGGGTCAGTGATCAAATGTCCCTCAATTCAATCCCTGGTACTCCCTGCTCCCGAAAAAATATATTGTTATAACAATAAGACGTTTTATGTAATTCTGGGATAACCACAAAATATAATATACACAAAGGAAAATGAGAAAGGAATCAAGAATGATGTAGAAAGAAAGAAAGAAAGAAAGAAAGAAAGAAAGAAAGAAAGAAAGATCAAGAAAAGAAAATGAGGAAAAGTGAGATAAAGTAACTATAATACATAAGAATGCAATTGACAAAATGATAGGTCCTTTCCTATCACTAATTCCTTCAAATGTAAATGAGCCAAATTCCCCAATTAAAAAACATGGAGTGGTGCATGGATAATGAAAAAATAGGATCACATTTTTTACTATCTACAAGAGATTCATTTAAGATATTAAGACACACATAGGCTGAAGTCAGAAGTTGGAAAAAAAAATTCCATGTAAGTAACCAAAAGAGAACAGGAGTGGCCATATTTAAATCAAACAAAATAGGCTTTAAAGTAAAAAAAAAAAACAAAAAACAAAAGAAGCAAAACAGGATATTATATAATAATAACAGTCAATTCATTGGGAAAATAAAACCATTATAAATTCATAAGTACCTTGCAGCAAATAATCCAAAAATATGAAGGAAGCATTGGCTGAATTGAAGGAAGAAGTAGATAGCAGCACAGCAATAGTGGATTTTAACATCTCACTTTGAATAACAAATAAAATAACCAGATAGAAGACCAATAAGGAACAAGAGTATTTGAATACTGTAGGCCAGTTGAAACTAGAAGACATACTCCACTCAACAATAGCAGAATATAGATTCTTCTGAGCACACGTGGAACATTCTTCAGGACAGATAACACATTAGGACACAAAACAAGTCCAAACAACTTTTAAAAGATTGAAATCATTCCAAGCATGTTTTCTCATCTCAGTAGAATGAAACTAGAAAGAACAAAGAAGAAAACTGGGAAATGTACAAACATCTGGAAATTAAAGAACACACACTCAAATAACCAATGGGTCAAAAAATAAATCACAACAAAAATAGAAACACTTTAACAGAAATGAAAGTACAACATAACATGATTTATGGTATGCAACAAAAGCCATGCTGAGGAAACTTTATAGGGATAAACATACATTAAAGGAAAAAAGGTCTTAAGTTGACAATTACATGTTAAACAACTAAAAAAAGAAGAAAAACCAAATCCCAAAGTTACTAGGAGGCAGGAAACAATAAACATATGTGCAGAAATGAAGAACAGAAAAAAGTGAATAGAATACTTAGAAATAAACTAACCAAGAAGGTAAAAGATTTGTATACTGAGAACTGTTAGCAAAATACAGCTGAAAGAGTCCAGCCTAGTGGTGCACACTTATAATCCTGAGCCTTGGGAAACTGAGGTAAAAGGACCTCAATTTCAATTCTAGTTTCTGTACTTAGTGAAACTCTACCTCAAAATAAAAAATAAAAAGGACTGGGAATATGGCTCAATGGCATAGTACCCCTGGTTTCCATCCCTAGTACCACAAAAAGAAATGCTAAAATAAACTAAAGATACAAATAAATGGAAAGACATCCAGTATTCATGAACTGAAACACAATATTATTAAAATGACCACACTACCCAAAGCAACTTAATATTATTAAAAGTACATACTACCTATAGATTCAATGTGATTCCTCTCGTAATTCCAGTGGTAATTTTTTTTTTTTTTTTGGCAAAAATGGAAAAATTGTCCTGAAATTCATATGGAATCTCAAAAGGACTCTTGGATAGATAAGACAATCTTGAAAAGAAAAACAAAGCTGAGGCCTTACATTTTCTGATTTCAAAACATAATACGAAACTACTACATAACATAATTAAAATGTGATAGTATTGGCATAAATGAATCAAGACCGATGAACTAGAAAAGAGAATCCCCAAAAATAAACTCTTGTGTATATGATCAAATGAGCTTCAGCAAAGGTACTTGGGCTACAACTATAGGGAAATGATAGTCCCTTCAACACATATCACACTATTTTATTTTCTTCATGGCAATGTCACCATATGAAATTACATTAGTTATTTGTTTTCAACTTTAACTCCCCAGTTGACTACTTCCATATACACACTCCAACTCAAGAATATAAGCTCTATGAAAACAATGAAATCATCACTCATGTGTTATGTTCCTTGATATAACATAGCTTCTAGTACATTGCTATTGAATAAATGAGTTAAAAACTAAAACTTAAAAAAACTCATGGAAAAAAATAAATGACAAAAAAAAAATTTAAAAATAAATGACAGGGTGCACCTTCCCATTACTCACACCCACTCTGCTTCAGACTCATTTGACATTTTTTTGCCTTTTACCTGCCAAGGTCCCTATCTGTCCTTGAGGGGGGATCAAGTGCCACTTGTTTTGGAAAACTTTCTCTAATTTTGTCAAATTCCCCTCATGAAAACTCAGGCCTCCTTTAACAATATATATTTTTTAAATATTAAATTTTTTTTTCATACATGTATATAGGATAATAATGTCTATCTCATTCTACCAGCTTCCCATCCCCATGCCCCACCCCTCCCCTCACTCCCCTCTGTACAATCCAAAGTTCCTTCATTCTTCCCTACCCACCCCCACTACACATCAGCATCTGCTTATCAGGGAAAACATTCAGGCTTTGTTTTTTAGGGATTGACTTATTTCACTTAGTATGATATTCTCCAGTTCATCCATTTACCTGCAAATGCCATAATTTCATTCTTCTTTGAGGCTGAGTAATATTACATTCTATATATGTACCACATTTTCTTTATCCATTCATCTGTTGAAAGGCATCTAGGTTGGTTCCATAGTTCAGCTATTGTGAATTAAGCTGCTATAAACATCAATGTGGCTGCGTCATTGTAGTATGCTAATTTTAAGTCCTTTAGGTATAAACCAAGGAGTGGGATAACTGGGTCAAATGGTGGTTCCATTCTAAGTTTTCTGAGAAATCTCCATACTGCTTTCCAAAGTGGTTGCACCAATCTGCAGTACCACCAACAATGTATGAGTGTACCTTTTCCCCACATCCTTGCCAACACTTATTATTGCTTGTATTCTTGATAATTCTCATGCTACCTTTATAGCATTTATCACAGTTGCTGTTTTTCCTTTGTATATATGATTATAATTGATTCACTTCTCTTTTCCCAATGGCAAAGCCTTTCCATTTTGTGTCATATCTTATTGCCACATCAATACACACAATAAATGGGCCAAAGATGTTTACTGACAAATACCTTTGGTGGCCTGTGGTAGCATGAATACACATTCCAGTTTTCCCGACAATCCTGACATAGTCAAACCAAAGGATCCCAGTTTGAACAATCATTATAAGGTTCAATCCAGTCATGTGACATTGGAAATGTCACTAAAAACTTATCGAGGAATAAAAAGCCAAATAAATCATTTAAACATAATAGTATTTAGATATAAATCAATGTTTTCTCAAACTGCAGCTAATAGTTGGTCGAAACTACCACGTTTTTATGAATTAGTACAGACTAGCATAACAGAAATAATTCAAATTGAACCATACATGTACAAATAGGTATTATTTGGGAATATTTCTTTCTTACTATATAGCTATGTATGTGTGTGCTATATGAGTAGGTCACAACACAAAGTACTCAGCTTTACCCGTAGGTTGTGGTTGTATGATGGGTCCTGACCAGACCCCACAAGCCAAGCTGGTACACCCATGTCCCAGTCACTTGGCTTGTCGACTGCTAAGTTTCAGCTCTTCCCTTCTCAGGAGAATTGCTCTCTATAGAACCCCTCTGGAAATGCCTGGAGCTTTCTCCCTCTCTCCAAAATCAGACGATGAACAACTGAAGGATAATTTTCCAATATGAAGGTAGAAAAAGAGCAGCCCCTGACCTCAAAGAGAGCAACTATGTAGCACACCTCATGCTCCAGAACTTTCTAGTGGTATCAGGCTATATCCTTACCCGGGTTCCTCCCCTATCACATCCTGAATGCTTGACTCCCATATAATTTCATCTTGGGAAACCTCTCTTGCCACGTCATCTGTATAAAAATTCGTATCTCAGTTCCTGTAAGAATCCAACCTAGACAGTTGTCATTTAAAGAATATGAAAAACACTCAAGTGATTCTGTAATATTATCAGTCAAAATAAACATTTTATTAAAATTACACTATTTTATAGGAATTTTCTCTTTCTGTATATTCCCTAGGAAAGGTGCCAAATCTTACACAGAAATCCTGAGTAAGGTAAACACTGTGTTTTTTTTTTTTTTTTTTCTTTCTTAAATGGAGATTCAGGAAAGCAGGTGTGCCAGCCATCTGCCAGTGTGTTGGGGATGCTCTTCTCAAAAATGTGTCAGGCCAGATATCAATTCACATAAGACACAAGACCCACCACTATCCAGGAAAGTAGAATCAAAGGTGGAGCCTTGTTTCCCTCTGTAAACCAAAGCTGGTAAATGTAGATGAAGGTCAAGGCTGCTTTGGAAAATGTCACTTTGGAACCAGCTATGATTTTCCCTTGAATTGTCCTCTTACTGCATCCATCAAGACAGGCAGGCAGTCAGTGAAGACAGACACCCAGAGTTCCCAAGTCATCAGAGTCACCTGACAGTCAGCTATCCAGCACCAACTGGGCTCCTTTCAGGTGCCAACTCCATCACCTCATGGTGTTCACTGTTTGACAAATACCGAGGCTTCTATAATGACTCATCTCTCCTATGGTTCATGGAGCAGTGTCCAGACTATAGAGCATAAACTGCAGGCTCTGAACAAGAATAACAAATGGAAGATTTTAGTACCAGTCCAAAATAGACCCTGGGAAATATAAGCCAGGGAAACAAGCACACCCTAGCTAAACAATCATGGTATTTCAGTAGATTTATTTATTTATGGAGAACTCATCTTTAGAAGACATTTGGAACTTTTTTTTTTTTTTTTAACCAGTATCAGTCACCTAGATTTGCTAAAGGTTTAGGAGAAAATGGAGAGGAAAGAACAAGGGAAAGAGAAGAGGCTGTCTGTAACTGAACCAGAAAGAGAATTCCAAGAAACAATCAACTAATAGCCACCAAGCCACCAAAGAGTAATTAGCCTCAATTTCTGTAACAATCAAGAACTACTTGTTCTTCCTCAGCATCTCTCTGCTAATTAGAAGCCAATTATCAGGATTGGTTAAATTAATTCTGGTTCAGCCATATTGGAACATGATATAGCCATTTATGAAAAAGCAGACAGGCCTGTATGTTTTCTGTGTATCCATCTATGTATCCATCTACCCATCTATCAATTCTACATATACTGACAGAGAATGCCCACCAAAGTATAATATTTAATGAAAAAAATTAAAAAGGGTGTAAAGCAAGGTTGAAAACACTTGTGGTCAAATAACAAAGAATCACTTTACATGTGCACACCCATGTGTGTATGTGATGTGTTTAAGTAGCATGTATCTCATATATAATATTACACACATTACACACAAATATTTGGAAAGATTAGGAAAGGGATTTTGAAAGGAGACTTCACTGTTTGCCCTTTTTTTCAGAAATTTCTTTTTTCTATATGCATCTATAAGCTATTAAAAAACATTTTAAAAGGCCACAGCCCACAAAACAAAGCAGCTAATTAATAATATGCTAAGCCATACAGTTTTCATTGTGGAGAGTGGGTGATTAAGCACTTCAGTTCATATTTGCTAGGCTAAATTCTTCTTAGGTATCTTATTTCTTGGAATTCCTATAAGTGCTTTGAAAATATTTTGATGATTATAGCCATCCAAAATACATGTTGGGCTCTGACCTGCAACTGCTATGTCCTAACACAGCGGTTTAAAGGGATGTCTGCATTTACTGGTTTCATATTGAAACCCTTAGGGAATACGTATGCAGTAGGAGAGATAAGAGTTTCCCACCCGTGACATAATTCCCAGTGCTTCTTTTTAGAGAGATCCTCTCTGGAACAATGGGTCAAAGTCACTCCTGATCCACAGAAAATTAAGTAGCCTTGAATAAATAGAATATTTATCTCCTTGTAAGAAAGAGGAATTCTGAGGCAGATGAAGGTTTCAAAATCCTGGCTGATCCTTTATTAATACTGACCTGTATTAAGGAGTGGGACTCTTAATCTTTCTGAAAATATTAGGAATGGAAATGTGAATCTCTTAAATGTTTACTTGGGAGCAAAGTATAGCATCCACCTAGTAATTCTCAAGGATGTAGCTGCTAAGAACTAAAAATATCTTCCGGGGGAGGGCTGTGCAGATGGGGAGTGGAGAGGGGGGTGGGGGACATGGAGAACCCAGAAGAGCAGCCATCTGAGCAGATTTCACACGATTAATAGGGAGTTTGTTGACTGGTGGACTTTAAAAATAGAACCTCATTTCTGAGGGGTGGGTGCCCTGTTCCAAAGCCCTAGAAGGAGCCTGCTGAGAGGGATGATTAAAATGAAAGATTGTGCAGCTTTAAGGAAATGTTGGCATAAAGAAATGGCACCGATTACTGATGCTCCAGCCACCTTCTAAAAGGTTTCTGCAAATTGCTTTCCTTGGATGAAATACCAAATATCTGTTCCCAAATGTTACGAAGCAAAATAAATCACATTCCATTGACACATCCAATATGTCGTATCAGAGACCCTGAATCCAAACAAAGCAAAGCTGCCGTTACCTCAGAGCTATTACATTTCTTTCTCTTGCTTTTGTATTAAGGTTGCAAGATGAAAACTTGTTCCCTGTAAACAACAACAACAAAAAATTATCTCTGCCTCCTCCCTGAATGCAGTGAGAAATCAAATCGACAACTGACAAGTTTTGAGGGTTCAAAACTAACTCAGGAATCATTTCATCTGACCCCAAACATTTTTAAATAAAGACGGTGAATCCCAGAAAGGGAAGACCACAAACCCAAAGTAACTTGATTAGAGAGCAACATGGGCAGATTTAGAATCTTGATGTCTCACTTTTAATTCATCAATGTGGCATTCATTGTGGAGAGAACAGGCAGATTCTTGGAGAAGTGGGCTACCATGACTTCTTAGCAGTCCCCACTCATGGTGGCTAGGAGGTAGGTGCACCTGCTGCTGAAGGTGATCCAAAATCAACTTATATACCTGGGTAAATATCATTGATTGATTGTCCTATGTCTCAGTATTTCCATCTATGAAATGCAACAAATGATTCTTCCACAGTGCACATAACTTCAACACTGAAATATTTGGCAGGTCACAAAATTAAGCTCAATTTCTTTCTCTACATACCTCCAAATAATAATAATAATACTGCTTTCAAGCCCTGGGAACTACTTTTTTAAAAATCACCCTTATCTTAAAACTTTTGCTCTAGTGAAAACACAAAGTTTGGGGAAGGAACCCATACTACCTTGAGTACTTTAGTGTACCCTTATTTAACTCTGTCCTCTGCCCTTCTCACTCCCCTATGGGTTTATCCTGGGATCCTGACTTCAATAAATCAAATGCTTCTAGAGAACCTGACCTAAAAACACCAAGTGAGTGTGTCAGAGAGATAATAAATGGTGGATAGCATCTTGTGGTATCGAACATCATTTTCATTGCATTTTCACTTTGGTCTCCACCTAAATGTGTAATTGAGACAGGATTCTGCATGTTTCTGCTGTAAGCAGTGTTTGCATTCTCCTTGTCTTGGAGTATGGGATGTTTCCCAGCTTTGCTGCTGGTCACTTAATTTCTAACTTGTTCATCCAACTTTGCAGCAGCCTTTCAGTCATCTGCACATTTCCTAAAAACAAAAGAGGGCAAAGCAAGTTTTTGGTGTTTTTAAATTCTTGTTTAGTATAGTAATGACTAAACAAGCTAAGAACCATATGTAAAGGAACAGATGTGAATTTTGAGTCACTAACCTGTAATGGAACTTTGTTGGTTCTCTTACCTTATCATTGCAGCTTATTTTTTTACTTAGTGTGACACTGAGTGCTAAGACCTTGCTGAACCCAGCATACTGAGAACTCTCAGCAGACACACAGAATGATGGCAAGCTCCTGGCTTCTCTTAGTTGTTATTTATTGTAAATAAGAGAAAATGACTCTATGCTTACCCCAGAAAAAGGGGTAGTTATTAATAAGGTATGGAGAATACCAAAGATTGAAATGACCAATGGAGAGAGAATACAGTGCAGAGAATGCTTCATGGTCTTATATGAGTACTCCTGAGAAGCAGTTCTTCAACCTGCTGTCTAGACTAAGAGTTTTGATTGAAAGTCCAGCTGGTCAAACTAAGGCCACAGACCCAGTATGCATTTTCTTCCTTGGGGACAGAGAATATAGGGGGATGGGAGAAGTAAAAAAAAAAAAAAAAATTCATCCTCTGAGTTTCTAGGTTGTAGCCCAAAGGAGCAGAGACTCCTTTGCTCTCTGCTGTCTGTAGGATCCTTTTAAAATACTCTAGTCACCATATCAGAATTCCAGCAAGTCAACAGAGGAAAATAACAACCAATCTATGGGAACTCATTAGCCAGAGAGAGGATCAGGTGGAACTATCAGGACTTAATATTCAGTGAAATGAAACTATTAGAGCAGAACAGAGAAAAAAACTGAATTAGAAAATAGTCAAGTCATTTTTAAGGTGATTTGAGTATATCACGTTCACTGAACTTATTCAAGGAGAAAATAGGACTGTTGAGACCCAAGTTAGTAGACTAGAAGGTCAAATAAGAGAACATCTCAAGCAGACACTATCTACCAAGAGAAAGAGGCCATGAGAGAGAAATAAAATTGAATCAGTGATCAGCAGTATCAATAATTATCCTTATAGAAGAAAAATGCATACACAGGGGGAAACCAAGCATAAACCAAAAGAATAATTCACAAAGCTGTTGAAGAACTGGAGCCACACATTTTATATGCTCATTATGATTCAAGCTGAATAAATATTTTTAAAGAGAAATTTCCATAGGTGTATCATGGGAAAAAAATTCTGCTCTCAAAAGAAAAGTCCATCAAGTAGTCTTAAAGTCAGAAAAAAAAATCCATCATAAAATGGTACCTTATGACCAACATAGAAGAAAGAAGATGGTGAAACGGTGCCAATTTATGCTCAGCCAAGACACCAATAATCTATTAGGGTGAACAAAAGCTATTCAAGGAGCAGAAAGAATTTGGAGAGAATAACTCAAGAACCCATCTGAGCAAAGTGCTGAAAAGACCCTATCCCAACAACACATGAAAAGAAAATAAGAAACCCCAAACATGGAAAATGTAAGCAATGATCATATAATAATATGCATGTTGCACATATTTATGTGTATAATAAGTATGATATATATACAAATATGATATACACAAATTGTTACTGGGTTAATAAGCTATGAAGATAAATATAAACAAGGCTTAAAAGTGAATGGGAATAGACTATATTAAGCAACATGGGATAATAATGATAAATTAATGATAATAATTAAGAAAATAAAGGGATAAATTAAGGAAAAGTTAATTTAAAAAAATAATAAATATTGGACTTTGTCAATCTTTGGAAAAATGGTTACCCAGGAAACAATAAAAACACCTTGGCATCTCTTTAGGGGAATTAAAAAAAGAGGGAAGGAGGGTGGAAGTAGGGTTTTTCATATCTGATTTTACTAGAAGGGAACACAGTAGGAAGAAAACAGTGATTTTCTTCCTTTTTTTTTTTTTTTTTTTTTTTTCCTTTTACCCCTGAAGGGAAGGTGTAATCTTTTTATTTTATTTATTTTTTTAAGGAATAGTAGACATTGTTAACTGATAATTTAGATCAAGATAATAGAAATTAACCTGAATGACAGGGGGAACAAAGTTGTCCCCCAAATTTGCCAAGGGAGAAAGAGGATAAAAAGGAAAAACAAGATAAAGTAAAAGAAGAAACAATAATATATGCAGTAGTAATCTAAAACAAGTGTAGTACATCAGTAATATTAGTCACTGCATAAAATACAAAAGGAAAGGATTCTGTCAAAATAGGTAAAACATTTCTTCATAAAACAAAACACAGCCAGATGTCATACACAAGGAATAATTTTAAGATAACATAAAGATAAATGGACTGAGTAAACATATACCGGGAAAATCAAAACAAAAATAAAACTAGCGGGAAAGTAGTTTAGGTGTTCCTTGTTGCTAGTATTCGCTGTTTGGAATCAGTCAGGTTTCGAGAATCACCACCGCTGCAGTCAACGTGTCGGTCCCAAGCGCACTCATGAAGCAACCGCCCATTCCGTCTATGGCTGGGGCCGCCCCAGTTCGCAATGAGAAAGGTGAGATTTCAATGGAGAAGGTAAAGGTAAAGCGATATGTATCTGGAAAGAGACCAGACTATGCTCCTATGGAGTCTTCAGATGAGGAGGATGAAGAATTTCAATTCATTAAGAAAGCCAAAGAACAAGAAGCAGAACCGGAGGAACAGGAGGAGGATTCATCTAGTGATCCCTGGCTCTGTCGTTTACAGAACCGTATTAGTGAAGATGTGGAAGAGAGATTGGCCCGACATAGGAAAATAGTAGAACCTGAAGTGGTAGGAGAAAGTGACTCAGAAGTAGAAGGAGATGCTTGGCGCATGGAACCAGAAGACAGCAGTGAAGAAGAGGAGGAAGAAATTGATGATGAGGAAATAGAGCGGCGCCGTGGCATGATGCGTCAACGAGCGCAGGAGAGAAAAAATGAAGAGATGGAAGTCATGGAGGTGGAAGATGAAGGACGTTCTGGGGAGGAGTCCGAATCAGAGTCTGAGTATGAAGAGTACACAGACAGTGAAGATGAAATGGAGCCTCGCCTTAAGCCAGTCTTCATTCGAAAGAAGGATCAAGTGACAGTTCAAGAACGTGAGGCTGAAGCATTGAAACAGAAAGAGCTAGAGCAGGAAGCAAAGCGCATGGCTGAAGAGAGGCGAAAGTACACACTGAAGATTGTAGAAGAGGAGACAAAGAAAGAACTGGAGGAGAACAAGCGTTCTCTGGCTGCACTGGATGCACTCAATACTGATGATGAAAATGATGAAGAGGAATATGAGGCATGGAAAGTTCGAGAACTAAAAAGAATCAAGAGGGATAGAGAGGACCGAAAAGCGCTCGAAAAGGAGAAAGCAGAAATTGAACGCATGCGAAACCTGACTGAGGAAGAGAGGCGAGCTGAGCTTCGGGCAAATGGCAAAGTCATCACCAACAAAGCTGTCAAGGGCAAATACAAGTTTTTACAGAAGTACTATCACGGGGTGCCTTCTTCATGGATGAGGATGAGGAAGTATACAAGAGAGTGCATTTAGTGCACCTACCTTGGAGGATCATTTCAACAAAACCATTCTTCCTAAAGTCATGCAGGTCAAGAACTTCGGACGTTCTGGTCGAACCAAATACACCCACCTTGTGGATCAAGATACTACCTCCTTCGACTCAGCATGGGGCCAAGAGAGTGCCCAGAACACAAAATTCTTTAAACAGAAGGCAGCTGGAGTACGAGATGTGTTTGAGCGACCCTCTGCCAAGAAGCGGAAAACTACCTAGAGTTCAACTATTTATTCCACCTGTGGGACACAAGGGGATGTCTCAGCATCTGGTCCTTGATATTCTTTTACCATTATTCACATGGTTCTTATATCCACCCTACTGGACTTACTGTCATACCTATTACTGGGTAGTCCAGTCCTTGAAGGTGCTTTGTAAGGTTTGGACTCAATCTGAGAAACCTACAGAAAAGCACTATCCAGGTAGGTTTATAGGCTTCCCATTTAATACTGTTTCCGAGAAATCTGAGGTTTCTCTGCTGTGGTTGCCCATATTTACTTGGGACTATTCAGTTTTCTTCCATCCACTTAGCTTGTGTCAGAAATGTGGGCATGTTAAGTGGAAAATGCATTACTTCTACCTTAGGGTTAGGAGTAGTGTACCAGGAATTTAAGCTCACTGAAACCTGTTTTGCATTTTTGGTTGGAGTCAACTTTTCTAAGTGAATACACTTTTTATCTTTTTGTGTGTATGTATGTCAAGAAATAAAAGATACACATCAGAAAAAAAATAAAATAAAACTAGCCAAATCAATGTCAACAAAGTGGAATTTAAGGATGAAAGAAGCAAACAGGATCAAAAAGGACATCATATAATGAAAATGATGCAACTGTAGATGTAGCAGTCACAGCAGTATGAGCCAATTATCATAGCAGTTCCAAACTTCAATTTATTTCAAAAGCAAAGAGAATTTCCTATAAATAAGACTATGTTGTACACATTAATATACTCTTAGCACAGAAGGAACTAGCTCAAAAAATAAAGAAAATCAGATAAACAAGTTCAAATGTACTGAAAAAAAATGTTCCTGGAAGATTTTTAAAGGTTGGTCATTTGTGTGGACCTGGAAAGGGAAACAAACAAACCATAAATAAGTGTGTAAATGGACAGCTTTTTGTAAGTTATATTCTCTTGTCAGAAGCTAATAAAATAGAAATAAATAAATAGTAGCAAAAAAAAGATCTTAATGACTTGAAAATGAAGAAGCCAGTTCCCAGATAATCTTTAATGAAACAGGAAATTGCAAAGGAAATTAAAACCTGCTAAGAAGACAATGAGAAAGAATACTTTCTAACAAAGCTTGCAGAACACATCAAAAGCTATATTCAGAGGAAAATGTATAGCCTTAATGACTTTTATTATTAAAAGAGGAAGCTGGTTGGAAAAGTCATTTTTCATCTAAGAATCAAAAGATGAATAACAAAATCAAACAACAGTTAAGGAAACATAAACTATAAAAATATTTAAAGTGGGGGGGGAATGAAAGAAAGGAGAAAAACAAAAGCTTGTTCTTTGAAAACAACATAAGATAAATTAAATACCTTACGATTCTGAGGACAGAAAAGAGTGAAATCAAAAGTAGATGGAGGAAAACAGGAAAGAAAGACATAGTCACAGAGGTCAAGGATTAAAATCATGATTAAAAAAATTATCTCTGATACTATGGCAACAGATGCAAATGGATCATTTTGGAATTTTTTTTTGCAAAATATTACTGACTTACCAACTTTTCATAATTTCTACCCTCATTTCATTTTACTCTCCTTTTCATGAATCTCATTTTTTAAATCAAATACCTTCTTTTCCATGCCTAGCTTCCTTAGCATTAATTGGTATATTTTCCTTTAATCAAGACTTATTTTAGTTTTCCTGGCTTAGATTTATGTCTGAGAGGAGACTATTTTCACTGAAATTCAATAAGGTTTGGTTTGAACTTTTTCATACCTCACTTCCAAGTTCTTAGAGCATCTCTCTCATGTACCCCATTTAGTCAATACATGGCTGCTCTCTTGTCTCTTTAATATTTCAAAGCACTTTTGCATTCATTACAGGACTATCTCACAGAGGATTTTGTCTACTTTTAAGCAACAATTTGTAAAATTTAGATTGTTAAGAAAATATTACAGCTCCAGGCAATAGTTCTATATGAAAAGTAAAACTAATTGTTTTGACAAGCTAAATGAAAGGAAGTTTTTGTTACCAATTTTTAATTATCAAAGGCATTTGACCCACACATCCAGAATATAGAAAGTTTATTATCTCACCAGAAGGATGTGTCCCGGCCCGCGGGACATCAACGCAGGACGGCAAACCTAAGAGAGAAGGAATGAAAGGGACAAGAGACACAGGGAGTGACAGCAAGACAGGAATTCTGATCAAGCTGCAAATTTTTATTGTTCTCACGGGTATTTATGCTGAGGGAATGAGGGGTATGACGAGGTGCAGGCTGGTTGGCTGTGTTCTTCTATTGGGCTCCTGATAGGGTGCAAGTTCGCGCTGGCGGGAAGGTGAAGTTGGCGCCGGCGGGAAGGTGTAGTCCCAGAAGAGAAGCCGTGGGTGCCATAGGCGCCATACTGTCAGAATTATCAGCCAGGAGTGGGGGAGGGGCGCTGCTGCTTATTGTAAAGGTCAGAATGTTCTCAGAATGAGAACTTCTTGGTCCCTGACAGGATGGTTCAGGCATGACTCTCAGCCTCAAGAAAATTATCATCAAGTAAAAATGCTTGGAATTTATTATAATCTTAGAAATTGCATCTCAGATTATATAACTAGTGGGGACACAAATAATAGGGGAAAGAGTCCATCTCTGAGATGTCCATGTTTCCTAAACTTAGACACTTTAACTTTAGTCCATGTGGTCTCAAATATTCCAGCAGGTTACTCATTTTAGCTCTTATGATCACTGCGGAGGGTGTGATGAAGAAGTGGGAGTATGTGAAGCCCTTTGATGTGCAGGCTTAAAACTGTGTATGTCATTTCTGAGAAATGCTGTTAGTTAAAGGAAGTCACAAGGCCGTTCCAGATGCAAGGGATGGGGAAATAGGCTCTATCTTTTGACAGGAGAAGCAATACAGGAGAAGATGTGGATACAATGATGGAAAGTATCATGGCTACTTGCAACCACAATAACCTAGGTTTTGTTTCTCCTGTGGATGCATAGCTGACCCAGAAGAAACATTTTCTTGTGTCAATTACTGCAGAAGACATGTTTGGGTAGCCCTAGGATGGCGGCTGGTGTTGAGCCAAGAGGTGGTGCATAACTAGTATTAACACGGCGTGATCTACTTTTGCCTGATTAGTTAATGTCTCCTCTGTGCTAGTGGTCAACAGATATTCCTCATTCTTTCTTGATTGGTACCGAGGGGCATGCCTCAATTGTGCTAATCCTAAGCTGATTGGCTGCCTTAGGTATATGAGACACACCTATAGGAAGCACCAGGGATAACCGGATAAGCAGCTAGTAGAGAAGATAACAGGATAAGCAGCTAGCAGGAAGTATAAGCAGCACCTCTGATAGATCGCAGAAGGCAGGACGAAGCCACACTTCTAGATTGCTGGGAGGAGGATAAGCAGCACCTCTGAATGATGGCAGAACACAGGTTGCAGATTGCAGAATGGAGGAGTAAAGCCAGACCTCTAGATAGCACAGTGAAGGACGCAGGATGCAGGATGCACCTTTAAGAAGAAGCAGCAGAACTAAGAAGATATAGATCTTGGAAAGTGTAGACTCTCTCTCTTAAGCAAAGTCTCTCTTGCTCTCTTATGCAAAGCCTCTCTCTCTCTCCTCTCAAAGCCTTTCTTCCTCTATAAGCTAGGGAACAAGTGAACAAGCAAGAAAGCAGCACACTAAAGAGAAAGATAATAGAAGTAGCTCAGTTTCCAGTCCACCTCCAATAAATACCCGCGCAATTGTTGCTGCAGGTGGTAACAATATCCGCGCGACTGTTGCCGCAGGCAGCGACAAATTGCTGTATGTTCCATCTGAGTCCAGTTACATTTAATTGTTCACCCTCAAGTTGTTGTCAGGTGTCAATCTCTGTGTTTCCTAGCTTTAAACCCATGGGTACATTTCCAGCTATTCAAGTGTGGTTCCATAATCTCTTGACTTAACTTTCCCTTTACCTATCCTGCATGGTGGGGAGAGTACACGCCTTCCAACAATTCTCTCCAAATACTCACTATTAGCTTTTCTCAGCCTCTCTTAATATTTTCATTTTCTGTTGTATATGAGGTGCTAAAAGTGGAAATATTGGTGTTATGGTTTGGATATGAGGCATCCCCCAAAAGTTCATGTGTTAATGTTGAGAGATGAAATTAAATTATGAGAACAGTAAACTAATCAGTGGATTAATCCAATTGGATTAGTAATTTAAAGGGATTAATGGGTGGTAATTGTAGGCAGGTAGGGCATGACTGGAGAAAGTAGGTCACTGGGGCATACCCTTGGGTATAATATTATCCCTGGTTTTCCTTGCACTTAAGCTTGCTCTGCTTCCTAGCTGCCATGAGCCGGGCAGATTTCTCCCACCATGCTTGTCATCATGATGTTCTGCTTCACATCAGGCCCAGACCTATGAAGTTGGCTCACCATGCACTGAGCCTCTGAAACAGTGAGCTAAAATAAACTTTTCCTCCTCCAAATTGTTCTTTGTTGGATATTTTGTTCACAATGATGCAAATGTTTTGATTCATATTTTTCTTAGTCCAGGTTCCCCTAAAAGTAAGAAGGACGTGAGTACAAGAAGATTAATTAGGGGAATGATCACAATGAACACGAATTGGCACAGGGGAAGTGAGAGAGGAAAGAAAATAAAGACGGCACAGGGTGTGACGTTCAATTCAATTATCATTGTGGGAGATATCTCTGGGAGTCAGTGCTTAACACAGACTTCAGAGTTGTCCTACCTAGGGATGAGGGAATGGAAGAATTTATACACCAATCTATCTATGTATCAATATACCATGTTTATAATCACTCTATATTGATTGAGGGCTGCTTCAAAGCTGCTGTGGGTGAGGAGTGGTTAATTCCTTGGCATTTCCAGTCTTTAATGAGGAGCGTGCCAGTTGAGCACACACCAGCAGCCAGAAAAAGCCATCAGACAAGAAGGCAGGTGCTGGCAGTTTACACTGAAGCAGTAAGGTGAGGGACATGGTGACAGCTCCCTGCTGTCATACCCGTCCCATGTAGATTGTGGGGCAACTCCATCAAACTTCAAAGCAATAGGAAATATTGAGTTCAAAGTTCTGTTGCAGATGCAATACTCTCTAATGTTTTCTTAGTTTTATTTATCCTCTCTCAAAAATGGGTTTTACTCTTCTATCCACTCCCTATCATTTTTACCAATTATACATATTCCTTTCCTATTGTTCAGAAAAGTCTTTAATCCAATTATTGCAATTTATCATTCTTTTCTTTTCCTTTACCTATGTTCTCTAGTACCATAATTTCTCTTCTGCCAATGTCTTCTTCTCTGATATATGTCTTTGAATCTACCATAGGGTCTAGCCCATAGTAAAGGCTCAGCAAGTACTTCTAGAATAAATGAATTTATAAGTGAGATTCATTATTCTTTGCAATCAGGTATCCAGTATATTTTCCATGGCAATGCCAAATACAAAATATTATTATATTTTTTCTTCTCAGCTTCCTTCCTCATTACCTGAAAGTTTGTATTAATTTAAACCATTAGTTTATCATGGAAGAAATGCAACATGACACCTCCCATTTTTTATAGTCATTTTATTTCCCGCAACTTCAAGGAGTTTTTCTGAAGGTCTATGCCTATCGCTTCCCATTTGGTAAACCTAGATTACCATGAATTCTACACATTATGCTCTAGGAATGAAGAATTGCTTTTCTCTTCTCTTTCCCTCTACATCTCTATTTCTTTCTCTCTCCCTTTTAAATCTTCCTGCTTCTTCTCTTTCTCAGTACACATGGGGACATACCAATTATGCTTTTTCATTTCTTTCTCTCTGCCAAGAATTTTATTCTTTTCCCATCTTTGCCTATACATACACCTTCCCTGTTTTTAGTAAACTTTTATATGGAGATAAAACAGACAAATAAAAAACTGCATAAATTCATAAGTGGATTTTCATCAGTGAGCACACATGTACAGCCAGTGCTCCATCCTTGGAGAATACAACTCGGCACTCTCTACCTCTTTCTGTTGAGAGTTCCTCACTCTTCTGGGGACCTATCACCAAGGCTCTTTCTTCACACAGTCCACATCCAGGTTGTGGCAATCCTGGTGGGCTCCCAATACCCTGTGGATATCCAGTTGCTTGCCTCTACTCTGCTTTCTATTCCTGTAATGGTGTTATTTTAGTTTTCAGTTACTTTCTAACTATCATTCATTGTTAGATCTTCTCTTATTTGAGTTCCCTTGTTCTCTGTAATTTCTTTGAGTGTGTAGAGAGAATTCACTTGAAGATATGCTCTGTTTCACCAAGTTTTCCATGAGCTGGCTTCACTTGCCCTTTGCATAGGACACTCATTTCACCCCTTCCGAAAGTTAAGTACCACAACACCTCTGCTGCATGCTCTGTCCCCGTTGCCTAAAACAGTACAAACCTGTTCTCAAATATTGGCTCAATTAATATGAAACCATGATCTGCCTCATTTGCATGTTAGAGATTTGGGGTTTCTTCCTAGTATTTGAATGTGAGCAACTTTCTTCTCACACTTAATTTTCTGAAATTCATTCAGATAGGTTTTGGGATTAGGAGTGTGCCATGGCTGATTATTTAAAATACATAGCAAATTAGGCCAGTGAGTAGTACAACATTAGCAATATTGTTTTGGACTAGTTTCCTACTAATTTTCTACAATGTTTACCCAAGAAACCATCAATCAACTTTAAATACTGCTACCCACCTCCCCACATAAAGTATAAATCGTTCTGCATAGTGAACACTGATGAACAGCTACCATGCTTTCAACCAGTTCCTTTCATGAATTCATGGCTCCTGGGATCTAAGCCAGTTCTCCAGAGCAAGAATTCATTCACAAAAGGTAAAACAATAAAAACTGTGTTTTCAGACTATTTTTCTTTTAACCCCTGACCCACTACTGTGCCATGCCAAATAGCACATTTCATGCATCACCCCTACTCTCCCTTTCTGACACCCACCATGTTGCATTTCTCTATCATTCCAACAAGATCCTCTAGTTTATTTTCAGAGGAAAGAACATCCTACTTTCAATTTGAATGGTTCTTTATTTTTGGCAACTTTCCTTAAATTAGTCTAAATTTACCCAGAGTTAACTAATATTCCTTACTGTCTGTGGCCATGGGCTTTAGTAATCATCAGTGTATCTAACTGGGAGTCTCTTAATGTTCACTCCTATGTTCCCGCTCTCAAAAGACTTCAGACAGGGGGCAGGTAAAATGAAAAGAAGACATCACTCCACCATCTTTTCCTGAAATTTTATTCTGTATTTTAAAATACCTTTTTAATTGCTAAGACACTCTAACCCAAATCCTCTCCTACCACAACTGAATGATCTTTTACTTGCTGAAAAATAAGAAAAGGAAAATCACTAAGTAAATTAATTTTATAGGCTGACAATTCTCTATGGAGGTTTTGGAGTTAGCATTACATTGTCCTCAACCACGCTCTTTCAACAGCTCCTAAACCATTGTTACTAAGTGGTTGAGCATTGCACTTATTAGTGTTGAAATTCTGACATTACTATTTAACTTTGATTACTTCTCTTCTTTGTCCATACTTTTATATTCTTAGGTGTGATTTCCTACTAGTAAGTCAGAGGTTGAAGGGAGGAGACATTCAATTAAAAACCAATCACAAACCCAATCTAAAAAGAATGAGAGAAAATCACACTGTTGGATCTTAGAAGTGTTATTTCTAACTTAGAAGTGTTGTGTCTCCTCCTAGACCCAACTTGTCCACACATATTTTGTGCCCTGAGAAAAATTATTTGTCTGAAAAGGACCTAATGTATAAAGGGGCCCAATGTGGTGAGAATGTAATAACGGTCCTCTGCCACAGAAGCAGTGAACAGTCATGGCGCCATGTGGCCATACTTCCACTGTCTTCCCCCTGCCTTCCCTCTCAATTATAGCTAGGAAAGATAATGGAATGAGACAAACATCATTACCCTATGTACACATATGATTACAGTGTGACTCTACTTTGTGTACAACCAGAGAAATGAAAAGTTGGACCCCATTTGTGTACAATGAATCAAAAAAATTTTAAAAATCACTTATAATACCACAATATAAAAATATATATATATTATAGCTAGGTACTCACTACTGCCTCCTGGCAACTAGCATATTCTTAACTAAAGGTTTTGATTCTGTGGGTTTTCTAAACTGGATTCCACTGAGCTTGGAGGTCCCATAAAGATGTTCTATGGGAAATGAGGGGCACTAAAGGTGAGAGCTGAGTATACAAACCTCCACACTCTTCACTAATGTAACTGTTTTATCTGCCATATACTTGGGATTCCTTACATAAATCTGATGAAAAACAGCACCACTGGTAAGAAGTCTAAAAACTTTTGTATCCTGAACGATGCCAATGCATTAGGCTTCCACATGATAAAACTCAACCAGGAGATCAATATTTTTATTAAATGCTCACTAATTAATAATGGACCAGACATTCAAATAGAACATTCTCATTTTTTTTTCCTTCTGTCTCTATCATTAATATACAAGTTAATTCAATAGTCTCTCCTCTACCACCCAAATCTGCGAGTCAGGATTCTAAACTATTTCTTGCAAGCACATAGCATTAAAGGACACTGGGCATGGGAGCAGATGAATACCAACCCTAAGGATGGGATGAGATTCCCACTCACTGAGCACATAGTCTGCAGTTGGTCAAAGTCATAATTAAAATCAGTTTTGTTCCAATTTTAGCAAAAGGCTCATAGGTGACTGTCAATCATCAGTGATTCTGAAAATATTCAGGCTGGTAGGGAAGACATCTTTGACCAATCTCTCAAACCCATCACAGAGAACAAGAGCTCAAACATCTAGTTGTCTGTCCAGCCTCCTTCTCTCCTTCTAATTCACTTTATAGGATGTATGGCACCATTGTGACCTCACATTCAGTATTATTCAACATCACCACTTACTCCCCTTGTAAGTACAAACATCAGGAACATTTATAGGCTGTAGATGAAGTATTACAGAGATCCTTGGAAAAAAATGTTCCAAATCCTATGATTAAATAATCATTAAATGGCCTAAAATAGTTTCATGGTGTTAAAAGAGAAAAAAAAAAAAAAAAAAAGCTGAAGTGTTTATTATTAGCCAGAATGTAATAAATCTTTTTTTAATTGGCAATGGGGAGGTATGTGTGCATGTGTGTGTTTATCATGGCTATTAAACTTAATTTGGTGCTCACTGAATTGTAAAATAAATGAAGAATCACTCTGCACTCTTTTGTCAGCCAAATGCTGGGAGACTAAAAATCACTCGAGTTCTATTTGAACAGGTGCGCATGGGGGTTTTCTGCCAACGGGATGGTACTGCCAGCAACAAAATTCTGTTTCTTTCTTCCAGTTCTAACCAGAGGGACTCTGTTTGTTGGTCCTTGTATTCAGCTCAAAAGCAAGTGTGGGTTTTTGGGGGGTTGATCAGTAAGATAGCTGAGCAAGAAAGCTGAGTCACACAGTCACACACCCACACAAACATACACGTGGAGGCATCTAGGGATACATAGGTTCCACCTCACAAAACCTCACATATTTTTAGCTGTAGAAGAAGTAGAAGGGGAGAAAAAGAGCAGAAGGGTTTCCTATAATCAACTTCAAATAGAGCAGCAAATTCTTAACCACAGTGGAAAGGTATCCATAAATAATGCCTTTTTGAGTGGTTTGTGGTTTCCTGAAGGGTACATACACAAAAATAGAATACATATTTTTGCATGCAGGTATTTTTAAATGCAGGTATATGTTTATCTTCAGCCACAAATAGAATCTACTTCTGTTTTTTAAATTCTGCCCAGTGAAGTCAAGTTGTAATAAGATGGACTAAACTTCAGATCTTACTTAAGCCTATAAGAATGGGTACATGTCTCAGTAACCCTGGGATAAACTCTAGTTCCAGGATTTGGCTGCCTTAAGGAGCTTTCCCTGTCAGAGTTAGGAGGTCTGAAGAAAACCAGAATTAATGTCCTTATTGAAGGTACTGAAAGAGGTATCTGATTGCACAACTTGAAAGCTGATTTTCACCAAATATTCAAAGGACCATTGCTTTGTTTCTGTGGGTATGCTTTTCCCTGAAAATCTTCTAAACTGCAAATACCCACAGGAAAACATAGTCCATTGTGACATAAATTAGTTGGATGGACCTATTTTCTCCTTCCCTGTGATCAAATGAAGAAGTGGAATCAAAGGGAGAAGGTCAACACAGAAAGGGATTATGAGACTGGATCACTAACAATTTTAATGCTGCTTGAGTTTTGTGAAACTCTGACCCAAGTCTATGGGAGTTAACTTTTAGCTTCCCAACAAGAGTTGTTTACTTTTAAAGTTCATCAATAAACATTGAAGTTATATGTAGGCAAACCATCCAGCAAAAGGACTAAGCAGATGAATAACAAATTAGTTTATCACCAATGAACTTCGTTGAATTTGTATCCTAAATATCTCACTAATTTTTCTACTTCTTTCCATTTCTATGGCTACTACCCTTGTTGTCTAAGTCATTATCATTCTGCTGCAACCTCCCAAAAGGCTTCCTCACGTTTATTTTTTCTTCAACCCCAACACATTTTTACAATGCAGGAAGAGTAATTTTTCCAAGATGTAAATCAGACCAAGGGAGTTGACTACTTAAAACTCTTCAATGTTCCATATTATCCATAAAGTAGGGTTTGAGCTCCAGAGGGGCCCACAGTCCTGATACAGGCGAGGGTCCCTCCAGCCCCCTGTACCATTGTGTGTCCCTTACCTCCCATTGCTCTCCCCACAAGGTCTCTGTACCCCTCCTTCCTCTCTTTACCTACACATCTTTGCTATCCAAGTTTCACTTCCTCAGAGAATACATATGGCTTCTCTAATAAGATCAAACTGAGTTATAAAAAATTTTCTTACCACCATATTCCTGCCACAGTTGAAAATGTTCATTGGTTTCATATCTTATGTAGTTAATGCCCATCTCCTCAACTACATTGTAAATGGTGAATGAGCAGGAAGAAAGTCTGTTTTATCGACTCTTTGGGCTCACAATTAGCTTACATTTCCCAGTCTCTCTGAGTTAGGTATGACCATATCACCAAATTATGACCAGTGGAATGTGGGCTCAAATGGATGTGGACCAGTTCTCTAAAATTCTCATCTGAAATAATCTGCACTCTTTTTACCTTAAATGGACAGAAACAGAGAAAAGGATAAAGATCTTAGAAGCCATGTTTTGCAGATGCTGGAACCCCAAGAGAGTAACAGCCTGAGTTCTAAGGAGAGCATTTTTCCAAACTAGTACATCCATTTTGGGCTTCTCATTCTGTTAAGCCACAGAGATTTGGGAGTTTTTCATAGCAACTAGCATTGTCCTTATAAACATGATTCTATTCTATCTGTAATACAGTATCTAACATACAGTAGACATTCAATAAATGTGTTGATTAAATAAAAGAGTTGATTGTTGGTATATGGAAGATCCTTTGGAATTAGTAGAGGGAATTGGGCATTTCTGTTGGATTAGGACTTTCAGGAACAGTGTCACTTTGCTAGACAATGTCCATTTGCTAAGATTGTGTCATTTGCTAAGATTTTGGAAGGAATCTAAAAATTTATGTGATATTATCTTTCCATGAAAAAGCTGATGTCTCTATTTATTCAGCACCTTTTTACTTTTAATTTTCTTTTATTATTTTAGGTACAGACATATTTACAAATGGAAAAGTAAGACATTTACTTGACAGCATTGTATTTAAGTCTCTTGTTTGTTCTATTATATAGTTCAGACATTTTACTATACTTCTGAGCATGTCTCTCTCTTAAGTTCTTTTTTTTAATTTTTTTTTATTTTTACAGACTGCATTTTGATTCATTGTACACAAACGGAGTACATCTTTTCATTTCTATGGCTGTGCACTATGTAGATTCACACCATTCGTGTAATCATACATGTATATAGGATAATCATGTTTGCCTCATTCCACCATTTTTCATACCCCTCCTCCCTCATTTCCCTCTATGTAATCTAAAGTTCCTACATTCTTCTCTCATACCCCACTCCCCCAACCCCATTATATATCATCATCCACTTATCAGGGAAAACATTTGGTCTTTGGTTTTTTGGGATTGGTTTATTTCACTTAGCATGATATTCTCCAATTCCATCCATTTATCTGCAAATGCTATAATGTTCTTCTTCTTTGTGGCTGAATAATATTCCACTTTGTATATATACCACAATTTCTTTATCCATTCATCTGTTGAAGGTCATCTAAGTTGGTTCCACAATCTAGCTGTTGTGAATTGAGGTGCTGTAAACATTGATGTGGCTGCATTACTGTAGTCTTTTTTATAGGTCCTAGGTTTTGTATTTTTCATTTTTAAAAACAGAACCTATATATTTCTCATTTATGCCTATGTAGTTTCCATTTTTATTGATACTGTGAATGAAATTTTTTCTCCCATTTTTTTCTCCAAACTGGCAATTTTTTGTTGTAGGTAAAAAGCAAAGGATCTTGGTCAATTAATTTTGAACATAGGAAAGTTACTAGCTCTTTGATAAGTTTAATAGTTTATTCATGAATGTTCTTGAATTTTGAGCATGAATGTTCGAATCATTAACAAATAATAAAAATTGAATCTCCCCTTCACAAGTGATCCACCAATAATTTATGTTTGCTCCCTTAATTGTACTGATTGCAAAACCTCTTTACAAAGGTAAGTTACTGCAGCAATAAAAGGAACTATATTATTTGTCATTCTCCTAATTCTGCAAGAGGCACTCACAGAGCTTTATTATTAAGAGGAATGCATGCCAACAGTGTTTGTTTGATACATATACTTAAAACTCATTTTAAAGCAGTCATCTTCTAAATCTTCCCTATAGCAGTTATTTTTAATTGAGGCATAATCATGAAAGTTTTCAAAGGAATGTTGTTAAATATCAAAATGTCCATATAATATTGTTTTTTGTGTACTATTGAACAGATATTATATTAATCATTTCCTCAATATTGAAATACTTTCACATTCCTGCAATAAGTGCTTCTAGTCAATTTGTATTATAATTAGATTTTTTTCAGATTTGAATCACTAGTATTAATTTAATGAGGTTTTAGAATCAGGGCTGTGTTCAGCACATTAGGGACTATTGCCCCTAATTTTTCTCTGAAAGTTTAAATATGTACACAGTGTTGCTGCAGCTAATTAATTCTATTTGTTTTTCTATTCAAGATTTCCACTTCTCTTGAGAATATTTTGGTCATTTATAATTGTCTCATCACATATCTTATTGAGATTATGAAGTTTTATGCTTTTATCATAATTTATTAACAAAATTCTATCTATTATTCCATTATGATTTTAAAGTATTCCCTATTTTATTTTCAAGTAAGTAATTTCTCATTATGTCTTGATTAAATTTCCCACATGTAAAAATTTTCAATTTTTCTCCAGAACAAGCAATTTAACATAGTCCTTCATTCTACTCTTTATCCCCTTTTTAAATTTCTGTTTCTATCTTGATTATTTCATTCTTTTACTTTCTTTAGGATTTTTTTTACATTTCTTAAATTTAATGCCTTTATGAGTTCATTTTATTTTTAATAAGATTATGAATCTGCCTTTAAGTTCAGTCTTGGTTATACCTTAATTTCAGTAGGTATTCATGTCATCATCCTATTTTCTTTTCTTTTTTTTTTTTTTTTTTTTTTTTTTTTTTTTGGTACTAGGGATTGAACCCACAGGCACTTTACAACTGAGCCAGATCCCTATTCTTTTCTATTTTTTAGTTTGAAACAGTCTCACTAAGTTGCTTTAAGTTTCTGAGGCTGGCCTTGAACTTGCCATCCTCCTGCCTCAGTCTCCCAGTTCACTGGGATTAGAGGTGTGCACCACCATGCTCAGCTTTACCATCCTATTCTCTAAAGAGTTATTTAATATTTAATTTTTATATCTTCTGACTTGTAATATTTTATTGATTTTGTTGTTTTTGAAAGCTTTCTAAAAAGTGCCTAATATCTTTTAGAAATTTCTAGTTTTATTTCATGCATGTTTTAACATTTCTATTTTTTAAAATGTATTAAGATTTTCTCAAACTGATTTCCTGTGGATAATTTGATCTATGTTTGTAATGAACATATAAGCTTATCCTTAGAGAAAATATCAGTATCTATTAATTCAATTATATAGATAAATTTATTCAAAGCCTCTACATTGAGATTTACATTTTGTCTAATTGACCTGAGAGAAATTGATTGGCATGTTAAAATCACTTGCTATAATTATTTAAATTATTTTCTTATAGTTCTAGCCATAATACAACCATTGTATTGTTATTGGAAGTCATTTCTTTTATCAAAAATTAGGAATGATTTCATCAGATTTTCTTGATCTAAAATAGTTTTTACTCTGAACTTTTTTTCCTTTGGTGTTAATATGCTTATCTTGCTTTCTTCTTTATATTTGTATTTTCTGATTTTTTTCCATATTTTTATTTTTGGTTATTCCTTACAACACTTTTCTTTCCAAATTGGGCCTCCTATCAACAAGATAGATTTATTACTCCAAGATCTTAAGTAAATTAAAAGAACCAAGATGAAAAGGATCCCTTAGAGACTCAAGTTACAAAGAAATATGTATCAAAGATTAAATGCCAGATGTCTCTTACAAAATCAAAAACAAAACAATATTCCATTTTACCTTCTGAAATTGAATATTATATTATGGTACATTATATCCTAAACATTTTTAATCTCTAATTTCTCATCTTTCTCATGAACTACAAACACTAGGATGATCGGGTTAGCTCTGCATGAAGTGGTCCTATGCTGGCACAGGCAATGAATTTTGAGCTTTCCCTTCTGTTCTTCTGGCTGTGTAGGGTCTCTGAGCTGTCATCTGCCTCTAAAGGAAACCATGGTCTCTCCTCCTTCCCAACTAGCCAAAAGGAAAATGATAGTATCTGAACTAGCCAGTTTCTAGACCTGCAGTGTTCTCTCTTGGCAATGCTTGCCTTCCTTTAAAAAGAGAATTGATATCTGAACCTAGGAAGAAATGCTGGGAGAGATGTTATGAGATAAACTCGTGTGTAGATTATATGAATAGCACACCCTAATCTACCTAATCTCACTAGATGTTTAATCTTGAGTAAATTGCTTAGATGTGTGTATATGCTATTTTCATGTGTTAATATGCTCTACTTCATATAGTCATTGGAGGCTTAAGTGTGAAAAATCTATTGAATCTACTGCAATGGCTAGCACTTCACAATCCATAGATAGGTATTATTGATCTTTCTTTTTCTAAACTGCTAAATTTTTTGATCACATCGTATATCCTAATGGTTTCCTCCTCTTTGTAGAAATACTTTCTCCCAGGCTTTCCTTTCTTCTTTTCTTTTGTCCTTTTGTTTCTTTGTTTTGAAATTAATCATTCATCAGCTCAGAGAAAAGGACTTCGAATTGAAAAAATTTAGAAAGAATTGAAAAAAATTGATATCTATCTCAACTACATACACACATCACAGTCATCATAACAAAAATAGCATTGTTATTGGTCAGGATAAATCTAGTTTGCTTCTCATTTTAACCATTGTCATTTTAACCGTACAATCATTGGTTATTTTTTAATCTTATGAAAAATGCCAATGGGCCCCTAATGCTAGCTCTGTATTTATAGCTGTGCATGTTGACTGCTCTGAGCCCAAGTTTCCTCATCTGCACAAAACAGTACTAAGGGGATCCCTATTTCACAGGGTGCTAGTGAGAATGAAGGCAATAAGCAGGAAACTGGCTGTCTTCCAGGGGAGGCTCAATAAATGATGGTGGTTGTTAAAAAGAAAAGATAGCAATTCTTCTTTTATAAACCTTTAATGAGGCTTAAGTGAACTAATATATGTAAAATGTTTAGCATAGAGTAGAAACTCTGCAACTTTTAATTTCTGCTTTTCCTTTCTTCACTGTTTGCTCAGCAGAAAAAAAAAAAAAAAGAAGAAAGAAAGCCATTTATACGGTTAGATGGGAACACTTATTGTGGATAATGTATATTATTTTTTGAAAGCAGAGTAGCCTGTTATTTCTTTTTTTTCCCAGTGCTAGTAATAATGTCTAGCAGGAAAGTTTCACTTAAAAATAGAATATCTAACTGACTCAACAGAAGGCCCAGCATGAATCCCTTTTGACCCCAACCCAGCCAAAACACCTCCCTAACGATGATGGATGCCTAGAATTCTAGTTTCTTCTTTACTTTTGACTTTGATTACTCTGAAACCATGACTGTTCCTATAAGAAATACTTCTGAATACATATTCATACTTTCCCTGGGGTATAAGAATGGGAAAGATTTCTGAGCAGACTTTTAGGATTAATGTTTAGGGATTTCAATGAAAGAAGAGAAAGAAAGGAATGAATCCCTGTGACTCCTGAATTCCAGGGGATAATGTAAGGAGGAGCCACAAGAAGGAAAAGAAAATGTATTAAAGGCAAAAAAAAAAAATGTTGCCTGTCTCATAAATAAGCCTAGATTCAATCCTTAGTTCCAATACATACATATGAAACTTCCACCATGCATTTGAGATTTCTGTGTGGGTCTCATCCCAGAGAGAGAGAGAGCACACGCTTTCTTAGAGATCTCCTTGCTGCTGTTACTTTGGCCTTAGAAATTGGCAACTCAAAAATGGACTTCTCTAGCTCTTCAGTCTTTTCTCATCTGATTAAATATTTGGGGATATATCATTGTGAACTTTGCATCAGGAAAGATGGGACCAAAATATATGTTTGATTTGGAAGCTTTCAAAGGAAAGGTGAAATTATTCATGGTTTCAACTAGTGATTTCATGAATCTCTCCGTGTTGTGGTTTGAATATGTGGTATACTGCAAAAATTCAAGTGTGTGACAACATAAGAATGTTCAGAGGTGAAATTATTAGGTTATAGAGCCTTAAGTTAATCAACAGATTAATCCACTAGTACAGAGTAACTGTGTGGTAACTGTAGGTAGGTTGGGTATGGTTGGTCATTGGGGATATGACTTTGGGTTTATATTTTGTCCCTGGTCTTTCTCTCTCTCTCTTGCTCTCTCTCCTCTCCTCTCCTCTCCTCCCCTCCCTTCTCCTTCCCTCCCCTCCCCTCCTCTTCTCTCTCTCTCTCTCTCTCTCTCTCTCTCTCTCTCTCTCTCCCTCCCTCCCTCCCTCTCCTTCCTGGTTGTCATGTCCTATGCTGCTTTCTTCTGCCATGCCCTTCTACCATGATGTTCTGTTTCACCTTGGGTCTAGAGCTATGGAATCAGTAACCACGGACTGAACCCCTGAAACCATTAGCCAAAATAAATATTCCTCCTCTAAACTGTTCTTGTTAGGTCTTTTGATCAGCAATACAAAAGTTGACTCAAACACTCCCCAACAGTTAGCAAGGAAAAGGATAAAGAAAAACAGATGTACATTTCATTAAAAAAACTCCTATTTGACCAATTATTCCCAAAGATAATAATAAATCAGGATATTTTGAGGGAGGTTTTTAAGGAAATGCCTACACATTCTACCATGATACATGATACATATAATATTCCAAGAGGGGTGGACAGGGAACTATTGAAAAAACACATAAAGATATAATTCAAAGTAAGAAACAATAAGATAGAAAAGCTTTCTTATGATTTCAGATGGATGTGTGAATTACTCTGTTCTGAAGTTTAAGTGAAATATATTTAATTCTATGTTTATGTCTTAACGGGCAGCATGGGCACTTATATTTCTACAGGCATGCCCACATGTACAACAGCACTCAGAGCCTGACAGTATATTCTTTCACTATGTCTAAGCAATATTGACTGAATGAGATTTCAAATTCCATAGATTGCAGCCATCTCTTCAGTTTCTCCATGTTAGTACAATCTCATTGTCACACTCGGAATTTGTTTTCTCCTAGGGATCACTTTCAAAGCATTTCATTGCCTGTGACAAGACAGAGTAAGTAAACTGCTGATGAATTTGGATTTCTTTCCCCAGTCCCTCAGCTTCTTTATTTTGTAATGTGGTATCTCATTCCTAGATGACATCAAATGTCATGTTAGAGATTCCTGCTTGATCTTGAGATATACCAAGATGCTGACTAACAAGGCATTAGGTATAGATGAAATTCAGATTTTAATCACCACCCCTTTTAAAATATGCAACAGAATAATTAGGAAAAATTTAGAAAGTGCTTGAAAACTTCACACAGTGACAAATCCAGACTTTGGCAAAGCTATCAGATACTGTTAGCCCACTCCCAATACCTATACCAGAAGGATGAGACAATTTCTCAACATATTTAAAAACAATATTTCAGATCAAGATATAAGCTGAATGTTATATTTCAGTCCATTCTTATTCATGTTTATATGACCCCTTCTCTTTTTCTTAAAAGATATCATTGAAAAAAGAAAATATTTAAAGTTCTCACATGAAAGTAATGATATAAAATGTCTGAAACTGGGAGAACAATCTTAAGAAAGAGGTAACACATTCTGGATCAAAAATTAATTTTTTTTTAATTTCAAAATATTATTAAATCTGGACTTACTTGTACCACATTTGACTTATTATTACTGAAACTAAATCATTAGGCACCCTGATATTTTGCATTGATAAACATAACAATGCCCAGATCATAGGGCTGAAGAAAAAAAAATACAATACTGGGCGCATATTTACTTTTTCCAACATATAAGTTTAATTTTTCTTAAACCAACTATTCCATATGGCGGGAACTTTGGTGGGGAAAGTGCCACAATTATATTTCTTTTTATTACCAAGTGAAAGTATACTCAATAAAACTTATGGAATGCATATTAAATAAAATCTACCAATAATATTCACTACATGACTATGATGTTTTTCCTAAAGGGTGAAAGATATTCAGAGTGCCTACTTTCCAATAAAAGTATGTATTTGTTGTGATATTTTTCCTATGCCTTCTACAAATCTTTAATTTTACATTAAAATGGATGCTGTATTTTATGCTTCTGCAAGGAGAAAACCTGAATTCACAAACACAGGCCCCTGACATGAGACACATTCAAAATATTTTACAAATAGAATATGCCAGAGTTAGCAGAAAAGTCTGCTTTGGGGGAACTTCTATTATGAATAAAATTGTTGTTTGTCACTTTTATTTTACCAAGAGGCAAATTAGTCACTGCATAGCCTGTTCTATTTTTTTCTTGAAATCAGGTCATTTAATTCCTTCTGGGATGTATTTGGAATGAGAGCCTATATTTTCCTCTCAGATTAATCTGGAGAGATTTCAAGTTGCAGGTCTTCATATAATAGGGCATATGGAAATGGAGTCTAAAATATCTGACACTTTTAATGATATAACTTCATTCACAATGGTATTACTTGTGAATATAATTTAAATGAAAATGTAGGCGAACCAAATCCCCACATGACCTCAGCAGCAATGAAACTATATTCCTGCAATGTGCTTTATACCTCCTATACCTTAAATACAGCTGGTAGCCTCTAACTCTGAGCATTTTCCTATAGAAAACTACTTCTGAACACAATGCATTATCATTCCTAGGATGTAAAAGTTGTTATTCATTATTCATGGACAAGAGTTTGTGTTTAATAATATCTGTAATTTAGAACAAGAACTAGCTAAAAGCAGGAAATCCACAAATTAAGGTGGACAGTCAGTTCTTTATCCACCACTATTAAGCTTTCTTCATGTTTCTAAATATAATGGCACTCCCTGAGGATGAAAAGTGAGGTTGTTTCAGTTCCCCGATTTAAAAGCTGAAAATGGTTGCATAATTATTGAACTAATATTCTCTCAAAAAGAAACCTGAACAATATAATATTTGTCTTCACTAAAAAGTCAAAATAATGATGTGAATTCCTGTTAAACCCCTAATAACATAGGAAAAAAGGATCCAGAAAAGCAATTAGTCTTGAGATAGATAGGCACCTACCTATGTAGAACGATGATTCTCAAATGCTCTTTAGTGAAGCGTCAATTTATTTTGTGTTTAATTTCCAACTTGTCAAGGATGAATACTTTTGTAAAAATAAAATAAGTGATTAACAGAACATGAAATAAAAAATAAGCAAGGCATACAAAATACAAGCACAGGTCTTTACTCTTTGACTAAACAGTCAAAGAAATGACATTACATTACATTAATTCTATGTTTATGTCTTAACAGGAAGCATGGGCACCTATATTTCTACAGGCATGCCCACATGTACAAGAGCACTCAGAGCCTGACATATATTCAGGCAAAAATATGATAGAGAAAAATTGCTACAAATATCCAACTATTTACTCTCAACTGTAGGTTTTTTCTCATCAGAAGCAGTGAGATACAATGCACATTTGCAACTTCTCTTTCTCCTATGTATTCGACATTGGGTGGTATCTCAGGATTTTTAAATTGTGTTCTAGAAGCAGTGCTTTACTAAAACAAGCTCTTTTTTCTATGTCTGTTAGCCATTTCTGATGTTGTAGCTAAAGGGGATGTCAGGAGGATGGGGAAGGTACTAGACTACAGAATAAAATGTAAGATGTGATTCCTACCCTAAAGAAATATAAACCATTTGAAAAGAAAAACATCAGGAGCTTCTTAATGAAGTGTTTTCTCACTGTGGTCAAGAATTAATGGAATGTCAAAGACTTCTTCCAAGTCGTAGTTCCTTATGTGCACCGAATATTGTCATCGGACAAAAATAAAGTATGCTTCACATATATGGATTCTCCCACATTGCAATTAATGGATGCATCTGTGATGAATAACTGTGATACACCTGTGTTTCATCATTTTAAAGTGTCACTTAAATTGTTATTAACTCTATGCATATTGTAGAAATTCTAGAGATACACCTAATCTCAGGGGGGTGGCATTCCGAAAGGGTGAAATTCTAGTAAAACTTTTTAGAGGAGTGGTAGCACAAGGAGCACTATAAAGTGGTTGCAGAAAACATTGGGTGTAATCAAAATTTGAGTTTATGATAGAGGAATAGATATACTTTTTTCACAGAAATCATTCTATACAAACAATATTAGCACATAAGTAAGAGCAATATCATAACAAACTCTCCTATGGAAAATGAAATAGATTATGGAATCAAGTTGGTTGAGGAGAAAATATGTCAATTGATTGTGAAGGACTTGGAACACTAGATAAATGTGGACTCTATCCATTAGACCAGGAACAGCAAAAACATTTCAACTTAAAAGTTGAAGTCTGACTCACAGGAAGTAAATTCCTAATGCTCAAGGTTGAAAATGACACTGAAGTATTGTCAAAAAGGAAAAGTATTAGTAATTGTTTATCAATATCTCTTACCAGCACATGCAATGGAAACAATGGCAGATATTTTTATTTCTGAACTGAACCTATAATTTCTGAACTTGCTTAAAAGTTGAAAAAAAAAAAGCTTGAGGACTTTTTTTTTTTAAATTCATGTCTACAGACTGCTAAGCATTTCACAATTTGTTTATTAGTGGAGAAGAACTAAGGACTTTGGAATACATAAAAGTGAAGTTCAAGGTGGAAAGCTACACATTGGGTACAGTAGGGGCAAGAGCCCAGAACATGAGTCCAGAACATGGGATTTGACTAAATAACTGCACGGCAAAACAAAATGATGATTCTCATTTGAGAAACACTTCAAAAAGACACAGAATATTAGCGCTAAAAATTAACTTTAAAATACCACAGCCCAACTATTTTATTTTAAAAGGGTAGAAAAAAAGACATAAGAAACATAGAACACAAAATATAACCAAGAAATAGAAGTCTCTTGCCCCAAAATATGTGTTAGCAACTTCACAGAAATAAGAACCATAATCTCATCTCAAAGTTTTTCTATTGTCCATTTCTGACATCAATCGAACCTAGCAATTCATTACACATGAGGATAAAGATTGAAGAATCACAAATAATTCCAAGATTTTGAGATTAAAATAGACTCATTATCAATAGAAATCTTTTGATTTGAACTCTGATAACAAAATGTGTCAATAAAATGAGCCATTAAAGTGCAATGTATTTATTAGGAGAAGTGTTTCTCCCTCAAAGAGACTAAATGATGGATTAGTCAGGATAGACTAAGTTAGGCTGCACCAACAAAGTTCCCTAAACTCTCACAACATCACACAACAAAAGCTTATTTTTCTTCCTTCACAAAGTACATTTATGGGTCCAAGTGATTACCAAGAATGGAAGTCCTATAGCTGTTAACTCAACAGTTCATCCCATTATTCTGGCAATTAAATGCTTCTATCAAGAAATGACTCATATTACAGTAGTCATTCTTTCGGCTAAAGCAAGTCACATGATCATTGTAACTTTAAGGAAGAGGGGAATATAATCCTCTTGTACATATGGAAAAAGAGATGTAGGTGAAGAGTCAAAATGCTACCAACAATAACACATGCAATAGAGTTAAAGAAAGTAAAGATAAATGTGCTTCAAATGCTGAATATCTGATATGCAAATGCATTTTGCTGACATTTTTGGACCCACAGTCTTATGTGATTTTTATGCAATCCCTGAAGGGATTCTAGTCCACAAGAATGTAAATAATCAGTAAAGCTGTGTTTTTCTACTTCTCCATATGGTATATAGCTCAAAGGGAAATGCTGGAAAGGAAAAGTATATTTTAGATCAAGACGAGGATACATTTTATGGCAACATTATGCCAAATAAACAAACATAAATTTAAAAGATATCCATTTTATCAAAATAAAATTCAAATTTACCTATGTGATAGAAACATAAAGATTTACTTGTTTTCCAAATCAGGGAACTAGACATCATGATATGTAGTTAAAGGTGTGTGTATATGTATGTGTTTTTTCATTTGTTAAGAAATCTCGTGTTTGCAGTTTATGTTCTTAAAATTTTTTTAAAGAATTCTTTAAAAATTTTCAGAAGTAATATGCCTATATCAGTTTCATTGTGTCTAATTTCTAATCTCACAGGAAATTTTTGAAAGAAGGAAGTTGGAATAAAAACAAAACATCTTTTTTGAATTCTCAAAGTTTGACTTCTCAAAGTTCAAATATTGGTTGAGTAGCCACAACATCAAAGCAAATGTCTAAAAATCAAAAATTCCCGCAGATCATCAAGCTCTTTGTTGCCACACTGCCTAATGACCACATTTTATATTTTCTATAAAGGTAACGAAATGTAGCAGTACATAGTTAATTATTTACTTCCATATTGCAAAAATGTCAGAAGCTGCTAGTGCACCCCTGTAATCCTAGCTGCTGAGGAGGGTCACAAGTTCAAAGCCAGCCTCAGCAACCTAATGAGGGAGGCCCTACGTGACTTAGTGAGACCCTATCTCTAAATAAAATATTTTTAAAGGGCTGGGGGTGTAACTCAGTGGTTAAGTATCCCTGGTTTCAATCCCTGGTACCTAAATAAATAAATAACAAAAGTCAGAAGTCATAATGCCAACAGGGAAAAGTGCTGTCTGCTTATTTACACAGACTCTATATGAGGCTGATATTTTGTGAATGTCATACTCTAAAGAGCATTCTTTGAGGACCAAGGTGAGGAGCAGTATGGGTTGTTTCCTGGAACACTGTTTGCCTATGAAAGCTGCTCCTCTTCAAGCAATGAATAGGATCTTCTCATGGGTGACCACCTCTTTGGATCACAACATGGAAGAATATAGAACCCTCCAGTGTACCTGTGAAAGAATTTTTTAGAGTAGAATTTTCTGAACCAATGTGTTGTGCACCTAAAACTTGCTTAGCAGAGCCAACTTGTTTTCCAGAGTGGCTTTGCCAATTTCCACTCTCTCCATCCATGTCTGAGAGTGACTTTGTTCCGCAAAGTGCAAACAAGGATGACTGACCGTGCATGTCAGTTCTGAGGGTGGAATGAGACAGACATTATTACCTTATGTACATGTATGATTACACAAATGGTGTAAATCTACATCATGCACAACCATAGAAATGAAAAGTTGTACCCCATTTGTACAATGAATCAAAATGCAGTCTGTAAAAATAAAAAAATAATAAAAAATTTTTTTTAAATTGTAATTGAGAGAATCTCACAGAGATGAGATGTGCAGTACATGTATGCTCTTGGCACTCTGAGGCAATGCACAGAACATCAACACAGCCTAAAATCAAACTCTGGGAAAGGAACTCCTCATCTTGGTCAGAGGTTTTAAAGAATCACTCCTGGAGAAATATCAGTCCCACTCCTCCTATGGTCAGAACCTCCAAGCAGCACAAATAAGATGTGGCAGAATCCTGGACCCAGAATCCTGTCAACTCTGGGTTTATAGCAAGGGTTGTAGCAGCTGCTCTTCCCTTGGCATGATTTGAGGACCACTGTCCCCACCTATAGTTGACCCATGACATACTCAGCCAGAGTCAGTTTCCATGGATCGCTGAAGGAGGTCATATACGTCCCAAAAGACTAGTCTTCAGGGTACCAGTCTTGGACAAATTAATCCTTACCTCTTACCTCACATCCCTTCCTTCTGGCTATTTCTAACTTAATTATGCTAAATAAGCAAAAGGCCATTAGCTTGAGGCTGTTTCCCACTTTGAGTTCCTACATAATACACAATTACCTAACTTAGTACGTAAGCAAAGAAAACTCTAAGTTAGAAATACATGCCTTTATAAACTAATAGCCTTGTTTCAGTCAATCACAGGAAGCCAACTGATCAGACCATGTACAATTAAGGTATATGCCTCTTCACACCATGCCCAGATAAGACAGATGTCTAGCTGTAGCCAGCCCATGATTTCTGTACTTTGTTCCCTTTTGGGCTATAAAAATTCACACCTCATTCTGCTGTGTAGGGCTCTCTAAATCTCTTCTGGTTCTCGGTGTTGCCTAATTCATGAGTATTTCTTGCTAAGATAAATCCTGTTAAATTCAATTTTTCTAAAGCTTGTCTTTTTAACAGTTTCACTGAAGTTGGAGTATGTGCTTTTTGACTATAAATTATTGAAAGTGAAGGTTTTCTTTCTGATCTAACATATCATTCATTTCCATAAATTTTGTATATATTGGCAGGAAGAATATTTTTAAATATATCTATTTTATTCCAAACTTATTAATTACATTCTTTGAAATTTCTATAGACTTAATTTTGCTTGACCGACTAGTCAACCCAGTAAAGAGGTGTGTTGAAATCTCCCGATATACTGATGACTTTCCAAAATCCTTTATGTAGTGTTTACATTTATTGGTTTATTTACTTCATGCTTATTTTGCAAGGGGCATATAGATTATTATTTTAAATACAGAAAGAAAACAAATTTACTGGGGAGTTTAGTCCTTCATTGATTGTAGGTGCAGATCTATTTTTATTTTTCTCATTGAACCCTCCTGTGTTTGTTTACTCCTCAATGCCATTTGAACTGAGCTTTGCTTTCCCTATTCCTTTCTCAACACTTAGTTCAGTTTGTATCCTTGTAGGACTTCCTCTGAAAATTTTAACATGCATTCTGAGCTTCAGATGTCTAAAGTTAGCCAATGTCTTAACTATTATCCTATATTTATGATATGAACTTTAGAACAATTAACTACAATCACCCATTCTTTCAAATTAAATTCCATTGGGTCCAGAATCCAGGTCGATCTTGATTTTTTTGACCTCACAAATTAATTATTATTTTTATATCTGGTCAATTCTTATTAGACTTACTAACATGATTATTATTTAAATTTTGTCTTGTTTCATTTTCAACTCAGATCTACATCCTGGAATTATTATTTTTCTACCTGAATATATTCCCAATGAATCCCCTTAGTGAGGGTGTGCTACTTGTAAACTCTCAGTTTTTACCTGAAAATGTCTTTATGTTACCCTGTTCTTCCTCAGGGCATAACTTTGTAGATTGACAGATATTTTCTCTCAGTACTTTATGGATCTTGCTTACCGACTCCTGCCTTCCACTGTTGCTATGAAAAACCAGTTATCAGTCTAATAATTATTCCTTTGTTGGTCATCTTTGTCTTATTTTTCTAAAACTAATAAGGTCTGATTTCCATGTACCGAGTTCACTACATTCTGTCTAAATGAGTTTTTCCAATTAATTTTTTTGGACTTCTTAGAAATGTTTAATCTGAGGATCAATGTCTTGGTCAAAGCTAGGGACAATTTAGGTATTATCTATGTGTACAGTCCCATACCTCCCTTCTTTGTCTATGTTTAGACACATGTAACAATATCCTTCGTGTGTCTTAGATGTTCTTTCATATTTTCCATTCCTTTGTTTCTCTGTATCACATTTTGGTAACTTCTTTAGATTTCTTTTTCCAGTTCACTAAAAAGCTCTTTGGTCGGGTCCAACCTGATATTTAAAGCATTCTTTGCACAGCAAATCCACATCTGAAACTCTTATGTTTTGGAGATATACAAGTGCACATGAATTTTTTAATAGTGTTTCTTAAAACCTTATTTGAAATAGTAAAAAGAAAACTAAATATTTCTAAGAAAATGATCCAATAAATTATACATGTATGTTCTGTTAAATTAACACTAGAAAGACACATAGCAATCTGAATCAAGAATTGTGCTTTGTAGGTTACAACTGAGACCGATGCCCATCCATATTACACACACTATGCTATGGTAAAAGTTCTGTGTGTGTGAGTACGTGTGTGCACATGTGCACACTCACATAGAGAATGATCTAAAAATGACTAATCTAAATTGATATGTAATGAAGGGTAAAATACACCCAAGATATTAAAGACTTACATAAAGAAAAATGTAAATTTTCTCAATAATTTTATATTGACTATATGTTGAAATGATAATAAAAACTCACCTAAATAAAATACACTATTAAAATTAATTTCACTTGCTATTTTTCACATGTGAGCAAACATTTAAAAATTACAAGCTATTAAATAACTATTGATTTTCTAATTTATAATTTTCTTTTATGTTTCTAGAATTAATATTTGGTTTTTAACACTGAAAAAATAATCAAAAAATTCTCTGTTTCCTTGTCACACTTTTGGTACTATTGCATTTATTTGAAAATATCTGTCACATGTATATCCTATTTGTTATTTAATAATTATTCAATAATTCTATCATAGACTGTTATGATCATAGGTTAGATTCTGAATTCTGTTGCTTCAGCTGACAACTCTGCCGTGATTGCTCATTTCCTCTTGTATTTATTAACTTTTGAAACTTTATCTGTGAAAATTTTGAGTTAAGTTTACATTTCTCCAAAGTAAATTGGATTTTTTTCCAGGAAAAAAAATATTTTTACTAAAGCATAATGTATATGCCCAGAAATGTGCATGTATCTTAATTGAAAGGTACCATGGCTGTGAAGCCATTACCCAATTCAAAACATCAAGAAATAGAGGTGTAGAAGTACCTAGGAGCATGTCACAGACTACATTACACATAATACATATATGTACTTATTGACCTTCAGAGCCAGGACTGAGTTCAGCAGGTTCCTCAAGGTCTTCTCTGTGAGTAGAACTCACCTTTCTTGGGGCTTAGCTCTGCTTCCTCATCTGTTGGGGTCCCACACTTTGTCTTCTGTTTTCCTTGTTGAGTGACCAATTTATAGTAAATTCCAAGCAATTAGAAAATACGTACATAATGCTTCTAGCACTTTAATAAATTTTCCATATTTAAGTTTTTCTCTTGCTTCTTGCTTTAGAACACAAAGTTCTTATTTTCCCACAAACTCAAAAATTTATGAGAACAAAAAAGAAAGAGGGAGAGGGAGGAATGGGGAAGGAAAGATACCCAGAAATAGGGATTTAGTTTAATAAAGGATGAAGACAAAAAGTCTGTATTATTAAAAACTTTGCTATTAGTATGTGATATGTGAAAAAGTCCAAGATCTTATTCAAAAGAAAACCATGTTTTAAAACCTGCAAGTTATGATCCTAATTTTTGTAAAAACCAGATATGAATTTGTACAGACCTATAAATTTAAGAAAGAAATGAACTAGAGTAGTAACAGTGATTTTCCAAGGTATGGATCCATGCATCCTTTCGTTCTTAAGCTTCCCCACATTTTCTGCTACATACACATCCTCATTTTGTAATACAAACAAAAATTACGTTAAGAATTAAGAAAAAGCAGGAGTCAGAAAATACTTTTCTCCACCCACCTGTCCTCCTCGTCACACACACAGACTGTTGTTAATGACTTGAGAGAAAATGGAAAAAAGGGAGTAACTTCAATACCACTCAACAAGAGAAGTCTGCAGCCAAGCAGGCACAATACTGGTCTGTCTTCCACACATGCTGACTCCCATCAAGTGGAAAATGCAGCTTCATCCAGGAGAAAGTTCTTTGTCTCTTTCTGACCATGACTTTTCTTTTATGGTACAGCATTGAACTGCCTTCCTCCAAGTAGCAAACTACATGCATGAAAGGTATATAACAAAATCCTTCATATTCTTTAACTTAAAATTCTTAATATATAGGTTCCTCAGCTTGATTGTGCATTATTGGAAGGCCTGGGATTTAGGGAAGAAGAGAAATCATTAGTATATTTTACTTATTCACATTACTTGGTAGTAAAAACTATTAGGAAAAACTGCACCTTTGTTTCAATCTGGCACAGTTCTGCAGTTATGTTTTTGGGGCAGTAACTGAAAACCAGGAACACTCTCAGGATAAAGCAAACAAAAATTAATTTGCTCATGAGAAATTTTTTGATTCCCTTTCTCTCTCTCTATCTCTCTCTCTCTCTCTCTCTCTCTCTGGAGTTGCAAATAGGGATACATCAATCACTAAGGTCTTGCCACTCAAAGGGTGGTACACAGACCAACAGAAAGAGCATCACTTGGGATCTTGCTGGTAATGTAGATTCTCAAGTTCATTTCAGACCTACAAATCATAATCACCAGGGATCTGTGGTCTAATAACCTCTCCGGTGATTTTTATGCACACTAACATTTCAAAACCATTTGAAAGCATTCAAAAAGCAGTATCAAGCAATCACTGTTCAAATCAGAAAGAAAAGGAGGCAATTTTATTTCTCTGAATATCTGTCTCTTATCTGGAGGCTGTAAGCCTTCACCCTGGTAGCAACAATTAAGCATGAGAACTCTTAAGCGCATCAATAAACAGAGGTCAGAGCTGCATTTAAGCAGCCTGGTCCATAACTGCTACCCGTCCGCAGTCAAACCCCAGGAATGGACTTTTTGTTCAATTTCTCCTTTCATGCTCTTTGAAGAGATGCAACTTTGAACTGACAGTGTCGCTGTTGGGAACTGTTTTGTTCCTGCCATCAATTGCGTCTTCCTCTTTGTGACTGTCTGGCGAGACAGAGCAAAAATAGGGACAAAACCAACAAAAAAATTCAAGGCAACAGGAAACTCTACTGAACAGGAGTTGGCAAGCTTAAATATTTTTTTCTTATGAATTTCTATGCTATATGATCTTATAATCTTCCTTTTTAAAGTTATGGTTGATCGAACATAAAAATATGTTTTGACAACATAGATTTGCCAGACTATGGAAAAAATTCAAAGAAAATCTATATCTATGCCTTTCAAATCTTCTTTGTCAGTATCATTCACTATTAAGGACCAACACTTTTATCAATTCAACTTTTAGCAATTGTTTCCTTGCACTGTTAGAAAGGTTTCAAGGTACAATTATCTCCCATTAAAATTTATTCTATCTTCCTACCTTTCAGACTTCTACATTATGATAATGTATTAAATCCTGCTACAGAGAGAAATTTGGCATTGATGAAGTCTCAGTTTCTATGGCTTATGAAAGAATATCATGGAATCTTGTTATGGTTTGGATGTGAGGTATACTCCAAAAGCTCATGTGTAAGACAATGCAAGAAGGTTTAGAGGAGAAATGATTGGGTTGTGAGAGGTTTAACCCAATTAGTGAATTAATCTCCTGATGGGGATCAACTGAGTGGTAACTGAAGGCAGGTAGGGTATGTCTGGAGAAGGTGGGCATTGGGGGTGTGACTTTGGGGTACATATTTTGTATCTGGCCAGTGGAGTCTCTCTTCTTTGCTCTCTGATTATCATGTGAGCTGCTTCTCTCTGCCATACTCTTCCAATATGATATTTGGCCTCACCTAGAGCCCTGAGGAATGGAGCCAGTCTCCTATGGACTGAGACCTCTGCAACTGTGAGCCCTCAAATAAGCTTTTCCTCCCCTAAAATTGTTCTTTTCTAGTCTTTAAGTCAGTGAAAAAGTTGACTTAAACAACTGTGTAGCCTAAGCAATGAACATTTATTTCTTGCAGTTCTGGAGGCTAGGAAGTCCAAAATCCATGTGTCAATACACCCAGTATCTGGGGAGGACCCATTTAGAAACACACATACACTATCTGATTATTTCAGGTGAATGAGGGAAAAAAAATCATTTCTCATGTCTCTTATTCTAAGGGTACTAATCTTATTCATGAGGGCATCACCCTCCTGACCTAATTATCTTACAAAGATCCTTCCTCCTAATACCATCCCATTGGGGATTAGGATTACAACAAATGAATTTGGGGGGTTCACGGCATTCAGCCCATAATAGATGACTGTTTCAAATATTTTTTCCCTTGCTCCTGTATCAGATTATTATTATTATCATTATTATTGCCAATGCTATGTAGCAAACAATGGTAAAACCTGAGCAGCATAATACAACTGCATTCATTGGTCATGCATGGGGACCACCTGGGGATCATTTGGGAGCTCTGTGACTTTTGATGGGGCTTGTTCACTTGGCTATATGCCAAATGTCTGTGCACTGATCTGGACCAGCCTCTGGTGGGATACCTAAGCAACGTGAGTCTGCTTCATGCATCCATTATGTTTCAGCAGGCTGCCTCAGGCATGTCCCCATGGAGACAACAGGATCACAGGAAAAGAGCAAGACCCTTTAGTCATAGACTAGAAATCTCCACACTGGCACTTCTGCTTTTATTGGCCAAAGGCAGACATTCAGTTAAATTGAGAGACAGAGGACATTTCAGTCACATGGAAAAGGTATTGAACATAAGGAAGGTAGAAAATCAGGGTCATATTTACAACCAATCTACCCTTTCATCCAATCCATCAACAAATCCTATCAGTTCTACCTTAGAAATACTTTCCACATCCATCAGATTGTCTCTATTACTTCAGGGTGCTATTACCTCTTGCCTGTAGCCTCTCAACTGTTCCTGTTCACATCTTTTTTGTCTATTTTTCCTTAGAACATTCTCAGCACAGCATTTAGAGTAACCTTTGTAAAAAGGAAAACCAGCGCTTGCCACTCATTTCCTTAAATTGTCTCAATGGTTTCCTGTTGCTCTCAGGATAAAAACAGAAACCTGAATATGGAGTGTTGTCTCTGCCCCAAGTGGATTAGAGTCTACCTCTCTCTCCAGTCTTATTTAGCTCCCCTGAACCATCTGGTCTGTACTGGTTTGCACTGGTTCAGTCTTAGTTATCTCCCCTCTACCATCTGGTCTGTACTGGTTTGCACTGGTTCAGTCTTAGTTTTCTCCCCTGTACCATCTGGTCTGCACTGGTTTTCCTTCACTTTCTCCACTGCCATGCTTCCTCATCCCACAAAACCCAGTGGGTCCCTCTGCCCTAACTAGTGTTTGCATATTCCAGTACCCCCACCCAACCCCATGTGTTCTGTGTGTTCCTCAGTTTGCCATTTAAATATCACTTCCTCCTCCCACTCACTCCACTGGCTCTCTAACAGGGTGTCCTAGTTTTATCATCTCAAAACTGCTTGTAATTTTCCATCACTGTCCTTACCACAGTTTGTAATAAACAATTATCAGTGTTGTTACTTGATAAATAACCACCTCCTACTAACCTACAAAACCCCACAATGTCAGAGGTCATGTCTATAAATTCAATGTGTTTTCCTAAAACATTTACCAAACGATACAAGAAAAATAAATATACTTTCTTTAACTTTGAAAACCAGTGTGTGTGTGTTTTTTATTATTAAATGAAGTGACTCTAGGCAATGATGCTGTGTACATGGGTTCCTTTAAAAGGGCATTTCAAATAAATGTAGCAAAATAACAATTATTCCTCTGCTTTCCAAGTTTATCAGCCAAATCCTTTCTTTATTTTGAGCACATATGCCTTGCCCATGGATATAAAACCATGAAAAAGATTAACCAGATTGATGGTAAAATTATTCCTGAGGGGAGTGTGTTTATTTCTTGACCATTTCTTTAATGACCCTCTTGCATCCTCTGTGGGGTAAAAGCATATATTAAAGTCTGTGTCTAAAAGATATAAAGCAAGTGATTTATTTACATTCTGACAACTGAGAAACACTACCTACATATTCAATATAAGTGGTATTTCCTGCCTTTACAAAAATCTGCTTTATCATGAAAGCTATATAAACATATGCATGCAATGTTATTTAACAGTGATTTGATTTATACCCTTGACCAACATTACCCCACCTTCTCCACTAAACCAATCCCTGGAAATCACCATGCTACCCACTCTGTTGCTATTAGTTCAACTTTTTTTATATTGCATGCATAAGAAAGACCATGCAGTATTTATTTTTCTTGTTCTGACTTATTTCACTTAGCATAATACCCTCAAATTTCATTTAGACTGTCGCAAAGGGTAGGGTTTCCTTCTTCTTTATTGAACATTTAGGTTATTTCCATGTCCTGATGATTGTGAATAGTGCTGCAATTAACATGAAGTGCAGATATCTCTTCAAGATAACTGATTTTGTCTCCTTCAGATACATCCCCAGAAATGGGATTGCTGGATCATATGGTAGCTTTATTTTTAATGTTTTTAGCAAACTCCACACCGTTACATTTCCACCAACAGTGTACGAAAATTTCCTTTAATCTATAACCTCAGCAAAAATTTTCTCTTGTCTTTTTGATGACAATGACCTTAGCAAGTGTGAATTGCTGTTTCCTTATGGTTTTAATTTATTAAAAAGCTTCTTCGCAGCAAAGAAACAATTAGGAATGTGAAGAGAGAACCTACAGAATGGGAGATAGTCTTTGCTAACTACACTTCTTACAGAGGATTAATATCTAGAATATATAAAGAACTCAAAAACTTTATATCTTATGGTTTTGATTTAAAATTCTCTTATGATTATTGATGTTGAATGCTATCCCTTTACATATGCCTATTGGCAATTCGCATGTCTTTTTTGAAAAAATAACCTTTTGCGTCCATCACTTATTTTAATCCAATTTTGCTTTTTTTATTTTCCTATTGAGTTGTATGAGTCTCTCCTTTACTTTGGTTTGCAAATATTTTCTGCCATTCTGTAGGTTTTCTTTACATTTTATTGATTGTTCCCTTTGCTATGCAGACACTTTTTAGTTTGATGTAGTCACACATGTTTCTTGCTGCTGTTATTGCTTGTGCTTTGGGTGCTGTATCCAAAAAGAATCGTTGCCAAAATCAATGTTAAGAAACATATTTTTCAAGGGTTTCTTTTAGGAGTTTTATAGTTTCAAACCTTACATTTGAGTCTTCAATCCATTTTCAGTTGATTTTTTGTGAGGGGTCTAAGATAGGGGTTAAATTTCATTCTTCCACATGTAGATATCCAGTTTTCCCAACGTATATATTGAAGAGACTATCATGTCCCCTATTGTGTATTCTTGGAACTCTTGACAGACATTAGTCAACCATATGTGAATGGATTTATTTCTGTCTTCTTGATTTTATTCCATTGGTGTATGTGTTTATTTTTATGCCACTAACCTACTGTTAGTTTGAAATCAGGAAATGAATTTATGATTTATTCTTCTTTCTCAAAACTTCTTTGGATATTTTTGGTCTTTTGTGGTTGCATATATATTTTAGAACATTTTTCTATTTCTGTGGAAAATTCCACTGGAACTTTGAGGGGATTGCATTGAGTATCTAAATGAGTATATAAATGGCTTTGGGTAGCACATATAAGTTAAAAATCCAATAATAAGGTTGGATTCTTCCAATCCAAGAAAATGAAATATTTTTCCATTTAGGTGTGTCTTCTTTGATTTCTTTTATTGATGTTTTATGTTTTTCAGTGTACATATATTTCACCTCCTTGGTAAATTTATTCCTAAGTGTTTTATTATTTTCAATGCATTGTAAATCAGATTGTCTTTTTTAGTTTTTTAAGGTAGTTTGTTGTTAGTGTTCAGAAATGTAACTGACTTTTGTATGTTGATTTTGTGTCCTGAAACTGTACTGAATTCATTTATTGGTTCTAATAGTTTTATGGTGGAGTCTTTGGGATCATATATATATTTCATCTGCAAACAATGACAATTTTACTTCATAATTTTTCAATTTGGATACCTTTATTTCTTTGGGCTGCCTAACTCTTCTGTTTCAGATTTCTAGAACTGGGTTGAATAGAAGTGGTAAAAACGGGCATCCTTGACTTGCTTATAATCTTAAAATCAAATGCTTTTAACTTTTCACCATTGACAGATATTACCTGTGGTCTTGTCATAAATGGACTATATTACGTTGAGGTCCATTCTTTCTGTGCCCAATTGGTTAAGTTTTTATCATGAAAATATGCTGAGTTTTGTCAAATGCTTTTTCTGCATATATTGAGTTGATTTTTTTCACATCCCACATTTTTAATGGTCCATTACAGTTGTACATATTGATGGGATTTGTTGCTACATATTCATACATGCACACAGCATAACAATATAATTTGGCCAATATCACTCCCCAGCACTTACCTGCTCCCTCCCCGACTCCCACCCCTGGTGCCTTTCCTCTACTGATCTCTTTGATTTTCTTTTTCTTTTCTTTTTTAATATTTAGTTGTCGATGACCTTTATTTTATTTATTTGTACACAGTGCTGAGAATCAAACCCAGTGCCTCACACATGCCAGGCAAGCACTATACCATTGAACCTCAACCCCAGCCCCTCCCTGTGATTTTCATGAAATCCCTGTTCCTCACCTTTCTTTTCATTTTCCTCTCTCTTTTTAATTTAACTAAATTTTATTTATTTATTTATTTACTCATTCATTTATTTATTTATTGTGTTGCTGGGGATCAAATCCAAGGCCTCACACATGCTAGACCATTATTCTACCACAGAGCCACATCCCTAGCCCAAGAGAATTTTTATTGTGCTATTCCTTCTTTCTGTTAATGTGGTGTGCCACATTTATTGATTTGCATATGTTGAACCCTACTTGCATCTAATGTTAGATCCCATTTAATCATGATGTATTATCTTTTTAATATGTGGTTGAATTTGGTTTGCTGGTATGTGTTTTTGAAGATTTTTATATCCATGTTCATCAAGAATTTTGGCCTGTAATTTGTTTCTTTATGGTATTCTTATCTGTCTTTGGTACAGGGTAATGCTGATCTTGTTCACTGAGTTTAGAAGTGTTCCCTACTCTTCAGTTTCTTAGAACTATTTGAGAAGTGTTGGTATTAATTCTATAAATGTTTGGTGGAATTTGTCAGTGAAGTTATCTGATCTGACTTTTCTTTGAGGGAAGACTTTTTATTACTGATTAAATCTTTTTACCCATTATTGGTCTGTTCAGATTTCCTATTTCTTTATGACTCAGTTTTGGAAGATTCCGCATTTCTGGTAGTCTATCCATTTATTCTAGCTTATCCAATTTGTTGGTGTATAATTGGTCATAGTAGTCTAATCTCTTAGTACTTTTAAATAAGTCTTAGGAATGTACTGTACATCATGGTGACTATAGTTAACAATACTGTGCTGTATATTTGAAATTTGACAAGAAAATAAATCTCAAATATTCTCACTAAAAAGTGTTAACTATAAGGTGATCAGCTGAGTGTGACAATTTATATGAAATTATCAATTTGTACCTCTTAAAATGTATAAAATTTTGGCAATTATAGGTCAAAACTGAAGAAAGCAACAATGATTTGATATACTCAAATTTTAAGTATTTCAGATATTTAATTGATACATCTTTATGTATTCACCTGTCCCACTGTAAATATAATATATTGTTCTAGAAAAGTCACTCATCACATTCATGAACGATTTCATATTTCACCTATTTTTGATGAACCTGCTCTCAGCTCCAAAAGGTGCAATCCTACAGAATATGAGGGCTTTCTGTAGTGACGGGGGTTGACCTGGTTTGGCCTGGGCCAGAATCCGCCTCCTAGTGGTTTGTAATTAGGAAATAAAGACATTGAGCTATTTTGAACAGGAATGTCAGGTAAATTCCAGTACTGAATCTCCCCTTTTTGAGGGACTACAATAAGGTAATGAGCAATCAGAGGAAGGCAGACTACATAAAGGAAGAAAGTAAAGGATACAGCGAAACCAGGGAATTCTTGAGGTGAGAAAGAGAAGAGAAGGTGAAAGAGAAGTATGTTGGAGCAAACAAGATATCCTTAGTTCCTGACTCCACTTGTCTCCAAGTCCGTGCCTGGTAAAGCTCAGTTGAAGTTTCTGTCATACATTCTGAGAGAATTCCTTAAATTTATGTAATAGATTCCTTTGCTTGTATAGTGAATTTCTATTTTTAAAATAATAATAATAATTCTGGGCAACATAGAGATTTTCAAGAGAAAGGAAGAGTCCAGCAAACATGTACAGGGCCCAAGTCTACTACCATTTTAGGATTTCAATATACAGTCTGAGTCCCTTCATTCCTAGGATGCACTAATATATTTCTGGCTTTATCTGGGCATTTATTTATCATGTGCTTTTTTGGTGGATTATAACCTTAAAAGGGAGCCTCCTATGGGAGAATCATATACTCTCATGCCAGAAGAAAACCTTTAAAGAATTCTTTTCATACTAGATGGGATCAAAGTCATTTGCGAAATATATAAGAGCATAGAAGTCAGAGCCCAGCCATGCTGCTTCAGTCTGTCTATAACAGAAACAGCAGCTAGATTGACATCACAGGCAATTATGATGCACAGCCTTTACCAAAACCACAGTGCCTTAGATATCAACCCATCAATCCTTCTCTTGAAGACAAAGTAATTGAGACCATTGTCAGTTAGCTATTGCTGTGTGACAAACAACTCCAAAATTCAGTAACTTAAAAGGGTAAGAATTATTGTTCATGAATCTATGGACCCACTGAGCAACTTTTCTAGTCTTGATTGGACTTATACATTCATATCAGATCACCTAGGTGCTCTATTCTCTTAGTTGGGCTCTCTTGCACATCTGGGATCAGCAGGTTGTATGGTTTAGAATAGCAGGGCTAGAGCAGCTGGGCTTTCTGCCATGAGGTTTCTCGTGCTCTAGAGTGTACTCCTGGATCTAAGAGAGGAAAGCAGAAGAGTACAGAGCCTCCTGAGTTCAGTACTGAAACGTTGGCACATCTCTGAATTCTATTGGCCATGGCTGGTCCATAGCAATAGAGAGACAGACATCATTTCTAGAAGGGAAGAGCTGTACTGTCTCACAAGTGAAGTGGCTACAGGGAGGGTGAATCATAATATCAAGTTTTTGCAATAAATCTACCAGAGGAACAGAAAGAGTTAAGAAAAGTTCAACATAGCAAAGGAACAGATTCCCTGAAATTTAGTTGAATCATTTCCTACTACTCATGCTTAAGATCCCTGTGACAGATTATGGATATGAACTATCCTTTCCACCTTCCCTCCGACAAACACCTGAGAGTACTAATGGCAAAGGTTGGCTTCGATTCCCTTTTTATTCCAGGTTTCACATCCATGCACATCAACTAGTACTGCCAGGTCCTGTCACTAACTGCCATGCGGCTTAGAAGGAATCAGAACACAAAGCCAAGAATGCTTCTCAAGTTCAGCCTAACTGGCTCCGTCACCTTCTTTAGAATGAATGCATTTTGGGGTTAGTGCAAAATATGAAGATTTGATTCTGTTTTCCAAAGCAATTCCTAGGAGTGATTGCTATGCCTACTAAGCAGTCAGATAAACTTATTTCAATAACAGCAGAACTGGATCCAAATCAAGTGAAAGCTAGATGCAGGTACTGGGTGAAATGGCAAAAACAAGAAGAAAGTGGAAAATCAAATAGAATAAATAGGATTTACAAATAGGCTTTCCAATAGTATGGAAAGGGAAAAGAACCATAATTAATATTCCATGTCTTTTGACATCAGTGTTTCTATAGCACTTGTTACTTCCTGTCTCCAAAATCCTAAGTTATGGGAATGCAACTATGCTTTAAGCAGGACCATCAGATACTAGGAATTACCTCCCCTAAAAGCAAAAATTTGCAACTTTGGTGGCCCAGTGGAATCATTTTGGCAAGCTTTGAAAATACTGATGCCTAGCTCCAGCATCAGTGATTCTCACTTAAACCAGTCCAGAATGTGACTTGAACACTGGGACTTCTTTAAATCCATGATTGATTTTAATGTACGCCTAAGGAAGAGGACTTAAGTAGATGTCTGGATAACTCTTAACTCATGCAATCAACATATTGTTTTAAGCATCTGTTGGGTACAGAGCATTTTGCCAGATGAAATAATCAAGAAGGGGTGGAACTTTAGTCCAAAGGAGAAAAAAGATGTCTGTGCAGTTGAAACCACCACAACTTGAGCCACTATAAAAACAAATCTAGTGCAAAAACACACTAGGTTAACCCAGAGAAGGAGCAACTTTCCACCTGCTGCTAATGCCCCAAATTATTCAGGATTGTCCACAGATTTCCACGGAACAATCAACTACAGGTTGGATTAATGAATCCCTTAGGACCTAGAGCCCAGAATCCCAGATGCAAATCTTCCTTCAACCTCATGCCATATTAGTGACCCTGAATAAATTACTTAACTTCTCAAAGATTTAATTGACATTATTGTAAAAATGAGAGCAATTGTTTACCATCTCACACAATTGCTGTGAGGTCTAAAGAGAAAAAATTTAAGTAAGACAATAAATACAATGCCTGACATAGTAAATATTCAATATAGGTTAAAAAGTAATTGATAATTTGATATAAATAATAAAATGTGCTCTTCTAAACTTGTCCCTTGTGGGCATTTTCTTGACCAGGATATAGAAAAAAATTATATCCTTAAATACCAGAAGTGAGAGGCAAGGCCATAATAGAAGGGAAAAAGAGAAAAAAGAACACACACTTGAAATAAGAATTGGATACATCTTTTGTCTAGTTTTAGCTGTGCTGCACAAAAGCTAAGCAGTCTTGGTAAGTTTATCACCTCTGCCTGAACACGATACAGTTTAAGATTTAAGGAGGTACCTTGGGTCCTCCTTAATGTTTGACATATCACTCTTCACTCTTCACTAAAACCTGTCTCAGAGATCAGACCCCCGAAGTCATCGGAAACAATCCCATCATGCCTTGCTTTCCTCTTTAATTCAGTCTCCAGAGTTGTCCAGGTGATCCTGCATGTCCTGGGCTCTCATCCTTAACTAACCCTGCTTATTTTCTTATCTAACCCAATCTGAAGCTCCCCAACCTTTCAATCTAATCCTCTGCTATCTTTAGTTTACGTCAGGCATCAGTGGCACAGGCCCCATTTCCTCATCTTTCAGAAGTGAATCCTTTTCCACCTGACTTTAATTGGAACCAGGCAGAATCCTAAGGATGCTGCTCCCTGCCACTACACCAGTACTAGTGGTACTTTTAAAATTCTCACTCCATTTACTACAAAATCTGAGAATCTTTATTTCTTATTGTTGTTTCCAAATAATTATTCTGGCCTGTCCTAAAAATTCCATCTTCTTGGACTCTCTAGCCATTAGGCTATACCTGCTGCCAGAAATTTTCTCGTTTATTGGAGATGTTAGCAATTGCCTTATTTCTTAAATTTTGACACTATTCCTGTCATAATTCTTGGTCATTTCAAGACAGGTGTTGCACAGGTCATGGTGGACATGTTCAGATAGGTGATTTGTCCATCCTTCTCACTCCTCACAACTTCAGCCATCTTCTTTAATCTTTCCTTTGTCATCTCTCCTACCTCAGTCACACATAACCATAACCACAATCTGTACTTTATCATTTTCTTCACATTACCAAAACTTGGCCTCCTCAAAATCTCAAGTTTAGTTATTCCATTCACTACCTCTGTCTCTCTAGCTCACTCCTTCTGCTAGCCTGACTCCTTTGATGTGACTTCGATTGCATTAGCGCTGCCACCTTGTCATGGTTTGTCTCCTTCACAACTTTATTTCCTCCTCCTCTGATTTAGATTTCACTCACTATTATGATGACACCCTCATATTATCATAAGCATGATCATACTCCCAAGTATTAATCAGAGTTCTGATGAAATAATGTTGCATGATTCAAAATCTCTGTGACTGATAAGAAGAGGCATGAATCTCTGAGTCATGCATCTGCAGGACAGCTAGGAAGTTATGTATCAGGCTACCAGTTTGGCTCAAGTCTAAGCCAACTTCCTTCATTCTGGGACAGGCAGCTGTCTGAAGCAGGCCTTTATCACGGTACTGGCAAAATCTAAACAGAACCAGACAAAGCATGAGGATGTGTTTAAAGTCTCTGATCATATGACAATGGCTCAAATTCTATTGGCCAAAGTAAATCCTATAACCAGGCCCATGGTCAATAAGACAGTGGTTAGTGGCAGGTGCTGCAAGTCACATGGTAAAAGGTATAGATTTATTATACTATTTACAGAGGAAAAAAATGAAATTTTGGAAGAATAGAATAAGCCAATTATACCATCTCAATTCCATTATGTCCCTCTTCCTCTATTGTAATGACCAAACAAAACTCTAAGTCTTGTTTAAATTCTCTACACCCATTCTCAAGTACTTGTACACCAACACTGATAAAGAAAAACTGCTGAATGACCTCACCTTATCTCCGAGCCATGACCACTAACCTCAAGGGATAAGTGATGTCCAGAAATTCTACACTTCTCTGTCCAATTTCTTCTTCCTTCTCCTTCCTCTCCTCTCTCTCCCTTTTCCTCTTCCTGTTATTCTTCTTTTACTTCCTCCTTCTCCTTCTTCCTCTTTGTCCTCCTTTTTACCTCTTCCTCCCCTCTTTCTTCAGGAAATAACGTTTCACACCTCATTTCCCTCACCCCTAGCACACAGCTCCTTTGTCCCTCTGAGTGACTTCTTATTGCACTGAAAAAAAAAATGGATCAAAGAAACCCTCCATTTTCTACAGCATCAAATTTAGCAGTCTTTCTGTACAGGGCTCATGCACTCTGCCTTCCCTATATTTCCTTCTCTTTGTTCCACATGGCTACTAGATCTCATCACTACTTACCCACCCAAGGATCTGGCTTTCTCACGTATTTGTGCCTTTCCTGCATCATAAATTTTCTCTTCCTTGAATTCTTAGCAGCATACAAATACTCTGACATGCTGAACTTATTAAGTATCAACAAAATCTCCTTTTAACCACAAATCTCTCCCAACTACGATACTGTTTTTCTTCACCCTTACACAGTAGGGGTGTAGTTTCAAGAAGCTGTCTTCACTATTTCCTTTCTTGTTCAGGCACGGGCTCTGTTAATCCACTGGAATCACCCTTATCAACATTACCACAGATTCCACCTTGACAAATGCAATGGCCAATTTCCATTCCTAAACTCACTGGATTCATTTGAATCACTGCTTAACAGCATTCCTCTATAAGTCAACTACTTCACTGGCTCCTGGGACATTGCAATCTGCTGGTTTTCCTCCTACGTTGTGATCTCAATTCAGTGCTTAATCCCTGCAAATTCAGTACTAAATAACACAACTTTAGACTGTAGCTATTCAGATCAGAATAAGTCTTGAGAACCAACAACACCAGCTGGTTAGAAATGTGGAAACAGGTCCCAGCCTGGACCTGCTGCATCATGACCTGCATTTTAACAAGATCCTCAGGTGATTTTCATGGACTCTCAAATTTGAGACATTATAACAATAATGTCACTGACAGCTGACCCTGTTGAGTAACTTGGCAGAGAAGAAATTACTCTTTAGTTAGATCTAAATTATCTAACATCACCCAATCAGCATTTCAATTCTTTTCTACTGACCTCTCACCTCACATGTCAGAATCCAATTTTTTTATTCACCCCTAATTGCTCCTTTGATGTTAGACCACCCCTGACTGAGTATACCAGTTTGGGATCATTCCAAGCACAGAGTCAGTAACTAAATTTAATGACAGTCTCTTTGCGACTGTAAATCTACTAGGGATGACAGTCTTGAAAAACATCCAACTTTGCTTACCCAGAGTTCTGTCCCCTGCTGCCAGGATACTAGGAAGAAATAGACAGTTTTTCCACAGTGTCTCCAACAGTGTTGAACAAACTGGGACAACTGTGGGTCAGATGTTTTCTGTGTTAGAGTGAAAAATGTGTGCTGATTTACAAACAATTCCTGATATTCCACACCTCCTTTTTCTTAATATCATGATTTTTAAACAGCAGAGGGTACAGAGTACCTCACATTTCTTTTTTATTTATACTTTAGTTTCTCTTAGAGCAAACAGTAGCATGTTCTTTCAAGGACATTCATTATTCATTACAAACTATTCTGAAGCAGTGCAGAATACATTTTCATGTTTACCAGGAAGTTATTGTCTCTCTAAAGGATGCTCAACTCTTAGTCCTTTTCCTGTTAACATGGGTAGGAAATTTCAAACAAAACATGGCTGATATTTACAGTGTTGGGAGTTTCCTTTTTTAATTTCTCTATCACAAGAACTTCTGTATCTTAATTTTTCAACTGAAAAATATACTACAGAGACTATATTAAATATTATAGTCTTAATCAAAAACCTTGACATCTACCTAACCTTATGGTCAATGTATATAAAATAAAATATATCACGAGTACTATAAATATATTCAATAAAAATATATCATGAGTACTATAAATATATTCATTCTTCATCCATCTATGGAGGGTTTCCTTTATGCGATGGACATAGCTGAATGGAAGGGAGAATACAGTCATGAGAAATGAGCCCTGACTTCCAAAATTATGCCATGTACCAGGGACCACACATACTACAACTAGAGCCAAGAACATATGACAGAAAATCAAAGGTATGAAAAAGTATTTCTAAGGCTCAACATGATAACAGTGAAGGAGAAGCAAGATAGTCTGGCAGGGGGTCAGGATTAAGAAGTTGCTGGTATAAGGTGGCTTATGAACTAAAATTTGAAGCTGGGACGAATTTGAAAAGGTGACAACATTGGGACACAGAATTCTATGAAACAGGAAGTGTAGGTGTTTAAAGAGTCATGGGAGAGGGTAAATAAAACATCAATATCAACTTCCATGCTAGGAACAATTTTATTCGTATTATCCCATGGGGGTTGTAACCAGATCAATTACAAGTAAGCACCAAAGAAGAGGAAAATTAAAGTTGAATGGTAAGGAACAACTCCTCTGGCTGAAGTAGGTGGGAGAAAAATATTTAGTAATTTTATTTGTAAGCAACTAAAATATTCTCCTAGCACTGAACAACCTGCTGACTAATTAAATATAAATATATGACTTGTACAGGTTTTTATTTTTATTTAGATTTTATTTTCTTATATAGATAAAGAAAACAGTTATAGTTGAATAGAATTTCAAAATTATTTTTTCTTTACTCCTTAGTAAAGTTTTTTAAATAAAGCAAAAGAGGAAACTATGGCTCAAGAAGAATTTGAAGACACATCTTCTTAATGCACAGACTACGTTCTTAGGAAAGTAAAAAATAATTAAAGGAAGCACAGGTTTAACTTTTAGAAAACCATCAGAGTCCTAATAAGAGTACTAACACATTGTCTGAAGAATTTTCTAGAAATGTGAAGGCCTTTATGTATCTTTGAGGAGAAGCTAACTTTTTACTAAGCAAGAACTGAGATAAATTAACATTTTATAGTTTAAAACATGTAGATGTGATTTATAATGTACATAACATAAGAACCTCTTTGGGTTTTTTTCTCATAAAAATAAAGTAATACTAAAACAATTTTTTCAAACTTCCAATGTATTTATCTTTTTTCTTCTTATAATTTTAGACAATTTTTTTTTTTTTTTTTTTTGCCAGATGATGTTAAAAACAGAAAATGTTTAGTTTACCGCTTGGACAGCTGTGGGTTCTTTCCATTTCTTTCCTATTAATGATTAAGTACTTCCTTGCAGCAAAGTATGGAACTGAAGTTAGCATTTAATTGACAATGTAAAAATCTTGAATAAAAACAAGAATATGAGTGGGAAGAAAAATGCCCTCCAGAAGTATATTGCATTTATGCATCTCACGGAGACGTAGCCATTTCTGCACCTGTTTCAGAAGGGGAGAATTTAAGGTCATATACAATGAACAAACTTCACTTTCCAAGTTGATTGTTTCTAAATGTAGCTCAACATAATGGATCTTCACAGTTTGTGTTTTTCTTTCAACAAAACAGAAAAATCTGTATCAGTTTTCATTTGCATGTATGGTCACAGCCAGTTCAGAGAATGCTTTTTTTTTTTCCCAAAAGTTTCATTGTTAACTCTCTCACCCCCTCCCGTCATTAGCTCTGTTCAGTTAATATCACCTCTTGTTAAAGTCATTAGTTATTTTCTTAAGGTATGTGTGGGAAGGCGGGCACGGAGGTATCCTCTCTGAGTAAATGGCAAGTTCAGCAGTATTTTCAAGGTCACTCTCACAGTGTTCCTTTGGGATAAGACTGAAGGTTCATTACATATGCAAGATGCTGCATCCACAAAAAAGAAAAGGTGTCAAAAATGAAACTAACTTATTTGTCTAAAACCATGATTAGTTTGAAATGTCTACCTTTGGCAGTTTCAGAGATGTAACCAATAAATGAGTAGTTCCAGGCTCTACTCTGAAACTTGCCTGTGGCCCAGAACTTTTAATATTTATGTGGCATGACCTCCAACTGTCAATGATCACTTATTTTTCACAGAGCTAGTTTGGGGAAAATGCCAATTGCTGAAGGAGCCAGGAACACATTAGGCTTTGAATTCAATATTGTGCTTGTAGTAGTTGGGTATTTTACCTTCATGGGAACAGCCATCCCTCTGGTCACCAATGGACCATGTGAGATTTGTCACAAAGTGATGACTATACTAAGACTTCATAACCCTCCAACAACCATCCAAACTGTTCAGTACAAAAGTACTTATAAAAGTGTCATTTTAATGCATTTTAATCACTTACAAAAATGACATTTGGGCCTATATGAAAACTCAAACTTTATGATTATATAAGTGAAAAAATATAAGTGAAGAAGAGTGTTCGCAATAGAATATTTTAACACTCTTTGGGGTGTTACTTCTTTCTTTGAGATGAAAGAATATTTAAGTTTTAGGAAATATTTAAATGTTCTTATGTTTAAAAATTGAGGAATGACCTATGAAGGTGATTGAAACTTTGTTCAACAGAACACAAAATGTTCCAGAGCCTATAAAACTCTTCAGAAGAGGTGTACACCAGAAATCAATATCAATTCCCTGGAGTCCTACTTCTCAGAAAGAACAGTGTGGTATTTTGAGAAGATTCCCTCCAGTGTTTTTTTTTTTTTTTTTTTTTTTTTTTTAATAATGCCTATATATGCTTACATTTTTTTATGAAATTGAAGTGGTTTTTTATGATATAATTCCTTCCTTAGCAACTTGACACTACGCTGATGAGCAAGCAAAACGAAAATAGGTCATTAGCATTTTAATCCTATGGGAAATGTGTATTTCGTAGCACAGTATGAAGTGTGGCCCTCTATTTTTGTGTAGGAAGGACAAAGTGTCCTTTAACAGTGCTGTGGTTTGAATGTGTCCCCCAAATCCATGTTAGAAACAATCCCCAGTGCAATAGTGTTAAAAAGAAGGGACAATGAGAGATAACTAGGTTGTGAGGATTCCACCCTTATGAATAGATTAATGCTAATTATATAAAGGGCTTGAGGCTGCAGATTCAACCTTTTGCTTTCACATGCATGTACTCTCTTGCTCTTCTGCCTTCCACCATGAGATGGTACAGCACAAAGATACTCACAAGATGCAGCCCTTTGACCTTGAATTTCTCAAACTTCACAACTATAAGAAATACATTTTTTTCTTTGTAAATTATCCAAATTTTGACATTATGCAATAGCAACATAAAGAGACTAAATTATTTTGATAGTCATTCAACTCTACACCATTGTTCCATAGAGTTCCCATGTCAGTCAACCAGAAAGTACTCAAAGTGAAATGGGGAAGTTTCATTCAGCAAATGTTTATTGAGTGCCTACTCTATGCCAATCTATTCTAGGCACATGGAATAAATCACTGATCAAAAAATGACAAAGATCTCTGTTATCATAGTATTATATTCTAGTGGAGGAAGGGAAAGAAAAAAGTGAACATTAATAAATATCATTGTGTATTTCAAGAAGGTAAATGTTATGGGAATAAAAGAAAGCGAAATAGGATAAAGGAAATCAATTTTTAGTTGGGGGACCATTTTAAATACAAAGGTGATACTTGTGCAAGCACTTGAAAAAACTGAGAGAGAAAGCAAAGTAGATGTTTTAAGGAATAGTGAGCCAGGCAGAAGTAAGTATCCTTACAAAGACTGTATTACAGAAGCATGCTTAGTGTGTTTAAGGAGCATCAAGGAGAACAGTGTGCAATGAGTGAGCAAAAGATTTCAGAGAGAGAATGGAAATGGAGCAGGACATATTACGTATGGTTTTTGCAGGTCACTTTGAACCCTGCCTTTTACTCTGAAGGAACTGAGAGGTACCAGAGTGATCTGCCTGATACTTTAAAAGGATTGCTCTGACTGTTGTCTTGAGAAATAGCTATGTAGAGGCAAGGGTATAGGAACAGTGACCAGTAAACAGACTTTTACATCAATCCAGACAAGAGATAATAGCAAGATACCAGGGTGGTACTGGTGCAGGTCAAGGGAAGTGGTCAGTTTTATTATATTTTGAACGCTATTATGGTCTGGATGTGAGGTATCCCCTGAAAAGGTCATGTGTGAAACAATGCAAGAATGTTCAGAGGATTATGAGTTCAGAAACCTAATCAGTGGATTAACTCATTTGATGGATTAATAATTCGAATGGACTACTGTACGGTAACTATAGGCAGGTAGGGTGTGGTATGGCTGCAGGAGGTAGTTCACTGGGGTTGTGGTCTTAGACTATATTGTCCTTGGCATATTCTCTCCCTACCCAACTCTGCTGCTTCCTGGCTGCCATAAGTTGACATCTTTCCTCCAACATGCCCTTTTACCATGATGTTCTGCTTTACCTCATGTCCAAAGGAATAGAGTCAGCTGACCATGAGCAGAACTTCTGAAACAATGAGCCCAAAATAAGCATTTCCTCCTCTAAGTTGTTCTTCTTAAGTATTTTTGTCACAATGACAAAAAGCTCACTAACTACAAATGCTGAATAATAGGACTCATTCTCTGGTGGATTGCAAGTAGAGTATATGAAAACAAACTCAAGGGTGCCTGCAAGGTTTTTGGCCTGTGCAACTGGAAGGGTGGAACTGCCATCAACTGAGAGAGAAGAGGCAGCAAAACTGCAGTCTTTGGGGGACATAAGGTGTTGAGTTTCAGCTATGATCAGTCTCAGAAGTCTTGAACATCCAAGTAGAGATATTGACAACCTGGAAACAGAAATTGAAATTCAGATATGCCAATCCATGGCTATTAGTATGATTTTAGTACTAAAATGCAGAGAGAGAAAAGTATGTTAATTATCTTAGCTATCAACTATTAAGAAATAGATTTGGAAAGTTAGAAAAGCTGAGATTTTAAAATCAGGTCTTCCACATTTGAACTGGATTATCCTTAACCAGCTTCTAACCTCTTTGAGATTCCATCATTCCATAAATAAAATGAAATGTCTGGAGTTAAAGCCCCAAGAAGGAGCTTGATATGGAGAATTTTGTGTGAGCAAGTTATTAAATTTACTCTTAGAAAAAGTAGAGGGCAAAGGGAGGGCAACAGAAGAGGCTGAGAAGGCTGCCGTTTTAGCTAAAGTTGAGCTTCAGCCTGATGTGCTTGCAGGTCTACAGCTAGAATTGCACCAGAGTTCATACTGACTTGAAACCGTTGAACCAACAGCATCTTTTACATGAGGGTCATAGAAAATACCACTTTTGTTGCAAAATTTAGGGGATTATAGTGACTGTCACATTGTAGGTCTTCTGTGAAAGTTTTTGACCTTCCCTTCTTTAAAAGCAATTCTAAACATATGACAGGTGTATTCCTTTCTCTCTTGATTAATTAATGGTTCTTTGGATTCACTTATTGTATATAGATTATTGCCATTTCCTTCCATTAGAATTCCCCTATAGAGCTAATTATTCACATATTTGAAAACATAGCTCATATCTTCAGTAATGAAGCTACGGGCATGTTTCTTTATCAAGGCACTACAAAAACCAACTTTGGGAAACATGTTCTCTCCATCGGTACTGGGAAGAGTACCTTCTTTCCAGAATCAAACACCTGCTGCACATCAACACCATTTTGTTTTCTTATGAGAATCCTGAGACTCAGCAAAGAAAATAAAGACTAGATGAGGAGAGATGCATTCTAAAACAAGCTTATGTTTATTGGTAATCTAGAAACCCAGGTATCTGACAATTACATCAGAAAAGGATACAAAGGCACATGTTGAAAATTGAAAAGCACTTTGGTAAGTAAAACCAGCCTTGATTTGTAAAATGTCATCACACTAGAGATCAATTTGTACTTTGCCTCTGTCCATTTTCTATGGCAAGGAGAATATTTGTACTCTGGTTACCTGTATTCATCAGAAAAATTATTTTTCTCCTTTCCTCTTTGTTGTCAAAAATCATTCTAAAATGACCCTTAATGATGCCTTTGCATATCTGCAAATGGATGATGGAAATATTTATACCCTTAACCTCAAGGATGAGATATGAGCCAAGCAGATCACCAATATGCAGTGGTGATCAGCTGCATCTGTTTATGCTTTTGGCCATGGAAATATTATTATTGTTGCTTTTGAGTGTAAGTGTGTAAGGTTGAAGAAACACTGGGAAAGGACCAAAGATGAAGAAGATGTAAGAGAAGGGATTAAATGCATCTTGACCCAGTGCCTCAGGTTGGTTTACTCATCTGTAAAATATAGAAGTATCTACTCAGAATATTCCTATGAGAGTTCATATACATAAATCACTTAGAATGGTGTTTTATTAGTGTGCTTTTTTAAATGAATACAGTATTTAGTCTTCTTCCCTGTTTCTTGATATGAAGCTTCCAAAATCCTTAAAATTTTCAAAACAATATGTGTCTTTCATATGTTAATGAGATGAGTGGTGGTTGAGGACTTCTAGATGTCTTCAGGATGGGGACACTGATCATCAGAAAGACCCAGGAGACATGGAGGGTCCTGAAGTGTAGCACGCCATAAGAGAGCATAAAACTCCAAGCTCCTTCCCACATGATTGGCAGTATGCACCTCTTTATCTGTATCATTTGTAATATCTTTAATAATAAACCAGTAAATGTGTACATAGTGTTTCCCTGAGTTCTGTGAGTCACCTTAGCAAGCCAATCAAATCCTAACAGGGTATAATGGGATCACAGATTTATAGCTCATCGGTTGAACATTCCAGAGACCTGAATTCGTCTGGTGACTGGCATGTATGAAGTAGAGTCAGTCATATGGGACTGAGCCCTCAACCTATGAATTTGTCACTACCTCCAGGTAAATATTGGTAGAATTAGAGATGTGGTATCCATTGCAGACAATAATCACTTGCTTGGTGTGTGGGGAGAAACCCCTGCACATTTGTAACTAGAAGCATTCCCTATTGATTATGTTGTGAGAGAAAAGAAGAAACTGAATTTTTTCCTATATGCTCAGAATAAGAATTTAATATTATTCTTATTGAATAAAAATCTTATCAAAGTACTTAGCATACAATGGGAGTTTTATATAGGATCTGGTAAAGAATTATTCAGGAACCCCCAAATCAGATATTTTATCAAAGGAGAACCACATGAAATAAGAGGTCACTAAGCTGCACACATTACATTTAATAATTAAATGACCTTGGGATGGAGATAACTACAATTCCCACTTTACAGATGTAGAAATTGAAAGGGAAATGAAGAGACTTGCCCAAATTGATACACACACAAAACATTTCTGAGTCTAGATGGAAATATTTTCCCCTGCTTGCAAATTTAATATCTTATGTTTTCAGATTGTCTCACTAACTTGGTCCTCCTTTCACAAATGCTGAGTCCTCCCTGGCCTCCCTGATCAATACTTTAGCTATGCATTAAAGTGCACTTGGAGTAAATTGGTGGCTCCCCAATAGCATTGTGGATGAGAGAAGGATCAATTCTTAGAGAAATGACTGCAGGGCAGACAAACCAAAGGCATCCATGCACTAGGAGAGCACATGACAAATACTCTCTGGAATAATAAAGATGGTCAGTGAACATGGGACTCCTGCCTTCATTCAGTCACTCAACAAACTTCTGGAGTTGGATATATGTAAGATCCTTATGATGGCTAGATATTCCTTTTACCTTAACGAAAAAAGTGATTTATTGGAAGAATATTAGAAGTCTCCCAAAGTTGAGGGAAGGTTTAAAGAACCAGATTCTGAGAAGGCAAGGAACCTCAGCTTCGACCATAGTCCCTCCTTCTGTGAATCTGCCAGACTGAATTTTTGAAACAAAAATTCTCATCATTCCATCCTGAGTTCTCTTCTGATCCCCTGACCAGATGTTCGAGTTAGGACATTCAGTTGAGAACACTGAGATCACAGTGTGTAGGGTTGAGAGAGCACAACAAAAGATAAGCAAAGAGCTGTTATCAGAGGGAAAGGTGAAGAGATGCTGTGAAGGTAAAAGCAATAAATATCCATTCTAAACTCCACCACTAGTGCTGGAATACAAGCTAACAATATTTGCCTTATCTTCAAAAATATTTTAGACCCATAGTGGAAAATATGTACAAAGCATGTGGACATGTATTCATTGCAAAAAAACTGCCAATTTTCTACCTTTCTCTTAACCACATTCTTTGTAATATAGTTTTATAATTTCTTCCATCAAGAAGTGAGGCCTATTTCTCACTCCTTGCATATGGTCTGCCTGGTGATTGACTGTAACTAGCAGAATGTAGCAGAATTGTTGATGTGCCAATTCCAAGCCTCGGCTTCAAGAAGCTTTGCACACTGAGAGCTTCTTTAAGAACTCTGCCCAGCTGGCATGTGAACAAGACAGGGCTAACCTGTCCTGCACCAAAAGGACCACATCATAGACAACATGATTGGCTCAGTGGCTAGAGTAGACCACTGAACCCCTGCTAAACCTCCAAATGTGAGAGAGTAGAAAAACCACCTCCTGATATACAGCTGACCACAAACAAAGTGAGCCCAGATGAGACAGAAGTACCTAGATGACCCAGTCTCAGGAGTAGTCATATGTTTTCATTGTTTTAAACTGCTGAATTTGGGGGCGTTTGTTCTGTAGTGACAGCTAATGGATACGTATTTATGCCATTATAATCCAAGATGGCATTAGCTGATTTATTACTGTTCCTATATTAGTCTGTTACTATAATGAAATACCTAAGGCTGATATCAAGAAAAGAGAGTTTTTAAGCTCATATTTCTATAAATTCAAGGACATGGTACCACACTATCATGGCTCTGCTGAGAACCTCACAGTGGGTTGGCATCATAGTGTGAAGGCATGCTAGACACAGTGACCACATGGCCGGACAGAAAGTCAGAGAAACTAGGGAGGACACAGTCTTGCTGTTTCATAATAACCCTGTCATGAGAATTAACCAAGGTCCTATGAGAACTATATTGTCCCACTGACCTAAACACCTCCCACTTGGCCCCACCTCTTAAAGGTTCCACACCACCTTTTCACATCTCCACTCTGAGGATGAAGCTTCCTACACATGACCCCTGGGGGACACCTTCAAATCATATCCAAACCACAGCATAAGGCAACTAAAAAGGGACTGAACAAAAGTTTACAGGAATTTAGAGGTAGAACTGGCTTCTGGATTAGATAAATAAGAGTAAATATTATCCTGCTCAGCTCATCTTTTATAGAGGAAGTGATATTCTGACTTAGCTTTAAAGGTTAAGTAGTATTTCCTCTGGTGGAGATAAAAGTAGAACATAACATCATTATTTTTAATCAGAGTAATTCTTCATTTGAAATTACCATTGACTTTCTTATGCATTTAATATCTTAAATAAAGATTTATCCCCTTCCTCTGTGACTGAGAATAAATTATATAGATACATGAATTTTTCCCGTTCACATGGCAAGGATCAGGACCAGAGTTATAATTTGGAAAGACAATTACATTCCCAGTGAATAGAGTAGCACTCAACAGCAAACACTACATCACCCCAGCACCTGTTGAATGGAAAGGTGCATATTTTATTCATAAAGGTCAACCAATTAGCAAGACTGAATTTTCACAAAACAAAATTTAAAAGCCAATTATTCAGAGTGGTAGAAAGCTAATGATTATATATTTAATACAGAGAGTTATCCAGTCAAGAAAGAAAGAAAGATAGCAAGGTAGGAAGGAAAGAAGGAAAGAAGACAGGAAGGAAGGAAGAAGAGCAGGGAGGGTGGGAGAAAGGTAAGAAGCATTGTAATGGTGTTAAGTGAGCCCTAGCAGAGTCACCAGCGATGATCCCCTTTACTGGCCCAGATCAATTAGTAAAGCTCTAATGCTACTAATATTGTACTAACTAATATAGTTAGTAGCTACTAATATTGCTACTAACTTGGTGAACTATGGGAGAAGAATGTTTTTCAAACAAAGAACACAGCAATGAGAAGTAATTACTGCCATAAGAAACATGATCACATCACTATTGGCAAACAATTAAATAAAGCGGTAAATTCTGGTACAATTACAATGAAATAAACACATGAAAGGGAAAACTATTTTTCCCAGATGCAATCACAGTCTCCTAACAGAATTAGAACCTCTCTCTCTTTCTCTCTATCTCTCTCTCTCTCACACACACACACACACACACACACTCCTTCTCAAATTGGGAATTAAGTTACATCAGAGCAGTGTTTAAAACCAAAATGTCCTTACAATGAAAAAGAAACTAGGGGACTTAATCTCAAAGTCACATTCAAAATTATGATGGTGGTATTTTCACAAAACATGATCCTGATTGAGTCACTTCATTGATTTGAATTTTACGAAATCAAAACGAAGTCAGCCTGCCTACAAGCAGAGTCTGAGATGGGGGTCATGCCCATGATTTAGCGAGGTAGGCTCTGAGATGAAAGGGACCAAGAGAAGTCGGATAGGGCAGGTCAAAGGAGTCAAGCAAAGGATGCAGGCTCAGCTGAAATCTAGGTTCCCAGGGGGAGGGCCAGAGCATGAGCAGCATGAAATCCTGAAGCAAGGAGCAGGTTTGTATATCCCCAGATCAGTCCCCTGTTGGCTGGGGATTGAGGGTTATAGTCTTCTCAGGCAATTCTGGGTGAAGTAGTAGGCTACAGACCAAACGAAAGTCTGTGGAAAAGGAAGAAGCAATGAACCATGCACAGCAGCTGGAGAGGTAACACGTTGGCCCGCAAAGGGGATGTGAGTGGGGCCCACAGCATCTCATGTAGTTTAATAATCCAGTCCCAAACCACCTTCCAGTCCTTCAACCCTGTTTCTGCCTCCAAGCACCCATCATTGGTCAGTGGTCAACGTGTAACCACACAGTACACTCTTTCACAGCGATGACTACAGAGTGTCTCCCTGCAGGCTGGACTTCCCATATCTCTTCTTTGAAGGCGTTACTTTATTCTTTACAACCACGCACAATTGTTATCCTGTCACTCGAGTCAACCACTCATATTTCTGTTATTTCAAGGCCTTTCATAGAATTTACTGTCACAGTGCTGCACATCACTTTAGATGTTTGTTAAATGGCTTAACTTCCTGGCTAGATTATTAGTTCCATGAGGACAGGGATTGCATTTAACTTTGTTGCTGACCCCAGCACTTAAAACAGGGCCTGGAGAATAGTGGATGCTCTGTGACTGATTATTGAATAAATCCAAGCCTCCATGAGACAAGTGCTCTTCTTTGTGGAAGAACAAAGCCACTCATTCCAGTTCTGCTTTCTATTTAAGCTACACAATTGCGGGGAGATGTGTCACTGAAATAGCCTGTGTGAGCAGCCTGTTTACTCATAACCTGGGAGGCTTTTAGCTAAAATGTGCATTGTCTATTTCAGTGACTTAGGGCATGCAATAAACAGAGGACAATAAAAGAACTTTGTTCAAGCAAATGTTGATTCAATTTCTAGGATTCTCAGGCATCAGTCACTGGATTCAATTATCTTCTAAGAGTGAAAATGGAAAATCAAAGGGTTAAAAGAAGGCACTGATATTAAAGTATGGAGGTCCCACTCAATCTTGCCTCAGATCTTCTTTAACACAATGGTTATCCTAATCTTGATGTACTCACAGAGTTTTGGATCAGCTTCCCTATTCTTATGTCCTTCTTATTCATTATGAGAAAGACCTAAAATTTCTGATAATTTTTATTCAAGTATAGCCTATCTACTAAAAAGTGTACAAATTGTAATTCATTAATTATGAATTAATAATGAGTTAAGTTTTACAATGGAGCACACCTATATAACCAACATCCTAATCAAGAAGTTGGACATCAAGCAGTTCAGAACTTTGTGCCCTTCAGTCATTGCCTTCCCAAGTATTTAGTCTGTTGGTTTTGTCACTGTAACCAAAACACCTGATGAGAACAATTAGAGGGGGAAAAGTTTACTCTCAACTCACTGTTTCAGAGGTCTGACTGACTATATAGCTCTGGTGAGCCAAACCTCATGGTGGAAGGGCATGGCAGAGGGAAGGTCCTAATGACATGGCATTAAGGAATCAGAGAGAGCTCCACTCACCAGGGACAAAATATAAACCCCAAAGGTACACTCCCAGTGACCTACCTCCTCCAACCATACCCTATCAGCCAACAATTACCATCCAGTTAATCCACCCATCAGGTCACAACTCTCATAATCTAATGATTTCACCTCTAAATGTTCTTTCATTGTTTCACATGAGTTTTGGGGGGAACTCTCATATCCAAACCACAATACTAAGTGTTACCAGGATCCTGGCTTCCAACCCTGTTTAGGAATAAGAAAACTCATTGGAGACACTTTTTTTTTTCTCTTCCTTTTTAAAAACTTATATTATTTTTAAATGGCCATTTTGTAGTCATATACATTTGTAGAGTTACAATGCGATATTTTGATACACGTATGTTTCTATGTTTTGATGTACCATCCAGAAACCCATGTTGAAATTTAATTACCATTGTGATGGTATTAAGCAGTGGGACCTTTAAATTCCCTAAAATCAAAGGTCAAATGTTTTCTCTCATAAGTGACTGATGATACATAATGAGGGGAGGGGAAAGTTTAGAGAAGAATGGAGGAACTTTGTTGTATAGAGGGAAATGCGGGGTTTGAGGGGAGATGGGAGGGGAAGGAAAGTTAGTGAAATGAGACAGACATCATTACCCTATGTACTTGAATGATCACATGAATGGTGTGAATCTACATCATGCACAACCATAGAAATGATAAGTTGTACCCCATTTGTGTACAATGAATCTAAATGCAGTCTGTAAAAACAAAAATAATAATAATAATAATAAATAAGTAAAAAAGAGGTGAGGCCTTTAAAGGATTAGTTCATGAGAGTACCACCCCATGAATGGATGAAGTCTGGTATTGCTGGAGTAGGCTCCTGATAAAACAATGAGATTGACCAGATTTTTCTTCCTTGGCATGGGATACCCTCCACTACGTTCTGTTCCAACAAACACACCCTCACCTGATGTGCCCTCAGTCTTAGACTTCCTAACCACCCAAACCATGAGAGCCATATTCATTTCTTTTATAAGTTATCCACTCTGGGTTATTCTGTTATGGCATCAACAAACTCGCATACAATTTGAAGCTAAATAACACACCCCCATCACCTCACCTGACATTTTTTGAGATAATACATTTAGAATTTAATCTCTTAGTCATTTTAAAATATAAAATACATCATCTCTATTGACTACAGTTATCCTACTCTACAAGAAACCTCAAAACTTATTCCTCCTGTCTAACTGAAACTCTAGGGCTGGGAGCACATTTTTATCTATATTATTTTACTCAATATTATGTTCATAAGATTGAACTACAGTGTTGAATACAGCTATAGGTTGTTCATTGTCATTGCTGTATCATAATCCAATGTGTGAACATGCCACAATTTATCTACCATCCTATTATTAATGGGTATTTAGGTGATTTTCAGTTTGGTGCCCTGATAATTTTTACACATGCCATCTGGTGAACATGGTTTACATTTCTGTTGAATTTTTATCTAGGAATAGAATTCCCAGGTCAGAAATCATGTGCATGTTTAACTTTTGTGGATATTGCCAAAGAGTTCTCCAAAGCAATAATATCAATTTAAACCTAGATATTCATAATCCAGAATTCCATTGTGCAGATCAACCTATACATTCCTGCTAATAACCCAGCTTGGTTAACTAAATGCGTGAGATAGAAATAGCAGTTATGCCTGGGCTCATTCATTCTTTGGTATTAAAGTAAATTGGTCAACATGAAAGATGAGAACACATTTTGGGGAAAATTATTGACTGCATACATTTCTGGTCAACCAGAAAACACCAATCTCTATTTCCCTTCACTTTTGATCTTTTACTAGAAAATCTTCACTCCACTTATTGAACCATTTTTTAGCAAAATAGCACTACAGGCTGATACAAATATATGGTCTTGGAGCTTTATTGCATTATTAGGAAATGGCTAGAGTCCTATAATTGAGAATTGCACTGCGAGGAAACTGTAGGTATTAAGTTTTCATGGGGAAAAAAAAAGAATTTAAAAAATAACAGCATGGAAAGGGGCTTAAGTATTTTTAAATGTCTGTTTTCTCTGTGATATCATAAACTACATGACATCTAGGATTATGGTTCATTGTTGTTGCCTGAACATCTTTTGAAATGCCTGACACAAAGTAGTTCTCATTATACATTTTGGGGCTTAATTGTTCATGATAAACATCAAAAGTAATTCTTGTACATTTAGGATACAGTTCTTCAAGATGGATGAATTGCTCATTGGAGCAGAGGATGTGTGTGAGAGACTATTGTGGTCACTGGACAATCTTGTCTTCATGGGTTTCACTGGTTCTGAATTAGAAACAAGGTGAGGATGTCTAGTAACATCTTTCACACGATGTGATTTAAACCAGTTTTGATCCACACAAGGGCATAAATAAAATAACTGAGGTAACAACTCAATTCAGACTGAACCTGAGAAACTACAGATGTATGGCAAATTGTTCAATTTTCATGTAAAAACTAAATAATGATAAACAAGTGATTACCGTGTGCTAGATAACAATATCTAGATTAGATGCTATGTTAGTTAGTTTTCTGTTACTATAACAAAATATCTAAGATGATTAACTTATTAAGAGAAAACATTTATTTTGCCTCATAGTTTGGGAGTTTCCAGTACATGATCAATCAGCTCCATCACTTTAGGTCTGTGGTGAGGCAGCACATCATGGCAGGAGAATGTCAGGGAGCAAGCCCTTCACCTCACAGCAAGGAAGTAAAACAAATGAGGGGAGAAGAAAGAGTCCATGGCCCACAATCCCCTTTGAGGGCATGTCCTCAGTGACCTAAGGGTGTCCCACTAGGCCCCACCTCTCAAAGGCTCTACCACCTCCCAATAGCACAACCCTGTGGTCAAGTCTTTAGCACAACAGACTTTTAATATCCAACATTCGAACTAAAGAAGTTACACTCTCCTAATCACCACAGTAATGCCACAAGCAAAATTCATGCTTCTCATCATTCAACTGAAAATGAAAGCAACTAAGTTCCTGTCCAAGACCACATAGTTAGTAAATGACAGTTGAATGCAGATCTGGGCCTATTTGATTTCAAATCCTTTATTATTTCTGTGTTATCTCTATACCCCAGAATTACTTGATTACTTATTTGGTGCCAGGATGGAAAATTTAGGGGGGGGAAAATCTTAACAAAATGTTGAGAATTTAAGCCTGAGAGGGGAATGGAAGATATGATATAAGGTTCCTCCCAGGTGGACCAGTCAGTTAGAAGTCCCACTGTGGTGTCATGGTAACGTGGTATTTTTATTAAAGGTGCCTTAGATGTTGGATGCCCTTCTTTTCTGGAGTCTCTGTGTGCATGCGTGTGTGTGTGTGAGCCAGATAGATATTAAGAGAACAAAAGTTTTTACTATCTGTGTCTTTATTTGAAAATCACTCTGCACAGAGACCTCTGGGGAAATGCTGCTCCATCTTTCAAAGGCAAATTTCCACTTTTGCTCATAGAAAAGAGTTTGCATGTGTATGTGTGATTTGGTTTTCAATGGGAGCTCTCCAAGGCCCCTTCCTTATTTCAAGTTTTAAAATGCTATGATTCTACATCTCATCAAATATAATAGAAAAGTTCAAGTTTAATATATCTTACAAAAATTGCCTTTCTGTAGATTATGCCCTTCAGCTATCATTTTAAATTATAATTTGCAGTTTTTAAATTCTCCCATAAAAGAAGATGTTTTCTTTAGTCAAAATAGAAGTAACTTAATTTTTATTGTCTGACTAAATTGATCCACTTTCCTTTTCTTTTGTCTGAAGGACTCATCATGAATTTCTTGAGTTGCACCAGAGAAATGTATGTACTCTTTGGGTCTAAGTGAATGAAAGAAATGTGACTCTAAACTGCATTTAGGATAAAATAACTATAATTCTATTAGTTATTACTGAATCTGGTGTTAAAGGGACAAAAGACATTAATTAGCTCAGACAGCTTTCAGTAAAACTCAACATATCTCGGAGTCTATAATAAATGGGATGCACTGAATGCACTGAGATAGAATAAGCTGTAGGAATTCTTCCCATAAAGAATTCAGAAGAGCATGGTTAGTGAAAACAAGGGTCTGGAGGGGTAGACTCAGGGCTCATTAAATGAGTATGCTAGAAATTGCATAAGTTGCTTGATGCGTTTTTATTAATTCAGTTCAATATCCATGCTCCAAAACTGCCTTCAAAAAATGGATAGTCCTAGAGATAGATACATTCCTGGATGAATGTGAAAGCACCTGGAATAAAAAGGCCAAAGTTTTTCCTGTAATATTGCAAAGTCCTTGTAAAAATACTTTTAAATGATATTTAAATGGCAGCTTTAATGGTAGGGAAATTACTCATGGTTAAAGGAAAAGTGAAGCTAATGGAAAAGGTAGAGATCAATGTAAATGATGCACAATGAAATTAAATGGAGAACAGAAAGGTACTTGGCAAACATGATTCACATCACTCATTTTAAAATTCACCCAAGTGTAACTATAACAACTTGGGAATTCTTTCTTTGCTCATTAATCTTGAAATACTTCCTACTGATTGACAAAAGTAGAATGAACGATACTGGAAAAATACAATCAAGTACATGAAATGGTCACACTCAAATGGGAAAATTGGTCCTGTTTAAGTGTATTAATCTTCTCTGGATGCCAAATAAAATACCACAGACTGGGTTTAAACCACTGACATTTATTTTCCCACAGTTCTAGAGGATAGAACCCAAGATGGAGAAGTACATGTTGGCATAGTCAATTTCTGCTGAAAGCCCTCTCTCTGGCTTACAGACATCATGTTCTTGCTCTGTCCTTGCATGACTTTTCCTCTGAGGAACACATAATTTAGTCCATAACAGTGGGTCTCCCTGTTTCTCATTTTCAGTACTAAAAGCTCTAACATCTTAGGAAAAAAATCCATAAATTAGTTAAGGTGCTAAGGTCCAAATCCTCGAGAAAGAAAACTCAATAAAAATTGTTAATCTAGAAGATTTTCCCCTCTCAAGCATCAGCAGGATCTTGATTGGAATGGTAACATCCTGCTGGCTAATTAGTTGAGCAATTTTGCATTTATTCTATCCAGCAAGAATTGGTTTAATTTACATTTAGACATAATTGTCTTCCTCCTCCTCCTTTTCCTTCTTCCTCTTCATTCAATTCATAAATTTTACCCAAGTTGTTCCAATATTGACCACCTTTTTCACTAGAACAGTTCCAACTTCAGCAATGCTTTTCTCTTTACAGTGTAAGTTCACATAAGCAATGATCAGCATTTCAGTTTTTGAGAGTAACTTTCTTTTTCCAACTTGGGTAAATGAAAAGATAGCAATTGTTACTTCAGCTACTCTACTCTAAATGACCACTCAAATGGCCTTTTGAGTCAATCCTGGTACCCTCCCCACCAAAAAAATTGAATCAAATTTCTTAGCACTCTCTTGTGCCCTATTCATGTAGGTACTTTTCTGTTTTCCCAGGTCTCTCAATGTGATATTTTTAGGACCCAGTTACATGCTAACGTTTAGTAGAGGTTCATTTCATGTCTTTGCTTTTTTATTTCTCCTTGAAATGTGTTTCTGTTATTGTTGTATTGGCTTTGTTTTTACTCACTTAAGGTATACAGAGATTTTGAAAGAGCAAATGAGAACAATATTTCTACAGAAGACAAGAGACAGAGTATACTGGGATGAGAATAATACTTTGAGTGAAGGTCTTGAGTTTCAATTCTGAATTTGACAAATATCAGTTGGGTGTTCTTGGAAAAATTGCTTACTATCTTTGTGCCTTTTACAACTTGGATCTGAAATGCTCCCCCAAAACTCATGTGTTAAAGGCTTAGTCCCCAAAGCAGCAGCGCTCAAAGGTGGGGCTTTTGGAAGGTGATTGGATTATAAAGGCACTGACCTCATCAGTGGATTACACAGAGAGAATAAAAGTAACCTTGCATTATTGCTATAAGTCCCACAGAAAAAGAATAGACTGCACTGCTAGGCATATAGGAGGAGCCCAATAAATGGAGACTATCACAGTGTCTTCAATCCTCATTTGTTTATAAATATTGAAGCACTCATACTCATTAGGGAAAAATGTAGGTTTTCCTGATTACTGCATAATGTTATGATGACATTATGTAAACCCTCAAGTTCACCCCTTAGTTTTCCACAGTTGTTTTAGGATTCTCTAGCATTGCACTTGAATTTATGCCACCCCTTTGAATCTTCCATGATTTTCCCCTTCGGCTACTGGCCTCTACCTGAAAGGCAGCTGCTGCTGATGTCCATTGAAGGCCAGTGACAATTCTGCTGGCACAGTGTCAGAGGTAAAAAATAGCACAAGACCCGAAAATGGTAAAGGCAGATTTTAATCAGTGGTAAGTACTGCAATGGGGAAAAAGTGCCACATGACTTGAACTCAACTTTATTTGACAGATCTGAATGGATGTTTTAAAGGAACAACTAGGGGTCAAGAAAGGGGCAAAGTGGAGGCTCTGTAGTAGTAATACACTCAGTAGTATTAATTTTTCAGGGAAAAATTATAAATGGTTTGTCAAGGGAAAGGCGAGCAAGTCAGTTGTGTCTGTGAGCTGTCAATTATTAAAGTTGGAGTTCTACAGTCCCAATGAAGCTGGGAGACAGGGACCCCAGTCACAGGGATTGCCTGGAAGAAATAATAGAATTTTTTTCATCCTTGAATTTTCTCAGGCAAGACTAGGGCCATCTTAGGGATGTGGTAGCCTTGAGCTACTAGAAACGGTTATCATTTATTAAAACTTTTAGAGGCTAAGGTTGAGACATCCTAAAGAAGGCGGCTCAGAAGAACGTGGCAAGATTGGTCACAAAGGGAATTCTTGTCAGATGCTCCCTTCTTGAGTGTCCAAGTCTTCAAATTCGGAGCCACTTGACATTACCTAGAGACTCCCAGAGGAAGGACCATGCTCTGCTTCCTAACATGGACACCTGGACACTCATTCAGTGCACCTGGGTCAAAGGAATACCTTGGTTTGTCCCCTTCTCTCTAGGGATCCTTGTGAAAACTGACTTTTGTTTTTCCCTCCATGTGAAAATAAATACAACCCTGTGGTGTAAACCCACTCCTGGTAGCACAATCCACCATTTTGTCAGATTTGCCTCTTAATGTTTAAAGGCCAGTTTCAACCAAGGACTTTCATTATTTTCATTTCACTGGTAATTGTAGATGTCTGCCTTATATTATTTACTCTTCTATAAAAAATATTTTTTAGTTGTAGATGGACACAATATCTCTATTTATTTTTACGTAGGTGCTGAGGATCAAACCCAGTACCTCACACATGTAAGGTAAGCACCCGCTACTGAGCCACAATCCCAGTCCCAGTATGATTTGCTTTTTAAGACTTCAAGATCTATTCCAACATGGATTTTAGGTCAATTTGTCATAGATTATCAAGAGCTACTATTATTTTAGTTCATTTCATTTTCTTAGAAATTAGAAAATTCTCCTTCTATATTCTTCCCCCAAAGGACACTTCTACCACCCCTACCAGTATTTCTCCTCACAGTAAACATGTCAGTCCAATCCATACTTTTCCATCCTACCTAGACTGGGGGCTGTTTTTTTATTTGGATGAGGTAGCTAATATGACATCATTCAGGAACACTTATTTCCTTCTATATATCTCATTTCTGAGCTGAATCTCTTCCCATTAGCAACCTGACTATGGATAGCCACAGTTCCCATAAATAAGGCTCACAAACAAAAACAGTATGAGCATTTTCCTACTCAATTAGGTTATTAAAAGTAAAATAACTTTTAATTTAGTAAGGTAAAATTGAAGAATGAGAAACTCTAATGTGGTTTAGTAATAATAATAAATGTCTCTCCAGTCATTGTTTAACGTAGCCTACTTTCATTCCCAGACTTAAGTAGACATTTTCCATCTGCAGCAGATTACCTTGGAGTTTGAAACTCTCTGAATTGGTTTTAGCTATTGTCTTAAATCTGTGAAATACTCATAAATGCTTTCCTCAGTTATCACTGGTTTTATGGTACTGCAACTTCAAATAGTCCATTCTCTGTGCTCCAAATTGAAGGAGAAGAAAGAAGCCACTTTCTGAGAGGAGAGAGGAATAATGATAGTAATAGCTAATACTCATATACTTACATGCATATTATACTTAAAATACATGCTTGAAAACCTTATAGGCATTTTATATTCATTAAGCCTTTTGTTAAGCAAGCACAGGCATTAATAGCATGCATGTTTCACCCTAAGATATCTGAGTTTGGTTTTGACTTTCCATGAAATGGTAAAGGATTGTCAGTGAACCCCCTTCTCCACCAAATAAGGTGAATGCAAGAAAAACAACCCAATTCAACATTCCTTACAAACAGTGGGTCTGTGTCCTTTTCACTTGGAACTATTTCTATCCCCAGCTCCCTTCCCAGCTCTGTGTCCAAGTGACCATGAAACGCCCGCAGCCTGCCAACCAACAGAGAAAACCGACCTCTTTGGAGCACTCTTAAAAGCTGCACCTTCAGAGGGTAGTCAATACCTTGATCAAATTAGCAGCTCCTGAAAAATCCCCCATTCCCAGGCAGATTGTTGTTTTCTATTTGATATGACTTGAAGTTCAGATCAAATGAGCAAAGTTCTTTCCCCAAGGCATGAGAGAAAACAAGGGCAATCTACTGGCAATACTGTCACATCAAAGCTGCCTAGGGGCTGGAATTTCATTTGGAACAAACAGGAGACTGGACAAAAATGTAAAAGGAAGACTCTGAACAAGATGGCCATAGGCAACTTTGAAAGACTCCAACATATTCCTATATAGCTTACCACTCACATGAGTTGGATCATGTGCATGACCAGGGCATGCTCAGGAAAGATCTGAAAAAGAACAAAGCTCCAGTCATTCACCTCTGATTGATCTTGAAACCTTGCATAAACAGGAAGTAAAAATTAAACCTGATTTTTATACTGCCTAAAGTTTGAAGATGAACCATACATGGATCTTTGGCAGAAGGTAGATTACTGACTCAAGAAAATGTGAGAATCTGACCCACCCATCCCTGGCCCCTAAAGCACACTGGTCCAGGTGACCTCTAGGTCCCAGTACTAAAAATGAAAGCATTTATTTTCTTTTCAAGTTGGCACAGAACCCAATCACAGCACATTGCAAGGAAAATAGAATCTATGCCATTCATCTAGAAAAGTTGCTAAATAATTAAAGAGAAAAAATAGCAACACAACAAAATGGGGCGGGGGCTAGTAACAGAGTTGTTACAACATTTTGTGTACAATGTTCAGATTTTTAAAACAAATTATAAGATATATGCAATGGTTTGGATATGGTTTGTCCCCAAAGTTTGGAAGCCTGTTCCCCAGGGTGGAGGTGTTGCTGTGGTGGGATCTTTAAGAGGTGGGGCCTAGTGGAAGGTCACTGGATCATGTGGTCACTACCCTTATGAATAGATTAATGCCATCTGCAGAAGAGGTCCTTGTTGGAGTGGATTATTTCCTGCAAGAGAGTTGTTATAAAAAGTTTGATCCTAAACCTCCTTGGTCTCTTGCTTCCTACCTCATCATATAACCTCTCTCTCTCTTGCACATGCTGCTACCATGAGGCCATCTGCCCTGTTGTTATATAACCAGAAGGCCCTCACCAGAGGCCAAATAGATGAGACAACCGAATCTTGTACTTTCAGCCTCCAAAACTATGAACTAAATAATTCTTTTTATTTATAAAGTATCTAGCCTTGGGTATGTTGTTACAGTAACAAAATAGACTAAGATAGCATGCAAAGAAAGAAGCTTTGTGTCATACTAAAGAAAAACAGCTAGTAAGCAATGACCCCCAAATACCACAGATGTTGGAGTTCCAGATTCATCTTCCTATTTTAAGGTCAGATAATTAGAAATCATATAGATTGATTATCTCTGGTATTTTTATCACAGTGACAGAGGTTGAACAGTGCACATCTCTCAAGGTTTTAGATTCCTGTATCACCACCATATACCCAGATCAATTAGTGGGTAGCTGTGGGCAATATTGGGAGAAGGAAGAGGAAAAATCGGAGATCAGGTACTACTCTCACAATCTCTAGCATCAGAGTTCCCTTTTACTAGATCTCTAGTGAAAAAAAAAAAAAAATGTTTTCCCTGAAGTTTTTGCCTTCATACCTGCTTTGTAATTCTGGGATCCAGCTCACCCTTGTGTCAAAGCTGGGTGACAAAAGAGAAAATAAACAAATCTGAAAGTTGATTTCCCATATTCTACCTCTGCTCTACCCCAACATGGGCCATTATTCATGTTTTGACTTTGATCCCCAACCTACTTGTAATTGTTACTTTTCAGAAATTTAAGGTCATTGCTTTCCATGCTGTATTCAAATATTTTTGTTATAATTAGAAGAGGTGAGTTACAGTAGGTTTGCTCATCTTGGTCAGTCAACTTATATAATTTCAAAGGTTCTAGTAACCACATTAAACAAGCAATAATGCACAGACAAAATTGTTGTATGAGATATATTTAATTTAATCCAATCTGTATCATTTCAAGATGTAATCAACATAAAAATCATTGAGATACTTTACATTATTTTTCTTATACTAAGTCTTTGAAAAGTGGTATACATTTTTTACTTATATTTATTTTTAGACTGGTGACATTTCAAGTGTTCAATAGCCACATGTGGGTAGTGGCTACTATGTTGAATAGCATGGGTCTGTTCTCTAGAGTTATGCTTCTCTTTTAGGGTGTCTTGTTAAAATTATTGATTCACCATATCTGGAAAATAGCTCAGGTGATTCTAATGCTACTGGATGGACATTTTAAGTCTCTAGGCTACAGAACTAAATCTATTATTTCTTAAACTGATTCTGAACTCTAGCTATCTATGTAGGCATATATGATATATCCTAAATGAAGATTCTGTTTCTTTTCTTTTCCCACATTTTCTATTGGTGCATTCTAGTTGTACATAATGATGGGATTTATTGTTACCTATTCATATATGCACCCAATATAACAATATAATTTGGCTAATATCTCTCCCCAACATTTCTCCTCTCCATCCCCACCTCCCATCTCTTGGTCCCTTTCCTCTATTGATCTCCCTTTTATTTTCATGAAATATGCTCCCACTTTTCCTTTTTTCCCTCTAGCTTCCACATATGAGAGAAGACATAACCCTTTGTTGCCGCTCGCAGCAACAATCTCACGGTAATTTATTGGAGGTGGACTAGAACTGAACTACTTCTATTATCTTTATCTGGGCTACTTCCTTGCTTGTTTGCTTGTTCACTAGTTTATAGAGGAAGAGAGGCTTTGCTTACTTTTAGTTTTAGAGGAAGAGAGGCTTTGAGAGGAAGAAAGACTTTGCTTAGAGGAAGAGAGACTTTGCTTAGAGGAAGAAAGATTTTGCTTAATTTTAGAGATGCTACTCTTTCAGAGAGGCTATGCTTATCAAAGGTCTACTGCTTCTTCTTAGAGGTGTGTCCTGCATCCTGCGTCCTAAAGGTGCGTGCTAGAGGTACGTGCTATCAAAGGTGCTTTCTATCAGAGGTGCTTCTTAGTGGTGTCTCCTGTGACCTGCAACTTTCATTCTGCAATCTGCGACCTGCGACCCCAGTGTTCTGCCATCCTTCATTCTGCGATCTCCTCCCAGGTGAAGAGAATGTCTTATATACCCTAAGGCAGCCAATCAGCTTAGGATTAAGTAGCACGGTTGGAGCATGTGCCACGGTACCAATCAAGAAAGAATGGGAAACATCTGTTGACCACTAGTGCAGAGGAGACATTAACTAATCAGGCAAAAGTAGATCACGCATATAATGGGGAGTGGGAGGGGTTAGCGTTAGGTTAGGGTTAGGTTTAGGGTTAGGGATAAGGAGGGTGGTAAGAATGGAGGAAGGAAGGACTGTATAGAGGGAAAAGAGGAGTGGGAGGGGTGGGAGGGATGGGGGGAAGGGAAAAAAAATAACAGAATGAATGAAACAACATTGCCCTATGTAAATTTATGATTACACAAATGGTATGCCTTGACTCCATGTACAAACAGAGAAACAACATGTATCCTATTTGTTTACAATAATAAAAATAAATAAATAAATAAATAAAAGTAGATCACGCCGTGTTAACACTAACTATGCGCCACCTCTTAGCTCAACACCAGCGCCATCCTAGGGCTACCCAAACATGTCTCTGCAACCCTTCACCTTCTGAGTTTGATTTATTTAACTTAAAATAGTGGTGTTAAGTTCCACCCATTTCCTGCAAATGACATAATTTCATTTTTATTCATGGCTGAGTAAAACTCCATTGTGTATATATACCACATTTTCTTTTCCATTCATCCACTGATGAACACCTAGGCTGGTTCCGTAGTTTGGCTATCATATGAAGATTCTGCTTCTGTATCTGTATCTCAGAAGCATCATACATGTGGCCACCTCAAGACCTTTTTCATCACAGGTGATATACTCCTCTAGAACTGGTCACACATTCTTACTTCGGTACTTCTTAAAACTAAATAAACCACTTCTGAAGGCACTAATTGGATAAATTATTTCTGTCGATAACCATTTTTAATCCTTGAAAATTCCATCTGACTGGCCTTGGGAGTCACTGAACACTCAGCAAAAGGAGGAGACAACCTAATAATTGGATTTCAAGAGCCCTAGTCCTAGCTCCATATTGGAATCATTTCTATAAAAGACAGGTAAATAATTTCCACTCACTTTCTTTTCTATTTGATAGCAAATCATCAAGAATCATTTTGAAATATTTCCCAGGTAAACCAGTATGCGGTAGTAGCCATAAAATGACATTTAAAAGTGAACTGTACCCATTTGTTTACAATAAAAAGAAAAAAAAAAAAAAAGTGAACTGTATGTGGATAAGAACTTAGTTTCCCTATTAATTATTCCCTTCATCCCACAAGTTTCTCTTACTTGAGTATGACAGTCACTTCTGCAAACTCTCCATGCAAGGAAAACTACAAAGGAAGGGAACAGACCCTTGCCCATGATGTGGTAAGCAGCCCAGTCCCAATGTCCAGTGGAGCCCCCCCATGCACAGGGAGTGACTTTCCAAAACATGTATTGCATAAGATCTCAATTATTTTTGTGAAGGAAAAACACTGCAAGAATTGTTCACAGAACAATTCTTTCAAAATTATTTATGGATTATCTTAAACAGAGTCCATATGTGTCCATATCCTAGCCATTTTAGACCAGGAAAAGCTTACCCAATTTCTAAAAGATGTGACATTTTCACCTCTAAAATTTAACAAGCTATACAGAAACTTCTTTACTAAATTACAAAGGTCCAGTTTTCATATTTTCCAAGTCTTTTTAAGCAATATTAATATGCCTCCAAGAATAATCTGAATGTGGTATGAATATTGCTTGGAGGAAAGAAGAAATGTGCAATTATAAAAATCAAAGAGCTCTTTTATTTCTAAAGTACTACAATCCTCAGAGTGACAAAAACATTAGTGTGTTATTGTAATTTATTTGGGGGCAGTACCAGGAAGCACTAATAGGAAGACTCACAGCAAGGACTGAAGTCAGTCCCAAGTACCTGCTATCACTGTGCACAACTAATTCTCCATCCCCCATCAGAAACTCTGGGAGAGCATGGAGAACATGGCCCATTCAGAGATGTCTCACTCAAGGGAAGAGAACAGGGATGCTCCATGGACAATACCTTCCCCACATTCTGTCCCAGTCATCTGCCTTGTGACTGGGGTGACCCTGTCCATCAACAGAACAAGCTCTCAGGGAGGCACTCAAGTACTTGCAGGGCATGCTGCAGGCCACAAGTTTTGCTCTCTATCCTCCTCTTGTTTTTTGGCCTGCAGGATAATTAGAGAACGCTGACTCAGCCCACACCACAGGCCACAAAGAGAGTGCTAGAAGGAGGATGATCATTCAAGTGATTCTTCTCTCTGTAATCTTGTTGAATATGAAATCACCCCCGAAAAACAGGATTGCCTGCCTTTTCTGTCTACATACGTGGCCAATAACTAACATAGTTAACTAAAGGTTCTGTTCTTTCTTTTCTTTTTCCCTGTCAGTGGATATTTTTACTGTGATTCTGTTGTTTAAGGGTATCATTTACAACATTTCTATTCTAAGTCAAGCAAGAAAAAGAGCAGTTTGTTCTGTCTTTTATCTCCATTATTTTCGTTAAAAGGATCATCTTTCTCTACACCCTACAGTTTCCCTTGGTTCTACATTTATCGGAAGCAACCAACCCCATTGGTGGCCTATTTAACACCAGTACAAAACCTAGAAGGTTTAATTGAAAGCACAGGCATTCAAACTGTGCTTAGTAGCTTTCAGGGAGAAAAAAACTGTGTATTTAAGACGAGTATTGAGTGGAACCCAATGGGTCTCAGGGCACAGAGCCCAGGGAGCAAGATTTAAAAGAGTTGAGAGGATGTCCAGTCGCCAGTGACCACAATTGGCGACTTAACCTAATAATACAGAGGAAAGAAATTGTTAGCAGTTTAGGAAGGAACTGTCAAAATAAGATTAAAATAGTCTCTCTTCCAATTAATAACAAAAAGGGATTATAGCACCGACCTATTCCTTTTCTATAACTGGTAATTATTCAAAGAAACAAAGGAGATTAGCAAAGGGATTTTTCTGTCACTGTACTGCTTGACAACACCTCTCAATTATTATCCATTGTTTAGGATTAATGTCATTTTTCTCCCTACAATACACAGAGTGAGAAGGTTTTTATTGCTATAATTTCTAGCACTGTGAAACTGAAACAAAGCCAGTACATTTTTATATAATTATACCTGCAGTGCTTAGAATGCCCAGTTCTGAGCTGCTAATGAGATTTTATGCATTTTAAAAAAAGAAAAGTAAATGCTTTAAATAAGAACTTCATGAGATGGGTAGAAAGAGGCATTGCTGTTGTCTACCTTAAGTAAACCAGGAGATTGTTTCTTTGTTGACATTCTATTATCAGACTAATGGCTAATGTTTCATAAAACTACTTTTTTTTTAAAGGTACTATGTGCGTGTCAGTTTACATGTTTATTTATACAGACATACATACATATAGGTATGTCTATGTAAATGTATGTATATATATATGTATGCAGCATACCCACAAACACACACACACATACACATACAGACATTTAAGTTCAGAACTCAGTCCTCAGTATCTACAGATTCCACATCCATGGATTCAACTACCTTCGGATTTAAAAAATCCAAAAGTACTGCATCTGTTCTGAACTGCATCTGCATACAGACCTTTCTTTCATGTCATTTTTCTTTAAATAATCTAATAACTATTTACATAGCATTTACATTGTATTGTAAGTAATCCCAGAGATTATTTTAATCCAAGAGGATGTCCACAGGTTATGTGCAAATACTGTGTCATTTTATATAAGGGATTTGAGCATCCCCAGATTTTGGCATCCTCTCAGGGTTGTGAGGTGCAGAACCAATCTCCTGTGGATACTGAGGAATAACTCTGTGTGTGTGTGTGTCTGTGTGTGTGTGTGTCTGTGTCTGTGTAGCCCTGAGGGATTGCAATTTTTGTCTAATTGATCACATTCCTGAGCTCAACATCCAACATATGGAGCTGCTAAAATCCTTAAGAGTAAATAAACAAATCATTAAAGTTAAAAAAAAAAAAAGCATAAGTATTCCACAGAGAACAAAAATGCTAATTGGGTGGTCATTGATAGATATTAAACATCTAGTGAGTGACAATGTGAAGGGCAACATTCTCTGTGTTTAGACACTTAATGATGTTCACAAATACTTACTGAGCACCCAACTTTGTGTGTTGGATTGTTGCAAAGCTTTGGGGAGTGTCAAAGAAACATGGTACTTTACTTTTCACCATAACACTTGCCTTCATCATATGTACTATACAGTGTTACTTATTTTTTGTTTAATATAAAGTTAGTTTTCCCAATAGACTTTAGTTCTTTGAAACAGAGACTACAGCTGGGCGGGGCATGATGGCTCACACCTGTAATCCTAGCGGCTCAGAAGTTCTGAGGCAGGAGGATAGCAAGTTCAAAGCCAGCTTCAGCAATTTAGCAAGGTCCTAGGCAACTCAGCAAGACCCTGTCTCTAAATAAAATATTAAAAAGGGCTGAGGATGCAACTCCAAGGTTAAGCGCCCTTGGGTTCAATTCCTGGTACCAAAAGACAGCACCCTTGCTTTTATCCCCTGAGTTTAATCCTGGCTCCCTTAAAAGTTATCTAGAATTCCTAATCCCCAGAACCTCAGAATTTAACCTCATAGAAATAGGATCTTTACAGAGATAATTAAGCTAAAATGCATTTATTAGAGTGGACCGCAATTCAATATCAAAGGGGGAAATTTGGACATAGAGACAGATAGGCACAGAGGGAAGATAAAGAGAAGACAGAGGGTGAACATCATTGTGTAGATGACAGATGGGCATGAAATATCTACAAGGCAAGGAACACAAAAGTTGTTGGCAAACTCCCCAAAGCAAGGAAAAGTCAAGGAAAGATTCTTCTGTGGGTTTCAGAGGAAACATGGCCTGACCTACACCTTGATTTATGACTTCAAGCCTCCAGAATTGTGGAATAATAATTCTCTATAGTTCAAGAACCCAGTCCATGGTACTCTGTTCCCGTGGCCCTAGGAAATGAATAGCCCCCTCCGTTCTCATCGTTTCAGTCCACTCTGGTCCATCTTTCATCACACATGTGATTCACCTGAGAGTTTTCTCTAGCTACAGAACCCACTTTTGCAGGGGTCCCAGGAATTAATGTGAACCCTTCTTCATGACCATCCCTGAAGGAGTTGGCAGAATATAAACACCCAGCTCCTTCAGGTGTAATAACTCTGATGTGTTCTGAATGGTTCCCTAGGATTTCTCAGCAAGATCAACTTCAAGTTGCCAGTGTTTATCTTGCTGGAAAACATACCCCTTACTGGCCTCTCTCTTTTTGATCTCACTTCCTCACCTTCCTATTGTTTTCTGATATTACCTCTCAAATAAACTATTTTCAAATGGACCCATATCTCCAGGTCTTCTTCTGGGGGTGCCCTGCCAAAACGGGAGCTTTTATAACTCACTATGAATTCCCAAGACTGAGAACAGTGCCTGGAAAGTGACATACGCTAAATATATATAATATTTGTAGCTGAAATAATTAGTGAAATAATAGAGCACTCATCACTTGTCCACAAAGAGTCTACAAGCTAGTGATGAAATTCAGAGTGAAAGACTAAGAGTAGAAACCCACTTGAAGACAGGTGAGAGAGGACATGGGAGAATTTGAGGTGACATGCTAGTGGAGGAGCATGACAGCAAAGCACCAGCAGGGTCTCCCATGGAAGGGGAAGGTGCAGAGTGCATTGGCAGTCTCCCAGGCTTCACTGTGGACTGGTGGTCTCCCATGGGAAGGCATATGCCACATACACATGAAAGAGACTTTTGCTGACTTAATCAATAGATATCCCACAGTGAAAGGGGCCAACACTAAAGCAATGTTATAACCGTGCAAAATGCACAAAGCTTGCCAGTTCTGAGTTTCACAGTGATTCACTGGCTGAACCAAGAACAGAAGTAAGGTATTATTTTTAGAGAGAACTTGATTTGATTCTGTTTAATTCAAATCAATGTGCATTCATCAGATATGCCTGAATTGCTAAGCACTAATGCTTATGAGCTTGGGTGGTATAAATTAAAAGAAGCGTACTTATTGTGAAATTTAGGGGAACAGCAGAAGAAAATTTATTAATATGACTCAAAATAGACAATTTTTAGTACTTCACTGTTATTAGAGTATTCATTTCTATCTCCATCACTACTTTTCACCCACTGGAACTAGTTGTTATATGGGCAGGTACCCTGCTCAGAGTTTTTAAAAAATTATTTCATTTAATCACCATCACTACTCTGAGATAAAAGTTCTCTTTCACATATAAAGAAATCTAAGTTGAAAACAGCAGATCTCTTACTTTCTGATTCCAATGCAACATCAGTGTACAAAATGTTGGGTCTAGCTTTGAATCATGTCTAGTTATTCTGTTCAAGGAGCCAGATTCAGACTTGAAATCTGTGTTATATTTTCCTATTGGATGATGAAAGAGAAGTCATTTAGTCTACAGTTCAGCACATTTCAGAAAACTAAATATGGCAGACAGTTTGGTCCATGTGCTCATCCTACAATGTGGTATTGACATTCCTCCATTGAAAGTTAGAGGCTATGTCTCCCCCCCTTGAATCTGGTTGGCCCTGTGTGACTTCTTTGGTCAGTAGACTCTTGACAGACTGAATGAGGTATCATTTCTGAGACCAGGTAATAAAAATCAATATGGTTTTTCCTGAAGGTATTTTTTGGAAGACCATCCTTGAGCTGATAGGTAAGGAATTCACCTAGACATAGTTGACCTTGGGGGAAGCCACATGGAGACGTCCCATAGAGATAGAGAGCCACGTCCAAGAACCCCAGCCTAAACAGCACCAGCTATTGGAGTCTCCCCAAAGTCACCCACAGACATGTCAAGGAATGGGCCTTCAAATGACTCCAGTTCGCAGTACTTCTCCAGTAGAAGCCTAGTAAAACAGGCTTTACTAAACCTGGTCACACTGATGATGGTTTGCAAGTAAAATAACCCTTCCTTACATTGTTTAAAGCATGTTGAGTAATACACTAAGCAGACATGATGACAGGAACACAAAAGAAAGGAAAATATTTTAAAATCTAACCTACTATGAACAAGTTATTCCTCTTTAAATTTTTTTTTCTTGAAAATATCTATGAGGAAGATACCAGGATGGGCTTACTGTTTGTATCTTTCTTTTCTCTGCTTCTGGTTTAAGTTAAATCCTAGAAGTCTACCTTCAATCAAAAGTAAAATGGATTTGGAGACCTCTCAACTTGGCCTCCAGGGAACGTTCTCCTCAAAGTTACTGAGTCTTACAGACTTTGATCAATTCTGAGATAGATGGCAATGTCTCAGGTCAAGAATCAAATCTATTTTTTTAGCTCTGAAGAAAAGGTTCATGGCCTCTAGTCACAGAAACAGCTGGTTGGGGTTAATTCTTTTATCCCCTGGTTTTGGGAGGATTTATGTCAAGATTTAGGTCAGTTCATCTTTGAGATTAATAACATAAGAAGGAAGCACCAGTAAGATCTAACCAAAATGTAATGACAGGTGCATCTCTGTCTAATTCACAGGTGATCACTTTGACCTCTCCACAGTACCTAATCCAGTGAAATGTGTCATCTTCATATCTGCTTATCTTTAAAAAACTATGACCTTGGACATTATTCACATATATAATTTTCTCTTTAACATGAAAGTCCTGTTTTATTATCCCATGTATATTAATAACATTAAAATATTGGGCAAAATGGCCTGAGTGCATTGGTGAAAATTTTAAGATCCATATAGACATTGATTACAAGAAGAAATATTACATTTCCACCATCATCTGGCCATACAATTTCTATTTGGACCATTTGTTTTCATATCCACACTTACTCCCTAAATGAAGAAGGGGCAGATGGAGCTTTCCTACTTGAACTCATCTCCAGCTCAAGTCATTCTTACTCTTACTCACTTTACATGAGCCCTACTGGTCTCAAGATTACTTGGACATCCCAAGACAATGTTTGTTTCATGGCTTTTGCACCTCCTCTGCTTTCAGCTAGAAGAGTCTCTTGGTTTGCTTTCTGTCTTCATCATTCCCTATTTGCAAAGAGCCTACTGTTCTGTAGGAAAGATGGAGCATATGTGGGCTACTACTCTGACCAAGGTAGAAGAAACACACATGCTACCTAATTTGTTATCCAAAAGTAAAGCCTGAATCAATTACTTGAATTTATTTGGGAGGGGAAAATATCAGAAGAGTAGGAAAGTGAGATAGGCAAGGGAAACCAGGCAATAAAAGGAGTTTTACCAGTCAACTAGGGCTTAGCCTCAGCTGAGTTCTCTGGGTAAATAGTTATCCTGTGCAAGGAGTAAAGAAGATGGGATGCTTATTCACCATTGGTTGAGGGTCCAGAAAGAGCAAAAGCCAGAGAAAACCTCAGACAGGGAGGAGTGCTCCTGGCACAGAAGTCAGGCTCAAGGAAATGCCAAGTGTCATATGGACAATATCTGTCAGGGTGCTACTGGGAAATATTTTTTAAAGTATTGTGTCAGTCTGAAGGACTAAAGCTAGTATATATTTTGTAAGAAAAGTTGTGACTTCCTAGAAGCGCTCTCATTTGATCCCAGTCCTAACTGATGTTCTGACTCTCCATCAGTAGTCATAGTATATGGGAGGCTATGAGTGTAGGAAGTCCCGTCCCAGGCAGAATAAGGAAAGAGCAACATAAAGAAGAAGGGAAGGCAGGGTCACCTGGGAAACAAGTGGAAAACTTGCTCATGATGAGGAGAAATAACAACCCAGAGAGATTGAAATGGGGGATTTTAAAAATTTATTTAAGAAGGTGTTAAAAAATAGTGAAGAAATTTATTAGAAAAATAGCTTCTAATTATGTTTTGTATTTCACTCTTGTCTGTAGTGATATTTCCTTGTTTATTCTGAATTTTAGTAATTTGAGTTTTCTCTCCTCTTTGTTAGTGTGGTTAAGGGTTTATCAATTTTGTTTATTTTTTCAAAGAACCAACTATTTATTTTGTTAATTTTAGCAAAACTAATGAAACATAATGGGGGAAATGAAGAGATAGTTCACTGAAAAAACTAAACAAATGGCAAATAAGCTCATGTAAAGTTGTTCCAAATCACTAACCATTAGGGAAATGTGAATTAAGACCACAACTGGATATCATTACAGAGATTAGAACAGGTAAAATTAAAAATAATGATAATATTAAATAATGAGAAGAATTAAAATAGAAAAACTAACTCATTCATAGCTCATGGAAAATGTAAAATAGCATAAATACTCTGGAAAATTGTTTGGCAATTTCTTTAAAAATTAAACTTAATCTTACCATACAACCCAACAATTGTACTCCTGGATATTTATCCCAGAGAAATGAAACATTAAATCTGCATAAAATCCTGTATATGATTGTTCACAGAAGCTTTATTTATAATACCCAAAACCTAGAAAGAGTCAAAATGTCCTTCGACATGTAAGAGGTCAAACAATCTAGTACATCATACTGATACTCCTCAACAAGATAAAAGGTGAAAAGAATTGACACAAAGGACAACTTGGATGGTTCTCAAGAACATTAATGTAAGTTAAAAAAATAAATTAAATTAAAATAAAAAGTCAATCTGAAAGTGTTGCATACTGACTCCACTTGTATGACATTTCTCAAAATGAGAAAATTATGAAAGTGGAAAACAGATCAGTGAATATCAGAAGTTAGGAATTGAGTTAAGAATTGGAGTTGAGTGTGACTCTAACAGCATGAGAGAAGTCATTTGGTAGTGGAATTGCCCTGTATCTGTGGGGTGTTTGTTAGGAGAAGCCATATGATTAAAACCACACACAACTAACTATATATACTCATCAAACCAATGTGAATTTCCCAGGTTTACTGGGTGAAGGTTACACCAGACCTCTCTGTGCCATACCTGTAACTTCCTATGAATATATAATTGTTTCAGTATAAAAAACTCAGGATCATTAGCCAGTCCCCACAATAAGATCCCAAAGTGAACAGCATTGCTTTCACTTGACTGTATGCTTATTACTCTCATTTTATTGAATAAATAAAGCTTCCAAAAGTGCACCTGAGAGGGTTAGGGTTTGCCAGTCTCCACAAAGTAAAGCTCAGTGAGTAGCACCCAGAACAAGAGCCCCTCCTGTCATCTAAGGCATCCTCATGCAAGGGTTACCAGTGTTCTTACTTCTAAGGGCATAGGTAAGTCTTGCACATTTTTGCATTTTATAGAAATGAACCAACTTATTTTTTAAACAAGGATTCCAGTTATTTTCAAAGTAAATAAAAAATGAATCTTCCTCCTCAACCTAAACCTATATCTTCGAAAAAGAAAATAAGGTGCCTATCCGGGGTTGAGTATTAAGTAATGTTTGTATTCAGTGATGTAGTTATTTACAATCTTTAAGGTGTGTCAGGTGCTATCTCTACACACATGGGCTTGGGAAAGTAAAGAGGGGGAGTTCTGTGAGACTGGATTCCTGAATTGAGTCTCGAACTAGTAAAATGCTGCCTTTTGCTATCATTGTGTGAAGTGCATGTATTTGTGCCTTCACTTTTTCAGCTCAGTGATGGGCAGTGACTCACCAAAGATGTTCTGGTTGGCAAACAGAGGTCCACGCTCATCTGGATAATGTGCATATTCTAGATGCAAATGAAATTTCTTTTTGAGCCATGACTAATAATAAAGGCTCTCCACAACAACAGAAAGTAATGGTCAGTGTCTCTCCTAGGGAAATGAAGGATCAAGTATGGTCCCTGGTCTGATCCAGTGACTCCAGGTTGGAAACACCCTAGGTAAGGTTTCTTTTCCACTACCAGAGTTCAGGTATAACTCATTAAAATTAAAGACCCTCAAAGTATCCTTACAGACCTGAAGACTGATGTCATCTAGCAAAAAAAAAAAAAAAAAAAAAAAATTCCCTTGGAGCAAATATTAAATCAGAAAAGTTCATAAGGGTTTGGGGTCATAAAACATTTTCAAGCTCATTGGAGATTTTCACCAAAAAAAAAAAATGTGTTTTGATATATGCAAATAGACATGGTGAAACAGGATGGATGATTTTGATGACTTTTTGTGTTATAGCCTATAATCAGAGATAGATTTTATACCTCTATAACTCTCTTCCATGTGTGAGCTGCATTTGTTTTACAGCAATGAAGAATAACAGGAAATTGTACTCGAGGTATGCACCCATATGGTATGCATGTGCATCAAGGAGATAAGATTTCAGTTGCATTTTAGTCAAGAAATCAAAACATCTTGATGAGTCACTTCCTTCCTGACCCAACAGCACTCATGCTATAAACACATTTATACACAACTGTTGAAAAGAGTACCCCAATGTCAATTTATGTTTTGATTTTAATTTTCTGATCATCACCTTAGTGTGATATATAAAACAGTCAGTTCTTCCTTTTTTCCTTTCCTTATAGCTTCTTTTAAAATCTTTTATAACAATGTATTTATTTCACCCATTGGTCAAATATAATTTGGGGCACTCCCTTCCCCTACCATATTGAAAAAAATCACTGTTATTTAATCTGTCTCTGAGTGACATATTCTATGTGGTTGACAAGCCTAGATTCCTGTCTTTGCATTTTCCTTATTATTCTTCCTTGGTTTTTTAAAATAAGTTGAATGCAAACAAGCAAAAGGAAATACCATAGCAATAGACTAATTGATACTAAATGTGTCTCATTATCAAGCAGATGACCAGAAGTATAATAGGAACAACATAATATGGCTCAAAGAAAAATATCACTATGGAATACGTTTTTTCCATTTCTGATCAAGAAAAAAATCTATTATCAAAAAAGAAGAAAGAAAATCAATGTCAGCTCTACTTTTCACTGTTACACTTCAATTGGAGCAGTTGGAAAAAAAAAAAAAAGTTGACCTTTTAGGACCATAGATTTAATTTGGATGTATTCATTGTGTATATATCGGCTATCTCCTAAATTTCAATAAAAAATGATAATCAATAGCATGGATGTGTATGACTCAAAAAGTTTTCCAATTGAGAAAATATAGTAGTCATTGCTACAGTTATTACTATTATGAAAATTATATGTTTAATCATTGCTTTGTGAGAAAAAAATATCTCCTACCTTCTCCAAGTTCAACACCTGCTTCACTTTGATGGAACTGTAAGGAAGATTGATCACATAGTCACATAAAACCACTTTCAGGATACATTTTCAGTTTAATGCAGGAATAGGAATTCTAAATGAATATTTCTTTGGATCAAAAAAGATGTTGATTGTTCAGTTTTGTTTTTATCTAACAGAGTTGGAGAACATATACTTTATCCCCTGAATTTTCATCTTATTAAACATATCCATTTCATAGTGCACATTATAACATGTAGGATATCTGTTTAAAATAGACATTCAGACAATCTTTGCAAAGGTTTGCATTTGTGTAAGCATCTGAAGAAAAATTTTTATGTTAATCCTCTATCCATCATAGAATGTGTGTGTGTTAGAAATAGAGAATTTATGTGAGTATGTGATTTTTTATGAGAGAAAAGTAGTTATTTTTAGAGAATATCACAGTGAGGCCTCAGGGCTCCATCTCAATGTATTATGGTTTCAAAAACTTTATTTTAATCCATTACATCTTACAACCTATTTACACTAAGAATATTTTCCTTTCCTTCCACAGACTGTGAGAACAAAAGAACCACCACCACAACAAAGAACTGGACCAAGTAATGGCTCTTCTCATGTTCAAAGAAGGAAGCTATAACTCTCCCTGAAAGACTAGGGGCTTTATACAAAACTACTGCATTTCCAGGTCTCAAATCGTTAATATTTTGGTAACTTTTCAACTTTTCTTTCCCCTTCCTCTGCATATCAGACCTTCTTATTGGACTATTCCATTTAGTGACATTCTGAAAGGAAATCAAAATCTCAAACTTTGTGACACACAACTTAGTTTAAAATGACTCTTCTAGCCAGGCTTCGTGGTGCACGCCTGTAATCCCAGCCACTTGGGAGGCTGAGGCAGGAGGATCACAAATCCAAACTTAGTGAATCCCTAAGATACTTAGTGAGTCCCTAAGCAAATTAGCGAGACCCTGTCTCAAGATAAAAAGGTTGGGGATGTGGTTCTGTAGTAAAACCCCTCCTGGGTTCAATTCCCAGTACCATAAATAAGCAAGCAAGTGAACAAACAAATAAATAAATATAACTTTCACTTTTTAACTGTATATATGGGTTTATTGTGTTTTTGATGAGGTTTTGAAACATTTTTGCTCTTATTTGACTGTGTGCCTTTGGATCCGAGGTCTACATTATGGAGGTTATGTTAGGATACACAATATGTGGAATCAAGCTCAAGATTTTACATCTCTGCATTATTATACTGTTAACAGTGTTCTTAACATTTAAGGCATTTTACAACATAAGCCTATTTTTAAGTATCCACAGTATTTCTATACTGTTTATCACCAAACTACATGCCAAAAAAATTTTTTTTTTACTTTTTTCTATAGAATTTGACATTCTAATTCAAAAAGAGAACACTGCTTTTTTATAAAGAAGTTGGGAAGTAGAATATTGACTATGACTCATTTAATGGGGACAGTTCATTAACTACTTAATAATGCCAATAATTCTTTGTGCATAAGGACCTTTTTTTAAAGAAAAATCAATTGAGTGTCTTGTACATGATAGTGTTATAATTTAATATTTATTGATTGGTAAAGTCAAGGATGACAAAAAGATATAATTCAATGCACTCAACAAAATAATTGGAGTCTTATTGATCACAAAAGCATATTTTTGAAAACTAACATGCAAGCAGTATTATTTATTCTTTTAATAAATAATGTGGTCTTCAAGTATTTGCAAACTTTTAGCAATGATTTGTTTAACCCCCTAAGGACCCACTGCTTAACAAATACACACACACACACACACACACACACACACACACACACACAGGCAGAGACAAAGAAAAAGAGAGAGCATTCACTTTAGAAAATTTATAATTGCAAATTTTGTCTCTGCTCCTTTGAAATGTACATAAATCTCCCTTAAAGTCTCTTGTCTTTCTCAAGGGCCTGGGAAAGATTCCTTAGAAATGTAAACATCAAAGAAGACAGTGCCCCTGTCTTCCAGTCCCTGTGGGAGGGTAGGAATCTGACTCCAGCCATGCTCCAAGTCATGAAGATACATGAAAGCTTACTTTTTAGGGGGGTGTGAAGGGTGATAAGAGCAATTAGCAAACTCAGACCTCACCCTAGATCTTGAAAATGCTCAACCCTTCTTTCAACTGAGTTGTGTTCTGATCTCTCCCCTATTGTAGTACTCTTCAGTAAGGTCTTCCTTTCTTGCTTACCTTAGTCCTGTGCACTTTTAATATCCCACAAGAAAAATAGCTGGATTCAATAATAGCTTTTTCTTGTATACAAATTTAAAAAAAACCTAATCCTCCCATATGGCTTTCAAAAATTACTGGGTTTTAGACAGATTGTTGCATCTCTGAGGTTTCTTGAAAGATTTATTAATGTTTTGGTGAGTCTTCAATTTTCTTTTTCCTGCATTTTATCCTTTATTATATAACACATATACAGCTGATTCTTATTATTCATGACAGTTATGTTCTATAAAGTCTCTGTGAAGTCTGAATTAATGAATACCAACCTATCACTCCTAGGGAAAATATGCCTAGGGTTTAAGTTCCTGAAAGTCTCTGCTCACCAAGTTTTCTTCAACCAATCAATACGTAACCTTATTTTGTGTGTGTTTCTGCTTAAAGACTCCTTATTTAATACAATTTGTTGATTCATTAACATTGAACTCACAGCTACAGCACTATAACTCATGCCTGATCAAAGCTTATCTCTCACACATATGTTTTCCAAAAGGCACATCATAGCCTTCTTGCACTCAAGAACACTAGACAGCACTTCAACATTATGCTTGGGATCCATTTTAAGCAGTGACATCACCAACAGAAAGCACATAAAAAAAAAAAAAAAAAAAAAACACACAGAGCACTAACTAGACCATAAAAGGCTTCTTGTTTATAGCATGAGAACTGAAATAAGGAGGCAGAGCAGTCTTCTCCACCCCCAGTGGAGATGTGCACAGAGTGACCCAGATATCTTGCTGCTTCGTGAATGCCATAAATGAATGTGCATGTGTGTACACATGCTTTGAGCATTGATTTAGCCTCATGAATAAATTTTAATGAACATGTGAATGCCAATATAGAATCTAGAAATTGTGAGGATCAGCTTTATATATGCACAAAGTGTATGTGTGTGTGTGTAAAATGATTTGGATATAAGGTGTTCCCTAAAACTTCTGTGATAATGTAGGAATATTCAGGGGTGAAGTGACAGGAGTATGAGAGCTATAACCTAAAGTCTATCCTAATTTGCATGGATGAACTGGGTGGTGGTAACTGTAGGCCAGTGGGATGTTGCTGGGGGAGATGGGTCACTTGGGGCATGGCCTGGAATGGGGCATCTTCCCTAGGGCCCCCTCTCCTCTTCCTCTGTCTCTCTGCTTCCTGGTCACCATGATCAGAACAGCACTTCTCTTTCATGCCCCTTTGCCATGATGTTCTACTTCACCTTGGGCCCAGAGTAATGTCTGACTAACACAATACACACCCCCTCACGCGCACACACACACTGTACACACACACATATACACACACAAATATATACACATACACATGTATGTGTGTGTTTACCTATACACTTATATTTGTAATATATGTTATACAAAAGAAATATGTATGCACATGCATATATTTGCTATGTATTTATGTTTTATATAGTCATTTTATTATATGCACATGCACACACTCAGAGATGGTTTTCAACTTAACAATGGTTTGGATTTATAGTTTTTTCAGTTTTAAGATGGTGCAAAAGTGATATGTGTCAGTAGAAATCATACTTTGAATTCTAAGTTTTAGTGTTTTCCCAAGCTGGGGTAGGTGATACTTTTCCCCTGGTGATGCTGGGCAGCAGCTCCCAATCAGTCACACAATCACCAGAGTAAACACCTGACACACTACAGTATACAGCATTGGCAGAGCCTTTTGGATATTATATTTTGCATTTTCTCATCCCATAATATCTACAAAATGTCTATTTGTGTATCCTATACCCATATAATGATGCCAGCTTTTATTTTCAGTACAGTAATCAATAATTTACATGAGATGGTCAACACTTTATTATAAAATCAGTTTTGTGTTTGATGTTCACCAATGTGATTAAAGTCATCTGGTTGAGCTATAAACGTGTGGACACAGTGTCTCAATCAAGAGCCTCCTGAAAGCAAAGCCTGAGGTAGGGATTTGACTTAGATAGTTTATGGGAAGGATCTCTACAATTTAGAAACCAACAAACTCAGATTGCTGTTTACCAACAGATTGGTCATCATTTTCATTGTGGTTGTTTTCACTTCTTCTTCCTCTTGCCTCCTATCTCCTCCTCTCACCACCATGCTGCCAATGTCCTGATTATGATCATTATTTCAAGGAATGGAAGATATAAAAGAAGGAACAAGTAACAACAGTTTTCCAGGCCTTGTTTTTTTTTTTTTTTTTTAAGTTGGAAAAAGAGGGCCTGTACACATAAAATTAAATATGAAAGAAATTAAGAGGAGCCAAAGCCAAGTTCACCAGCGAATGTACTCCTTAAACAAAGGAAGAGTCTTGAGGGGAAGGGGAGCATGGAGTGATTGTTGAGGAGAGGAAAACTGTGAGGCTTTGGGCTTAACTCCTGGGACTAGGACTGTTTGAAATCTAGGATAAGTTTGGGGAGGCGAAGTGAGGAAAGGGTTAAGTCTCCTTTGGTGAAATCCCAGGCAGTCAGGAAAGCCCTAGAATGGAATTTGATTATTTCTAAACAGTTGGCCCTGCTCAGCCTCATATCACTTTAATGCTAGCATGGCATAGAGCTGAAGCAAGTCCTCTACAGACACAGGATGGCATGACAAGAGTGAAAAATCCAGTGTTTCCACCACATGTGTCCATCGCACCTAAGGTGAGACAGAAATTTCTGAACCTCAGGGTAGTGCACCAGTAATCTGCATCAAAGATTGAGAACCAGGATGACACCTGGCTCACAAATGTCCATGTGACAGAAGACTCCATATTCCTAATTTCACCATACAGGCCATAACATAGTGAAAGTCTCAGAACTTAACATCCAGCCCTGAGTTAACATATGGAAACTTTGGATTAATCAAATTTATGCTTTATTGTGATATAGGATCTCATAATAGAAATTACTTAGAGTTGCAAAAATAAAGACATCTCAATTTCTTAACACACCTGGGTTTGTGACATTGGATTGGTACCTGTTAACACTTTGACTAAATGGGAAACCAAGTTTTCCAAAAATAACCTATTTTAAGTATTCTTTTTGGGTTTATTAAACAATATACCTATCACTTCCAAGGGTCAGATTGATAATAGGCTGTATTGATTGAACTAGCAATTATGAGAATGGAGGTCTCTAAATGCCCCAGCTACTTTTAAGGAATAACTTTTTAAGATGTGAATGTGCTTTATCAAACTTCTCACCTCTCAGGCAACAATGCATTTGAAGAAAACTGTATCTTCTCCTTCTTCTTAGTTCCGGTGGAAGACTATTATTTTTAAAAATATTCATTTCTCATCTGTAAAAACGGATTCCATTTTCCTACTCCACTGAAATCTGGCTTGGCCACATGACTTGCTCTGATAATGAAATGTGAAAGAAGAGATGTACTTAGTTTTCCCTTTGCCATTATGCCAATAATGCTTATATTTTACAAGACAAATTGCAGAAATGACAGCAACTCTTCACTGATGTACTGACATATTCTTTGTAATATGATTTTGTAACCACTCTCACCAAAAATGGAGTTCTCTATCCCTAAATCTGGGCCTAACTGGGACATAATTTGATACAAGTAAAGGTGTATTTTTTCATAATAATATTTGCAAGAAGGATTATGTGCTTTTACTCAATGTTTTAGAATTTCAATACCAAAAATGTGAACAAGCACTATTTGAGCCTACTGAAGAATGAGTGTACTTGGGATGTATTGTCCAAGCAAAGGTTATTTTAGAACAGCCTACCATCAGTCACCACTCAATTAGGTGAGTAAACCAGACTAAGATCAGCTGATCCTGGTCCAGAGTGGCAGAACAGTCCAGCTGACATATAGACTCATGAGAAAATGTTTATTCCTGAGTGATGCTACTACACTTTTGTGGCAGTTTGAAATTTCAGTATTAATGTAGCAAGAGATATTAGAAGTACAAATTGAGACTGTTGTCATTCTGCATTTCAGGGTACAAAAGACTTGGGACATAGCTATAGCCAGCATAAAAGGCACAAAGCACTAACAAGTAAAATATCTTTGTTGTAAGCTGTAGATATGGGGTCTATTTGCTACCTAGAGTACTGATTTACCATTCAATATTCCTAATTATACTTAGTTCCTCATTTTCTCGTTTATTTTTTCCTGCTGGTTGATTTCTATGGTTTCAATTCCATAGAAACTGGGTTTGCACATGTGTTTCATAATGTGGACATCATGCATCCACCTGAATTTTACCTGATATTGGGTCTAAAGATTCATCTTTTCCTCTTGTATTCTGGGATCTCAGAACTTCCAAGATCATGTTATTTCCAAATTGGAAATTCGTGCACTTAATTTAGTGATGAGAGTTTTAAAGACCAAGGTTGTCATCATTCCTTTGTGGATCACCTGCACATTACTTTTGGAATTCACTAACTTTCATTTTTATTCATCAAAGATTTTAAGGTGTAGTGTTAAACAACCAACAATGTCTGACTTTTCTTCTATTTTTCAAGTTGCTGGAAAATGGCTGTGGTATTTCAAATAACAACTGAGCAAAATTCAGAAGAGCCCATCTATCTGTTTTATTGAAACTTAGGTACCAACAGAACACCATATATGATCCTTTATTTCTACCATTCAAAACACAGTTAGGCATTCAGCTTGTAAAGAGTTGTAGAAATAGGAAGTTTTAAAAGGAATTGCTACTCTGTTATGTTCCTTAATATGAAGTGACATTATTGCTTTGGAGAGCCTGCTTTGACCATAATGCTTTCTAATTCTGCCTTTAAATTTGGAGTATTTCTAGCTGGAAAAGAGTGTGTCTTTTTACATGTTCTCTTAACACAGTGTTTTATGCTGAGGAAGAAATCAGGTGCAGGGTTACCCAGGAACCTCTAGTGCTAAAGAGAAAACCAGGGACAAATATAAGAATTTTCCTGATTAGAACACACTGCAGACTGTAACTCCCAAGAACTAATGGTGGATGTGGAAATAGAACAGCCATTATGGGAAACTGGTACTGACTACTGATATTCAATATTTGCATCCTGCCATGACTCAGCAATCTTATTCCTAGATGTATATTCAATAAAAATGTTTGCATTTATTTACCAAACAATTTGAAATAGAATATTTAAGATGGCATTAATTTCACTAGTCCCAAATTGAAACTACCTAAATTCCCACAGTTGTAGAATGAAAAAAATCAATTATGGTATATTCATACAGCAGAATACCATCCAGCAATGAGCATGAATAACCTATAACATTCAAAATAGTATGATTTGATCTCACAAATAAAGTGTAGAAGGGGAAAATATGGATACAAAAGGGTTTATATTGCATGAGTTCATTTTTTTTTTAAGTTTGAATAAGCCAAACTAATCTATGGCATTAGAGATAGGATGTTCAATATTTTTAGGGAATGGTGACCCAGAAGCCTCAATGTTGAGGACTTCTGCAATAATGGTAATGTTCTGTTATATAATCTGGGTGTTGGTAACATAGCTGCATTCTCTTGTCAAAAATCCTTTGAGTTGTACTTATGTACACTCTTCTGCATGTAGAAATCTTGGGGGAAATTTTTTTTTAATTATTACTAACCCTTCACTAGAAAGATTAGGAAAAAGAAAACAAATAAATTTAAAAAGGATTATACACTCTTCCTTTCTCTTGGTTATATCCAATGATCCTCCCAATTATCCCTGTTCTAAAGTCTCCTAACATCACTAATCTCTCTTGTTTCTTTTTTTCCAGTCAAAATTTCATATTCATTTGCTTGTCAGTCATATACTTTCCAAGAATGGTACCTGGTACATAGTAGATATTCAAAAAGTATTTTTTGAGTGGATGGATGGATGGATGGATGGATGAAAGGATGATGTATTCTAGCTATTTAGTGAACACTATAAAGTCAGGAGCTATCTGGTTTTGTTCCTCAATGAACCACATTGGGCCCTAAGCATATATTTTTATCTCAAAGGACAGGAAGGAAGGAAGGAAAGAGGGAAGGGGAGAGAAGGGAGGAGAGAGAAAACCCACTTTTTCCAATTGAGAGATGGCAGTTGTTGGGATATAGTATTTCATTTCTACTATCCTGCCCAGGGATATTTCACGGGGAATTCACATTTTTTTTTTCATAACAATTTTTGTGCTGATATTTCATAGTCACTGAGCTCTCAAGTAGAGAACAATAGGCTAACCAGGTATTTTTCAGATTTCTGAAGAATGGATTGAATACTCCCCCAGCACCCTTGGGTCTGCATACAGTCCCATCATATGAGCTGTGTTTAAGCAACAATAACTTTTTAGTATCACTGTTAGAAACTAGAATATGCCATCCCAGAGTACATCATTTTGGTATAAAAATTATTTTGAGCTGAAAGCAATTGAGAAGAAATGTTTGCACAAAGGTCTCTGCTCTCCCCTATTTGCCTAAAAGCAGGACATAAATTACAAAAGTCTTCCTAGTTTCCTTTCTATCAGGAAAGACAAAATAGCTTAACCACCAAAAACAACCTCAGACCCTTACCAGCTTGGAGGTGGCACCAGAGAAAGCTATAGGACACACTCTTCTTTATTACTTTTCCATATATTTATTGTCCCAATGTTTCTCTCCCCTTTGTATTGCTGCCTCTCTAAAAAATCATTTTTCTTTGTTGAAGATGCTGTATAGCCCAATAATCCAAGTCAGCTCCTTGAAAGTTACTCATTGCTGGGTATTTCCCATGTGTGTAGATATACACACATTTAAAAATATTTATTTTTTTCTTGTATATCTGTCTTCTGCTACAGGAATCCCCAGCTAAACACTCAGAAGCATAAAGGCAAAATTATTTTTCCTCCACTCCAAATGTAATGACTAATATTAATGGGTATTTCTTGTGGCCCAGGTGCCATGCTAAACCCTTTACATTCTTACAACAGCTCCAGGAGACAGTTGTTAATATCAGTCCATTTTAGAGACACAGAAGCTTGGGACTTACAGACAACATGGATTGGAAACTGCGTTTGAACCTAAAGCCCTTAACACCCTTTATTAAGCATCCCCGCTCATCACAAAATAGTCAAGCCAGGTGCAGTGGTGCATGCTTGTAATACCAGCACCTTGGGAGACTGAGGCAGGAGGATTGTGAGTTCAAAGCCAGCCTCAGCAACTTAGCAAGACCCTGTCTCAAAATTAAAAACAAAAAAGGACTGGGGATGTAGCTCAATGCTTAAGGGTCCCTGGGTTCAATCTCCATGAAACCCCACTCCCACAAAGAAAAAGAAAGAAAAAAAGAAAATAGTCAATATCTACCAAGATAAATGCTTCAATAGTGATGGCCATTCATTCTTCAGCCTGCTACAACCTACCAAACCCTACTCTAAATGCCAAATTTTCTTCTACATGGCCATTGGCCCTCGTACTGATGAAGAAACAGCTGTGAAGATTCAGGGGGTGTAAATTTGAACCTGAAGGATGCAACCTGACTCAGCACCTGTGTTCCTAATCACAACACTTCGCAGTGTCTTACATGCTTTCTCATTTAATTCAGTATTTTTCGAGCCTGACCCTACATCAGAATCACCAAGAAGTCTAATCAAACAGATTCCGAGACTCCTTCCCAGAGCTTTTACTGTAACAGATCTGGAAATGATGTCAAGGATCTGCACTTCCACCACAAGCCCAGGTTTTGTTGATACTGCTCGTCTGAGCACCACACTTGGAGGAATGGTACAGTCCTGGAAGGAAGATGCTATCACCTCCCTGCTTAAGAAAAAGGCTTCAAGGTTACATTATCTACACATGTGCTTGGCACATGGCAAGTATTAATCAATGAATTTTGAATAGAGCAACAAAAAGATTTATTTAAGATCACATAGTTTAATGGCACTGGGAGGATTTAAATGTGCACGGTCTTATTCCAAATTAAAAAAAAAAAATTGTAAGAACAGAGAACCAAGATTCTTGCATTCTCCATCTCCCACAAGATCTGGAATAGATACAGAAAATAAAGAGCACCCAGGACACATGCTAAATTGAACAATAGTAAAATGTTGCTCCAAAGTCAAGATTCAAGTAATTATGTTACATTAGGAAATATTTGTTGTTTTCTGCAAGTGCCTGTTCCTTTCCCTCATTTATCACAATTTAGTTTGTTGGCTAAAGATTGCTCTTGTGTATATTTTAACAGACAGCAGTTATTTTTTTTTTTCATTTAACCCTGGAGGCCAAAGGGAAAAAAGCATAATGGTTTCTTGTTCAGTCGTGTTTAACTTGAACAATATACTAATGTGATCAATATCTGGTTCAACTTTCATTGTTAGTAGCAATAAAACATTGCCATTCAATTATATATTTCCTCTGTGTAATTGAAAGCATTTAATAATGCTTCGTTTTGATCTCCCTCCTGTGAAAATTAGTTAGACATATTCAGAAAATGGAGAGAATTCAAGGCACTGAGGTGGAAAATGGAGACCCACCATTACAAGACTTTTGAGTTCATGCAACTGACAAAATTTTAGGGCTTTTGCATGCCTCAAAAGTTGAGCTAATTCTAGTGTTGTAAACAATGAACTTGTAGAAAATATACATTCTATATCCAAAACAGACCTCTTCATCTTCCCTGTCCTTCCTAATTTGACCCAATTTCCTTTCTGATATTCCTATGCCTATTCATGGTGACACATTCTCCCAAGGTAACTGCTCATAAATTGGTGCTACTCATATTTCCTCTCTACCTCCCTCTCCTGTGTCTCTCTCCCTTCAACTTCCCACTACTCAAACTGCACCATCTCTGTAGCCAATGCTATACCTGAGAGCTAGATCCCTCAAGTCACTTTTACCAGTTCTCTGTGCCCATCTTGCTGATTCTGGCTGCTTCGCTTCCAGTGGTTTCCATCAGAACCCTTCCTCAGAGTCTCAGTTAAACTATTGGCATTCTTTCTTCCCAGTACTTGAAAGTTTGTGACCCACAGCTAATCACTAACTGATAGAGAAGTATAAAAGCCCAGGTCCCTTAACACCAAACAAAGCAAATTCTGAGCTGTCATTTGTGCTCCAGGGTCAGCAGTGGGATTCAGAGAAGAATGACACTTGCCTTGAAAGCTCCATCTCTTCTCTGTTCTGCTTCCCCCAGTTCCTTACTGGTTTCTCCTAGGGGCAATGTCTCAGTTAACTACTTGCCTAGGTACCTGTGCCTCAGGCTTTGCTTGTAGGAAACCCAACTGAAAACAATTATTTCCTTTCCTTTCCCAAAGTTTAGTCCACTTCCTATCGCACAAGCAATTTCCATGGCCTTTGTGATCCCTCCCATCCACTCTGCTGTCCAATGGCCTCCTCGTGTTTGTCTTTGATGGAATCATTTCTACAAAATCCAGCAATGGGTCCTAGTTTGATGTGGAATTAAGGACCAACTTCATGACCTGGCATTTCAAGTACTCCATGCTGTGACTCCAATTTACCAATCTTTAATCCCTACAAATAAATTCCTAATACTGTATGATCAGGTGAACCAAGTGACTGATTCTGGCCAGTGGGATATGGTCAGAAATGATAAATGTCACTTTTCTGATCTGACTCCCTCCAATATGTGGCGCAGTTTTTGATGCTTATTTTATCTTTAACTGGAAGCACTTCAAATAGTAGAGTTACTCCATGGGAGCCTAGACCTCTGAGACACCTCATGGAAGACAGGTCCAACAAGCCCTTCTCACTTACCCTGGACAGTGGTGTCCAGGTTGTCACATTGTGTTGCGTTATGGATTTCAGGGATCTTTGATACAGAAGTTATCATCATGTACTTTGATTAATACACCAAACTTCAAGCTTAGAAAATCTGAATCTGGAGGCTGAGCCTTTAAGTGCAACATTGTTCTTTATTTTCCTCCTTTTTTGAATAATAATACAGTCATCTCTCTGTATCCATGGGGGGGATTGTTTCCAGGACTCCCCAAGGATTACAACATCTTTGTATGGTCAAATTCCTTATTTAATATGGCATAAATTTTGCACATAATTTACACCCATCCCCCTGTGTACTTTAAATCATCTCTAAATCACTTACTATACCTAATACAACATAAATGCTATGTAAATAGCTGTTATACTTTACTGTTTAGGGCATAATGACAAGGGGGAAAAGCCTGTACATGTTCAGCATGGATACAATCATCATAGGCCTAACTACATAGCACAGAAATGAGACAGGTATGAGGCAATTTCAAGTCTTGCTTTCTGGAACTTTACAGAATATTTTTAAAAATATTTTTAATGCAGGGTTGGTTGAATCTACAGATGTGAAACCCCTGGATATTTGATGGATGGTTGATGAATCCAAGATTTATGAAGATGACATAAGAGAAGCAATTGTAATATGCTTTTAGCATCCCTTGTATTTTGGAGAATTGGTGTTATGGTTTGAATATGAGGTGTCCCTCAAAAGCACCTTTGTTAATGCAAAAAATATTCAGAGGTGAAATCCCTGTAATGTGAGAACTGTAACATAATCAGTCCATCCTAGTTTGAGTGGACTGACTGAGTAGTAACTTTAGGCAAGGTGAGGCATGACTGGAACAGGTGGGTCAGTGGGGATATGTCCTGGGACATAGGCCCCTTATCTACTCTGCTTCTTGGCAGCCATGAATGAAGTAGCACTCCTTCACCATGCCCTTCCACCAAGATACTCTGCCTCACCTTACACCCCAAGCAAAGAATTCAACCAATTATGGACTAACGCTTTGGAACAAGGAACCAAAATAAACTTTTCTTCTTCTAAGTTATTCTCATTGGATACTCTGGTCACAGCAATGCAGTGCTGACCAACACACTCGAACATTTCTGTATTAAGTTCAAGAGTCTGAGGTCTGGTTTCACTCTCCTTTTCTTCTCCAGGCATACTTGATACAGGTGTTTATCAAACAGGAAATAAACATGTGCTGAATTGAATGTAGGAAATGAGGTTTTCTAAACAAAATAGTTATACAAAATATATCTCAAAGAATGTATTCAGTGTGCTTAAGAAAATTAGTCACTTTAAAACATTAAGAAAACATTTTATGCACACAGAATGGCACATGCTAAAGAGTTCTCACCTGTTTACACCTATCAGGTAGTAACTCCCTGTGACAGGTTTGTTAGAAAGAAACATGTGCTACATCGGAAATTTCAAAACACAGTGAAGACCTGTGATAAAGAATCTCATTTAATGATAGATGTGATTGTTTTTAAAATGCAGTATGCTTTTCTAGAAGACAAGTCAAAAAAGTTCTCTTTCTCCCACACCCAAGATTGTAACACTGCAGGGAAACTCTTTTTCACTTAAGTAGAACACTTCGACTTTCTATCAATTTATATATGATTTGGTTAGATTTGTTTAGCAGGAAAATCAGCAAAGAAGAATGAATTAGTGAATTAATCTCATTCTAATTCTTCTGATTTAAAACTACCGATTTTCAGATGGGTCAATAAACAGATTAAAAAAAAAACAGGGAAACAAAACTACAGATTACTTATTTTAATGCAAATGTCAGAAATATGATATAAATATATCCTAAAACTGGCCACAAAGCAATATGCTTCTAAAATGATTCTGAATGATTCTAAAATGCTTAAAATTCAAATATCCTATCATTTTTTACATCTATGTATACCCACTTATTGTTGTCCTGGAACATAAAACCTTTTTACATTTACATTTATAAAATAGAAATTTGCATTATACATATATCTCTATATCTACAAATGTTTATACTTAAAATGTTTACATTTATAAATGTGTATGTTACCACATATTGTCAAATTACAAATATTTGCATAAATATTGGTTTATCTACAGTTATAAGGATGAATGTTCTGTCTCTAGCCCTCCCTTCTTCCCTGACGTCCAAACATAAATTTTTACTGGGCAATGTACCTCTCCCCAAGGATCTTCTAGCACATTAGATTCTAGGTTCTATTAAATCCTAACAGTCCCAAATTAATCTCATCATTTTCTACCTAAAATGTCCTCTTCTAAGAGTCATCTGGATGTGGTTGATAGCATCGTCACCCATCACCCGACCATAGTAGTATGATCATCACAAAACACCTAGGAGTTGGCTTCTGGTCCTCTCTTTTCCCTTTCTGCCACAGTTGTCAGAGACTTAGAAATGTGTCTAAACCATCTTTTAAAAACCTCTTATCGGGTCAGGTGTGGTGGCTCACATCTGTAATCCCAATGTCTTGGGAGGCCGAGACAGGAGAATCACAAGTTCAAAGTCAACCTCAGCAACTTATGGAGGCCTTAAGCAACTTAGTAAGACCCTGTCTCAAAATTTAAAAATAAAAAACAGTCTGGGGATGTGGCTCAGTGGTTGAGTGATCAATCACTAGTACAAAAAAAAAAAAAAAAAGACAACAAAAAAAGACACTTATCAGCTATCTACTAGGTCCCTGTCTTTCTGGTGCTTATGTGCAGACTACGTGGTAATAAGAGAAGCCAGAAAATACACAAGAGTAAAGAAGAGAGCAAGACATACACACATGCACACACATGGGAGTAAGAGAGAGAAGGAGAAATAAAGGAAGGAAGGAAAAGGGAAGATGGAGGGAGGAAGTTAGGAAAGTAAATGAGATGTATTCACATGCATGCTATGAAGGAAGTTACACAATGATGTGATGGAATGTGATAAGTGAATGCTACATTGCAAAGGAAAGAGGAGAAAGGCCTATCTGAAGAGAAAACATCTGAACTGAGCCCAGATGGGAAAAAGCCAGGCCTGGGGCATCAGGAGGAGAGAGCTCTAGGCAGAAGAAACTGTCAGTTCAAAGGTCGTGGCTCAGTGAGTTCAGGGACAGGAAAAGCATAGGGAACAATGCAAAAGGGGAAGAGAAGCACAGGATGACTCAGAGAAGTAGGTGGAATCAGCACAAAGAGAGCTCTTGAGTTTATCCTTATTACCAGGAAATCTGTTAGTTTTATGTGGGGAGCTCTGAGCTATATATACGTATATTTTTATGACTCTGGCTGCTATCTGAATAATGAACTGATGTGGGGGAAATGAGGGAACAGGAGAATTTTGGAGGATATCATCATGTCAAGGATAGGAAATGTATTGGCTAAGAGTAGAACTGCTACAGTGGACGTGGTGAAATACTGTCAGATTTGGAACATCCCCGTGGAGAACTTGGAGGACTGGTTAATGAAATTGCTCTGTGTGTGTGTGGGTTGGAAAAGGGGTGTTGAGAGAGAAAGAGGAAAATCAAGGACAGCTCCTTCACTTTGGGTCTTAGCCAGTGTTCTCTTCTCACTGTGCTTTTGTTAAAGTATTTTATGACTCTAACCTGACAAAACTGTAGTGCAGTGTCCTGGTTTCCATTTTTTTCCAGTCTCCCCCTTTCCCACTCAACCTTTCTTCATATTTCTCCTCTAGATTATCTCAAAGTCTCAAGATCATTTCTCTTGAAAGTTAGATCACTCAAGATCTAGTGAATTCACCCTAAGTACTGTCAGGATTTGAGAAACGGAATATAGCTAGGCATAGTGGCATACACCTGTAATCCCAGTGACTCAGGAGGCTGAAGCAAGAGGATTGCAAATTTGAGGCCAGCCTCAGCAATTTAGCATGACCTTAAGCAACTTAGCAAGACCCTGTCTCAAAAAAGTAAAAATGTTGGGGATGAGGCTCAGTGGTAGAGGACCCTGAGTTCAATCCCCAGTACCAAAAAATAAGTGAGTAAAAGAAAGGGAAATTGTGTTACTCTGGTTGGAAAGAAGGAATACAAAGAGAGACCCTGAATTGAAATGAACAGTAGGTATCAGTCATTTTAAAGTCTTTGCATTTCACAGGGTTAGGTTAATCTAAAGAATGAAAGATACAGTTGCCACCCTGAAGATTGAGATAAAATAAAAAGTGAGATTCTCAGAACCCAGGAGCTTGAAGAAGCTCCTAAATATCCTTGATGCGAGCCTTTTTATTCTCTAAATCCCTTAGTTGTTTTTAGAAGTGAGTCATCTTTGCATGTGCTTTCTGCTCTATTTGAAATTTCCCTGCCCAGGAAGCAGCCCTGAAAAGGCCCCTCAATTTCTCCAGGCAAGTCACTTTTTCTTTGACAACTTTGTGCTTCCATAACTCTTTGTCAACACATATCATATTGGACTGTCAAGTATCTATTTACAGAGTTGTCTTATCCATAGGTCTATGAGTTTCTTGCAGATAAGAATTAGGTCTTGATGAACTCGCCCACTGCTCTGGAGATGCTTTTTGAAGCAACAGTAGTCACAGACAAGCGGAAGGATCCACGCCAATATTTAAACAACTCGTTGAGGTACAAATTGGAGTACACGGATAAATGCCATTCACCTCATCATCCTTACAAAAGGATACAGAGTCAATGGTGGTCATTTTACATGTATGATATCTCGGTCAGTTTTTATGCCATAAAAACTATCCTTAAACTTAACAGTTAGCTTAATCTTCTTTGTATTGAGAGTTTGGGCTGGGCTCTGCTGGGGAGTGGTTCTTTTGGTCTCACCAGGCTTGTGCGTGCATCTCTGGTCACATGCGGGTGGGCTCAGGGAGAGCTAGCCTACGATATCCTGACTCTGTCTATGGGGTGCCTCACCTTTAGCAGGCTAGTCTGGGGATGGTCACTCCATAGCGTTCCAGACCACTCATGGGCTCTGCTTAAAATTTGTTCACCATCACTACTATGCTAATCAATTGGCGAAAGCAAATGACAAAGCCATACAAAACTCGAGATATGGGGAAATGATGACACTTTGATGCGAGGGATAATCTTCTGTTCTAGTGATTATGTGCCTTGAGAAGTCTTACACCCTTCTTCTTGCTGACTCTTTTAAAACCTTTTCACCACCACAGAAGGAAGTTTAGGCTAACCTGGGAAAATCCAACTGTCCCAACTGAGACCATCCCAGACTATTTGATATCCTGCTACCCTCAAATTTGAAAGATAAGGCACCAAAGACCAGGAGAGCTGCTCACCACCCACAGTCAAGCCTAGACACATGAATGAGTGAGCCAAGGTCAGAAGAGCAATAATTAATTCTTATTATTTTAAGCCACTAAGTTTGGAGATGGTTTGTTATACATATGTATGTAGCTGATAGGGAGCTTATTACCAACGTGCCAGAATACAGATCTCTATGTTGATCCAAAGTAGTCTTTGAGGTTTTTCATTTATTTTTATTGTCAAAGGTGTTTCCTTGAGTCACACATTCATATAAAGTCTCTCTCTCTCTCTCTCTCTCTCTCTCTCTCTCTCTCTCTCTCTCTTTCTCACTGGCACTCCACTCCAAGTTCTGACCCAGGGGTCAGCAAACTGAGGTCCATGGGCCAAAGACCACTCAGAGTCTGTTTTGTATATAAAGTTTTATTAGATCACATCCACATCCATGTTGCTGTCTACTTCTGCTCCTACAATGGCTTAACAAGCCTTTATCACAGCCATTTAGATCACCAGAGCCTAAATGGTTAATGATGTAGCAACTTTACAGAAAGTTTTCTGACCTAGCTCTAATGTCTGGCATCTTAACACATAGTGTGCAGAAAAATCACCTGAGGAGCTTATATAAAGCACAGAGTCTCAGGCCTCACCTGCCAGAGATTCTGAATCAAGAGATCTGAGTGAGGTCTGAGACTCTCCATGCCCAGCCAGCATCCATGTAATGCTAATTCTGCCAGTTTAGGAACCACACTGTAACTAGCTCAGCTGTAACCATCCCAGGTAACTTAATTGTATGAAATCCTTATTTTTAAAATGGCAAGGTGCTACTATTTGAATGCTATGGCTAAATGTGTTCTCCAAACGTTTAGGTACTGGAAGTGTGGGTCCCTGTGCAATGGTGTTGAGGAAGTAGAACCTTTAAGAGGTGATGAGTAAGGAATCTAATTCAGATTATGGGGGTACCCTCAGAAGGAGTTAATGCTGGTCTCAAGGAGTGAGTTATCTCCCAAGAGAGTGGGTTATTATAAAGCAGGACCATCCCACATTCTTGGCCTCTTCTGCAGGCAGCAAGCTCCCTTTCCATTTCTCTTTATGTTGTGACCCAGCCAGATGGCCCTCACCAAACCCCAAAGAGATGGGAGTTCCAGATCTTAGACTTTCAACTTTCAAAATTGAGTGAAATAAATCTTTTTTTCTTTAGAAAGTAACCAGCATTAGGTATTCAGTTATAGCCACGTAAAATAGACGAAGAAGAAATTAATTGATTGAAAATCCATACAAACGAACTGAACCCTTATTGTAAAGATGTTCAAAATTGTGGTATCTGAGTTGACTATCAACTATCAGCTACTTTGAATAGAAGATACCTTATAGATAATCATGTTTATTCACAAGAGGAAAATGTATGTCTAGACAAAGGACAGTTGCCATCAACAAAAATCAGAAACCAGAAGACATAAACAAAATTAAGAACATGTATGAGGCTCTAATTATTAGACTGAGTACAAAATGAAAAGTCTATCTCAAGGTTTTCTTAAATTAGAAGGATTGCCTCCTCCTAATTGTGCCATTTGTCCAATTCTCTCTAAAATATCTAATCACGGAACATTCAGTGACAACCACGTACTCCATGGCTCAAAATAATTGATATTTTCACCCACTAACAGCAGATCGCAGATGCTCTCCTGGCAGTTCTCAAAATTTCAGACTGATTACTAACAAAGCAGCTTACTTAAGACATTCCAGGTCAAATCTGTTGTGATCCAATGGATGATATTTGAAAATCATCTTATAATGAAGTTTTGTAAATCATTATAATTAAACAGGTTGTTATTTGCTTGCTCTACCTTGGGCCCTGATTTATTTTCCTTCAAGGATTTTCTTTCTTCTACCCATCTTTCTACTTTGATGCTTAAAATAAAGAACAAATAATTTCCTTTTAAAATTGCATAATATACTCTCATTTTATCTTGATGATTTAGATCATGCTGCTTTTATTGGCAGAAAATGGCCTGAGTATTAATTTGAGTCTTTTTTTGTTTGTTGGTTGGTTGGTTGGTTGGTTTGGGGTACCAGGAATAGAACCCAGGGATACTCAACCACTGAAATAGATCCCAAACCCTTTTTATTTTTCATTTTGAGACAGGGTCTTGCTAAATTGCTTAGGGCCTCCCAAATTGCTGAGGCTTACTTTGAACTTTCAATCCTCCTGCCTCAGCCTCCCAAGCAACTGAGATTACTGGCGTGACTTGAGGTTATTTTAAATATAGCATAAACCTCAGTGTGCAACAGACATCTAAAAGACTATGATGGTGTTTTAGTCATTTCTGTATCCAATCCAGGGATACAATGTTAAGTCACTGCTAGTTGTCCTAATGTGGAATTTTAGAGGGGAGACCAAGAGCAAAGGTCCACAGATTCTGTGTGTAGATTAAAAGATAATACACTGTTAGAACTAAACAGACACCCACACATTCTAACAGAATCAGCTTTAGATCTCATGATGGGTTCCTAAAATAAATACCCTATGCCAATTGGAGTATTAGAATTAATGAAGGTGCCTGGGTGTTCTGGCACATGCCTATAATCCCCAGCTATCTGAGAAGCTGAAGCAGGAGTACCACAAGTTCAAGGCCAGCCTGTGCAACTTAGTGAGAGCCTGTCTCAAAATAAAAAACCAGTCAGGTGCAGTGGTGAAAGCCTGCAATTCCAGCAGCTTAGGAGACCGAGGCAGAAGGAATTTAAAGCCAGCCTCAGCAACTTAGCGATACCCTAAGCAACTCAGCAAGATCCTGTCTCTACTGAAATTAAAAAAAAAAAAAAGAAAGAAAAAAAAGGACTGGTAGAGTCCTTTCAGTGGTAGAGTGCCCCCGGGTTCAGTCACTAGTACTTGTGGGGATGGGAGGTGGGGGAGGAAGTTGTGCTTTGGATGGAGAAAAATTTGATTTACATCCTGGTTCTACTTCCCTCTGTCCTTCTTTACTCCCTCTTTTCCTCTCCCTCTTCTGTCTCTCTCCTGATTCTTTGCTACCTTTCTTCCTTCCTCCTTTCAGCAAAATTTCTCAAGTAATTTTATTAAGGTGACAGCTTTTTGGTTTTGGTTTTGGTTTTTCTTTTTGTTTTATTTGTTTTTTTGTTTTTGTTTGTTTCACCTGTAAAACAGATTGCCTCATAGGTTTCACTATGATCATGGTTGGACTGAAATTCATAGTGCCCTTTTTTCCCCTTCTACTTTTCTACGTGTCCCATATTTTCCACAATGGACTTAAATTAATAGAATAAACTCAAGATAATAGATGGTGTAGCATTTAGGAACATGTACTTTTTTGTAGTGCCTGGGTTCACATTTTGCTATACTGATTACTAGTTATGTGATGTTAGACTAAGTAATCTCTCTCTTCTTTAGTGTTTCACTTTACTAAATGGAAATAAAAGAAATGTGCTGCCTCATTGGATTTTTTTGAGAATTGTTAATTAAATTTATTAAAAGGCTCATAAAAATGCTCTATAACTATTATATCTTCATTATTATTACTGTTACTTTAATGAGTATAAAGTAGGGTGCTATGTATTGAAATTGTTTTCAATGGCATCTGCTGTGGTCTGAATGTCTGTGTGTCCCTCATAGCTCAAATGTTGACATTTTTGACCCTCACGGTGATGGTATTAGGAAGCAGGGCTTTGTCAAAGTGATTAGACCATGAAAGTGGAACCCTTATACTGGGACTAGTGCCCTTATAAAATAGTGACAAGGAGCTGGGCAAGGGTACATGCCTGGAATCCCAGGAACTCAGAATCAAGACTGGAGGATCACAAGTTCCAGGCCAGCCTCAGCAATTTAGCAAGACACTGTCTGAAAAGAAAAATAGAAAGAACTGAGTATGTAAGTCAGTGGTAAAGCACCCCTGGATTCAATACCCAGTACCAAAAACAAACAAAGAAAAACACAAATGAGGCCCAAGAAAGTTCATTTGCCCCTTCCACCATGTGAGGACACAGCAAGAAGGTGACAGTCTGCAGCCTGAAAGAGGACCCTCACTAGAACCTGACTATCCTGGTACCCTGATCGTGTATTTTCCAGACTCTAACTATCAGGATAAATTTCTGCTATTTACAAACCACCCAGTTATGGTGTTTTGCTATAGAAGCCTCACTAAGGACTAAGAGAGCATCTTTCTTACTATAATGTACAACCCAGTTCTAATTGGTTATGACCTTTGTGTCTTGGACATTCACATTTATGTTCTGTTCATTATGCAAACAGAATTTTATTGGACAGGTGATTTTAGAATCACCACCCAAATAAATATTTACCTTTAAAACCTTGTCTCAGAGTCTGCTGCTAAGAGATCTCAATCTAAGACAAATATTGAATGCTGAGAAGGTTGAATTGAAGAAAGCATGAGCAAACCTAGAATTCATAGCAAATTGCACAGCAAATAAAATAGAATCCACTGGAATGAGACAAATTTTACTGAGCTCTGAGAGGGTTTAAAGGCAGAAATAGATTTGTTCAATAGGATCCATTGTACAGGGAAAGGCCGGGTAGTGTCATTCTTGACCTTCCTAGGGGTTTGGAATATAACTAGCCAGGAGAGATTACAGTGCATGGAAATATCAGAACTTTAGGTAGGGTACACATGGTAGTACTGTCTAGCTTAAAACACTAAACAAAAATAAATTTAAAAAGTAATTAAAAAGAAGATGTGAATAGAAAATTTACAAAAGAAAATGAGACAAGTAAATCTGTGAAAGTTAAGAGAAACACACAAATTTAAATGCATTTAAAAACAAATACCCTGTTCTTTTCCTGCCAGCATTAAGCATAACAAAACCAGACTGACCCTCCTACTAAAAACATTTTTTTAAATGCTAGCCAAAATATAAATAACATATTTTCAAATGCAACTGTGAGTGGATAGAAAGTGTGGACTTCTCAAAGGCCAAACACTGAATGAGAGCAGCAATTCAGACAGGCCAGCAGAGAGTCAAGGCCAACATCAGGCTAAGGGCATTTGCCAAATGGAAAGGGACTTGAGATTTTTTGTTTTCAATTGGTGGAGGGATTTGCTGAAATCAGGAGACAAAGTCAGTCCTCACCCACATAACAGATCCACAATGGGATACAATAATGCAATTGTACATAACAATAAACAAGAAACAAAGAGAAATCCATCTTCACTGCCTACACTCTCTAAACCCTCTCCCAGTTCATACCACATGGATCAACAAGAAAAGTTGATTATCTCTGACCTTGGCTTGGGTGACAAAGAAAAAACACCCTCTGAAAGATTACATTCACAAAATATTCCTGTCATAGGCTTGTTACCCAATTCATTCTACCTGCATGGTTTGAAAAACCTCAAGCTGTGAATTTAGCTCAAAGTTGTATTTTAAGGTAACATTAATTTTAATAAAGACTGAAATATCAGTAGCTTAACACAACCCACAGTTATTTCATGCTTACACATTTAATACCACTGGGCAGGGATTGGAAGCAAGGAATTTTCTGACAGAGGGCCCTTCTATCTTCATTTCATGAACCATAAGGCCTCTTTGAGCATCTGCATCTACCTGTCAGTCAGGAGAAGAAGGAGAGTATCCTGTATGGAAATATACAGAGCCTATATGTTAGAATATTAAAAATGGTACCCAGTGAATTATGTCTGCTTGTACCTATGTCCTTTTACAATGTGATTTTGAAGAAATAGAGACTATTTCCTCTACCCTGAATCTGGGTTGGACTTTTGGCTAATCAACTGTGTGAAAATAGCATAATGGGTCTTCTGAGCTCAATTCTCAAAAATGGTTGGCAGCATGTACATTTTCCCTGTTGATACCCAACTACCATGTTGCAAGGATGTCCCATTGTGTCAGTCAGCCTTCCACTGCTGTGACAAAATACCTGAGATAACCAAAGTAAAGGAGAACAGATTTATTTTGGCTCAATTTTAGAAGTTTCAGTTCATGGTTACTTGGGCCCATTTCTTCTGGACCTGTGGCAAGGCAGAACAGTATGATGGGGAGCATGTGGTAAAAGATGGCCAGGAAGTAAAAGAGAGAAAGAGAAAGAATGGGGTCCCCATATCCGCTCCAAGGGCATGTCCCTCATAACCTAACTTCCTTTCACTAGACCACACCTTCTAAAGTTTCCACAACATATGGAAAACATCATGCTAAGTGAAATAGGTCAAGCCCAAAAAACCAAAGGCCAAATGTTTTCTCTGATAAGTGCATGACAATATATAATGAGAGGGGTTATTGGGGGGGAAGAGAAGAATGAAGGAACTTTGGATGGTGTAGAGGAAAAAGGGGTGGGAGGGTGTGGGGATGGAAAAACAGTAGAATGAAACAGACACTATTACCCTACACATATGTATGATTAAATGAATGGTGTGAATCTACATTGTGTACAACCATAGAAATGAAAAGTTGTACCCCATTTGTGTACAATGAATCAAAATGTGTCTGTAAAAATAAAAAATATTTTAATAAATAAATAAATAAAGGTTCTACAACATAGCACCACAAGCTGATGATAGAGCCTTCAGCATATGGACATTCAAGGAACATTGAGACCCAAATCACAACACCAAGCAACCTGCCAGAGAAAGAAGTCACACAGAGACCATGGGGAATGGGACAGTACACCAGAGACAGGCTACCAAGAGGAAAATCTCAGCAATCCAGGTCACAATGAACACCAGAGCCCCAATATGTGGGGCTTAATGCATTCACAAAATGGATCCCAGGAAAAACCAGCAAAGTACTGCCTAGTCCACTGGCTATTGAAATAAATAATAAAATAATTGATGTTTAAAGGCACCAGGTCTTGGAGGCCATTTTGTTTGTGACACAAAAACTGAAGTGGGTCTCCATTAGTAACAATGTCATGACAAGCCAGATCTACAAGCAGATGTATCGCTTGGCTCATGTTCCTCTGACAAAGGCTCAAGCACAAGACCACACCCAAATCCAAGGCAAGCAGGGAACTGCAGTCTACCTGTGTTATGGTTTGGATCTGGAATGTCTCCCCAAAGCTCATGTGTTGGAGATTTGGTCCCCAATGAAACAATGTCCAGAGGTGGTGCTTTTGGCAAGTGATTAGATTATCCTCTAACCTCATCAGTGGATTAATCCATTTAATGGATTAATTTGAATGGACTACTGGGATGGGATGGAAACTGTAGGCAAGTGGAGCATGGCTGGAAGAAGTAGGTGATTGGGGACATGTCCTTAGGGACTACATTTTGCCCCTTGTGCCTTCCTCTCTGTCTCTGCTTCCCAGCTCCCACAAGTTTAGTGCCTTTCCTCTGACACACCCTTCCACCATGATGTTCTACCTTACCTCAGGCCCAAAGCAATGGAGTCTATGGACCATGGTCTGAAACCTTTGAATTCATAAACCAAAACAGATCTTTTTTTTTCTTTTAAATTTATGTCAAGAATTTTGGTTAAAGCAAAGAAAAGCTGACTACTACACTAAATGTCCAGAATGAAAAAGGGCATGTTTACACAGGTAGATAACCTGCATAGAAGTGGAACCTGTTTGATAGTTCTCAAGCACTTAGAATACCAGAGATAGTATCTAAAGGAATTTACCTTTTTATGTCAAAGAAAAAGCACAGAGTTCCAAATTAACCTAAAGAATAAAAGAAAAATTTTAGCTCTAAGTTTAGCTATTATAACTATTTCAAAACATGAAAGAGAATGTTGTACCAAAGAATTCAAAATATACTAATTCTCAAAAATATGATGTGTCAACACTGACCCAAGAATAATAGAAAATTTGAGTAGTCTTATAGCCATTGAAGATAAGTAATCAGTACTTTAAAGTTCCCCACAGAGGAAATGTCAGATCTTAAAAGAGTTTTAGGCAAGTTCTAACAAACATTCAAAGAAATGATCATTTCAATATTATTCATACATTTCTAGAGAACAGCAAAAGGAAGAATATTCCACAACTTTTTATGAGGCTGATGTAATCATGAAACATAAACTAAACAAGATCAGGGTGGAAATTTACAGGAAATTCTCACTTATAAACATATGTATAAAAATACAAAAGAAAATTTGGGCAAGCCTAATTGACTAGAATGCTGAAAAAAAACACATCCCAATGAAGTTATATTTGTCCCAGTAATATGAATTTGGTATATATATGATGTGATATGTGATATAGTATGGATATACATATATGTATATTTATATAATACACATGACATATGAAATTGGTGTATATATGATATATATGACAAAATTTCATTATGTGTGTGCAATAGATATATTATTAGAGTAAAAAAAATCTGAACTACAATTGGCAAATTGTTGGAGGTTCAGTGTGGACAGATCTGAGTTTAACTTCATGGAGACCAAGTTTTAGGGATGATTTGATGCTTTTGTGAGTTTTACTTCAAGGAGCAAGATCAGGCTTTTCCAGTAAAAGTATGAGAAAAATTCCCTCTGCTTCCAGCAGAGAGAAAAGTAAGGTAGCCATTTGGAAATATGTAGATGCAATTTGTTCTTGACAAGGTCTTCCCTCAAAAGAAATTATTTCATCTGAACCTAATTTATGGATGGTCCATCAGAGACCAATATGCCTAAGGAAAGGAAAAATCCAGCCCTGTTTAACCATCTGGTTCCAGATAAGTTGGAGAGAAAACTGAGAAGTAAGAGTTAGTGAAGTTCACAGCCTGAGGAACAGTCTCACTAAAGGACTGGGATCAAACCATATGTAAATCATAGGACCATCAGATCCTTTCCCTCCCTGCACACACCACTGCCACATTACCAAGAGCCTATCTACCAGTTTCCTTCACCAACACTTCAGGTCTAGCCTTTAACAAAAAAATAGGACTGCTAAAAAGCCAAAAACACTGTTTGAAGCAGCAGAGAAAGCACTGGAAGCAGAGTGAGATGTGGCAGGAATGTGGGAATTATCAGATCAGCAATTTTAAACAACTATGATCAGAATGCTAAGGGCTTTAACATAAGTAGACCAAAAATGGAGGGATAAGGTAAGCCAGAGAGATGAAAATTGCATGCAAAAATGATAAAGAAATGATAAAGATCAAAAACAGTAACAGAAATGAAGAATGCCTTGATTAGTAGACTGGACACAGCTGTGGAAAGAATCTCTGAGCTTAAGGATATGTCAAAATATACTTACAAAACAGAAGAACACAGAAGAAAATGAAAACAAAATTGAACAGACTATCCAAGAACTGTAGGACAACTACAAAAGGTGTTAACAAGTGTGGAGTGGGAATACCAGAAGGAGAATGGAAGAAAAAAAAAAAAAAATGGAAGGAAGAGTTGAAGCAATGACTAAGAGTTTTCCCTAATGAATGTCTCACAGTAAACTACAGATGCAGGAAGCTCAGAGAACACCAAGCAAATAAATGCTCAAATAAAACTACACTATTCCAGTTGCATATAATTCCCACTGCAGAAAATCAAAATAAAGAAAAAAATTTGAAAGACACCAGAGGATAAAGGATAAAATCACCTTACCTACAGAGCAGCAAAGATAAAATGCACATTTTACTACTTAGAAAGCATATAAGCAAGAAGAGAGTAAAGTGAGATATTTAAAAGTATTAAAAATAAAAAAACCCACCAACCTAAATTTCTGTATTTTATAAAATTTTTCTTCATAAACAAAGAAGAAGTAAAATCTTTCTCACACAGATAAAGGTTGAGGGAAATTGGTTGCCTGTAGTTCTGCCTTGTAAGACATGTTAAAAGAAGTACTTCAGAGAGAGGGGAACCTGACCTGATTTAGGTCAGAAACTTGGATTTATATAAGGAAAGGGAAAGCATTAGAGAAGGAATAAGTAATGGCAGCAAAAGCAGATTAAAAGAGAAAAAATATTTAAATCATCTCAATAGATACAGAAAAGATATGGCCTAAAATAAAGCAATACTTTCATGATATTTGTTTAAACAAATTCATGAGCAAATTAGAAGAGAAAAAAAATTGTGTTAACTTGATAAAAAAATTATCTTTAAAAAGACAAGGAAGGCTCTTCAGGCGGCTCTGCCCACTCCGGCTGCGGGCTCTCTTCACGGGGCGATCCAAGATGGCGGCCTAGAGGGAGACTGCACCTCCGGTCGCTCCAGAACCCAGGAGTTAAGAAGGGGAGGCATTGAGAGACTGGGACTGAAGTGGAGCCACGGGTGAGTCTGCCCACTGGGTAAAGCTCAGCCCGGGTGGTAGGCCCAGATAGAGGTGGCTTAGCAGAGCCGGGCAGGGCAGCTAGAGTCATCCACAGGCAGTCCTGCGCACTCCGGCGGTGGGCCCCGCCCACACAGCCAGCTTCTCCAGGTTTTCGGAACGGAACTGGCCCGCTAGTGAGAGCCTGTCTGAACAGAGCACGCTCCGAGTCCCGGAGCCCCTGCAGTGCAGTGTACTCCTGCAAAGAACCAGCGGAGAGCCTCGATCTGCAGTCAGCCTCAGGGATAAGGGCAGGGCAGCCGGAGACCTCTTCAGGCGGCTCTGCCCACTCCGGCTGCGGGCTCTCTTCACGGGGCGATCCAAGATGGCGGCCTAGAGGGAGACTGCACCTCCGGTCGCTCCACAACCCAGGAGTTAAGAAGGGGAGGCATTGAGAGACTCGAACTGAAGTGGAGCCACGGGTGAGTCTGCCCACTGGGTAAAGCTCAGCCCGGGTGGCAGGCCCAGATAGAGGTGGCTTAGCAGAGCCGGGCAGGGCAGCTTGAGTCTTCCCAAGGTAGTCTTCCACACTCCGGCAGTGGGCTCTTCCCACACGGCCAGCTGCACGGTGCAGGCCCACAGTGAGAGCATTTCCGCACAGAGCCAGTTCCAAAACGTGGAACCAGTAGGGGGCTAGGGGCAGTATTCTTCGAATGAGCTGCTTTATCAGATTCCTCCAAGACATCAGGCTACTGAAGGCTGGGAGGTGATACACTGGAAATCTACTGGGACACTATAAGCCAATAGTGGAAAACTGCAATATCTCAGGGTCCCACTGACAACTGACCATTATGAGAAAACAAGGGAAGAAAATGTCCCAAACAAACCTAGATACTACATCAATAAAACCCAATGACAGCAGAGCAGAAGAAATGTCAGAAAGGGAGTTCAGAATGTACGTAATTAAAACGATCAGGGAAGCTAATGAGGAGATGAAAGAGCAAATGCAGGCATTGAAGGAGGAGATGAAAGAGCAAATGCAGGCATTAAATGATCGCACCAATCAACAGTTAAAAGACCAAATACGGGAAGCAAGAGATCATTTCAATAAAGAGTAAGAGATACTGAAAAAAAACCAAACTGAAATCCTTGAAATGAAGGAAACAATAAACCAAGTTAAAAACTCCATAGAAAGCATAACCAATAGGATAGAACACCTGGAAGACAGAACCTCAGACATTGAAGACAAAATATTTAACCTTGAAAACAAAGTGGAACAAACAGAGAAGATGGTAAGAAATCATGAACAGAATCTCCAAGAACTATGGGATATCATGAAAAGGCCAAATTTGAGAATTATTGGGATTGAGGAAGGCTTAGAGAAACAAACCAAAGGAATGAACAATCTATTCAATGAAATAATAACAGAAAATTTCCCAAATCTGAAGAACGAAATGGAAAACCAAGTACAAGAGGCTTATAGAACTCCAAACATACAAAATTACAACAGACCCACACCAAGGCACATTATTATGAAAATACCTAACATACAAAATAAAGACAGAATTTTAAAGGCCGCGAGAGAAAAGAATCAAATTACATTCAGAGGGAAACCAATAAGAATATCAGCAGATTTTTCAATCCAGACCCTAAAAGCTAGAAGGGCCTGGAACAACATATACCAAGCCCTGAAAGAAAATGGATGCCAACCAAGAATCTTATACCCAGCAAAACTTACCTTCAAATTTGACGATGAAATAAGATCCTTCCATGATAAACAAAAGCTAAAGGAATTTACAAAAAGAAAGCCAGCATTACAGAACATTCTCAGCAAAATATTCCATGAGGAAGAGATGAAAAACAACGATGCAAATCAGCAACAGGAGGCGCTAGCCTAAAGGAATAGCCAAATAAAGGAGAAACCGAATCATGTCAAAAACAAATATGAGTCAATTGACTGGGAATACAAATCATATCACAATAATAACCCTGAATGTTAATGGCCTGAATTCATCAATCAAAAGACACAGACTGGCAGATTGGATTAAAAAGAAAAATCCAACAATATGCTGCCTGCAAGAGACACATCTCATAGAAAGAGACACCCATAGACTAAAGGTGAAAGGATGGGGAAAAACATACCATGCACACGGACACAGCAAAAAAGCTGGAGTATCCATCCTCATCTCAGATAATGTGGACTTCAAACCAAAACTAGTCAGAAGGGATAAAGAAGGACACTACATGCTGCTTAAGGGAAGCATAAATCAGCAAGACATAACAATCATAAATATCTATGCCCCGAACATTGGCTCATCCACGTACGTCAAACAAATCCTTCTCAATTCCAGAAATCAAATAGACCACAACACAATAATACTAGGCGATTTTAACACACCTCTCTCACCACTGGATAGATCGTCCAAACAAAAATTGAATAAAGAAACTATAGATCTCAACAACACAATCAGCAATTTAGACTTAACGGACATATATAGAATATACCATCCAACAAAGAACGAATACACTTTCTTCTCAGCAGCACATGGATCCTTCTCTAAAATAGACCATATTTTATGCCACAAAGCTACTGTTAGTAAACACAAGAAGATAGAGATACTACCTTGTACTCTATCAGATCATAATGGATTGAAATTAGAAATAAATGACAGAATAAAAAACAGAAACTTCTCCAATACCTGGAGACTAAATAATACACTATTATATGATGAATGGATAACAGAAGACATCAGGAGGGAAATTAAAAAATTCTTAGAAGTAAACGAGAACAAAGACACATCATATCAAAATCTCTGGGACACTATGAAAGCAGTACTTAGAGGAAGATTTATTTCATGGGGTGCATTCAAAAAAAGAAGTAGAAATCAACAAATAAACGAGTTAACACTACAGCTCAAAGCACTAGAAAAAGAAGAGCAGACCAATACCAAAAGTAGTAGAAGACAGGAAATAGTTAAAATCAGAGCCGAAATCAACGAAATCGAAACAAAAGAAACAATCGGAAAAATTAATAAAATAAATAGTTGGTTCTTTGAAAAAATAAATAAAATTGATAAACCCTTAGCCACACTAACAAAGAGAAAAAGGGAGAAAACTCAAATTACTAAAATTCGGAATGAACAAGGAAACATCACAACAGACACGAGTGAAATACAAAACATAATTAGAAGCTATTTCGAAAATCTATACTCCAACAAAACAGAAAACCTTGAAGACATCAACAAATTTCTAGAGACATATGAACTACCTAAACTGAACGAGGAGGACATACACAACTTAAATAAACCAATTTCAAGCAATGAAATAGAAGAGGTCATCAAAAGCCTACCAACAAAGAAAAGTCCAGGACCAGATGGGTTCTCAGCCGAGTTCTATAAAACCTTTAAAGAAGAGCTCATTCCAATACTCCTCAAACTATTCCATGAAATAGAAGAGGAGGGAACCCTACCAAACTCATTCTATGAAGCCAATATCACCCTGATACCTAAACCAGACAGAGACACATCAAGGAAAGAAAATTTCAGACCAATATCCTTAATGAACATCGATGCAAAAATTCTCAACAAAATTTTAGCAAATCGCATACAAATATATATTAAAAAGATAGTGCACCACGATCAAGTGGGTTTTATCCCAGGGATGCAAGGTTGGTTCAACATTCGGAAATCAATAAATGTCATTCACCATATCAACAGACTTAAAGTTAAGAATCACATGATTATTTCAATAGATGCAGAAAAAGCATTTGATAAAATACAGCATCCCTTCATGCTCAAAACACTAGAAAAAATTGGGGTAATGGGAACATTCCTAAACATTATAAAGGCCATCTACGCTAAGCCCATGGCTAATATCATTCTAAATGGTGAAAAACTGAAAGCGTTCCCCCTAAAAACTGGAACAAGGCAGGGATGCCCTCTTTCACCGCTTCTATTCAACATCGTCCTTGAGACTCTAGCCAGAGCAATCAGACAAACCAAAGAAATTAAAGGGATACGAATAGGAAAAGAAGAACTCAAACTATCCCTGTTCGCTGATGACATGATTATATATTTAGAGGAACCTGGAAATTCCACCAGAAAACTTTTAGAACTCATAAGTGAATTCAGTAAAGTAGCAGGTTACAAGATCAATGCTCATAAATCCAATGCATTTTTATACATAAGTGATGAATCTTCAGAAAGAGAAATTAGGAAAACTACTCCATTCACAATAGCATCGAAAAAAATAAAATACTTGGGAATCAATCTCACAAAAGAGGTGAAAGACCTCTACAATGAGAACTACAGAACACTAAAGAAAGAAATTCAAGAAAACCTTAGAAGATGGAAAGATCTCCCATGTTCCTGGATAGGCAGAATTAATATCGTCAAAATGGCTATACTACCTAAAGTTCTATACAGATTCAATGCAATTCCAATTAAAATCCCAATGATGTACCTCGCAGAAATAGAGCAAGCAATTATGAAATTCATCTGGAAGAATAAAAAACCTAGAATAGCTAAAGCAATCCTCAGTAGCAAGAGCGAAGCAGGGGGTATTGCAATACCAGATCTTCAACTCTACTACAAAGCAATAGTAACAAAAACGGCATGGTATTGGTACCAAAATAGACAGGTAGATCAATGGTACAGAATAGAGGACATGGACACAAACCCAAATAAATACAATTTTCTCATACTAGACAAAGGTTCCAACAATATGCAATGGAGAAAAGATAGCCTCTTCAACAAATGGTGCTGGGAAAACTGGAAAACTATATGCAATAGAATGAAACTAAACCCCTATCTCTCACCCTACACAAAACTCAAAATGGATCAAGGACCTCGGAATCAGACCAGAGACCCTGCATCTTATAGAAGAAAAAGTAGGTCCAAATCTTCAACTTGTTGGCTCAGGATCAGATTTCCTTAACAGGACTCCCATAGCACAAGAAATAAAAGCAAGAATAAACAACTGGGATAGATTCAAACTAAAAAGCTTTCTCTCAGCAAAGGAAACTATCAGAAATGTGAAGAGAGAGCCTACAGAGTGGGAGAATATCTTTGCCAACCATACCTCAGATAGAGCGCTAATTTCCAGAATCTATAAAGAACTCAAAAAACTCTACACGAAGAATACAAATAATCCAATCAACAAATGGGCTAAGGAAATGAACAGACACTTCACAGAAGAAGATGTACAAGTAATCACCAGATATATGAAAAAATGTTCAACATCCCTAGTAATAAGGGAAATGCAAATCAAAACCACCCTAAGATTTCATCTCACCCCAATTAGAATGGCGATTATCAAGAATACAAGCAACAATAGGTGTTGGCGAGGATGTGGTGAAAAAGGAACACTCATACATTGCTGGTGGGGTTGCAAATTAGTGCAACCACTCTGGAAAGCAGTGTGGAGATTCCTCAGAAAGCTTGGAATGGAAACACCATTTGACCCAGCTATCCCACTCCTTGGCCTATACCCAAAGGACTTAAAATCAGCATACTACAGAGATACAGCCACATCAATGTTCATTGCTGCTCAATTCACCATAGCCAGATTGTGGAACCAACCTAGATGTCCTTCAGTTGATGAATGGATAAAGAAACTGTGGCATATTTATACAATGGAATATTACTCCGCAATGAAGAATGATAAAATTATGGCATTTGTAGGCAAATGGTCGAAATTGGAGAATATCATGCTAAGTGAGATAAGCCAATCTCAAAAAACTAAAGGACGAATGATCTCGCTGATAAGCGGATGAGGACATATAATGGGGGGTGGGAGGGGCTAGCATTAGGTTTAGGGTTAGGTTTAGAGTTAGGCTAAGGAGAGCAGTAAGAATGAAGGAAAGAAGGACTGTGTAGAGGGAAAAGAGGGGTGGGAGGGGTGGGAGGGGTGGGAGGGGTGGGGGGGAGGGGAAAAATATAATAAACATCATTACCCTATGTAAACGTAAAAAAAAATAAATAAATAAAAAAAAAAAAAAAAAAGACAAGGAAGGAAGGAAGGATCACATGGCAGTTTCATTTCTATCTTTTGGGGGAACCATATGGCTTTACTAATTTAAATTCCCTTCAATATATTTAAGAAATCTCCTTTCTCTGACTCCTCACCTGCATGTTTTATACATACCTCAATAAACATGTACTAATATTGTGTCAAATTAATTAATGAATTAAATTTTAAAAAGGAAGGAAAGAAGAAGGAGAGGAAGAGACAAAGAGAGGGAAGAAGAGGAAGAAACTATATAACAAGCATCAAATTTTATGTGAAAAATTTTAAAGTATTTTAAGACAGGAAAAAAGAAAAAAGCCTGCTATCACCACTTCTTCAGTATTATCCAGTGAAGCAAGAGAAGAAGGAGAAAGCCAAAACTTACAGATTGAGAGAAAAAGAATAAAGTTGTCAAAATTCAGAATTAATAGATTGTTGGAACAAAAGGAACAAACATAAACATAAAATTAATTAATTCTAGAATACAGAAATTATACTACCTATATTTTTTACCATAGTGTAATAAAACCAGAAATATGTAATAATGATAAAATATACAAAGTTTAGCATAATCAAATGGAAATTAAAAATCCCTATTTTCAATTCCTAGAAAAAGATAAAAATAATGGGCACAATTACAAGCATTGTATAAATTAAAGAATATTATATTTACAAATCAACTGCATGGTTACAAACCCATCCTCGAAAAAAGAAAGTGCTTTTTATTTTTAAGCAAATAAGTATAAAAATAACTAGGTATTCATGAAAATAAGTGGAGGGAAGGAAGTTCTGAACAAAAATCAATCAGTATTAAATTAATCAAGATAAAAACAAGGTACTGGAGGAAACAGGAAAAAGGAAATTATTTGAACACATCAATAAAATAGATAACATTTTCTCAAGTACACAAAAGGAGATAAAACATAGGTATAAGAAATAAAATTGGGTATATATACACAAGGAGAAAAGTCAACTGTAGGAGAATCTTCTTTTAGATGACCCTTCCTCTTTGCTTTCCCTGAATGTGTACCTAAGAGCCAAGCTGTGCAAGACAGAGTTGCCCACCAGTCCATGCAATGAGTCTCCCAAAAAGGCATTAAGTGACACCTTCAAAGGGGCCTCTACAATGCCCAAGAAAACTTGCCAAGTTCTCTGTCTGGTCCAGTGACAAGGCTTTCACGTTTTTCCTTTAGGCTATTGCTACCCACTACCAACTTCCTCGCATAAAGAGGATGACCTTCAACTTGTCAGAAAAAAAAAAAAAATGCAGCCACATTCCCTTTAATGTCTAAACTCTACAAGATCTTTGTCTTTATTATTCACTGGTGTATCTCAAACACCTGACAATGTCTGGCTCAAAGTCTTTGCTTAGAATACATTCAAGAAGCAAATAGACATCAGGTTTACACATCAACACCCATCTGCATTCATTCTTTTTCCACTCTTTCATGTCAGTGGGAGTAGTGATTCTCTTTCCAACCACAGCCAAGCTTTCCACCCATGTCTGAATTCTTATCATCTTTCAGCTTCTCAGGAGTCTTATATTATTAATTATCTTTCTTCTTATTATTCATACTCTGAACCATCTTCCTCCTAACAACTTTAAAATGTGCAAAAATCCAAATCCAACCTCCCATGCAAAACATATTTCTCCTTAGTCCAACATAATTCTTCTTAGATCATTTCTCTTCTAGCTTCCATCTCTGTCTTTTATCACCTGCATGGAATTCCTAAAAGAATTGTTTACATTTGTTTCTATACACCTGGGAGAGTCATGTGCATCCAAAAGGTAGTAGTACCTGGTTTTGAGAACCATAGTCTGAACCCAGTATAATTCCTTTCTTCCTTATGATATCACTGCAGTGATGTTCAAGTGAGGTTCTTGTGTCATGGATAGTGTACTTGAACACAAATTCAATGATTAATGTATAATGAACCCCAACTCCATTTGTACTATTGACTAGTCCCTCCTTAAAAATACTACCTTCCTGAAGTGAGAGGGAGGAGGGGGCAGGGGTAGGAAAGATGGTGAAATGAGACAGACATCATTACTCTGTGTGCATGTGTGATTACACAAATGGTGTGAATCTATAGCATGTACAAACATAGAAATGAAAAGCTGTACCCCCTTAGTGTACAATGAACCAAAATGCAGTCTGTAAAAGTAAGGAAACCACACTATTCTGGTTTTTCACCTTCCTCTTCAAATTCTCACTTTCAGGGTTCATTACAACTTTATTTTTGAGTCAGTAAATATGGTGGTTCACAAGGCTCTCTCCTGTCCTGCTTTAGTCTTCCCAAAGTTTTGCACTCCATTTTAATGACTACCTACAGAGTGACTCAGAGAGAGTTAGCACCAACTCAGATCACTTCTCTAACCACCAGACCCAGATATGCAAATGCCTCCCTCTTTCCTCATCTACCCACTTGGACATCTCCAAATCTTCCCAATTCTCAAAAAATTTGAAAATTTTATTCTAGCCAAGTAAACAACAACAAATAAACACCACCAATAAAAATGGTTTCTCTACTACTTACATTTCTGAAATCACATGTGGGATTTTTTTCCCACCAAACCAAGGGCTATGGTTTGAATAATCGTATATTTTCCAAAATTGATGTTGAGACTTAGTCCCTGGTGCAACAATATTAAGAGATGGTGTACAGCTGAAGTGGAGGAGCCTAACCCTTCTAAGGGCATTGAAATTTGCCTACAGATTATTGCACATACCTTCAAGTGGATTGTGTACCAGCTATTGGAAGGCACTTTGAACTGATACTAGAGGATCACAATTTCTATTTGCAAATTTCTCAGTCACAAAGCACATCCCTCTGACATAAATTTGGGAAGAATCTCTAACAGGAACATGGGGAGGTCTCTATAATTCTAGGCAATCTTCATTCCTCATGTTTTCTCCACCATCAAGTTCTATAGCTTGTTCTACATCTATAGCCTTCTTGCTCCTCAAATCTCCAGCATACCTTTCGTTGTACTCTCAGTTCATAACTAACTTCTTCAGTGCCAAAATTAAAGCATTCTAAAGCTCTCTTCAAGTTTCTACCATATCGACAAATACAGAAGCAAAAGACTTCATGTATCCTGGTTTCTTTTTGTTAATTTTGAATGAAATTTCTTCTACTTATAAGATGAACCCTCTGCTTGTGTACTGGGTGTCCACAATATTTGCTTTTTCTCCTGCATCCTGTTTTTCTTCTTCCCCTTCACCATTTTTTTTTCTTTCAGAATTCGAACATATTCTAGTAACTTCCACCTTGAAAAGATTTCTTTGGCTCAAATTTTCCCTCTAGGTATCAACTCCGTTTATAATGAAACTTTGTGAGGGGAAAAAATGCCCATTTTCCCTTTATACTGCCTCCAATTTCTCTTCTTTCTCTCTTGAGCCATCAGAATTAGACATTCATGAGGGGTGATATTGGCCAAATTATATTGTTATACTGTATGCACGTACAAATGTGTAACAACAAATCCCATCATCACTATGATGAGCAAATTTTAAAATGTGGGAAAAAAAGGATTAGACATTCACCACTCCATGCCAACAAACTTGTTATTATAAAGTCACCTCTAATATAGAGTTCAAGAAGCAGAGCAACATTCAGCAAAGAAGATTAAAAAGGACATGCCAATGAAGTAAAAGGAAAACCAGGACAGTGTGTTGTCCTAGAAACCAAGGAATAATACTCATTCAAAAGGAAGAAAATTATACCTTTATTCTTAAAGCAGAACAACTGAAGACTTGGGAAAGATCATTGGACTGGGAAACCTGGAGGTCACTAGGGACCCTGACAAGAGTATATTCCATGGAGACATAGGAATGATCTTACTGGAAGACATTTAGAAGAAAATGGGAAGTGAGGAGTGTGATAGAGTCCCAAGACCACAAAATAAAATCAACAAAGGGAAAAGGTGCAATGGATGAAGTCAGGGTGAAGCACAACCTTCCAAGTATTCATTCCCCCTAGAATCACAAAGGAGGTTGAAAGTCCCTCCCCCAGAAATGAGTTGTAGGAAATCTTACCAAGTAGAGAAGTTCATTAGTAACTTTGCATTCAAAATTTGCATTGGGAACTGGTCATGAAGGCAACCTCAGCCAGTTGTGTACCAAAATTTCAGATTCTTAGAGTGAAATCAAGTGTTCTATAGGAACGGTGTTGTTTGTGTAGAGTTTAGACATGGTAAACCACTCTGACAGTTAATGACAATACAAACCCTTTCCAAAGTTCAAGTTCTCCTGTATTGCAGTCCTTTTACAGTCAGTCCCGCTATGTCAACTATCTGCACAAAGAGAGAGGGTTAACAGTGAGACATTATTCCTTTACAAAGGTGTTGCAGTTTAGATATGAGTAAGACACTAAAAAATTGTTCAAAGGTGAAATGATTAGATTATGATACCTATAACCTAATTTGTGAATTAATCCACTGATACAGGTTAACTGAGTGGTATCCACAGGCAGGTAGGCTGTAACTGGAGAAAGTAGATCAGTGGAGATAGGACTTTGGGATTTTTATTTTGTTCCTGGTGAATGGAACACTCTCTCTCTCTCTCTCTCTTTCTTTCTCTCTCCTGGTTACCATGTGCTGTGCCACTTTCCTCTTCAATGCCCTTCTGCCATGATGTTCTCCCTCACATTGAACCCAATGCTTTGTAGTTAGACCATAGATGGAACCACTGGACTGTGTGCCAAAATAAACTTTTCTCCTTCAGGTTGTTCTTGTCAGGTCCTTGGTTACAATGATGAAAAAACTGACTAAGACAAAAATTGGAATGAGAAGTGGGATTATTGCTGTGATTAACCTGAATATGTGGTACAGAAGACTTTGGAGCAGGTTTGTAGCAGGGATTTTTAAAAGTTTAGAGATAAAAGTTGGAAAAGCTTTAGAATACTATAAGAATAGCTTAATAGGCAATTCTGATAGGAGCTCAAAAGACCAGAATGCTGATAGAACTGTGGGCAGTAAAAACTGCTCATGAGGTTTCAGAGGAGAAGGAGGACTCTTGAAACCTTTCATGTTATATTCTGGCAAATAAGTTGACTACATTTTTCCTGTGTTCTAAGAGTTTCTATGAGACAGAATTTAAAAGTGATGAACTAATTAATCTAATGAAGAAAATTTAAAGGCAGCACAGCATGCAGGCAGTGGCATGGATATTGCTGGCAACTTTTGGCCAAGTTTAATGTGATAATCAGGACCAGAAACAAAAGTGGAAGGATTTGAAAAACATGAAGATTGGCAAGAAAATTGTGAGTAAAACTGGAACTAAGGAAATTATGGTTGTTAAAAACATTACAGCTACTAAAGATGTACTAAGTACATTGCACAAAAACAATAGATGGTTTATGGGAAACTCAGAGATTGGAAAGACCACACCCACCTCAGGTTCAAGGATACAAAAGTAAAAATTCCTTTGAGAAGAGGCTACAGGATATTTTGCTTACACAGAGGAGCCTAGGAAGTTTTTTCACCATGTTGGGATATCCAAGCACTCAGAGGCTGCTGCAACCAAAGTTCTAGGAGACCTTGACATCAACTATGTAGTGCTAATTCCACAGAAATGCAGAATGCTGATGTTAGGGGGTCATGGAAGCTTCCACTGAGCTTTCAAAGGAAGGTCTAGGAGGCCAAGCAAAGTGAAGCAGGATTGGAGTCCCTGCAGGCTGCCTCTGAAAGGGTGATGCATGAAAATGTGAGAGGGAATTCAAGGTTGCAGTGGAGTTCCCCAAGATTAAGATATGCCAATAATGTGGGACTTTCTGCCAAATAAAGCTTCAGTAATTAAGCAGAAACAAGCTAAGAGAGAGGACATGTGGACTGCAACCAGCAAGGGCATAGAGATGTAGCTACGCAAGCCCTTTGGAGAGAACATCACAATGACATGTGCCCTATATGCTGAGTGTGGAGCTTTAGGATTTGTTTTCCCAACTGAATTTCAGTCATACTTTTGTCCTATCCCTTCTTTCTGTGCCCTAATTTCCTTGTGAAATGGAAATGTGTATTCTGTGCAATGATATTTTGTATGTATGTTACTTTATTTCTTGATATTACGTGGGGCAACATCCATGAGTTTGCCTTGATTCACAGATGAGATTTTGAATAGTTGGACTTTTGGGTAATGCTGGAATTGTTAAGACCGTAGGGGAGTCTTAAAAATGGTCTAAATATGTTTTGTATCATTAGATGGACATAAACTTTTGACTAGGGGCAGAATGTTATGGTTTAGATATGAGATATTCCCAATAACTCATGTTTGAGACAATGAAGGGATATTCAGATTAGGATATTCATAATTCACTGATATGGGTTAATCCAGTTAACCATAGTATCAAAGTGTAACTGTAGGCAAGTAGGGAGTGGCTTGAAGAGATATGTCACTGGGGGCATTATTGGGGATTTTGTCATTGGTGAGTGGCGCTCACTCTAGAGGTTGTCTAGAGGTTGAGCTACTTTCCTCCAGCACATCCTTCTGCTATGATGTTCTGTCTTACCTCTGGCCCAAACTGATGAAGTCAGCTTATCTTGGACTGAACCTCTGAAACTATGAGCCAAAATAAACTTTTCCTTCTCTGAATTGTTCTTACAGAGTATTTTGATCTCAGCAACAAAAAACTGACTAAAACAAAGGTCATAAGAGAAATCAGGTGGCAACTGGGAGGAATATAAACTGTTAGGGATTTTATATCTTATTTTTAAAATGAATAAGATTATAGGATGTTTGAATACTGACAGGAATAGTACAGTAAGGAGAGAAAAAAATCAGCAATGCAAGAGAAAGTGGGATACTTAATTTGGAGAGAATAGGCAGTTGAAACATACATCTTATGATAAAACAGGGAAAGTTCCCACCCATCAATGAGTGATTATGATTATCAGTAGACATAATAAATATGTGTCTGTCTCAGTTATACATTTTATTAACAAGACAGCTCAGTGTAGTTGTAACTAATATGATTAAGTATAGAAAATCAATAGTTGTCCTATTTCAAAAATCTAATGAGGAATAGAAGATCTGTGTACATAGTATCAAAGTGAAAAATATACCCAGACAGAAAAAAATATGATATACTAAGGACTTCTATAAAAAAACACTATAAAATATCACTGACTGGCATAAAATAGGTAAACAAGGAGAATATATCAATGTGTGTTCTTGGAAAGAAAGATTAAATATTCTAATATTTTCTTCGAAGTAATTTAATCAAATTTACTCATTCAAATCAAAACTAATTTTAGAGGGAGGGAATTAAAGAAAACAATTTTAAAACATTTTATTAACTGAATTATCCTCTAGTTACCCAATGCAAATTAAATGTATTGATTCATATCAAAATCTAATTGAATTTTATTGAAGTAAAAAAGTAAGTATAGTTCTTGCTTAGCAGGCACAAGGTACTGGGTAAGATCCCAAAAATGCAACAATAATAAAATACTAAATTTTTAAGTTAATATAATTTCTTTTATATTATAAAATAATACATATTGAGCTGGGTGTGGTGGTAAAATATATGTAATATAAGTTATGTATACATATGCACATATATAAGGAAAATTAGAATGGACATAAGGAAATTTTTAAAAAATAAATCGGCCCATTTAAGATTCAAAAAGTCACTCTTCTTTTTTTTTTTCTTTTTTACTCTATCACTGAACTACATCCCCAGACCCATACATATGTGTGTGTGTGTGTGTGTGTGTGTGTGTGTGTGTGTGTGTATTCTAAGCATAGGAAAAGCCTGGAGGGACAAACAACAACATGTGGTGGTGGCTGCCATGCCTGTAATCCCAGAGGATTTGAAGTTCCAGGCCAGCCTCAGCAATTTAGTGAGACCCTCAGCAGCTTAGAGATTGTCTCAAATTTTTAAAATAAGATGGACTGGGGATATATTTCATTGGTAAAGCATTCCTAGGTTCAATTTCCAATGCCCCTCCAAAAAAAGAAGTGGGTATTTTTAATCTTTCTAATCTTTGGTAATCTGACAAGAGGTTTTTTGTATCATTTTTATTGAATTGAACTGAATCCAATGTGTTGGAGCTAAGTAAAAGACCATGAGAAATGTCTACTTGACATAAGAAAGAATAAAAGTTAAGGTCATCTAGGTTGGAGATGTTCATGTAGAAAGAGAATTTTCTCCAGTTCTCCAAAGACTTACCTTTTTTTGAGAAATGAATGTTCTCTCAGTATTTATAGACCAGAAGATAGAGACTGCACCAGAAATGGAATGCAAGTTTTGGATTCTGTTTATTATTTTGTTGTTGTTTGTTTGTTGATGTGTTTGCCATATATTTAGATGTTTATGATAAACCACCTGGACATCTCTGTATGCTAAAGATTTTTCCAACTTTGAAATCCCCCGAAAATGGAGCAGGGATTAACAAATGTTGATTAAGAAACTGGTTTTATATTAGAGAGCAAACAACACTGAGAATAGGCAGAGGTGAAAGAAAAAACCAATTTGAAGTAAATAATAAATAATAAATCAAATTTATTTTAATATCAAAGAGTTAATCATAATCTTTAATATGATCATTTCAAAATTTAGCAATAGCTTTGTACATTATTCTGTTACAAAATGTTATCCTTGCTACTTATGAAGTTTGATTAGCATAGTACTTTTTATAGTTGACAAAATTTTAATATTCAGAGTATTCAAATTTCTAATTTTTCTTGAACTCTGAAGGTCTGATATGATTAAAACTTTCATTCATTCCCACATGGCAACTATAGACAGGCTGAAAAGTAGCAGCTTCTTTTCAAAAGGGCACATTTCATAGGCTCTAATTCACCTTCTTCATTCATTTATATTGCCTGCCTACCCTTTGCTTAAGAAAATACATCAATCTTGAATTTCTTTATAAACTTACATTACAAGGGGAAAGAAGTAAAAACTCATTATGGTCTCTAATTGGCATATCAATTATACTTCAAAGAGACAGCAAATAAGTTTATCATTCTCCTTGGACTTTTTATTTCAGGAAATGATTTTTTTTTCTTTAACATTGTTCTATTAAATTCCTTCTAACCACTTGCCCAAATAGATAACCTAATACTGAAATATTCTAAGTTAATTTAAAATTTAGGGGTTGCTTTGATTTCTGCTGAATTTTTCATGGACCTAACAGAAACCTTTATCAGACTTGATATCAGCAGGGTATGCTTTGTAACTTAGAAACATGGTCATTTAAATTACCAGCTCCCAAAATAATAGTTCACTTTTCCCCAAGAAAAGTGTGTATGTGATCTGCCTAAAGTGTCTCTAGATATTTTGTATTCAATTATAATATCCCCTGAGAAATACCATGCTCTTCTACTCTAATGATAAATTACTTGCATCAGAATTTACTTGTCTCTAAATTCTCTAAGTATGCATTTTAGATAATCTGCAGCCTTCATTCTTACCTACCCTGAAAGTACCCCTCCAATCACAAAAACAATGCAAATAAAGAGAGTCAAGGTAACTGGGATTGGTGGCACATGTCTGAAATCTCAGTGGCTTGGGAAACTGAGGCAGAAGGTTGGCAAGTTCTCAGCAACTTAGTGAGACCCTAGGCAACTTAGCGAGACCCTGTCTCAAAATAAAAAATAAAAAGAACTGGAGATATGGCTCAGTAGTTAAGCACCCCTGGGTTCAATCCCTGGTACCAAAAAAAAAAAAAAAAATTGATATCAAGGTAAAAATGTACAGCCAGTGTTAGGAGGATTAATCTCCCCCATCTATTCCACTGGGTCTTCCCGAGGTGGGATCCTTCATGGCAGATACCACTGGAGCTATGCCATTTCCCAGGATCCCTTTTTATCCCCCAGCTGCTATGTACTTTTGCTCCTCCTCTTCTTCTTGTTCCTCTTTCTCCTCATTTTCCCTCCATTTCCTCTTCCATCTCCTGCTTCTCTTTTTCTTCCCCCTCACTCTCCTGTTCTTTCCTTTCTCCTCCTTTACCATTTGTCTTCTTCTATTTTTCATCTCTTCTTTCTCATACTCCTCCATCCTCTTTGAAATAAGGATCATATAAGTTTATTCCTCACCTACTAAAAAAAATCACCATGAGTCTGGTACGGTGGCACGTGCCTGTATTCCTAGCAGCTCCGGAGGCTGCCAGGAGGATCTCTGAGTTCAAAGACAGTCTCGGCAATGGATGGGCACTAAGGAACTCAGAGAGACCCTAACTCTAAAATAAAATACAAAAAATAGGGCTGGAGATGTGGTTCAGTGGTTGAGTGACCCTAAGTTCAATTCCAGATCTTCTCCCCTACTTCACCAAAAAAAAAAAAAAAAAAAAAAACCACCATTAATTTCAAAGGCATACATAATCAGGTATGCCATATTGATTCATGCAAATAGTATAAACTACAGTTAGTATCAGTGTCATGATTTTTTTGAAAAGATGAACAATTCTTGGCAAAGCTCTAAAAATAACTCAGTACAATATTCGCCATCTCCACAAAAGTCATTCTACGCTAAAACTGTGCAGAATGTTAAATTTGTGTTGATTTGTAAAATGGAGCTCGAGGCTAAAATGATAAATAAATATACTTCAATAAATGACTAGTAGAAAACGTAGTTATCCTACTATTTGGGGCATTTTTCACTGTGATAATATCCTGCACATCTTTGACTCTAGCCCATAAGTAACAGAATCACCTGTCATTCTTTTGACAACCAAAAATTCTCTCCAAATTTTGCAAAACTTGCCCTAGGTTTGGGCCATATTCCTCCACTGAGAGTTTTTGTCCAGACTTTATCATTAACAACTGTTGAAAAACTTCCATCATCTCAATTTCAAGGAATCCACTCTCACCATGGATACATCCTTTCTCCAACTCATTCCCAACTACCCTAAACTGGCAATTCTTTAACTGCATAGGCACCTACATTATAGTAACCCTTCTGTCTCAGCCTTCACTGACTCAACCTCCTCATGTCCCTCTTCACCCAGTTTCAAGTCCATTTGTTTCTTATAGCTTCCCCCTGGGAACTCCTTCCAGGAGCTCCTAAACTCTGCAGCTACTTTATCAATTCAGAGTTACCCATTCTCCTCCAGGCATCCCAAAGTCAAAGATAGATTAGTTCTAGAGTATATTAAGCCCAGTTCCTTGTCACAAGACTTGAAAAGTTCTATGAAGATCTTGCTTATTCTTTAGAGTTCCCCCAAAGATCAAAGTGAAGGAGGGACTTCAACTGTACTCACACCTTTGTGAGACTGTTTCTCCTCTGCCCTACTTTCCCATTCCCTTGTAGTTCTTTACATTCTCTTTTTAATAACTTTGACGTGACTATTCAACTCAGAGTCTGCCTCTGAGCAATCCAAAATAAGATACTAGGAACTAGAAAACAAATGTCCACTTCTGCAGTGGGTGACAAACTTGAAGAGAGGCTTTCCTAACCTGCTGTCTTGCAACTATTCTGAGAAATGGTCCATACTGCTTTGCAAAGCTGAGAAAATGAGGACCTGGAACCTTATCTCCTGCTCCCAGAGTCGACTACCCAGAGTTAGTCATACTGTTCTAACCACTTTTGAGGAAGAATCATTAGGAGATATGCATATCTTTCAAAACAACCATCAATGAGCAAAAACAGGTGTGTTAGTCAGCTTTACATCACTGTGACCAAAATACCCAACAAGAACAACTTAGAAGAGAGAGAGTTAATTTTGTTTCACAGTATCAGAGATTTAGTCCAACTAAACCAATTTCATTGCTCAGTAACCAAGGTGAGGCAGAGCATCATGGTGGAATGGTGTGGTGGAGAAACACAGCTCCATTTGTGAAGGCCCAGAAGCAGAGATAAAGGGAAGGGATCACAGGGAAGACAAACCCATTTAGGGCATGTACCAATAACCCACTCCTTCCAACCAAGCTTTGTCTAACCACAATTACCACCCAGTCACTCCATTCAAACTAGGATGGACCAATTAACTCCCACAATCCCACATCATTTTACCTCTGAACATTTCTGCATTATAACAGGAGTTTAGTGGGGGGACTCCTCATATTTCAACCATAACATTCCTTTCTCTGGCCCCCAAGTGCTTATATGTATCTCATAATGTAAAATGTATTTAGTCCATCTCTGAGAATCCCATATTCTTAACAGTTCCAGCATTGCCCAAAGTTTAAGCCCAAATTCTCATCTGATACTCAAGGAGAACACTAGACTGTGAACCCTGTAAAGATCAAAAGCAAGTTACATATATCCAGTATATAGTGGTACAGAGTAAGTGTTCTCCTTCCAAAATGGAGGAATAGGATATAAGAAAGAAGCAATGGGACCAAAACGAGATCAAAATCCAGCTTGGAAAACAAGCCTCATAACTCTGCCCATTGGTCTGTGTACAGTATCTAAGATACATGGCAGCAACATGTTCTCTCCACAGAACTTGGGAAGCTCCACCCCTCCAGCCTTGCTGGCTGCAGCCCACATGGGCTCTCTTTTAGCCTGGCTTTCTCTGTAGCTAGCAGCTTTACTATGCAGATTGCTCACAGTATTGGCGTCTCCTAACTTCTGGGGTCTCCATTCCAATTTTAGCTTCCCAGATTCATGTATCACCATCTCAGAAGCATCCCATAGGAACTGCAAAACCCTGCTACACTTTACCTGGCCTCCAAGATCTTCCTTTGAAATATCAGTGGAAGCCTCTATAACTCTTAACTCCAGCATCCTGCATTTCTAAAGAATCAGAACCATGTAGATTATGCCAATGTCTGTGGCCAGCCTGCACAGTAGCTGAGCCCCTTGAATCATTCCTGCAACAACCCCTGAATCCTGAGTTTCTGAGCATAGTGAAACAATTTCCTAGACTCCCCTGTACAAATAGGAAATCCCCATAATCTGTTTATAAAATAAATTTTTCTTCTAGACTCTGGAACTTTACAATGAGTGTGGTCTTGAAAATTCATTAGAGACCCTCAAGTCATCTTTCCTATTGCCTCTTTGCAAAGTACTTAGCAATTCTTTGGTGGTTTTAATCTCTTTAACAATCACAACTTCTTTAGTCTCAGTTTTACATGCAATTTTTTTTGTCAAATTGCAAGTTTTTAAAATTCTAAGGCTCTGTTTTCTACTCCTGGTTCTCACAGTAAATCTGATGTAAAATTGTCAGCAATATCCATGCCACTGATTCAATGCTGTGCTGCCTTGAAATTTCCTCTGCAAGGTTAATTAGTCCCTCACCTTTAGATATAGCCTCACACAAAGTTTCAGAATGTGGTTAAAAATGTAGACATTTTTTTTTTTTTAGGCTTCTAGTCTAATTTCCAATTGCATCATTTCCCTATGAAACCTCCTGAGCCGGATCTTTACTGTCTGCATTCTGATCTTCTAAGCTCCCACAAAAATCACCTGTTAAGTTCTGTTTACAATATTTTCCAATCTACATCTCTAAACTTTTCCAAACTCCTTCCACAGACCATTTCCAAAGATTTCTGAACCACATGGTCATGTTAGTTACAGCAATGACTTCATTTATGATACCAAGTCTCTGCATAAGTCAACTTTGCATCACTATTACCAAAATATCCAACAAGAACAAAATAAAGGAGGAAAATTTTATTTTGTCTCATAGGTCAGAGGATCAGTCCATGGTGGGTTAACTCTGGGCCCTAAGTGAGGCAGTACATCACGGCAGAAGAGTGTGTTGAAAGAAGGCTGCTCAATTCATTGAGGTCAAAAAGCAGAGAGAGAAAGGGGCCAAAAGGAAAAGGCACCCTTCTAGGTCATACCCCCAGTGATCCACCCCTTCCAGCTATGCCCCACCTGCCTTACAGTTACCACCAAGTCAGTGCACTCAAACTAGGATGGACTGATTAGGTTATAGCTCTCACAATCCAATCACTTCAATTATGGACATTCTTTATTTAACACAGGAGTTTTCGGGGAACATCTTATATCCAAGCTATTACAATAGACATTCATTCAATGTTAACCCAGACTTTTCCATAAGAAGATTCTAGAAGAGCTTTAATCTGAGTTGTATTAGTTTTTACAAAGATTAGAAAGAAAGAACAAAAGACATTCAACTGGTTTCCCATTAAGGAAATAGAATCTATTATGGCAATAAACAGAAGTAAGAACAATCCAGACTTAAAATGATATCTCCCAGCTACCTGACATGAAAGTTTTCTATTAAGGTTCAATCACTCCTTTCTCAATCATTCCACAGCATTATGTGTTTCTCAGTAGAGGTTTTTTTTTTTTTTTTTTTTTTTTTTTTTTTGGTACCAAGAATTGAATTCAGGGGCAATTGGCCACTGAACCACATCCCCAGTCCTATTTTGTATTTTATTTAGAGAAAGGGTCTCACTGAGTTGCTTAGCACTTCACTTTTGCTGAGGCTAATCTTGAACTTGTGATCCTCCTGCCTCAGCCTCCTGAGTGGCTGGGGTTACAGGTGTGCACCACCATGCACAGGCTTAGAGGCTTTTTTTATTCTATGTTTTCCAACAGCTACTTGTTTGCTAATAATCAGTGGTCTGTCCCTTCATCTTTATAGATATTCCACAATGACTAGTTCCTTGGTCTGCCAAAGTATGCTCTAAATAAATGTCAATCTGTTGTCACATTCCCAGTCCTTTTAAATTTTTTTTTAAATTTGGAGACAGGGTCTCATTAAGTTGTTTAGAGCCTTGCTAATTTACTAACTTGGCCTCTAACTTATAATCCTCCTATTTCAGCCTCCCAAGTCACTAGAATTACAGGCATGTCCCCCTACACCTGAACCATGTAGTCTTTCTAACACTGAAATCTGAGCATGCCACTTATTTAAATACTTTCATGACCCCCAATTCATGTCTAACTTTATTTACCTTTACAGTTATGATCTACTTTAAATTCCAGCATTACTGAACAATGTTCTAACATGTTACCTCTCTCAGACACATTCTTTATGTAGGCCATTGCCTCAATGTGGAATATCCATCCCCGCCACCCCCAAAAAAATTGCACCTGTGGGCCTGGAAAACTTCCATTCATCCCTGCCAGCTACAGAGTGTCTTCCTGAGAACTCTGTTTTTCTCTAAGAAGATTTGGTAGCTCCCATGTTAGTTGGTAACATATAGTCTTCTATACATTGTAATGCGATTTCTATTTGGAAGTGTGTTTTATAGTTGTTTTGCATTTATGGAACTTGATAAGAACAGGTTGAGGAAGCTGTATGCAGAGAAATTACTTAATTCATTTGACTGTATGCAACAAAGGATGAGCATTGACTAGTCATTTCCTTGACAACTTTATTCATTTATTCATTCTCTGTGTACTTCAGTAGACTACTGTACTGGAAGATCTGGGAGTCCTGGTACAACTTGGAACCACTTTTGAGGACAAAGGCACTGTGAGCTAAGCTCACTCACCTCAGAGTTTTGCTTAGAGCCAAACATGTAAATATAATAATAATAGTAATAATTATTATATTTTTAAGTATTTTTAGTTGTAGACGGACACAATATCTTTATTTATTTTTTTATGTGGTGCTGAGAATCAAACCCAGTGCCTCACACATGCTAGGCAAGTGCTCTACCACTGAACCACAAGCCCAGTCCATAATTATAATAATAATTAATAATGATAAGTCACCTATATCACTTAACAGTTTTTGTAGCACTTATGATTTTGCAACCTACTTATTACATTTTAAATGACTAGAACAATTTGGGAGAAGGTTCTGGTTTGTAATCATCCTCAGATTATTGATAGCAGACCTGAGGTTTAGTAAGATTTTCTTGCCTAAGATTACCTGATGCAATAGAGAACAAAAATAGTCCCATTCTTACCCTTTCCTGTACCATGCCTCCAACTTTGCTGTACCACCCACTTTGACTCTTGGCTCCAGTCACATGACTTGTTTGGTCATTGGGATATCAGTGAATGTAATATTTTCTGAGACTTGGAAAGCCCTTGCACAACTGGGTTTGCTCACTCTTCTCATCATCACCACGAGAAAGACCAGCCTATGTAGTCTGCTGGCCTCAGGGGTAGAAAAAGACCTAGGGCAGAGACAGTCATTTCTGCCATCCCACCCAAAGCTTTTTAGATAATTATAAATCCAGACATGTGAGTAAGTCCAACCAAGACTAGAACTGCTCAACTTAGGCCAGCCTTGATAACCAACCCTCACCCTCAGGAGCTATCTATATGCTGACTGTTTTAAGCCACTCAATTTGGAGGTAGTTCTTTATAAACTGTTATTTGACAATCCACCCAGTTAATAAAAGCAAAAGTAGAATTATAGAATATAATAAGCAAAGTCTTCTTATAGCTGTCCCTCCTTATGGATATTGGTTACACTGTAGGACCTTAGGGGCCTAAGCATTGAATGTAGAATGTGTCCATTTTAAAGAGCTCCAATTTCCCTTGATGTCCTAGTGTTGCTGAAAGCTCAATCCTTGTCCCACATGCCAATCCAATACAGAGGACAATATTTTGGGAAAAAAGAAAAGGAGGGTTTATTGCTTTACTAGCAAAGGAGAAACACAAGGGACCCCTGTCCTAGAGGCTGTGTTTCTGCCCCTCAGCGGGAACAGGAGACTTTTAAAGAGGTGATTCAGAGGCTATATTCCATGTGTTCTCTGATGGAGTTTTAATTCATTTGTTAATTTGGGGGATAGTTATTTCTGAGATCTTCTGATACCATCCCCAAAGTCTGGATTACTTCATTCCCTATGGTGGGTGTGTACTCAAGGACAGATAAATCCGCCTAGGATGGAGAAGAATGGTAATCTTGTTTCCGCTGAGATTAGGAGGGGGAGAGATTAGCCGGGAGTAGGCAGAGAGGAAGAGAAAGAAGCATGTCCATTTTAAAAATAAGTTGTAGTGGCAGAGCAGCAAGGATTATATTCAAAGCATAAAGTAGACCAGTGTTACACTGGGTTTATCCATCTTGAGTAGCTCTGCAAGATATCTAAGGAGAGTGCAGAGATACTTCTCTAATATTATGGACAGCTCCCAATTTTCTAACTTACAAATTATCCTACTTCCTTGGAAAATTATATTTATAGCATATTATCCTATGTTATCTGATATTGAGACTGGAAGTGCATTTGTAACGGGTGAACCATTTCGAGGAGGGCACACATTCTTGGGAGGCTAGACAGAAGTTGTTGGATCAGAAGTGGGAAAAATAAAGAGATGGATGCTGAAGTCAGTAGAGAATGCTTCTTCCAAACCTCTAGTCATCAAGAATGATGAACCCAGAGACAGAGAAGTTATGAAGTATGGACTGGAATGTGGAATTGGATAGGATTTGGCTAGCTGGATCAGGACTTGGGGTGAACTTGGAGGCAGACATAATACTTTGGAATCTGAGAAACATTTTTAGTGGGACATGGAATATGGTTCTCAAGAAGTAAGAACAGAATGGAGCACAGTACATGTTTGTTCCAGAACAATCTGATCCCAGTGTCTAAGAACAGTCCTTAGTTGCCATGAGACTTAAGAAAGAGGTAGACAGACCCAAGGATTTCATCGAGTGCAATTTTGGAGGAACTTACTGATAGAAGGCATAGTCCTGGGTGGCAGCAAGACCAGGTAGAATCCCCACAATTTGGGTCATAAAAGTGACAAAAAGCAACTTCATTCAAGACAGAATACCTGGTTTATCTCAAGATAATATCAGAACCAAGCACCAGGGTGTGGTCATAAAGCTCCACATACCACTTTAATTGCTTTATTTATTTACAGTGTGTTGGGAAATTATGTAGGGAAAACTGACCTTGGTTACTCAAGTGCAGTTGTGGTGGTTATGACTTAAGAGAGCTGTGGTTAGGTCAAGCTGAGTCCATACAATGTTCTTTAATAGCCTTGGACTTTGGCAATAGTATGGAGTACTGGACAAAATTCCTCTAGGTACAGGCAGAGTAGTCAGTCACTCAGAGGTTTTGGCACCTACAGTACTGAAGCAACTACTTGTCTACGTGCCTTATGGGCACCAAACTCTAATGAGATGACCAGAGGTCACCTCCAGAAGAAGGTTCCTACAGATGCTATGGATTATCTGAAATAAATGAATGGCTTTGAAGTGAGTCATACGTGGGTACTAGGAAGAGAAAAACTTAGTATCAAAATCAGTTAACCTGCAGGCAAGTGATACCAAAATATTTGTGCTCCAAAAGTTAAAACTGAAACAAAATTTCTTCTCCATGATGTGATATACGCTAACAAAATGACTATGTCGAAAGGGACAGATAATATCCAGTGTAAGCAGTAAGAGCAAAAGAGGTCACGATGAAGGGCACACCATGTAATTCCCTTTATACATAATTCAAAAACAGGCAAATGAATACATTCTGTCAGATATAAAAATATTGATTGTCCCCTGAGGGAAGCAGCAGTATCTAAGAGGGGTAATTGGGGACTTTGTGGAAGATGGTCAGAATTTGCTTCTTGATCTGAGAGCTGGTTTCATGAGCGTTGTGGAAATTTTATTGTGTTAAACACTTATGGTTTATGTATACTTTTCTATATATATGGAATACTTCATAAAATTTTTAAAACTTGAAATTCAAAATCAAGTCAGTGTAATACTATGAGATACAAATAGTTGGCACCCTGTGTTTTTTTTTTTATAGGCCAATTATGATCCACAAGTTTTAGCTCCTTCAATTTAAAAATGGAGATATTGGTATCTGTTCTATTCATATGACTGATGTAAAAAATCAAGTGAGTTAATGGGCATAAAAAAAGAAACTTTGTAAACTACAAGAATGTATACACATGGAAGGTATTCTTATAGAAACAAAAACAAAACACAGTTATCTTAATTTTTTAAATGGTTTTGCACTGTTAAGGTAGCGCTCCATTTGGCAAATGATAGTAATTGTGTTTTGGATCAAATTTTAAAAAGCAGGTTTGTCAATTATATAATGGTCTTTAATGTACCCAGATTGTTGCTTTTGTTTCAGAAAACAGAAAATTACATGATAGCTTGTAAATGGCACATTCAATTTCACACACTGAGAATGCTTGAAAAGCAAAAGGTCTACATATAATGCAGGAACTCAAATTTAATGGCATCAAATGATACATAATTTGATTCGTTCAACCACATTTCCAGAAATTAATCACTGAGTGTCAGTATCTTTCCATCCTTCATGATTCACTCTGTCAAAAGAAAGCTGCCCTTTTTGCCATAGTGCTACTAATCAGTAATAGTTGGTTCTTTCGATTTAGCATTTCAATCCAGTGCTTAGCATCTGGAAACATTTTGAAAGGTCAGACGGCTACTCCCTTATTCGATTTAGTAAAGTTTCAAAAAACATAATGAGCTTTCTTTCTGTGCCTCTCAAAATGCTTAGAATCACCTTTAGAAATCAAAGGAAACTTTGCTTGTTAGAGTGAAAATTGGGCGTAATGATTTGGAGAGGAAATTGGGAAGCATGATCTGCAGTTTCCTCTTTTCCCACTTATGTTTTTCTAGATCAGGGTTTCTCAACAGCATTACTGTGGAACTTTGGAGATGGCTAGTTATTTTCAGGGAAGGGCTTTCTAATATGAGTTGCAGGGTGTTTAGTAAGCATTCCATCATTCCTGAGAGTCAGTAATACCACCCTCTCATCTGTGACAACCAAAACCAAAAATGTCTCCCACCATAGCCAAATATCTCCTTGCAGGTGATGGGGAAGTGAGATCAGGTGTAAAATTTCCTCCAGTGAGAATCATTGTTCTACATGGTTCTTTGCTAACACCCTTTTCTTCAGATCTGTACACTTATACCTTTGTATAGTTTCTTCCAGACTTTCAGGAAATACTCTGAATGTGCAGTGCCTTGCTCAGAGGTTGTGCCCGTAGCCTGGTGGCTTGGTAAACCCTGTATTTTTCCATCTTGTCCTTGAAAAATGGCAGACTGCTATCCAGTGTGTTCATCCTTAGAGCATCCCTCTATTTGGGGGTACAGAATTTTGAGAGAATCAGAGAAGGTAGCAAAAGTAAATATGGGGGAAAAGGCAATCTCTGAAGGGAATTGAAGATATTCAGGTCTTCCAGGGAAGGAACTCCATGAAGCCACTGGAAGTCTCCATGTATTTAATGCATCCTGTTGCTGCTCTGCTCATACATGTGCAAAAAGACTAGACTTTCAATTGACAGCAATTGAGATTCTTTGCCTCATTTTCTGGACACAGAATCTTGTTCAGCTCATGAGCAAGAACTGAATGAAGATCCTGGGAAATTAGCTTCTCTGATAGCAACCTGCAGTCTTTGATGGATGGGCGTTGGTGGATAATGATTCCAGCTCTCTTGTCACTTGATGAACAGGAGTTAGTGGGAAATGATCCCAGCTCCCTTGGCCCTTCATCAGAACATCTCGGCCCTGTTTTCTAAGCCAGCTCCCAGCGTTCCCCAACAGAACTGAGCTCCAGCTGCCCACACTGGTAACTTGGCTACCTCCCCTTCATTGTTTCACTTCCCTACTCCCCACCAGTGTTTCCTTGGGTAACTGCCAAGTAAACCACTTTCACTTGAATTCTGTTTGTGCTTGGTTCTGAGGAAAACCAAAAAAAGGCAGTCTGGGGGGACATAGCGGTTTGTCATCACATTGGACCCCTATGTTCCTCAAACCCACGAAGGTAACTTTGGGAGAATCAGAGTCCACAGGGATTGTCCCAGTACAAGTTATTTGATCAGAAAGAATGCCTTATCCAGTTGCACAGTCTTTTCTTTCTTATGAGGATTTATACAAGAAGAAACATTTTCAAAGGACAAACAGCATAACGTAACTAGGTGGTGCTTTCTTAGTCTATTTCTTGTCATTTACTAATGGACACTCAAAATGTTGCCTGGCAATTCCAAGCTCTCTGAGCTATATTTTGCTCTTACAAGGTTCTACTATCATAACAAATAATTTACAATGCCTGCTTAAAGGGAAAAAGAATAAAAAATCCTAGAGGACTGTCAAACTCCAGATGCCAAATAAGTGACCCTTAAGGAGGAACTACAACTTGTTCTGATCTCAAACCATAGCTCAGTCATTTTGCAGATTGATAAAATACAATGCCTTTAACTGTAATGCCTGAGTTTAAGAACCTGTGTATAACTCTGCTTTTCTCAAAATTCAACCAGAAAAGATAAAGATGTGTGTGTGTGTGTGTGTGTGTGTGTGTGTGTGTATGTGTGTATGGAGTGTTTTTTTGGAGGGAGAGGTACTGGAAATCAAACCCAAGGTGTTGCACATATGGAAAGGTTTTAAATGATGAATTGAGCCATCAGTTGAGAAGGAATACAAAAAAAAAAAAACACACACACACACACGTACACCACAAATGTTGAATGGACAATGGGCAGGTAGGGAGGGAACATTCATTAATATTGTATGTTATGAACAATTTATTTATTTAATTTTATTGAAATCAGACTTAGAATTTTGACAAAATGTATAGGACTTAAAACATTTTTGGAACTCAAGGCAATGCATAAATTCTTTTAAAAATATTGCATCTATTTACTGTTTGCTTAATTGATCAAAGATTGTATTTATTGTCTATCCACATAAGCAAATTTAAAAGGAGATTTAAAAAGTGTAAAAAATGACTGAACTATGAAGAATAATCCTAAAAATGAAAAAGAAAACTAATAAAACTTAAGAGGAGAGATCCAGCTTACAAAAAGGAGAGATTCTCAATTCCGTAATAATAAAGAAAACGTTGCTGCATGAGCATAATTGAAAATGGATAGAACAAAACATGATAGAACTATTTGAATAAAACACCATATATGTAGATTAAATGCACTAATCTACATATTGGATACAAATATGTATCCAATGTGTAGATTAGATATCAAATACAGGGTTCTAATATCATAACAAATTCTTATATCCATTGCCTTTGAAAATATCTCCTGCACTCATTCTGGGCTTGCCCAAGAGACTTGCTTTGACCAAGGAGACAGTGAAAACTTGATACAATCCTGGCTCTGGAAATGTACTGGTTCACTTCTGTTCCTGGTGGTCCCTCATTGTTCAGTAGGCTAGCTCAGGTTTGATCTCAGATTAGTGAGACCGCATGGAGCAGATAAGAGTTGTTTTGTTGGAAATTATCTTAGACCAACCAGCCTCAGAGTAACCCACCATCTAAATGTGGATGATTGAGAGATTAGTGTAGACCTTCCCAGAAGCAGAGCTACCCAGCAGATCCACAGACTTCAGGAAAGTAACAGAGATTGAGAAAGGACTTAAAGTGTCACAATAATGAGGTCACAAAATTCTTCAGCCCTGGGGGAAACATGACTGTCATCCAGGTCACGCTGCCCTAGCACAGCAGGTTTCTGTGGACTCCTTGACGCCACAAACATAATAAATAACCCCAGTAAAAAAAAGTCTTTTCCTGCTTATCACAATTCTAACCTGGAATGTATAACGTAAGTGACTGAGGACACCCTGTGCTGTTCTTGTTGAACAATGCAATTGCCATAATCTTCTTGTTTTTTCAATTTAAAATAAAGACATTTCAGAGAAAACCCAGATCTGCTCAGATACCATTTTGGAAGTACTTATTCCAGGCAACTTAGAATTCCTGTTTTCTCCCCTGATGGCCATCCTCATTTTGGCTTGAATAAACTTTGTTCTTATACTTGGTTATGCCTTGACTTTCCTTTTAGGTTGACAAGGTGATTGATGTAAGCCCACTAAATCCTGGGATGTGTTGTTACTCAATAGTATTAGCTATACTTGATATATTAAGCATAGATAATCAATTGAGAGAGGAGAAAACTAGATGGGAAATATTTGTTATAAATGAGGGTCAGTTCTTTAACTTAGGATGTGGGATTTGAACACAGTAGTTAAAACATCAAATAAATGTAGTCATGATAGAAAGATAGCTCGAGCCACTGCCAGAAGCACAGTCTCGATTAGGAGATTTGCTGAACAATTATAAAGAAAAGAATTCAGAGAACTATGGGACCCACTTGGGACCCCAGAATTGATACCAAGATCAATGTTAATAATAAAGACATTTCAGATTTAGCAGAAATAGAAGGAAGGCTTCTCAGAGCTCCACATACAACAGTAAAAGCAGAAACTTCTGGGAATGAGGTTGCCATGAATAACCTCTTTGGGGGGAGTTAAATCAAAAGATGGGGAAGACCCCTTGCACATGTATAATCTAACAATATCACAAACTTTTATTTTCCATTGACCAAGTACAGTAGCACACACCTGTAGTCCTTGCTACAGGGGAGATTGAGGCAGGATGATCACTTGAGTTCAGGAATGAGAGACCAGCCTGGGCGACATAGTGAGACTGTCTCAAAAAAAGAATAAATTAACAAATTAAATGAACAAAACCAAATAAAAATAAAAAATAAATCCAGGTAGGGGACTGGGGATATAACACAGTTGGTAGAGTGCTTGCCTCGCATGCACAAAGCCCTGGGTTCAATCCCCACCACCACAATAAATAAATAAGTAAAGAAATAAACAAATAAATCATGGTATCTCCCATTGGTTTTCCTAGAAATGCATATGTTCTTCCCATAATAGTCCTTTCTCCAACTTTCCCTAAAGTTATACATAGAAACTCACATCTTTAAATGTTTAGAGAGTCATTCTTTTCGTGCATTCTCATGTGCATATAGATAAACTCCATTTTCCTGTTTGGGAATTTCAGTTTAACTCACAGCTTCCCAAACACTGAACTCAAGAGGGCAGGGGAAATTTTTTTCCTACATGACCAAACTTATACAGAAGTGTCACTATTCAGTAGCTCACATCATGTTTTGAGATTAGATCTGAATCTGGAATTATCCATGTTACATTTGAATTTATGACCAGATTAACCAAAACATTGGAATGTTATAAGCAATTAGTAATTGTGTTAAAATGCACTAGTGATGAACATACATCATATAGTTTAAAAAGTTATATGCACTGGTATATATTTCAGTATGATTTCAAATGATGATAGTTTCAAGTAAGGAAAATACAAGAATAATTGCTACTGATTTCTAAACATGAAAGATTTGATGTGCTTCTTTTAAAAAATGTGAGACTAGTGATTCTCAGATTTATGTATGTCTGAACAGTTTTTCAAAAAGCCAAAATGCCCAGGTAATATCCAAATGCTGTAGAATCATGGGACATTGACACAGATACAAAAAAAAAAAAAAAAAAAAAAAAAGTTACAAGTTTCTCAGGTGATTCCAATGTACAGCCAATTGTGGTAACTAATGACTTAGTCCTAGATCTGTGCTAGGCAACATGATAGTCACTAGTCACAAATGCCTTGGAAGTGTTTGAAATGTGGCTAGTCTGAATAAGATAAACTCTAAATGAAAACAAAATACCAGAGTTTGAAGATGTAGTATGAAGAAGTGTAAAACATATTAGTAATATTTTTTCAAATTTATTATAAGTTCAAATGATAATATTTTGATAGATTAAATAAAATAAATTATTAAAGTTAATCATACCTGTTTTATTTTAAAATACGACTACTAGAAACTTTACTTATGTAGCTTGCATTTGTGGCTCACATTTCTTTCTATTAAAGAGCACTGATCTAGATTGCCTCACTAACCTAGAAATATGACAAATAGAAATAATTATTTTAATGTTCAAATAATTTTACAAGAACTTGCTTAATGAAGTATGTGTTTACATTCACAAAAACAGGATATAATGTACTATAGGAGGTTCATTTTTAAAGAAAAAATAATGTCTGGGCACAGGGGTACATACCTATAAGACCAGTGACTTGGGAGTCTGAGGCAGGAGGATCAAAAATTCAAGCCAGTCTCTGAAACTTAGCAAGGCCCTAAGCAACATAGCAAGACCCTGTCTCAAAATTTGAAAAATAAATTTAAAAGGGCTGGACATGTAGCTCAGTGGCTAAGTGCCTTTGGGTTCAATTTCTGGTTCAAAAGAAAAAAAAAGAAAAAAGAAAATGAAGAAAAGAAAAGAAAAAGAAAAAATAACACAATAGAATAGAGAGATTCTTCTGCGTAAGCAAATGTTTTTGCTTTTGCTTATGCAAATAATTTATGTGAACTTAATTTTTAGAAGTGTATTCAATTTAATATTATAAATGTTGTACTTATGTAAAGTTTATGTAGGATTTGAGATATAGTTATAATTAAAATGTGCAAAAATCATCTTGTTGAAATGTTTTGATCAATAACTTTTTGTCAATGGGATAAAATATTAAAGGAAAGAGGGAGATAGAACCTGTAAAGCATAATCAATACTTGGCTTGCTACTGATTTTGTTAAGTTTGATCTTTTCATGATCAAATATTCTTATGGTAGGTAAGAAGCACCTACATTACTCGCTCTACTGAGTGAAGAGACAACATTCTTCTTATGAAACTGGTCTGTTTGAATGTTTTTAAATAGCATTAATTAAAAAAAAAAAAAAGACCATGGAAAGGAGAGGGTTGCACAAAAATAGTGTGGGGCTAATTGTGTTTTAAATTTAATTTAAAATCATTTAAAACTAGCACATTAGTTAAATTTATAAGGCACCTGTCTAGGGTATGTGTTTGTAATTTTAAAAAAATCTGGGCCAGGATATGATTTAACTTATTTCACATCTTCTATTATTACCACTATTATTCATCAGATGATAATTATCATCCATGACTTAAGGGCATTCCTTTTCAATTTATTAAAAGTCTTCTTCTTCTAGTGCAGGATTTGTTTTAACCCTAGATTAATTTATTTCCCAGTTACTGTCGCAAAACTCAAGGGATGAATATACTCACAAGTTCTGCAAAAAATATCATCCTGATTACTTAAAGGTTACTAAAATGATATGCATTTTCCCTCAAAGAATTTATTTATTTTTTTGTAAGTCCTGGAGTTGCTTTATTCCACAAATGGAATATTTTATTTTTAGCTTAAAGGAAAAAGGATGTCACCTCATAGCAGCACTGGACACAGAACTAATAAGATGCATGTTACCTTTGACTCCCTAGTAATGGTTTCCAACTCACTGTCATAACATTAAACCCAATTCTGCCTTTCATTTTTATGTTAATTTTATATATTTTTCTTATAAAACTTCATGAAAACAGGAAGATTATTATTATTATTAATTATTTTTACTCTAAACTTAAATTCCCTTTAAATATAATAGCCAAGACCACAAAGAAAGAGAAAACAAAGGGAAGGTTTTAGATCTGAATGGATTGTGCTTCTCCTGTCTTACCTTCTCTTCTGATATCCTCTGAGTTCAAACGCAAATGTCAGTGGAACGAGAAAGTTAACTTATTTGGTAAGTTCTTTTTTTCTTATCAACTTTGCTCAAAACTTTTTCAAATGTTCTGGTGTACTTCACTGGTTTTCATCAAACCCAAATATGCAAAGTTGGGAACCACAGCGTAGCCATGATCAGGAGAGTGAGCTCCCAACTCTAACTGCCTACATGAAGTACAATTGACCAAATCTTTTATGTTCCTCTTAAGATACTTGTCCAATTCCGCCTTAAATTATAGTTAGAGTTTGTTTTCCCCCCACCCCAGGCCATTTGGTAAATTCCCTGAGAACAAGAACATTACTTAGCATGTAATAAAATTGTAATATTTGTAGAATAAATGGAATATTTTAACAACTTTTGTGTACTCTATAGCTATAGGCTTCCCCAGAAGGGATTCAGTAAACACACTGAAATGGATTGAGTGCTGTATCATGCAACGCTTCTGAGAGATTGAAAATTATTTCAAAAGCCCTTCTTAGGTTTTCCTTCCTAGAAGCAAGTAGAGCGAATTGAACTGGAACTTAAATTAGAATAAAATGTTCAGAAGTGATTCACATCTCTGCTTTGCATGTTTGCTGTTTTAGAGTATAGCTATGCTCTATCTTTAGGTTAATGATATTACCAAAAGCTGGTTCCTTGTCCCCATCCAATAATGAGGGCACAGGTTTGAGAAAAGGGGAAAAGGAGTTTTATTACTTTGCTAGTAAAGGAGAAACACAGGGGACCCCTGTCCCTGAGGCTGCGATTCTGCTCCTCGGCAGGTACAGGGGGCTTTTAAAGAAGTGATTGGAAGGTTACATTCCATATGTTCTCTGTTGGAGTTGTAATTCACTTGTTAATTTGGGAGACAGTCATTTCTGGGATCTTCTGGTACCAATGTAAGCACAAATGGTGCACAAATGACTGAGGTGGGAGGTGGGAAGCAGACCTCAGATCCCCAAGCTCTTCTTTATTCAGCAGTGGAGTCAATGGGTCAAACACCTGATATGTCTCATTTTTCAGGCAGGAAATGGTCGGTAGATTAAAGCAGGGGTCTGGGTTTTATAGGTTTCATTTAGGGTGGGACAGGAGGGTAGTTCCTAGGGTTCATTGTATTGGGGTCGCCTGATCCATTAGGGTGGGGGAGATCAGGTGTCAGTCAGGTGCCAGTTCCTTTTGTGTTCCTTCCCTCTGACTGAGGCCTGGGCTTTTAAATGACAAAAGTTTCAATTTTACCCCAGACAAGGTGAGTGGGGGAACAGCTACAGAAAATGTCCTTGGACTTATTCTCCATATCCTTCACCATCCCCAAGTCTGAATTACTTCCTTCCTGTGATGGGTGTGTGCTCAAGGACAGATAGCACTGCCTAGGATGGAAGAAAGGTAATTCTGTTTGCCCTGAGATTAGGGATGGGGAACAACTAGGGAGGAGGAAGAGAGAAAGAGAGAGATGTCCTCTTAAATATAAGTCACAGTGGCAGAGCATCTGGTACTACAGTCAAAGCATAAAGTGGACAACTGTTACAATGGCTCATTAGGTCACTTATTTACAAATGGTTAAAGCATACATATGTATTACCTTTTCAGTTTGCCAGAGCTGGAAATGACACACATTTTTTTTTTAACCTCTTGAATTTGTTTTTTACATATATATTGTTTATGAACTGAGAAAACACTTTCATGGTGCCCTCTTCCCTGTCTTCAGTTTTTGCCTCCAGGGCTCATTCACAAGCAATAGTAGTTGCCATTTATTCAGACCCTGCTATGAACTGGGTGCTTTACCCACTTTTATTTCATTTTTCATAACCTAGCAAGTTAAAGATTATAATGCTTGTTTTACAGTTTGGAATTAATTTACATATTTTTATAAACTTCCAAGGTGTACTCACCAGTATTCTCCATAGAAACAGGGACCACAGGATGTATTTTTTATATGTGTGTATCAAAGAAAAAAATTTTCACAAATTGAGTTTCAAAGGTTCAATTGTCTTTTATTAATGATTTATGAATTGAGCAGCAACCAGTCTATGAAACAGAAAGGTGTTCCAAGGAGCTAAACAGAATGAGCAAGTACTATTGGTAGAGAATAGAAGGAACAAGGAACAGATAGAGGACTGGTTGTTTCAAGATTACTTTCTTATAGGGCTATAACAAAATCTTGGATCAATAGGATATGACTTTTATTTCTATCCTGACTTCTCAGAAGGCCACATCCTACAAGTTGATAACTCAGGTTTTAGTGTGGTGATGTGGAACTTCAGTATGAATGTCAATTTTGGACTTGCTGTTTTTTTTTTTTTTTTTTATCTGTATGGTGTGTTACAGATACATGTATGTTATCTATACATATGCATTACACAGTTTTCTGTCATATTGACAAAACACCTGAGAAAATCAGCACAGAGGAGGAAAGATTTATACTGTTTTTTTTTTTTTTTTTTTTTTTTTTTTGGTACTGGGGATTAAACTAAAGGGCACTGGACTATTGAGCCACATCCCCTATCTTTTTATTTATTTATTTTTTGCGCCGTGCTGGGGATCCAACCCAGGGCCCTGTGCAAGAACTCTACCGACTGAGCTATCTCCCAGCCCCACATTCCCTATCTTGTATTTTATTTAGAGACAGGGTGTCACTAGGTTGCTTATGGCCTTATTGTGGTTGAGGAGGGCTTTAACTCACAATCCTCCTGCCTCAATCTCCCAAACTGCTGGGATTATAGACCTGTGCCACCGCACTCAGCTGATTTATATTTTTACTTAAAATATAAAGGTTTCCATGGTCACCTGGCTCCATTGCTTGAGCCTGAGGCAAGGTAGAACATCATGGTGCCAAGAATGTGTGACCAGATTGCTCACTTCGGGGTGGTCAAGAAGCATAGAGGTGGAGAGAGAGAAAGAGGGGGTGAAGGAAGAGAGTGGGGTGGGGGGAGAGAAAGAGAGAGAGAAAGAGAGAGAGAGAGAGAGAGAGAGAGAGAGAGAGAGAGAGAGAGAGAGAGAGAGAGAGGAGAGAGTTCTAGGGACAAAATACATCCCTCAAAGGCATGCCCCTAGTGACCTACCTCCTCTAACTAGCCTTACCTCCTAAATTTTCCACTAAATCTCAATAGAGTCACCAGCTGGGAACCAAGTCTCCAACAATGGGCCTTCGGGGGACATTATAGATCCAAACTATAACAACATGTATATGTGTTTTTAAGGAATATACACATTCTTAAAAAAATATATATATATATATATTTATATATTCTAAAGGGTATATATCTACATACATTTTCTAAAGGAGATATATATGTATGTGTGTGTAAAGAATACATATTCTAGATACACATATATACATATATTGATATACATATTTTATGCATATGTATGTATGTGTATATATATGTACATATATATGGGTATTGATATACATTGTTTAGAATATGTCTACCTAGAAAGAGATTATTTTAAGAAATTGGCCCATGTGATTGTGTGATCTTGGCAATTGCAGGTGAGGCTGCCAGTTCAGAAACACAGGAAAGACTTACATTCTAGAGGCAGTGTCCGCTGGAAGAATTCTTTCTTGCTTTAGGGACGTTGTCTTTTCCTATTATGACCTTCAAATGACTTGGATGAATCTCATGCATTATAGAGTGTAACATGTTTTACTCAAAGTCTACTGATTTAAATGTTAATCTCATCTACAACATACATTCATTAAAAAACATCTAGAATAATGTTTGACCATCTGGGTACAATGCTTTAGCCAAGTTGACACATAAAAAATACCATTATTAAGGTAAATATTATGATCCCACGTTACAGATGTGCACAGTAAGGCCCAGAGATATTTGGATACTAATAGACAGTTTATTATGGGACATCTGGACTCTATAAAACTGGTTTTTGTTTTCCAAAGCCCAGATGTCTGTTGAAGTAATGGTTTTTCAATTAAGCAGAAATATGCTCTTCTAGAGATAAACTCATGCTGAAAGAAACATTTAGTGACCGTGCCTGTATATTTTAGAGGTGTCTTTTATCCACTGATAGAAACATTAACCAAAGATGACCATCTATTCTAATGAGGTATGTGCTTGTCATGATAGACAACTCTCTGAAAAAAGCAGTGACAGAGCTGAGTCACCTTATTCTCCATAATCCAGAAACTTTTCCATCATTTCTGTTCTTGATGCAAACAATTGATCTTAAGGCTCCACTACTTATAACCATTCCAATAGTATATTCCAATATATTGTGGCATTTCAAGTCTCTAGTCTTCACTTTATATTTCTAAATTCTGCATTTAGTTTTGAGCTAAGGGTTAAAAATTATTTCCAGATGAGCTTCAACTACCCTTCCAGCCTTTCAACCCTTCACTATGAACAACAGTCGGGCTAAACTTGCCCCCAAGAGGACTCATGGGCTCACATATTCTTTGACCATTTTGCTACTTAATGCCTTTGTGTTCATCTTTCTCACCAGACGAACTTAACTGCTGACTCGGACTCTGCTTATCCTTCCATTTCTCAGTGAAGTTTCTAGATCGTTTGAGTGGGATTAAAGTTTCCAGTTTTAGGTAACGCATGATCTCTATTCACGCACTCTTCTCATCTGTTCAAAAAGAGAGGTGAAATCAGTGTCTAAAACGGAGTCCTGAAGTCAAATGCAAACTCCCCCATTGCTGGAGGATGCCCTATCCTGTCACTGTAGGTACTCAATAAATGTTTGCTAGATTAATTGACATGAAGCAGAGAACAAAACTGCAGTTAACGGGACGAGGGGGAAGACGCCTTCCCGTGAGGAAAGAGCACGAAGCCCCCTCCACCTTCCTCCCTTACACCGGGTCCAGGATCCCCGCCCACTACTTCGACCTTAGGAAGAAGCAGACATTGCGCATGCTCCGTATCCAGGGCCGCCTCCGGGCGCGTCGCCCCGCCCCTCCCGGCGCACGGGCGCGCGCGCGCGGTCGCGGGGAGCGTGCCCTGCGTGCGGGTGCCCGCCGAGCCCGCCGGGCGCTGCATCCCCGAGTGCCCCGGCCGGGGCCTGAGGAGCGGGCACCGGGCCGAGGTGGCGAGCGGCGGCGACGCCCGAGGCGACGAGGAGCTCGGGCGGTGAGTGAGGGCGCCGCGGGCGAGCGAGCGGGCGCCTCCGCGCGTGCGCAGCGCCGGACCGCCGGGTCAGAGGCGCGCGCCCGGCCGCCTGCCGGAGTGTCCAACTGGGGCTGGGCCCGGCCGGGGGCAGCCGGTTGGCGGCCCACCTGGAGCCTGGGCATGCATGTGCTCCTGGGACTCTCGCTTCGGTTCGCGAGGCGCTGGCCTTACCCACGGGCTTTCCGAGGGCGCTCTAGGTGGGGCGCCCCGGGCCAGGGGCAGGGTAGACTGCAGCTCAGCGACCTTACGGAAGGGCGAGGCGAACCCGCTCCGGCTCCAGCCAGCTGGGTGCACGACTCAGGAGGGGGCTCAGGTTCAGGGAGGGGGCACAGGTCCAAGGAGGGGGCGCGGCCGGGAAGCCTTGGCGCCTTGCAGGTGGCGGCGGCGAGCGGCGGCCGCACCCCCTCGCCCTGAGAGGCGCACAGTTGGGAACCAGCCGGAGCAAACTTCCCCCAAGTAACTTTATTAAGGCGCTGCGGGCGGGGCCCAGGGGGACGGGTGTGTGGCTGGGTGCTCCAGGACCGACACCCAAGGGCTTGCTCGGCTCTGTTCTCCGCAGGACCTTGGCGAGTGTTGGTGGGCGATTATGGGGGTCGGTTTCCTTCTGGTCCTGGGAGCGCGTCCTCCAAGTTCAGAGTGGCATTTGAAGTTCATTCGCTCTTAAGATAGATGTAGAAGTTTGGTGTTTTGGTAAGAAGGATGTTTGCTCTGTTGGGAATAAAAGTCATACTGCCTTGTACTATCTCAAAGTTTTGTTAGTGTTTGCTGGGGATTTCTGTTTATCAGGCAGCCTATTGTTTTGTGCGTGCTTGGAGAAAACTGGCTGATTCTATGATTAGTTTCAAAAAGACCGAAGGAGATAATTGTCTTTTCGATTTCTTTTGAAAATACTCCCTGCCACCTCCCCAGATCTTTAATACAGTAGTACCCAAACTTGGCTGCATGGGAGAATCGTTGGGGAGTTTTAAAACTCTGGCATGCCCAAATTGCAGCCCAGGCCAATTAAAGCACACAGTATTTTTTTCTTTTCTTTTTAAAGGTGCCCGGGTACTTTCGAATGTTTGGGAATTAAAGGCTTAACATAAGTCAAGACTTTTGAGTTTTACAAAGTAGTGACGTTCAGTTTATAATTGATGGAATGAAATTCTAGCTCATTTTCCCTAGCCAGGGAGGGACTCACAAAGGGTGGTTTGTTTCCCACTAGGAAAGGCGGGAAGCAGAATATAATATGACTCTGGTGCCCACAACATTGTTCTAAATGGTTTTTAATTTGTGTTGACACTGGGCAGGAGCTAGATACTTGATTGGAGTGGGGAAGACCTCCATTGCAACATCCTGTATACAAAGTATCTGATGGGTCAGATAGTATGTGAACAAGCACATGAACAGCACATGCTTAACATCCTGATTGGATGATCACTGAGTGTCTCACTCTGATTAGATGAAGAAACTCCCCTTCCCAAACGTCATTACCCAATAACTTTATATGCCACCTCCAACAATAACATAAACTGCTAGATAGTAGCTATGCAGGGACCCATTTGGGACCTCTCCCTTATGGGAGCGACACTTCCTCTCTGTTTAAAGAAAGAAAGAAATTCTGTCACTTTACAGTCTATTGTCCATGGGTCTTATTCTTTGGATCCACAAGACAAAGAACCTACACCTTGCTGCTGGGCATCTCAGATTTGGGGGCTCCTCGGGGCTCCTCGGAGGGGTGAGTAAAACACACCAAGGGAACTAGTAGCATGGGTGCTGGTCTGAAGACATGGGTGACAGACTTTTTGGAGGATTAATCAATCCCCTTTGTCTCTCATGGAGGACTGTTGGTCAAGCTCTACTTCAGCTTTTCTCTGTGGAACACAGACCAGGTCAACTGAATTGGTTCAAGTGTCTGCCTCTTTCACTTGCTGATTGATTCAGCTCCGTGGTGGAGGGCACCCTTACACCATGTACCTTGGATTTAGATATGAAGTCTTGGTTGATCTGAAGTCTTTAGGAAGAGGCAACCCACTAATCTCCACCATGAGCCAAGCAATCTGTCTCTCCTTTCTCTACTCCTCTGCTAAAAATCAATCTATCTCTATCTCTGTGTTGCTACCCACCATCCCCACCCAACCCCCCTAAACCCAGGTTTCTTGATATGCCCCCCTCACCCCGAACCTCAGTGGTTTCACATGGACCTATAGATGAGGCTTTTGGGAATTTTCAAGTCCTTGAGCTCAAACCCCAATCATATCCTTGGAAGTTGCTTCTGAGATAGGCACCAATTTTGCAGATTTCTTGCCTCAATTCTCTTAACAGCTTCTAGGCTAGACCCTATGATGCAAGGTATAATTCAAGCTAACCATAATCAATGACTGCATGTCTCTTCTGGTAGAAGGGAACCAATTGTTTGCTCTCCTTAATTGGGGATACCACCCAGAACATTATCAGGCCTGCCTCCTTGTCCAGGCTGTGGAAAGGGGCAGGGAATGTGGGGAATATTGACTGTTTTATTAAAGTGCTTTGTTTTGTGGACAGAAGTGATATTTGGGAATCATAAGGATTATTTCAGGATGCGAAAGGGTCACCAAGGGTCACCAAGTAGGAAAGGGATAAAAGAAAGTTATAGGCATGGAGACGTATTTTGCTAGGAAAAGTTGAAAGAAAGAGAAAACCAAGGATATAAATAAGCTATAGAATGTCTAAGAAAGTTATGGATGGTTTGTGGAAGGTAAATCTCAAAAAGTTTGTTTATGTGATTTAACTGGCTATGATTAGCACAGTTGGTTAACATTGGGATTTTTCTGGGGGCAAGTTTTGGTGTGCTGGTACAGGACAGGATCTGGTTCTTTTTTGGATTGGCAGTGTTTTCTTGGAGTCTTGGTCTGCTCTTTATTGTCAGGATGATTTCTTCTGTTTTGTGGGCTTTTGTTGCTTGGGAGACTGGGACTCGAAAGGTTGGAGTTTATACTTGTTTTGGGGTCTTTTAAGTGTTTGCTTCATGACTGGTTGAATAGATGGCTATTGTTTGGGGTTTTAGCATAAGGTCAGTGCCCTTGGTGTGTGTGACTGGAGGTGTGTATACATCTGGGGACTGGGTATGTTTATCCAGGAGTTTTGTCTGAGTGTTGGTGTGGGGTTTTGTGGAGTGGAGACTTGTGAGCACTGGTACACGCAGGATGGTTGCCTTGCCTGTGTTAAGTCTACAAGGGCTTTCATCTTGTGGACTTTCATGTTGGTGCTTGGATGGGGCTCTCAGGTGGGCATGTTTGGTTCTCAGGTATGTGAATGTCCTAGTTGCGTATATTTGGTGTGTCAGCTGTATTGTGGTGACCTAGAATGATGGTTGTTTTGTTTAGCCAATTATGCAGTGGTCATTTGGGGACTTTGGAACAAGTGTGGGCTCTGATTCTTTAAGACTTGGTTTACCTCAGTGGTGGGGACCTGGCGGATGCAGGAGATTGTCTTGATGGGAGTATACTGGTGTTTGAGAAGAACTTGTTGATTTGATTTGATGGAGAGTTGGTTTCTGGTATGTCAGTGCTCAGAGGTTTGACCTTAAAGAAGCACTCAGTAACCTTCATGCTGATTCTCCCTCTAGAAGTTTTCCAGCTAGTGGTAGTCTCAACACAGGGAGGTCAAGGTTTGTCATAATAGACAGGGACTCACAGGATGCAGGGCCACATCGAAAAGAGCAACTAATCTGATAGGCCACAAAACTTTACCTTGCTCACTCCTGAGAAGGGAAGGAACACCAGGGGATGCTTTGTTCTTCCCTTTTTGTCTTACAGATGGGAAATACTCCCTCTACTGTCTACACACCCTTAAAATGTATCTTAAATAGTTGAGATTGAATTGACCCCCAGACATCAAAAAAGAAATGCCTAATATTTTTCTGCACATGAGCCTGGCCTGAGTATAATCTGGAGTGTGGGGAGAAATGGCCTTCGGAGGGAAGTATCAATTATAATACCATCTTACAGTTAGATCTGTTTTGCAAACAAGAGAGTCAATGGTCTGAAGTCCCTTTTGTGTAGGCTTCTTTGCTTTAAGAGACAACCCCAAATTATGTAAAAATAAAGCCACATAGTTATGGTACTTTTTGCCATTCTCACTTTAGGACCAAATCTGGAAAGGAATTCTCTCTTTAAAAAAGAATAATACACCACATAACTGCCTTCCTATCCAGGGACCCCAGAGATGTCCAAGTCTCCTAAGAAACATCCCATATTTATCCCTTCCTTCTGCCTTTGAGAGAAGCAGGTATGGGCATAGATGGGAGACCTACCAGACTGCATGCTCCCATCTCTTTACATGATTTAAAGCAGATAAAGACAGACTTAGGGAAATTTTCAGATGACCCTGACAGCTATTTTGAGGTTTATTCAGGGACTAACTCAAACTTTTGACCTGGCATGAAAAGATGTTATGTTGATTCTCAATAAAACCCTGACTTCAAATGAAAAGATGGAAGTCCTACAAGGCTGCTGAGGTATCTTGGGATAAATTATATGCAGCCATTGGAAACAGGGATAACTGACCAAGGAAATGAACATTTCCCCATAGGAAGACAAGCAGTATCTCAAGATGACCCCCACTGGGACCCTAACTGTTCCATAGGGGACTGAAAACAAACAATTTCAGCTCCTGTATTATAGAAGGACTCAGGAGGACTTATAGTAAACCTTTAAATTACTCTAAGTTATCTCAGGTTGCTCAAGGAGTTCCCCTCTGCTTTCTTAAAAACATTTAGGGAGCTTTGACCAAATATACCAGTTTGTGGAGGGTCAATGATCTTAAGAGATCACTTTATAACCCAGTCAGCTTCAGACATCAGAAGGAAATTCCAGAGTCCCCTTAGAACCTTATAATATTCTGGATAATAATCTTAAAATAGCCAGTAAGATTTTTTACAGTCGAGATCAGGAGGAAACTAAATGGAAGAAGGAATAGGACAAAAGAAAGATAGTGGCCCTAGTGGCTGCGTCGGAGGAGGTCAACTCAACTCGAGGCTTGGGAGAAAGGAAGTCTACCTCTGCTTGCTTTAGTTGTGGGCAGGAAGGATACTTCAAGCAGGATTGCTCATGGAAGTCAAGGCGGGGGGGCCTCCCAAACCTTGTGTTTGTAAGGGGGACCATTGGAAGTTGGATGTACTTGGAGGTGATGGTCCCAGGTTCAAGCACTTTACTGGTGGTCCAGCAGCAGGACTGAGGAGGCCCAGGGCATCCCTCAGTGACTCCCCTTCTCTGATTATCATGTCCATAATAAGGGAACCTTGAGTAACCATGACCACAGAGGAAAAGGAAATTAGTTTCCCTTTGGACTTGGAGCCAGTTTTTCTGTCCCAGTTTAAATCTTGGTCTCCTCTCAACACTCCTGTAACTGTACAAGGAATGCCTGGAAGACCCCTAACTAGAAGGTTCTCAAGACCCCTGTGCTGTGAATGGGGTGGCATTGTTTTTATGCATTCCTTCTTAATCATGCCTGAGAACTCAACCCCTTTACCAAGGAGGGACATTTTAGTCTGTGTGTACCCAGCCATTCTTGTGGCACCAGGATGAACTTGCTGTCTACCATTAATGGAGACTAACATTAATTCAGAAGCATAGGCAACTCAAGGCAAAATAGGAAGAAAGGAGTAACTTCTGTTAAAATCCACCTAAGGATCCCACCTCCTTTCCACATCAGAAACAGTATGTCTTAAAACCAGAAACAAAGGGTTACAAACTATAGTAGGTAACTTAATACAGGACTTCTGAACCTTGCAGTAGTCCTTGTAGTAGTCCTGTTTGGGGGATACAAAAGCCCAATGAGAAATGGTACCAGACCTTTGGTTGGTAAATGAAGCAGGTCCACATTCACTCAGTCATCCTTGATCCTTATACTTTACTATCTCAAATTCCAGGGGACTCTCAATGGTTCTCAGTGTTAGATTTAAAAGATGCCTTCTTTTGCATTCCCTTACACCCTGACTCCCAATTTTTATTTGCACTTAAAGACACTTCTGACCAATCTACTTAGTTCACTTGGATTGTTTAACCCGGGGGGTTTAGAGATAGCCCACACTTGTTTGGACAGGCCCTAGCTCAGGATTTTTTCCAGTTCAGCCATCCACAAACAAAGGTCATTCAGTAAGTGCCCCTTCTCCTCTGTGCCCCAACGGAAGAAATCTCACACAAGAGTACCAAAGCATTACTTAATTTTCTTGCAGAAAAGGATATAAGGTCTCTAACTGTAAAGCCCAGCTTTGCCAAGTATCTGTCAAGTACCTGGGATTACTGTTAAGCAAGGGAACTTGAATGTTAGAAAAGGAAAGGATTAAACCCGTTTCCTCCTTCCAGTTGCCTGGAACTCTCAAGCAACTAAGAGGGTATTGGGGTATTCAGGGATTTGTAGTCTGTGGATCCCAGGGTATGGGGCAATAACCCATCCTGTTTATAAGTTAATAAAAAACACTCAAAACTCAAATGCCCATCTTTGGGAATGGGAACCTGAACAACCGTGGGCCTTTGACCAACTTAAAAAGGCACTACTTCAGGCACTTCCTTTGAGCCTCCCCAGTGGACAGCCTCTTTATGTACAAGTATATGAAAGACATAGGATAGCTTTAGGAATTCTCACTCAAGTACAGAACCCACATAACAACCTGTGGGATACTTGATCAAAGAATTGGACTTAGGTGCAAAGGGATGGCCAACCTGCTTACAGGCAAAAAAAACAGTGACATTTCTATTCCCCAAGACCACCAAATTGATGTTAAGAGATTTAGCTGTACTCACTCCCCATAATGTGGTAAGACTCCTAGAGGCCAAAGGGAGTCTTTGGCTTTCAGATAATTCACTCCTCAGGTACCAAGCACTATTACTTGAAGGACCAACTGTCTAATTAAAAACCTGCCCCTCTTTAAACACAGCCACCTTTCTCCCTGAGGAGGAAAAGGAAACTGAACATAACTGTGAACAAGTAATACTCCAAACCTATGTTGCTAGGGAAGACTTAAAAGACACTCCCCTAGAAACTCCTGACCTAATTCTTTTTACAGATGGAAGCTCCTTCATGGAGCTGGAGTTTCATAAGGTGGGATATGTAGTAATCACCTTAGAGACAACTAACTATTGAAAGCTCACCTCTCTCACCAGGAACTAGTGCTCAGCTTGCAGAACTGAGCTCTCACCAGAACCCTAGAAATTGCAAAGGATAAAAGTGTTAATATATATACAGATTCCAAATATGCCCTTTTAGTTCTTCATGCCCATGCTGCTTTTGGAAAGAGAGAAAATTTTTTTGACATCTAATGGATCTCCCATCATGTACCAGAAGGAAATTGACAGACTCTTTTCTGCCATTTACCTTCCCTCTGAAGTCCCTGCCATATATTGTAGGGGTCATCAAAAAGGAAGTGATGAGGTCACAGAAGGCAACAAACTAGCTGATCAGGCAGCTAAAGCTACAGCCAAGAACTGCTACCTTTAAGAACAGTAAAGGCATGGGACTGGGGTTGTAGCTGAGTGGTAGAGTGTTTGCCTAGCATGTGTGAGGCACTGGGTTCAATCCTCAGCACCACATAAAAATAAATATATAAGATAAAAGTATTGTGTCCATCTACAACTAAAAAGAAAGAATTTAAAAAAAAAAAATAGAAGCACCTGTGGTCCTGGAAGACTCTTGAAGAGTTACAGCCTCAGTACTTTCAAACTGAAAAAGAATGGGCCCCTCTCACTGGGATACCCTCCTCACCCCTAATGATGGGTGCAAACAGGAAGGAAAGTCATTCATACCAGAGGGCAATCAGTGAAAGGTCTTAAAGCCCTTCACCAGGTTTTTCATTTGGGCATACATAAAACTCATCACATGGTATAAAAGCTATTCACAGGCATAAATCTCCTAAAGACAGTTCAGTAGATGACTAAAGCCTGTGAAATTTGTCAAAAGAACAATCCCCTCAATAAAAAGGTAGTTCGCTTGGATATACAACATAAAGGTAAGTATCCTGGGAAAAACTGGCAGCTAGATTTCACTCACATGCCAAAATCAAGAGGTATGCAGTATCTCCTGGTTTGTTTAGATACTTTCACCAACTGGGTGGAATCCTTCCCTTGAAGGATGGAAAAGGCCTTAGAAGTAATAAATATCCTGGTCTCTGAAATCATTCCTAGGTTTGAACTTCCCAAAAGATCACAGAGTGACAATGGCCTTTTCTTCAAGGTAACTGTCACTCAAGTTGTATCTAAAGCTCCTTGGTTTACAATATTTGCATTGTGCCTGGAGGCCCCAATCATGAGGAAAGGTGGAAAAGACCAACAATATCCTCAAAAGACACCTTAGAAAATCAGCTTAAGAAACCTACTTCCTATAGCCTACCTTACTTCCTGTATAGCCTTACTACTGATCGGGAACACACCACAAACTTTAGGCTTAAGCCCCTATGAAATGTTATAGGGAACACACCACAGACTTTAGGCTTAAGCCCCTATGAAATGTTATATGGATGGGCATTCCTCACTAATGACTTCTTACTTGACAAAGAAACAGCACAATACAGGATTTAACAGCCATAGCCAATTTCCAAAAATCTTACAACAACTTTCAGGGGTATGGATTAGAAATACTGCTCCTAGCTGTTCAGTCCTGGAGATTTAGTACTGGTCAAATCTCTCCCCACTCTTTCCATCTTTAGACCCCACCTGGGAGGGGCCTCATACAGTAATCCTAGCCACTTCCACAGCAGTTAAAGTGGTTTGGATCAACTCATAGATCCATCGTTCTCAAGTTAAACCTTAGAACTCAGCAGAAAATCCTGAAGATCAGCATCCCCAGGGAGAAAAAGACTCCAGCCAGTACTCCTGTGAGCTATTGGAGGATCTCAAAACTTCTGTTCAGAAAAAGAGATAAGTAGCAATGCCCTTGAGAATTTGGGGTCTGATACTGATAATTGGGATAACTGATCTTTGGAATGGAACTAACATAAGTTGCTCCTGATTCTTGGAATAGATGAGAAAAAATGTGGTTGTGTCTAGGATATTAGATAGTAGTTATACTGTTTTTTGAGTAGATATGGGAACTGTATTAGTGTGGATTCAACTTTTCGCTTCTGCCTTTAACTTAACTGATAATTGGGTATGTGGAGGACAGTTGCTTGGAACTGTCATCCCTGTCCCTCTGAAGACTTGAAAAACTTAAATTATACCAGATGACTCCAGAAAAACTGTTTTTAAAAGCATGGGAGAAGGATTTCTCAGAGCCAGGCCAAAGAGTTTAGTACCAGTAATGATTCCGCAACCCTTTCTTGGCTCAGTGAACTTCATATGAACACCTCATTGTCATTTCTGGTTTGCTTTGAAAATTCTTCTTCATCTGATGGTCCTATCTTGGGATTTCAAAATACATCACTACACTTCCGGACGTTCCTGGGGACATATACCACAGCAGGGAGAGGGTGGCATTCTTCCCTATACAATCAATTAACATGTAATATGAAAACTCCTACAAAAAGCATTTGTTCTTAACACTTAAATTTCCCCCCTCCCTGTAAGGCCTCCTTCTGTTCCAAAATTAACACCTCCAGTTTCTTGGCACGATGAAGTTCAGTAGCTTTTAAGGGAACTGACCTTCATTACTATTTTTCTCTCAAAATTTCTTTTTAAAAATGCATATTATTGGATTTTGGGCCAATACATTATCCAGAGGGAATAAAATTGATGATTTAATTTGGGAAAGTCTTTCTGGCTCCATATCATCTTAACGAAAACCCCCTTGCTTTTTCAGTTTGGCTTCCAAATAAACCTGGAGCCAGAACAGGGTCTATTTTTCATTTGTAGAGATAAGACATGTATTTCCTTGCTACCTGTGTGGGCAGGTGGTTGCTCATTGACTTACCTGGCCCCAGAAGTTTCAATACTACCAGGGTACACTAAGGTGCCTCAGATCCTTAATCCTTAAAAGCTGTTCTGGAGACAAAAGGGCAATACCTGCTGCTCTCCCTATAACTAATACCTTTGATATCAGGACTAGGAGGCACTGCAGGGTCAGCTCTTGGAGAAACCTCAGTACATCTCTGCCTAGCTGGCTAAGATACTAAGGGAAACCACTGCGGGGGTCCAAAAACTAACCCAACAGGTAGACCCCTTGGCAGGGATGGACCTTTCCATCCCTGTGTATTTGCAAGAAGAATGTTGTTTTTATGTTAACAATCTTGCCCAGATTCAGGCCCACTTACAAAACTTGGATCAGAAACTTGGACATCACTGCAGCACAGCTCCTTAGATGATTGTGGCTCTTACTTGTCCCCTTATCTATGGTGTGTTTACCTTTGGTCTTTGGTCCATGTATGTTAAATAAATACCTTAATGAAATTTGTCTCTTCTTGCCTAGAAGCCATCAAAATCAAGATGGTGCTAAAGATGGAGCAGCAGGTGCATTATTGAGGTCCTCTAGATAGACCCACTGAGGAGTTTCCTTAACTGCCACAACCAGCACCCGCATCCACCCTGAAGAAGCTATAGTGGTCATCATCCAAATACCTTAATGGTAGTTAGGGTGACTCAGCCAGGAATAAGAGCAGGAGCTGGAAACTTGATAGACAGTCAGGGCTGGACCTTCATTGCCACAATTCCAGATACAAAGTGTCTGATGGGCCAGAGAGTACTATGGTCAGACATGTGAACAAGCATGTGAACAGCACATGATCAACACCCTGATTGGGTGGAGGTGCATGATCACTGAATATCTCACTCTGATTGGATGAAGAAACTCCCCTCCCCAAAGATCATCAACCAATAGCTTTAAAGTTTGCCACCATCAATAACATAAATCCCTAGGCAGTATCTGTTCAGTGGTTGCCCATTCAAGACCCCTCCCTGTGGGAGCTACACTTAACTCTCAATGTTTAAAGAAAGAATACTTTTATTTTACCCTCTGTTGTTCATGGGTCTCACTCTTCAGATCTGGGTCTCACAGCTTGCTGCTGTGTCTCTGTACTGTTATGCTCACCTTTTATGACCTCTTGCCACTGCCAAGGGGCTTTTCCTTTTAACCCTCTGTCAACTCCCCTCCTGCCTTAATCCTCTCCCAGCTCCACTCTATTAACATATCCCAACCTCAGGCAGAATCTTTCTGGAAGCAGGTGCTGTACTTAAAGAGTTAACAGTGGTTTCCCCATAGCAAGAGGTCCTTCAGAGGAAGTGGGCAGGCCCTCCTCCACTGTGTTTCTAAACAGTACTCTTTTCTGAAGATTTTAAATCACTTTTTAGTTCTTGCACTCAGTGCAGGTACGGGTAAGCATATCCAGTTCTAGGTTTTCTAGGACAGTTGTAGAACTATTAATGCTGTTGTACAGGGTAATACTGCTTGCAACTATGTTGTTCTCCCCCAAATATTTTTCTCTCCCAGTCCTTATACCCAGACTGGTTTAACCAAGTTCCAAAATGAGGTAGAAGCAGTTTTGTCTTTAATACTTTTCCTTTCAGGTACACAAACCTAAAAATTGTGTGCACCATTTTTCTAAAGTCCTAAAACATATGTAAGCAGTTTAAAAAGTGAAATTTCGGACAGCTATGCAAAAAACTTTTAGACAGTTTGTGGCAAAAAATGCCATTATCAGATTTTTCAAGTTGTTTTGTTCCTAGAAAGCACCCTGCTCCAGATTCTTTACAAAGTTAAACCACTTGTAATGTTACACCTTAACCAAGGGAAAGACACAGTCTGAGCATTTGCTCACTTCCTCCATCCCCCAACACACACAGATCAATTTTTTAAAAAGTATTCATTTTTTCATGCTCAAAAGAGATAGTGGGTAGCTAATTCCAGTTTGTCTTACATAGAACTGCTAAAACTGTTCTAAATAAAATAGTGCAGAAATAAATTATTTATAAGTTTCAGACTTTTATTTTGTTTTTTGAAATCCTTTAAATTTTGCTGTGTAACTTATCAACTCAGTCAATTCCAAAATGCCTTGAGGATTCCAGTGATTCTGAGAGGGTATTGTCAGTTATCGGTTTCTCCTACCAAGATCTCTTGTTTTTATGTGCTAGTTAAATGTCAGTTAACTGGGCTATAAGCAAATTCTATAAAGCTAAATATTTTCCTTTATCACTATGGGAAGTAAATAATGGTGGAAACCTCATTTGATAAACATTCTAATTTCATCAGTAATTCTGTGCTGCTAAGATAGTTGCCTCTTACCTAATCTTGCCTTTTTCCATCACACATTTTAAAATTACTGTTAAGCCTTCTCAGTATAGTATCTCCTTCCATCTAGTGGTCCAGTGATAATTCTTGAAAAAAAATGCATTACCATACTGTTAATGTTAATGTCTTTTTAAATTAAAGAACTGTAGTTGAGAATTTCTGTTGTTTTTGGATTTTTGAACAACATTTTAAAGTAAAAAGTACTTATCCCTGTTGTAGATACTTTGGAGATTACTGAAGCAAATATTAAGAAATTCAAAATCACAGTCACACCATCCAGAAATCAGTAAGAGTTAATTGGATGATATGCTTCCATTTGGCCCTTTTTCTTTGTGTGCATAAACCTGGTTTGTAACAAAATTGGCATTTTAATTTTATATGTTGTTTTAACTGCCCTTTTACTTAGTATTATATCACAAATGTTTTCTCTGCCTTTAAGTCCTTTGAAAATAGGGTTTTTAATGATGGATATGCATGATTATTTAATTATTTCCATTTATACTTTTTTTTTAATTTCCATTTTTTCTGTTTGAGAATATGGTATTAAATTTTCAGGTTGCAAAACCTGGGTTGTCTGCCTCTTGTCAAAGTGACCTTAATCAGCTAATTCTTTAATCTTCTTTCTGTGGGATAAGAGTAACTGTTCCCACACAGTAGTTTTGGTGAGATGGAATGAACCAAATATAGGAAGGCTAATTTGGCAAGGGTATAGATTCAGTTAAATAGCAAGAGCTGAGATAAATGCCCTTGCCTGGAAGTCTGAGTCCCTCTAACTTGCTTAGGCTAGATTTATAGCAGAATTCCTGGGGCAGAGGTGAACTCTTTTACAATTCTGAAGCTTGTTGCCAAATGGCTTATGCCATGACATGTTATTTTACCCACTGTCTTAGGACTTCAGTGTTTAATCCCTTCTTGATTTTCTGTAAAACTGATCGTATTTTATTTCTAATTAATTTTTTTTTCAACTAATGAAATTAGTGATTTGCTTCCTTGTTTTTCCTTTTGGGAGTTGCATGTTCTGGTACTTTGCCATTTTGCTTTTAAAAATGATGCTTTTTTTTTTTTTTTTTTTTTTTTTTTAAAGGTGATTGGAAATAACTTATGTGAAAAATATTATGACTTTATCATATTTGTAGGGTTTTTTTTTCCCCCCCTTCCCCACAACTCATTATTTGTGTTATGATTCACTTTATGGTATTTTTTCAAACAAAACCCATTTTTATATGGTCAGGTCTTTATCTTTTCCTTCATGATTTTTCCTTGTAAACATTTATGCTTAGAAAGCTAAGAGATGAAGTAAATGAAACAAAAACTTTGGAAACATTAGATCTTTTAAAATTCTGTGGTTGTATGTGGAAATGAGTTGATTTTATATCATTCCCCGTTCCATTTGCTAATTCTATCAGTATCTAAAGTATGTCCATCGTTTCTTCATTATTTTGTGGTTTTTCCTTTATGAAATTTTTAGATCTTAATACCTTTTGAGTTTGCCTCTGTTTTAGATCTTTCTCATCTACACAATTCATCTCTAATCTTAATGTCAAATCCTTTTAATCCTAGATTTAGAATATGTAGAAATCTGGTAGAGCAAGTCACACTGTCCTTTCTTTTTTTATTTTTATTTCTTTGGTACTGGAGATTGAACCTAGAGGTGCTTTACCAGGGAGACCCATTCCTCAACCCTTTTCATTTTATTATTTTTTGAGACAGGGTCTCACCAAGTTGCTTAGGGCCTTGCTGAATTGCTGAGACTGGCCTTGAACCTGCAATCCTCCTACCTCGGCCTCCCCAGCCACTGAGATTACAGGCATGCACCTCTGTGCCTGGCTGAGTTTTGTTTTCTTTACCTTACTCCAAGTATTTGTTAGGCTTCTTAGGTATTTATGTTGTTGCTTTTGTGATGTGTTCATCGAATTGGCTGTTGCTAGTCTAAGATGGTTGTTGATTTTATATATTTATTTTATAGCTGGCTTTTATTCTAAGAGCATTGCAGTTTATTCTCTTGGGTTTTCTAGTTATATAATCATTTGCAGATAATGCCTCTTATGTCTGCTTCTTCATAATAATTATACCTTTTATTTTGGTTTTATGGCAGGTTGCATTAGAGTTAGCATTCTGTAATGTTATAAAATGCTTCTGTAACATTATCAAATAGTAATGATGATATTGTACAAATTCCTGTTGTTCTTTAATAGGAAAACTGCAGTAGAAAAGAATAATGGCTTTTGGTTTATCATGGTTCCTCATCAGGACAAAGGAAATTTATCCTTTTATTTCCATTTTACCTAAAATTATTTTTGTTTTTTAAGGGATGTGAATTAAATATTAGTAAATGACCATTGGCATCTGTAGTTTATTACATATATTTATTAACAAGTCTACTGACCTTAGTGTCAGATATCAAACTGGATCAAACCTGTCCTTGTGGATAATTCTTTCGAAAAACAATTGAATTCATGAGAAGATTGAAACATAATATGGTATTCAATGCATAATCATATCTTCTTGGGTGAGGTGGGGCAGAAGACAATCACCAGAGCTGTTTCGAAAGACAGTATTCCACATTGCTGAATTCTGTAGTCATTTCTCATTTCTACTTACTGACATCAGTTGATGTAATTGGTAATCCCTTCTTTCTTGATATACTTTCTGCATTTGATTTTTGAGGACACCACACACTCAACCTTTCCTCTTATACCACTGGCTGGCTGGTTTCCTCTTTTCCATTGTTTTTTAAATTTATGCTAGTTTTTTCTTTTAACCAGTCTATAAATTTGGAAAGGACCCAGGCTCAGTTCCTGCCAAGCTCTTGGCACAAATAGTCACAAGGCTAGCTGCATAAGACTCCTAAATGTATATTTCCAGCTCAGAGAGAGTCAACTACTTTTTTGACTTATTTACTTGAATATGTAAAAGATAACTCAGTCTTAACAGTACCAAAACGAAATTTCTAATCTTTCTGCAAATCTTCACCACCTGCATCCTGCTCCATTTTCCAGGTTGTTTATACCTAAAAGCTTGGGGTCATCCTGATTTTTTTCTTTCCCTCTCTATATCCATAGCAAATCCTTTTGCCCTGTCTTCATAAATTAATCCAGAATCCTGCCTTCAGAGTAAATCCAGACCACTACTCCCACCTCTACTATCAGCATCTTTGCCCTAGTTTCTAGCTTCTATTGCCTGGTTTATTGCCGTGGCCTCCTAACAAATAACTGGCCTCCTTTCTCCTTCCCTGCTTTCTCTTGAGTAAAATAACAACCAGAGTAATGTTTTTAAAATATTGTCAGATTATGTTTTCATCCCAGCACCACAAAATAACAACCAACACAAACCAGCACAATGGCAACAACATGAACCCCACCTGCCAGTGGCCTCTTGAAAAATAGACCAGATTTCTTATGATTCACAAAGTCCTACACAGTCTGGTTCCAACTAACTGATCTATCATTTCTCCCTCTTGTTCTCTAGTCCGGCCTCGGTTACTCTTCCTTGAACATGGCAGGCATGTTCCCATTTAAATATTTGTGGGCTTCCCTTCTGCTTGTAATATTGTATCCCACACTCCAGGTAAGTTCATGATCTACTCCCTCACCTTCAAGTTTTCACTTTATAATTGGGAACTGCACCCTGTATCTCTCCTACAGTGCTCTGCTATTTCTTTTTCTATAGCGCGTATGTTACCTTTTAAATCATCAATAGGATACTTTTTTTTTTTTTTTGTCTCCCTTCCTTACCCCTGCTAGACTATAAACTCCAGGAAGGCAAATTTTTCTTTTTTCTTTTTTTTTTTTTTTTGATAATGGGGATTGAGCCCCTGGGGGTACTTTACCATTGAGCCACATCCCCAGCCCTTTTTGTTTTTTCATTTTGAGAGAAGGTCTCTCTAAGTTGCTTAGGGCCTTGCTGAGTTTCTGAGGCTGACCTTGAACCTTACAATCCTCATTCCTCAGCCTCTGGGTTTCTAGGATTACAGGCATGCACTACTGTACCCAGTCAGATATGTCATGTTTGGTCATTAATGTGTCCCCAAAGTGCCTAACACATAGAAGATGCTCAGTAAACAGTTTTTGAATGAATATAGTCTTCCTTCATTTTTTTCCCCCAGTGAATTTGTGAGAAAGCAGTATATGCATAATCTTTTGGCATTTGTGGATTCAACACCAGTGGTTTATCATCCCACTAGTAAGGGAGAAGTTCCAGGACATGTATAATTTATAATGGAGATAGTAATACAGAAAATGGTTAAGAGGTATAAATAGGGTACTGTCTATAAAGTACTAAGCTGTGTTAATGTGTAGGACCAGGTCACTTAACTTTCAGAAGTCTCAGGTGTGAATTCTAGAATCTTCTTTCAGATTTCAGCTTAACCAAGGGTAGACAGTGATATCACTGAGGAGCCTTTCAAAACATGCCTGGCTTCCCTGTTAAATATTAATGATGTACTTATACTATATTTTGTTCTCTAACTCAGTGGCATTTATCTCTTAAAAGTGGAATGTAACCATTTTTTCCTTCATTGCTTTCTTAGTATTCAGGACATCTTTCATGTCCCCTTTAAGCCTTTTTCCCTCTGAGGTTCTAGCTGAAATCATTTCTATAAGGTGATTTTGAAACCCTTCAGACCCCAGAGAGGCACATAATTGAACATGATACTAAGTCCACAAAATCAAAGATCTCAGTCCTTTACCTTGCGTTTCGCAGACAAGAATACACTGCAGTCGTCCCTACAGCAGTCATTATAGCAGTAGTTTTCAAGTTGCACTTAGTGATTTTATTCCTCCTTTTGTGCCCTTCAAATCCAAGAATATCTCAAAAACTCAGACTCTCTTTCCTTTTTAAGAGAGCAAGAAATATTTGTATGATTTGTACTGTTGGAATTGCTGTGCAAATAAGTGGTGTTGCTTATAAGACAAAGGATGATTATTTTAGAAATAAAGCAACTAAAGTATAGACAGTAAAATCATGATGTATGCATCTTTAGAAATGCATAGACCTTACAGCAATTACCTAAATACAAAAATGTGAAAGTTTTCTTCAGTTCTACTAATCTTTTCAAGATACATCTAGATTCTTATGTATGTTATTTCTGTTTAATTTTTCTGCGGTAGTGTGTGAGCAAGAACAGCTCCCCAGTTCAGTTAGAGGTGTAAACATTTTAGCCATTATTATGATACAGAAATAAAATTTCATAAGCATCATTATTCTGAATGCATCAACCTAAAGAATTTGCCTTGTCTTTGTAATTGATTAGATCTGTTTTTGCTGTTATGAAGACTCACTGTTTTGAAAATCACATCATTAAAAAGTTATTTTATATTGAATCCTAAATAGTACTATGGACCAAGTCTGAATGGAAAGTGTTTACCTATGGATTGCATTTCCTGTAGTTTAGGCTATTAATGGATAGCCCATTTGGAAAAAAAGACCTTGTTTTTCTAGTTCTACATTTGGTTTAGAGACGCTTGTAAATATTGCTGCCTTCATGAAAGTTTTTTAGTTTTTTTGTATTGCCACCTTATTTTTTCTACTCATCTACTGTTTCATTGTTGAAAGTAGTGATCTTGCCTATCCAGCACAAGCAAACTTATCTACTCAGCAGTGAGAGACTTATTTGGTCCTTAGATACAATTATATTTTAAATCTCTGGACAAAGAAGAGTTTATAACATAAACCACCACTTATTTTTATAACCTGTAAAATGTGCTTTTGGGGAATGATCTATGTTCCTAGAAAGTCTGAAAATTGATAAAATTCTTAATTGGGGTTAGAGCAGGCAACTCTTCCCCAAATAATCTTATTACCAACATTCAAGGTAGTGAGAAGCTGCCTAGAAGTACCTTCTGCTCAGAGGGAAGATTTAATTGTTGCCTTCTCTTGTGCAGCCCTTTGTAGATGGGGTTGCATCCCAGAGTGTGCCTTTCTTTGCTCACCCTTTTGTGGCCTTAAGGAATAGGACACCTACATACTTGAAGCTGGAGCCCTTCTGTTGAAAGGTGGGCTGTTATCTGAATGGAGAGGGAGAGTGGAAGGAGAGTACATTTGTGCAGTCATGGTCAGTCTTGCATGGTAGATTTCTTCACCACGCCCTCACATGATTTCAGCACATATTTAATAAATGCTGTATAATTTCTTTGTAGCAATTAGTATATTTTCTAGTTAACTTATACCATTCAATAAGTATTTCTGTGGGACCTGTGAAATCTGTCCATCTTACCTGAAATTTTGGATTACCTTATTAACTACTTTTTCTTACCAAAGCTAAGAAGTTCTCAGAATGCCAAAATCAATCCTGAACTCTTGGTTAACCAAAGGCTTCTGGCATCATACTCAACATTAGCAGGGATTTATGTGACTGTGGAGTATGAATTAGAGATGTCAGTATATAATGGTGTTTGGGTTGGTTTATGAGGAAATGAGATGGCCCAAATCAGGACAACCTGTATTTTAATGTGCAGTCTTTTTATAACATTATGTAATTACTAAGTGTGCAATATTTTGAGAATCAGAATCCTATTCAAATGCACGACCTCAAAACTGAGGAAGTGTTTCAATACCAACTCTTAGTAAAAGACTATTTTTAATGAAAAGTTACTTGTGGTAGATGATATATTTCCTTTGGACTTTTTCAAAGTCTTTACTTTTATGTCCAACAAACCATTTTATTCTATTTGTCTACAGGAATGTTTTAATATCATATAATATCTAATATCATACCTTATCAATATAGTATTTAGGTAGGTATTAAAATGACACTGGTGGGGAGAAGCAGTTTCTGCCAGATGTGTGTCTCTTTAAATGAAAAAAACAGTGAACAAAAATTCTTAAACAATGACAGCCATGCTTACTTTGGAACAGCAGAGGTTGCTACTTCTTTCAGGAGGAAGCAAATTTCCAGAAAAATATTTGCTTCTTTCTCATTTTATGTGAAGTTTATAGGAACAGTGTCTATTCAAAACTTATTTAAAATTTAGCAACTTAACATATCAATTAAAATGATCTTGCAGTTCATGTTCTGTGAATCTTCTGAGGTAGGACAGTGCTAAGATGCCACTCAGTGTCATGAACAACAGAGTATTAGCTCTGACTGCTGATGTTAGTTTTTGTGGTACAGATTGTCAGGTTTCTCTTGTGTTCTCCAGTCTGTCTGCTATGTGCAAAACAATATTTTGGAGTAAATGGTTGAGAATTATGCTTTATGAATTAGTTCTTGTTTTCTAGTTGAGTGAAACAGGAAAAAGGTATGTGTAAAAACCTATCTCTGGCCCTGATCATGTACAGTTTTTTAAGAAAGTTTTTATTAATAACCTCTAGTATTGCCATCACACTTAACAATAAAATCCAAACTTCTTATGGAGCTAGGCATCAGTGGTTCTCATTTATTTTGGTCTCAGGATCCTTCTGTATTCTGAAATATTTTGAAAAGCCCGGAAACTTTTTTGTGGAAGTGGTACCTATTAATATTTACTAGAGTCGAAATTGAAAACATAAAAATTTTAAATATTTACTTAAAAATAAATATTTTGATTGAAGTATTTGAAGATAATCTGGCCTCGTCCAGATAAAATAGCTAGACAAGAAAGGAATATTTTAATAGCCTTTCTAGATAATTGTGTATATTTGATACCTCATCCAAACTTGATAAGTGGTGGTTTCTTGGAGGTTGATTGCATGTGGAATCTAAAACTGTATCAGTGAACTTTACGTACTATTATTATACTAAAATCCATTGGTCTGATTGTACTTTGAATGGATTTTTTTAACCAATGTATGATTCTGTTCAGTAATTGCATTGTTATTAGGAAACATTATTTCACTGAGTTATGCAAATCTTTCAGATGTTGACACTTTTCATTATATAATATCAAATAAATCACATTCATCTACTATCACTGCTCTCATCAGAACAATCTTTTAAGTGTTATGAAGCTGTCAGGCTCATGGTTTCATAATCAAGGTTTCCAAAATTCTAATTTTTGCTTGAAGGCTTGAATTTCATCATCAACAATAAATACTGTCAGTTCTCCTTGAAGTGGCAGGCTCACTTTATTCATTGTTGAGAAAATGTCGACCAGATACCTAAGTCTGAATAAGCGCACTTTATTCTCTCAAGTGACACCGATGTTTTAAGAAAGCTGCTGGTTTGACTTGCAACACAAAACATTGAACAAGTGTTTTTTTTCTCAAGGCAGCCATTCTATTTCAGTTTTATCAGATATGTTTCATGCATGCTTCCCATTTCATGACACGGAATATTAAAAAAAGGTATGTACTCAAGGGTTGAGGCTTAATAAAATAAACATTTTTTTTTTTACTCCCACATCTCCCAGTGATTCCCCAAGAAACAGTACATTCATAAAGTACAGTAGCTAATCTGCATTCACCCAGGCTGTTTCACTACTTGCCTAAATCCCCCATCATGTGGGTGGGAGTGGTGAGGAATGCAGAGGAAAAGGTGACTGATGGGCTCTTGAGCCTGTCTTCCCTTCAGCTGTTCAGGGTTCCCTGGGGTGTCCTTCAACTGCCTTAGGAACCAGAAGCACTGGTAGTGAAAAGAAAGTCACAGAGTCAGGCTACTGACCTGTCCTTTTGTTTTGGAGCTCCTGGAGAAAACCCTGTCTTTCTGTTTGAAGCTAATGGGCCTTCTATGAGGTCCTTTAGTTGTGTGTCACTAGAACCAGATGTTGCTGAGAGACTTCAGAGGGATTCAGTCACTTGTGCCTACTTCAAATACTTTTTTAACTAGTGAAGTTCAGTACTGCTTAAAATGATTAATGCTTTTAAATCATATCCAACAGGCACACTCAGAATGTATTTATTTCATCCCACCTTCTAAGAAAAGCTTTTCTAACCAACTGAACTTGTTATTTGAAAATTTAAGCAGTTTTTATTTTTTTCTTTTGGCCAAAATAAAACTCATACTGTGACTTTAAAACAGATTGTTTACATTTTCAACACTACTAATGTTCTTTAAAATCATTTTTGTTAGTGGTAAAAGTTTCCTTTCCTAAACACTCTAGTCCAGCCAGAGACTTCTAGCCATGAACAAAATATTTAGGTACTCCATTATTGATATTATCATCTCCAGTTATTTTTATATAATACTGTAAGACTGTATAATATTTTATAATAATAAATACTTTATAATAATAAATAATATAATACTTTATAATACTGTATAGACTGAAGTTGAAAATTTGCAGTGGTGATTGTTGTTATTATTTTAAGTCAAATGCCTGATTGCTTTACACTGCTTCTTGGTAGAACAAGACAGAAATACAAATAGTATATTTTCACTGCTTGCACCCATGTTCCGCAGTCATCTAAAATGAGATATCATCCATGCTAGCAGTGTGATTTGTTTGCAGGGGAAGCATGAGTTTGTAGACTGCCCTGTACACACAAGCCTATTTTACTACTTTGTTTGAAGATTGGGTGTGTCTAATGTAGTGGAAATTCATCCATTCAGTGTTAAATACAGACAAAACACATTTCAGAGCCACATAAAAAGTCTTTTTAATTATCCATTTTTTGGGATTATTCATATTACGGCTTTGCTTCTTTCATGTGAACTACTGAGAATTTTTCATCCTTTCCAGTTCATTAAATCACCAAAATTCTCTATTGGTGTTATAAATAAATATGCTGGACCATGAATTGAGGTTGGTTGATAAAGCAGCTTTGTCCTGGTAATTGATTCTTATTCCTGGTTAACCCACACTTCTCTGAATATTTGTATCACATTGAATTTTAGACTTCCAATGAAGCCTTAGTTTGAACACATGTAGGGACTTGCTTTAGTTGAGTTTAAGTATTTTCATTTGGATTAGCTGCAAGATGAATATAATATTATAATTCTATATCTGTGCTTAGACATGTTCAGGAGTGCCCCAGGACACATTTAAGAGGTATCTAGGTTATTTGCCACTGCACATAGTTTAAACTTGCAACTCAGACAACTAAAATTATAACTTCAGTCTCAGACCATTTTATCTCTAGACTAGTTGCACTCCACAAATACAATCTACAGTACTAATTGGACTTGAAAGTGTTGGGTTTGAACCTTTTCTTACATTAACTATTGAAAAGCCAGATGTGTGTGTTTGTCACTATTAGCTTTCATTGGAAATATAAGATATAGTCCTCAGATAATAATGCACACTCTTGTCAGGCAGCATAAGGCAGGATAGAATGTGAGAAAGTATTGCAGTTGGCCATAAAGAGTCTGGAAGCACCAGGAAACCTTCCTTGCTTAGGTTTCTACCCTGTAGACTGCATCTTGAAGGGCAGGTAGACTTTCAGTAGGTAGTTCAGTAGGCAAGTAAAGACAGTGAGGATGGCATGAAGCAGTGGAACCATTTGTAGTGTGAGGGTATTGTATGGTTATAGGATAAGTGAATGAAGAGAAAAAATCAAAAGAGGTGAGGTTGAGTTGGAGTGAGGTCGTGGAGATCTAAAATGCACTGCAAGTTAAGTTGCTTACCCTCATTGAGAAGTGAAATAGAATTTATCCTTTCTGGGTAGATGCTTGGTTTGCATGCCTTTGACATGCAAGAGAGCCCATACTCAGTTCACCTGATAACCTCTATAGGAAGAGAATCATGGAGTGCAGTTAAGATTTGGTCAGGTGCCACTTTATATTTCTTTTTGATCTTTTTGGTTTTTTGGTACTGGGAATTGAATCCAGGGGCTCTCAACCACTGAGCTCTTTTTATTTAGAGACAGGATCTAGCTGAATTGCTTAGGGCCTCACCAAGTTGCTGAGGCTGGTTTTGAACTCATAATCCTCCTGCCTCAGTCTCCCAAGCTGCTGGGATTATAGATGCATGCCATCACACCTGGCTCTTTTTGGTCTTTTTAAAAAATGTTTTATTTTAAATTCTACCAGGGGGTATTACTTTAAGCAAATACTGACATCAACTAGGATTTCTATACTAAACTTAGATCCAGTCGTCGCACAGCTGCTTAGTAAAATTCTTATGCAGAGGAAACCGACTCAAATATCAGTTTTCTCAGTGAGGGTAAACCACATGATGATCTTGCTCCAGTCAGCCTTAACTTTTTAGCTAATCCTTTAACTTGTCCTCTTCATTCACCTACCCTGCAAAATAGACTGTTCCTCACTCAGTGCATAGTTCCAGTGCATCCTGCCTTCCTCAATGCCTTTTCTTCTTTATAAAACCATATTCAGAGACACTCTGCTCTTCCTTGGTCTGGTTCCAGTTATCATCATTAGCATGGATCTCATATGTATAAGTCCATGCATCTAATAACTATAGTGAAATGCTTGCTTCTCTTTGTGTTATTAAAACAAAATTAAGGTACTGACAGTTGAGTTGCCACCCTTTGAAGGTGTATTTTGACTGTAATGTTTTTAGTCTGCTCATTAGAGGTGAGGTCCATATGTGAAGGCCATCTGCTTATGGCTATGTGATGTAGAAATTGGGGAATCCCAAAATTAATAACATGTCTCCATGAATAGTCTTGACTTTATAAGTGAGACGACTTTGAGTATTATTTTATGAGCAATTAGATTATTTTATTTTATACCTCTAGGTAGTTCAAGTACTGGCCTACTTAAATAGTAGATCTTAATTACAAAAAAGAAAAATAGACTTGCTGAATATATCCTTAGAATTGAATTTTTGTTTGGAGTATCTTATTTTTTTAGTTCTGACACATGAAATCAAGCTAAGTATGGAAACTCCTCAGCTTCTAGTCTGATTATAACAGCATGAGGGATGAGAGCAACAAGGGAGTACTTTATCAGTGCCAGATTATTTCCTGCAGCAAATGGAGTCTCTCAAAGTTACTTGGTGTTGATTTAGTTAAGGTTATACCAACATTTATAGTACACTGAACCTTAATATCAGGTCCTTCAAAACATGGCCAAGGGATTGTATAGGTTAAAGCTAATTAAAAGTAGCATAAACCATTTTTTAAATTTTGACTTAGAAGAGATTTTATGTGAAGTTTTTGCCAGAAGTTGGTTACTATAATAACCTCTATTATAGGCTTCTAATGCCACATGAACTTTTTTGTTGGGAAATAGTTTTACTCATTTTAGTAATATATGTGACTGTGATTTCATCTGTTGTATCTACCTGAGAGAAGTTATGTTGGAAGTTGAAAGTAAAAATAGTTTCTAATTTCACAGCTTTTTTTCCCCTACAGTAGAATTTTTTATACCTCACTCAGCATGGCAGACCTCTTAGTTTTAGATCTTGTGTTGTTTTCCTTTAATTACTATATTTCATTTTAATCACATATATTATAGAAATGAAGGATGATGTTTCATTAAGTACAAATTAAATGAGACCCTTATCAAAATACAAAATTGTAATGGGTCTTTTCTATGAGGTATTGCTAAAATTAAAAAAAATGTCTTGCAAAATTGTCTGGCCTTACCTTTTCTCAAAACAATTTAAAATCTAAGATTATTTGTTTCATTCAGGTGTTTGGCGGAGTGGGGGTAAGTAGAAGGATGGAAGAAATATTTTATTTCTAAACATCCTTAAGTGACTTAACAATATATATTTAGGTAACTTGAATTTTCAATCTTCGATTTCTTGTAAAGGTTTTCCCTAGGATTTGTGAATATTGGAAAAATTGAACTGTGACATTTGCAATTTCATTGATAATCAGGACTGATGCAGAATATTTGGTTTGGGGATTGCTGGATTCTTTATTCCATTCCATGTGCTCAATGGAAAGGGACAGCTTTCCCAAGTGGAGTAAGACATTCTTAAGTCAGAGGGGCTTTGGATTTTGATGATATGATTGTGGAGATGTTCTTGGTGATTATCTTCCTAATATCATAAAAAAAAAAATCACCAGCCAAAGTAAACATTGTCTTTGAAACTATCTTGTTTTGACCAAAAAAACATGATTTTCTTCCTCTGTCATCTAAAGCAAATGCCCTGGAAAAAGCCACAGAATGGTTGGGTGAGGTTGTTCTGTTCCAGCTATTTCTAATAGTATTTAAGTCCTGTTGGTACAGAATATCCCCCGTTAGAGCTTTTCAGAAGAGAATTCCTGAGCCCTGGACATTTCTTTAGTTAAACTGTTCACGTACCTAACAGAGTCAGATATGTGTACGTAATGGGATCCAATATAATTTAATAATGTTTCTCCCTTTTAAACTAACATTTTTAGGTTCTATTTGTTTGAAAGTAAGCAGTATCTTTTAAGGACTCATTTAGCTCTAGGTTTATGGCTATATATGAAGTTGTGGTAAGTTAATCTTAGATTGATAAACATCTTTAGCAAGTATTGCCCAGAAAGTTACAGACTTTGAATCAGTTTTGTATACATGTATAATTGTGTGCTATGGGAAAGTATTAGAAATGGATTATATTAATGCTGGAATTCTCACCAGTCCTGGCAATGGAAGTTCTCATTTTGAGATTTCCATCTTGATATTCTCCCATATCAATGGTTGTCATAGTAGCAGTCTCAGTTGAGAATTGTGATTATATATTTTATCAAATGACTACTTGATGAAAGCTCAATTATTCTAATCTAGTTCAGCCAGAATTCTGTTTTGCTTGGTTAAGGGAATAATTAACCAACCTTCTTTCTTTCTTTTGAATTACATAAATCTTTCCTTATTTCACTGACAGTAAAGTGCCATTAGTTGTAAGACATGCCATTGTTTTATGTACACTAAGGAAAAGAATCCTAATAGTTATATTCAGTTGATGCCATCAATTATAAGATATAACCTAATTTCAGAGATGCTAAAATTATGTATGTTTCTGGGGAAGTTTATAATCAATAAAATATGGTACATGTATTTACACATGGTGTTTTAGTTGTGTAAAGGTCAAAATCATAATATTCAATATAAAGGAAGCATTAAATAAATCATTATTTCAGCCAAATATTATATAGATTGTTTAATTCTTGAAACCTAGAATCAGAATAGAAATCACATAGCTGAGGAAATATATGGGATCACCTACAGTATTGAAAAATTTCCAGTTGACTACTTTTTTTTAATCAAAGTATCTTAAACTCTACAAAAGAATTTATAGTCATATTTTTTAAGTAGCTATCTTTAGAGTATCTCATGATAAATTTTATATATTCCTTTTCAAGATCATTGCACTTAACATATAAAAGAGAATAATTTGGAATTTAGATGAGTTGTTTAGTATTCCAAACAAGGTGCACCCTGAGACACAGTATGTTTAAGAGCTGTAATCATGAAATATCATGTTAAATGCCATATAGAATTTTAAAAAGAGTCATTGTTCCTGCCTCCTGAGAATTGTGGCATTCTAACTTTAGGCATTTTCCTCCTAAATTTAAAGTACACTTCAGGATTAACTGAAGGTCTGTGCAGTGAAAAGGAGATGAATTGATAAAACTGACCATGAGTCTCATCCTTCTAGACACTAGCTCTGGGTATGCCTCACTCAATGGCTTGTATTAGTTATCACTCTTGGTATTAGAGTTTGTACTGGCTCATCATTGAGAGAGGTCAAATTGAGTTGCTAGCATAAACATTGTAGAGGACTAGAGAGACCACTTGCAGCTTCAGGCTCTGTCAGAAAGTAGGTACACCAGGGCATCAGCTAACAGGAGGTCTCATTGAGGTTTGAAGTCTACGGTGGGCAACTGGCCTGGAATGCAGGTTCCAAGTCCAGCTTTAAAAATGATGCTGCAGGGGTGGGGGAGATAGCACAGTTGGTAGAGTGCTTGCTTTGCAAGCATAAGGCCCTGGGTTCGATCCCCAGCACTGCAAAAAAAAAAAAAAAAAAACCCAAAAAAACCCTGCAGGATTCAGACATTGGGTGTGGACCTGAACAAAACATACAACATGCATCTTGATTATTGACCCTCATTTACAAAATCAGAGCAAGATTCATAGCCACTCAGGACCCATGTGATCTACAGGTGGGGCAAGAGCAGGCTTGGAGAGAGATGTCTGGAGCTGTGCAGTTTGGAAAAGTACAAGGATGGGGAGCCAGATTTATTTGGGGTTTTTGTGTTTTTGTGGTTTGCATCACAAATAAAATTTCCTGCTTGGATACAGTTGCTACTAATAGAGATTACCTTTGTAGTGTTTTCCACCTTTATCAAAGTGCTTTCACAAACATTTAATTTTTCTTTCACAGTAAACATGAGAGGGGTGAGCTGGATATAATTAACTATTTGGCAGATGAGGCTCACAGATCCTAAGTTACCAGCCTTAAGGTCATTTGGCTCTTGCTTTTTTCACTATACATGTTGCCAATGCTTGATTCCATATTTATTTCCAAATTTAGAAAGCACATAGTTTATTTTCCAGCAGCTGCTGCTATCTTTAGGAACTGCCAATATTTTGTCACTCATCTTTTTACCTTCCAGATCACACGTATAACTAAATTTTGCTTAGTATTAAAAGGAAAAATAAAGAAAAACAAAATACTATTCCATCATGATTTATCAGTTTGTTATGTGCAATAAATCAATAAATTGTTTTTGGAAGTGATAGTTTCTTTTAGTCTTACTTACTCTTTTTAAACCTCAGTTAACCTCACTGTTGTTGCTTTTTAGGTGTCTTGTAGTAAACCATGTACAAGTCCAGACAGAGTCTAGAGTTAGAGCATGTTAAACAAGAGTTGCCAGTATTGTGAGTTGTGGATGTAGCACTTGCTGTTAACCATGAATGATTGGTTTTCTAACTTTCATTTAATATGGAGAGGCTCTTCTGTTGTTGACTAGCTTCCTCCTGGCTCTTCCTTCCTGTTAACAGTTCTTCTGCTTCTTTCCAGAAAGTGTCTTCAGCATTCTTTCCTGTAGGGTGCCCTTGGAGGACTGTGGTCTGTGCATGTTCATGATATCATCTCTGTAAACTTTGCACATGTATTTTTCTTATACAGTAGATTAGAAATACAAACAGTACATTATGTAAGGATGTGGCGTAATTACTGTGAGTGAAAATCAGAGTGAGTGGATTAAACAGAACATGGCAAGTATATCTGCCTTCTAGCCCAGGCATTACCCCATTACTTGACTGTGGACTTTTCACCATCCCTTTCAAACTTCTGATAGCCACTTGCATTATCTGTGAGCCAAGAGCTGTATTACGTGATTTCTAGAGTTCCTTTTAATTCCAAATCTTATTCATGTTCCAGATCTGTGTATGTAAAATTATACTAAAGTACAATGACTGATAAGCCTTCTTTGGAAGCTTAAAATCTTGTTGGTAGTTTTATTATTATTGAGAATTTGAATGAAATCAATCATTGTCATTCAACTTTGTTAGTAGTTATAAACTCAACTGAAACTCACTATTATTAACTAACAACTTTTGAACTTGTTTCCTAATCTTTCCTATTGTATACACAACATCTAATGCAAGGCTATTTATTATCCTTTATTGTCCTTCAACCCAGTAGGTGATAGGTTTGGGTTATAGACTGAATAGATGGAATTTTTAACTGTTTATATTTAATGAAGGGAGAAGTCATAAAATCGTATATATTTAAATCAGTACTAGATTTTTCATGAGATTTTATTGTTTTAGGTGTCATGCATTGCTCAAAAGGGTAGATGAAAGCTATCATTACTCTTTCCAGAAAAACAAATGCACTCTGTCAATTTTGCATGCAGGTTGAAGGGTTTCATGGACACCCCATTGTCAGTGGAGCCTCCCCTTTCCATCTGGTGTTCCCTGGTCCAAATTCTTGATAGAAAAATATGCTGGATGGTAACTCTGATGGTTCCCCTCAAAATACTCTAGACCAATGTTTATTAAACTGTGGTTTGATGAGAACAATTGAACGGGTCAAGATCAACATTAAAACAAAAATAAAAAATAAAGTAGAAAATATCAGAGTAAATTTTGTTTTGTAAATTCTTTTGATTTGTATGAATCTATATGTTTGTGTTAATACTGTCAGAATATAGGATGCAGTACTTACTGTGGATTGAGCACAAAGTTGGAGAAACTCATTTAGTAGATGAGAAACACTTTTCTGTTATAGATGAACCTCTTCATTTTATAACTGTGGACACTGAGGCCCTTAAAAGCTGAATGATTTGTTCAAGTCCCGCTGTCCCTGTGTTACTTCAAGTGGCCCAACCAGGATTGAACCACATTACTTTGTTACTAATTTTACCCTGCTTCATTGCTAATTTTTTAAAATAGAATTGTGAAGTAGATTATTTTTAAAAGATAGTTCATCTGCTTCACATTTGGCATTTTCGAGGCCTTTGTTTTCCCACTAAAATTATTTCTCTCATTATTCTCTAAAATAATCTGATCTTAAACTTCTTTTCCATAGGATTAACAGATATCCTGGGACAGTTGGCTGTCTGCACCCCCAAATCCTAAAATGTTGAAATTTAACCAGAAGAATATTAGAACAAGATTTTAAGGGCTTAGTTTTATGTCCAAACCAAGTTAAAATGGTTTGAATTGTTTGTTCATTAACTTGAGAATTGAAATGTAAAGTGTGGCAGCATGTGTTGGTATGGGATCTTTGGGAAGACACTATAATGTCCTTTAGTTTCTCTATGAGGTTTTTTCCTCAAACTTGAATGCCATACCACTTATAAATGTGAAGGGTCTTGTTAAAATGCAGATTCTGATGTAGAATCTGACTGAGATTCTGGGTTTCATTCAGTAAAGGATCCTGGGCGATGCTGCTGCAGATCCTGGGACTACACTTTTCGTAGCAAGAACCTGTATTACCTGACTTATTACTGTGGCAAGAAAAGATAGCTATCAGATAATTTTTCCGTTGTCTTGATTTTAAACAGTTGTGCTCATCCGTCCATACATTCACCTGAGTGAAAACTGATAACACCCCTCTTTGCAGCCCTTTTTTAGGTGATTCAGACTTAGCACTACTTCATTTTAACTGGCATTTTCAACCTTTTCTACAAAATTTAATATTCTACATAACTAGAATTTTTAATTTCAGAAAGATTATTTTCTAAAATGTTATTTAATTTTCTTTCTCAAAGTATTTGCATGTACTCTTTTTCTTCCAGTTATTGTTGCAAAAAAATCATGTTTTTTTTGGAGGCTCTATGGTAAATATTGAGTTATATGCAAAGGGAATAAAAATTACAGAGCCTTCTATGTTGTTCTTGTATGTTTTTCTGTTTTGTCTCATTCAGCTGCCCCGTTAACGATGTCTCCTCAAAGTGCCTGGTTTCCCTTTCCATTCTGGTTACTTCTGACCTAAGGAGAAATGTGTATGAGATGAGTTCCAGTCAGAAGAGCCTGTCCAGGGTGGGGCCTTGCTGAGGAGTGATGTGATCCAAAAGTTCAGTAGCAAGGAAGAATCAAAATCCTTTGGTTTTTAACCATATTCTGAGTAGGTAGCTCAAACAGGAGCCTACTTGTTTCTTCATGTCTTTTTCCAGGTGCTTTTTAAACTCCTTTCTAGATCCCTCTATCTTCGTTCATTAAAATGTGTTTGAAGGTCATTTGTAAGTGTATAGATGTATGATATGGTTAGCCCTGTGGTTGATAATACAATAATTGCTGCAAATCACAATAAATTAGCAGCACTCGGGGTCCATCCAAAATTGGGATGGGTAACCTCGTGCTAAAGACTGTGGCTCTCTTACACAGTTATGTTCTGCAGTGGCTTTGCAAATCATTTTAAGAATAATAGTAATGACAGAAAGGAGGATATTGTTTAGTTCAACTTAGTGATTTAGTATTCTGGGCTTTTAAAGACTATTTTGGTGTATTATCTTTATTAGATTATTAATTCTAATACTAACACTAATAGCTCTCATTTGCTAAACTCTCACTTTGTTAGGGAGTCATTACTTACATAAAAATTGTGCAAGAAGCAGGACTGTGGTCTAGAAGGGTGCATTAGATTGGGGGGTGGCAAATGGCTGCTGCACCTCCCATAAGTGAGAGTAATCCAAATAGGGAGATGAAATCTCTTCATTAGTCCCTCTTTACAAATAAATATGCATATGTAGAGTCTACACAGGTGTTTTGGTTTTTGTTTTTTACTAGAAATTGTTGGAGGATTTATATTTCTGAAAACCATACTGTAGCTTATATTCTGATCCAAAGCAGAGAGAACCTGTTTGCATTTTAACTAGGTAGCATAAGACATTTATCATCTTAAATAGCCTTATTATTGGTTTTGTGTTAGAAATTGTAGATTATATTCTTCAAAATTATAACAAGACTAAATGTAGACATAACAGTTAAGTTGGAATTTTGAGATCCAGAACAGGGCACCATCTGACATATTTTTAGTGAATTACAGTCTTTAAACACTGATTACCAGATTTGTCTCATTTGAATGTTATTTTTACATCTAGAATTTGTCTTATGCTTTGGTGCAGCTCAGCCTACTGGTAGATAATTTTATCTTAATTAACAATATTTTGTGACCTGGGACTCTTGTTAAAGACCATTATATAGGAGCTAGAGAACATTGAAAGGTAAACTAAATATGTGGTCTTAGTTCTCTTCTTTTGTACTAGAATATAACTTGCATTCAAAGACACTGAAAAAGAAGGGAAAACTACTTCCTTCCTCTTTCAGATGCAATAAATATGTTTGATATGGTTTTGATATTGTTAATCCTTTTTAACTTACGGACTAGAGGACTTTATCTAAAATATTTGAAACTAAATGCTGCTGGAAAAAAGATTTTTACCAGAAATCTAGAATAGCTATCTGTTCTATGCTTTGTTAATTGACTCTGCTTGTTTAGCTGTGAAAATAAAAATGTATAGTCTACTAAAAAATCTGTGGGCATAAACTCCTCCCTTCCTGTGTTCAAATATATTTCATACATTGTTTGTCTTATTTAAATATACAGTAGGCAGAGAATACAACTGCTGTTCCTTTAATATCAGAACTATGCACGTTACAATAGGTGTCACTGTTTTGCTTGGTCCAATCATGATTGGTGACTTCAGCTATTGGCTCGGAGCACTGGCTGTCTGACTCCATCTGCAGGGCTGTAATACCTACTCTCCTCCGATCCATTCACCACACAACTTCAGCCGGCTGAACAGACTCGCTCGGCTCCAGCACATCTTGCTAACCTAATTCAGAAAACAAGTGCTACAGCTCTGTGCCTGTCGTCTTTGCTCAGTGTAGCGTTTTCAGGTGATCTAGGAAACGATTGTTTTTATGAGCAAGTAAGAGAAACAGGAATCATGATGGGGATGTATTTAACAGACCCAGTACTGGATAAAACTTAAAGCCAGTTTCTGTTCAACATAGTGAAAAGGTCACCTTGCCTGGCTGAGAAAAGAAGCAAAATATCAGCTTGTTGGTTTCTTAACATCTTGGCTCCAGCCAGCCTCTTTTCCTTGATGTTTGAACCAGTTTGGGATATCTAGCTGTAAAGAGAAACATACTGTACTCATGGTAGATGACAAGGAAAAGAACATGAAATGTCTCACCTTCTTCTTGATGCTTCCAGAGACGGTAAAGAACAGGTCCAAGAAAAGCTCAAAGAAAGCAAATAACAGCAGCGGCTCTAGCAGCAGCAGCAGCAAGTTGCCCCCAGTTTGTTATGAAATAATTACCTTGAAGACTAAAAAGAAGAAGAAGATGGCTGCTGATATATTTCCCCGGAAAAAACCAGCCAACTCCAGCAGCACCACTGTCCAGCAGTACCACCAGCAGAATCTCAGCAACAACAACCTGATCCCGGCACCCAACTGGCAAGGTCTCTACCCCACCATTAGAGAAAGGTAAGGGCTGGGCCAGCACATTTACTTTAAAAGTTTTCCTGTGTTGAAGTTTCTGCTTTGAATAACCTGTAATGTATTTTAACACAAATCCGTGTTTCCTTTTTTCCCAGAAGCTTTATTGGTAATGGAAAACTGCCTTGTATCTTTTCCAAAACAGTACAGCTGTTTTCCTCTTAGATAAAAATGTTTTTGCAAGCTGTAACATTTAAGTGACAGGGTTATATTCTATAGGCCATGAAAAACAGAAACCTTTAATTTCTCCTTAGCCTTGTGAAAAGTTCGTATAACTTTCTTTTTTAAACTTTTGGTACTTCCTGTGTGTTTGCAATGACTACAAACAGTTATTCAGTTAGGACCTTTATTTTTTATTTTGCCTTGAAGTTACTAAACTATTGCTTAGCTTGTGATTCTTTTTTGTGGGGTTTGCATGTTGGGGAAGGGGATTAAGAATGCCGGCTGCTGTGAATTAATGAATTGCCTCTGTTTATAGAAATGCGGTGATGTTCAATAATGATTTGATGGCAGATGTACATTTTGTGGTTGGGCCACCAGGTGGGACTCAGCGGTTGCCAGGACACAAAGTAAGCAACAGCTGCATTACTGGTTTTGTCCTGAGATTTACAAAAAGGGACCCTCTCAGTCAGCCTGGAACTTGGTGTGGGCAGCTTGCCGATGGCAGGCAGTGCATGTTTCACCCAGTTACAGAGAAAGCATACCCTCTCCAAAGGGCTTTGGCCGCGCTTAATTTTTTCATTGTTTTCTACTGTACTGCTTTGTATCTCTGACAAAAACATACCCTCTTAACTCTCCAGCCCTGGGAAGTTGTTGTGACAGGTTAGGAAAGCCATGTGTTGACCCCTTTCCTAGAAATCAGTGAGATAAGCTTTTATTGTATTTATTTTGCAATGAGGGGACCTGTGCATTAATCTCTCAAAGCGCTGTGATAATTAGCATAGAGACTATTTTATGTGAACATCTTATGCTTCCCTGCCAAAATACCCTGTATCTTGACTTTTTCAAAGGAACAGGTTTAGGTACTCTATACCCACTAAACCTGATTGCTTAGAGTTTTTTTTCTGGATTGATTTGCTGAAAATGCTTTCAATTTAGTGCATGAAATAAGATTTCCCTTTCTCCACAGTATGTCTTAGCTGTTGGGAGCTCTGTGTTCCACGCGATGTTTTACGGAGAACTTGCTGAGGACAAAGATGAAATTCGTATACCAGATGTCGAACCTGCTGCTTTTCTCGCCATGCTGAAGTAAGCATTATTCCTATGTTTGGAAAGAGTTTGTTTATGCTATATTTGTACGCTGCTGGCTTCAAAGTTAAATGTAAGTTCTGCATTACAAAAAAGGAGACTCTGATGAAGAAAGAGGGTGCTGCTTACCTTGTACATGTTTTTGGAGAAAACTGCTATTCATCTTCAATTGGAAAGAATGTGGATTGATGCACGCATGTATCCATACCTTGGCACAGGATGTGGGGGCAAGTGGCATGTATAGCAATTTGGTTCTTAATGACTTGTAATTAAAGAAGAATAACTTTCAGGTGTAGGCATTGTTTAATAGCACATGTTCTCTCTGAAATCAGTGTGTGTGAAGAAGTCTTCAAAGAAATATATTTTTATTTCACAATTCCAGAAATTATATACCTTATTTAAACATTATGAGTGAGTTGGAAGATTTCTAAGTTTTCTAAGTTATCTCCTAACAACAAATGCAGAACTCACTGTCTGTTGACTTAATCCAATCTTTTTGCACACGTGTTACACTTACTCTTATGTAAAATCGGACACTTTCTCCAGGATAAGAAGCATTTGCATTTGATGTGGAGGAGAAATTTTTGAAAGTTATAAATAGTTTCCTATAATTTCATGTGGATATATACAGAAAAATTTCAATTGGTAATCTAGAAATACAAAAGTATATGTAATGTACTTACTAAAATTAGCTTTATATCTAGAGGGTCTTTTATAGATTCCAGTATATGCCAAACAGATACTGGAATCATCTTCTCTACCACGTACCAATGCTAGACAATGTGATAGTATACTCGGTGATTAAATTTTAGTTGTTATTCTAAATATTATTTATATGCTTTCTCTTAATCTGCATTCATTTCTAGAATGCTAAGATTGAGTTCAAGGTCATCTGCTGCTCTAGGGATTTCATTTCACTGAAATAAATAAAATTACTGACAAAAATTATTCAGTAGGTCAACAAGTTGGACAGTGCTACCATAAATAGTTTAAAATGTTGCTATGTATTATTACTGCCTGCTGAAAAATTATAGTTCTAGAACTTAAAAGTATTTAATCTTTTATCATATTATGATTTTGAAATCTAATTGCTGCTGACTAGGACCTTCACAGTAGGAGACAGGGAAATAAAAGGCAAGAAAGCATATGAAGTACCAAAACCTAAACTCATCTACCATTTTTCATCTTTGTCATCTTTTAGAGATGTGTATACAGAAACCAGTTTTACCTGCAAGGATCCCCTCACCCACCATGCATCATAGGAAGTCAGCTTAGTGTCTTTGACAATGTTTTCTGTTGCTGAGCAGAATGCAGTACTAACTAGTTCAGCATTTTGGGCTTCACTGCAGTCAAGTACATTGTTGAGTCGTTCTAGACATATGCATAATTAGGAAACAAACAAGATGGCCAAGAGTTATATCTCACCTAACTCATTTGATTCAACATTGATCGAGTGTCTTTTCTCACAGATGTATTGCCTACACCATATATTAATACAGTGTTTTAAAGTTGTACATGCAGTCAGTCCACATAAAGTGGTAGGAATCAGAAATGCTGTAGGATGCCTTTAGCTGCCATGCCATGGTTGTGATACTGGTGACCAGGTTTCCTCCCTGGTACATTGTGGATGAGAAGCCAGTATTCCTGGAGAAGGGATTGTCAAGAAAAGGGATTGACTGTGCCCTTGACAATTCCAAGGTAAGAGCTACAAACTCCTCACCATGTTCCATAATCCTCCCCAAGATCCTGGCTCTTGGTCAAAGCAGAACTGAGCTGCAGGTTTATTGTCAAGAGGCTTAACAGTGGCATCTGGCTTAGCCTATCAGAGATAGAAAGGCTTCTGAGGAGGAAAAGGGCAGGTTTCATTTGTGATTGTGGACATTTTTCTCTTTGCATGCTTGAATTTCTGTATTTTGTCACAGAAGCTATTGATACTTTTTTGAGTTATGTGTTTTTTTATTAAGATGAAATAGAATAAGTACAGGAAAACTTTAGATAAAGTACTTTAGCAAGAAAAATTATGAAGTTAAATGTTATTAGTATTTATCACTTGTGTAGTTCTCACTCTTATGTCAACCTTAACAGTCTACTAAAAGCAGACAATTTCTGCCTTCACATACCATTTTGAGAGACTACCACCATCCTCCAAAACACCAGGAAGTGTTTCATCTCCTGAGATAGGAGTGGTTTACTGACATAGAAACTGCACATTTAAGTTTTCCCATTTTGTCTTTTAATTAGTACATATGGAAAAAAATGTATTCTTTAATTCTGAAGGTGAAAAGAACATATTATGTGAAGGGGGAATTTAGAAGTTTTTAATTAAAAAAATAAACTGGTACAGAGTCTGTTGGGTGAAGTCCATATTTGATAATTTGTTGAACTTGGATCTACTTGAAAAATACTTAGTATCAGGTTTTATTATCTTTAGGAAAAATTCAAAAGTGTCAAGGTTCAGTTCCTGCTGAAATTATAGTAGTAAAGGCATTTTGTTTTTATTTAAACATAACACATGTAATGCAATTTTGCTATTTCTTTTTTGAGTTGAGTCAATTTTTGAATACTTACAGTATCTTCTAGTTTTTTTGAGAAGACACTAAATGTAACTTAATGAAACATGGGCCAGAATGGTAAGACTAAGTTAATGCCTTTCATTATACAAACTTACTACTGAGATAATCATAATTTATGAATATAATTTAGATGTTTCTTTAAGCATGTTTATAAGAACTGTCACATAAGATGATGTTCTTGGAACAAAGGTGGAAGTAGTTGCTTCTTTTCTTGTGGAGCGTGCTCATTTTGTAAAAATTCCATTTATATGTTGTATGCTTTCTTTCAGATACATTTATTGTGATGAAATTGATTTGGCTGCTGACACAGTGCTGGCCACACTGTATGCTGCCAAAAAGTACATTGTCCCTCACCTTGCCAGAGCCTGTGTTAATTTCCTGGAGACAAGCCTGAGCGCCAAGAATGCCTGTGTGCTCCTCTCCCAGAGCTGTCTGTTTGAGGAGCCTGACCTGACCCAGCGTTGCTGGGAGGTGATCGATGCCCAGGCTGAGTTAGCTCTCAAGTCTGAGGGATTCTGCGATATCGACTTCCAGACACTAGAAAGTATCCTCCGCAGGGAAACTCTGAATGCCAAAGAAATCGTGGTTTTTGAGGCAGCTCTCAACTGGGCTGAAGTAGAATGCCAGCGACAAGATCTAGCCTTGAGCATTGAAAATAAACGTAAGGTCCTAGGAAAGGCACTTTACTTGATCCGCATACCCACAATGGCCCTTGATGACTTTGCAAATGGTGCTGCACAGTCCGGAGTATTAACTCTCAATGAGACCAACGACATCTTCCTCTGGTACACTGCAGCCAAAAAGCCAGAGTTGCAGTTTGTGAGTAAAGCCCGTAAGGGCCTGGTTCCCCAGCGCTGTCACCGTTTCCAGTCATGTGCCTATCGGAGCAACCAGTGGCGCTATCGGGGTCGCTGTGACAGCATCCAGTTTGCTGTTGATAAAAGAGTGTTCATTGCGGGCTTTGGGCTGTATGGCTCCAGCTGTGGTTCTGCAGAATACAGTGCCAAGATTGAACTCAAGCGGCAGGGTGTTGTCCTGGGGCAGAACTTGAGCAAGTACTTCTCAGATGGATCCAGCAATACCTTCCCTGTGTGGTTTGAGTATCCAGTGCAGATAGAGCCAGACACCTTCTATACAGCCAGTGTGATACTGGATGGCAATGAACTCAGCTACTTTGGACAAGAAGGCATGACGGAAGTTCAGTGTGGCAAAGTGACTGTCCAGTTTCAGTGCTCCTCAGATAGCACCAATGGCACTGGGGTACAAGGAGGGCAGATCCCTGAACTTATATTCTATGCTTGAAGCTTCAATTCCCCAAGCAGTGTGAGCTCAAGGTGCACATCTGGCCCTTCCTTGCTTGATGCTTAGCTCATCTGCAGATATGTGATCAGTGCAGGTAATTTGTAATGAATGAAGCGGTAGGCAGTTTCTAATTTCTTTCACCCTTTTAATTAATGTACAGGCTAAAATGCAGCATTCCGCTTTTAACTATATGCTTAAAAGGGCCAAGTTCTTACTAAGGCTTTGTGGTTTTCAGAGTTGCGTCTGTACACTTGGGGAGATGATGCTCTCTCAGATGTCCCGCCGACCTCCCAATTTCATCTCTCTAAAGAAAACTTTGGATCACCTCAAATTTCCTTTTGGATTTTATTTGATGAATGGAAATAGTCTAAAATAATAACATCAAGAGTTATTTTTAAACAGAGCCCCACCCCCCCAAAAAAAGAAAACCAGATAAACCTCAGTGTACAATTTTAAGAGAAGTTTTACTTTATAATAAGTAATAATTTAGAATGTAGACAGTAGTCATGTTTGGCTCTTACATTTTTCCTTTTAAATTTGTTCCTTCTGGTTTTGCTTTTGTTTTATCCTAAACTCTTAAGATTATTGCACATTAACTCAAAATGGCAGTGTAAAATAAGAAAGTAAGGAATTGAGTGGTGTTTTATACACAAAGACTTCTGCTAAAAGGAGACATTCTTTTAAGAACACAAGGTAACACAATATGAACATTACTTCTCTTAGAAGTAATGAAATTACAAAATTTTGTTGTCGATAGAAAAAAACTGCAGACCTGCTAATTTACACTAAAGATTTTAAAAGAGAACCTAAAAAATTCCATACTACAAGTACTTTAATTAATAATGCATTTTGAAATACAGTTTGAAAAAGCCACTCTTTTCTTGCCACATAGCTTTGAGTTACCACTGTTTGCTTGTTTTTATGAGTTGTACTGTATAGAATTCCTGTTCCCTTTCTCCCCATTAAAAGAGGACCAAACACTTCTTTAGAGGAATGAAGTAACAACTGGTTTTGTAGCACTACATGTTAATGTCATAAAAAACTTTTATTCGTTGTTTTTTTAACCTGAAATATACGTTATCTAATCTTTGACCATATGCTATCTTATTTGTTGATTATAGTTCTGTCCTCTTTTTGGACTGCTAGAATCTGGCCTCTGGCCATCTTAAAGTGCCAATATATGCCTGCAGGGTTTTAAAAAATTGGTTGGAGTAACACACACTTTGTTATACCTAAATCCACTGCATCAGCATCACATCTGGCTTTCTTATTTGTCCATGGCTAATGTAAGCAAAGGAGGGAAAAACTCATTAAAAAATTCTCCTTCAGTGATGGCTTTTGTTGGTTTAGTGCCTGTGACCCTGGCAGTGCCCAGTGTGATCACTGCCAGCTGAAGAATCCATGTGTTTTTGGGCAGCTTTTCTGCTCAGTGTGATCCTGAGATGGCTTCTCCGCCACCTAGAGTGTGGTCCCTTGGCCGCCTCCTTCTCCTGCTCTGCAAGCCTGAAACTGGCTTGTCTGGAGTCAGGGGTTAGTCCTGGGGTGTGTGTGCACCTGTGAGCCCATGTGCACATGCAAGTGCGATTGCCGACTCAGGAATTGCCTCCTCCCTGCCTGGCTAGTGAGAGGTGGGACACAATGGTCCCCCTGCTGGTCCCGGCCAGGCCCAATGAGTGACTGCCCTTACTTATTCACTGTGCTTCTGGGATGCTTTTTCCCCCGTAGATGTGGGCCTGTCGCCTTTGGCGAGTGTCCCTTGATGGAGGAGAACACTGGATTATGGGAAATGTTTTAATCACTTTTGCCATTTACCTACGTCTGTTAGCATAGATGACTGAAAGCTATTACCGGTGACTATAGATGAATACTCCCAGGACAGCTTTCTAGAATTATCTAAGTTATTTCTTATTATGGAGATGGTAGGTTGTAGTTTTGGCAAAGTATTAATGAAATAAAGATAAATTTTCAATTAAAAATACTTGTGCAAAGGATTCTGTTCTTAAAGTATGGTTAAACATTTCAGTAACTCATAGCTACCATGCAAAATGGTAGGGCTGATTAGAAGGCACTTGATGTGAAGCCAGAGGAGAAGAAATGTTACTCAGCACTAATTTCGTAGTTGAAGAGGTGAGTGTGATGGTCAGCCTTAGAGTGGTGCCATTCCTTCTGCTCACAGTCAGCACTGCTGTTGCTTGAGTTGTCTTCTCCACAGCTAGGAAACGGCTGGCCGAAAGCCACAGGAGATCCTGTACACTGGGTGTAGAAGAACTTAATTTTCTGTTACTTAAAAGACAGAGAAACACACACACACACACACACACACATACTTTCACCATCTGATTGGCTTGTGGGTAAAATTTAAAAATTGTATTTAGAATAAAAAATTACATATTTTAAACCAAGTCTCCTTTCCGCATTTTCAACAAAATGGAATGAAAGCTAATGTGCTTGCTTTGTTTTCTTTGGTGATTTTGAATTTTGTAGCTTTTAAAATTAGAAACCATTGTTCTGACAAGGCAGGCAACTCTAGTGTATAAACACAACTTTATTAAACAGAGTACGCTGTAGATGCTTTTCCCAATGTATCTGGCAGTCTTTGTCATTGTTCATACTGGGGATAAAGGGTAACTAGGCTAGCAGTTCTAATGTAACATTCTTTAAGTATATCTTAAAATAGTATTTAAGTAAATGGTCTAATTTCTACATAATTATTGCACTGAACTGTCTTTTTTTTTAAGGTGTTTAATAAGCTCAGCTAACTCAAGACACTGTAGCAACTTATGCATCAGTGTGCTTGACTTTAGCAGCTTACAGCATTATTTATGAAGGAAAAATATATAAATATGAAGTACCTCATGTTGAATGTTATTGTACTGTATTTTTAATGTAACAGTGCAGATCTTGTTAGACACATGAATGTGTATACTCATGTTAAATGCAAATAAAATAAAACTGGTTCATAGATTTGTTTTCTCAGCATTTTTGTCAATCCCTTGAAATAGTAAAAAATTCATTCTGGCACTTTTGGTGCTACTACATTTTACAGAGATGATTTTATAGGGGCATTCGTTTGCTAAGTATTCAGATATCTTTGATCCCTAAAGAAGTAAAAATTTGAGGCAAAAGCATAGGAGAACAATGGATATGTTAATCAATTGCATTATTCAAAGCCTAACTGTTAAGTTAATGAGAGGGAGTGAATGGATGCATTTATATTCCTGTTATGGAATTTGTGGTTGGCTAGCATTCTGAAGCTATACTTGATCAAATGTCTGGATCTCCCTGTACTAACGGGGTATTGTACTGAATGGCATCTGGCTTCTGATGTGACCAGTACGGCTGCTTCTCTCAGTGTGAAATAGGTTAGTCTAGTAATAAAAAAGATAAAGTGACATACAAGAAATTTGAATACAGTTATGTACTCAATTTTCCATTCTGTTTCTCCATATCATATGTATATATATATATTTATACACGTAACATACCCATGTATTCATTTATAATTATATACATGTATATTGTTTTTCTCTGTAGCTTTCTGTTGCTTTTCTGCTAGACTTTATTGTGAAACCCCTATGTGTATAGTTAACCTCTTCATCATCTTGGGTTTTAGTTTCTACAGCATACTTGTTCAAAAGATTTTTGGAATTATTCCAAAGAAGAAGGTAATTCCCCATTCACATCAGCTTAATCGCAGTTACAACATGAATTGTAAAGATCTTTAATCCAGGAAAGTCTTAGCCATTATCTCTTTTCTGTTGCTGTTTAAGCTTAATCCATATGTTTGTTTTCATTATCCCAAGACAGTTGGGAATGATCCTCCTCCATTGTTGGAGCTCAAGATCAACAAGTCACTGAAATTACACTTTCTTCCCAGTTGACAGTCTGGCTTGCCTGGAAAAATCATTGACTTAACACTTGGGAGAAAACAGGAAAGATGGAAAGTGTTTCTGAAGAACTAAATGGTATAGAACTCAGGGTGGTGGTTCTGAAAAATCTGTTAGAGCAAGGTGTTGAGTGCCTTTGAGGTACTTCCATAGAAGATGGGCATGCTTTTTGAGTTTCTAATGCACACATTTCAACATTCTTTTCAGAGTCATTTATGTTTGTTGACAACTACTTCCCTTGCTCTACCACTCTTTTATAGTCAAAAAACAGTAATACTGTAGAATTTTCTCAAAAATTGAGTCTACTCTTCAGTTACTTATTGCTGTTTAAGCTGTTCCTGATTTCTGTAGCTAACGTTAGCCCTGGTGAAGTTTCTCAACCAGGAAGTTGCCAGGAAGGCAAGATGGAAGTAGATGTGAAGAGATGAAGACTGCCACTTATGGTATGCCAAGCTGTGTAAGATACCAGCAGCTACAAATTGATCTCTGGAGAATGGGTACATTTTTCCAATGTGGGCATCTCTCCTCGGCAACCTTTTCTAAACTTCTTTGGGGAGTAGAGTGTGATGTGGAGGATATAATTCCTAATTATGCAGACTCTGAATATCTTAAAATAATTTTTCTATTTGCCTTTCTATTTAAATGTCCAGTGGAAGAATTTTACTAGCAGATGCTGTTCTATACTCTGCCATCTAAAGTCCCTACCTAACCTCAAAATGGTTAAAAATAGCTTGCTCTTTACTTTGTCAAATCTGTACTTTAAACTGGTCTGTGTATAGGACATAGCAAAATAGTTATATGCCAGTAGTTAAATATTAGTTTACTCTTGAGTTACGTAATTTCTCTTCAGGCTGTAGTGAGCAGAGCAGGTGTGTTAGAAGTTACCATAAGGATGATGTTCTTTTCCACTTGGTGTGACATCAGTCCAGAACATTGCCTCAAAGTTAAGATGTACTTTCTATTACTTTGGTGGACAGTTTTTCTTTTCATTAAAAAAAAATTCATTCTCATTAGTTATATATGACAGAATGCATTTTGACACATTGTACACAAATGGAGCATAACTTCTCATTCCTTTGGCTGTATATGATGCTGAGTCATACCAGTAGTGTACATGCATATAGGATAATAATGTCCATCATTCTACTGTCCTTCCCATCCCCACTACCCCATCACTCCCCTCCCCTCTGCACAATCCAAAGTTCCTTTATTCTTCCCCACCTCCCCACCCTTCCACTATGAATCAGCATCTGCTTATCAAAGAAAACATTCAGCTTTTGTTTTTTGGGATTGACATTTCACTTAGCATGATATTCTCTAGTTCCATTCATTTACCTGCAAGTGCCTTAATTTCATTCTTCTTTAAGGCTGAGTGATATTCCATTGTACCACCATTTATTTATCCATTTATCTTGGCGGACAGTTTTATAATTTAAAAGTTTATCTCTTCTATATCAATTGTTTCATCAGTTATTTTAAAGGAGTGAAATCATGCTTGGAAAACTGATTTTAAAGTCACAGGAGTGACCTTATTAATTTTAATATAAAGGGCTGAAATAAATGTGAACAACATGTAGCATGAAGACTGTTGTAAGAAACTAAAAAGGTCTGAGATAATATTTTTGATATGTAGTAGTCTTGGGACTTTCCAATTTTCATTTTCCTTCCTAAAGATAATGATTATTTAAGGGAGCTCACAGAATCTTTCAAAGCTTGAAACAGAGGGCACCACCTTCTGCTATACTGTAGAATACTTGAAAATGTAGAGACTTTCTGTGCATACTATGTAATTTTAACTTTTGTTTTTGTGTTTGTCTTAAACAACTCTAACTTCACATTAATTTAGTATCCTATTATAATGTTGAAACAACACACTAAGCCTTAACCAGTTCAAAATTAAAACTTGTCATAGATTTTCACTCTTAGAGGAAAATTCTAATTCTAAGAATATGTGTAGGTGCTTGGTGGACTGAAGAATATTTATAGTGTTTCCTGCACAATTTAGCTTCCCGGAAGAGAGAGAAGGTTTAATCGTTCAGAGGATTAACTCACCATTCATTCATTCATTGATCTTTTATTGATCGTTTGCTTCATCCCAGGCAGTCAGAGGTGCTGATCCAGGGAGTCAGAAACCAATAAGATGTGGTGGAGTGTATGATGTTGGGAACTTGAAGTCCAGTGCAGTGCTGCTTTACTGCTAGCACACTGAAGAATCAGAGGACTAGACCCCAACCTGGAAATTTAGTTTGTTAGGTCTTCAGTGGGGTCTGAAAAATTGTTCCTTATGATGCTGCTCTGCAGATCAGACTGCGTATCTCTGAGCTGAATAGTGTTTAGAGGAGTACAGATAGTGTTTTGGGGGTACAGATCAGTAGTGGTAAGTTGCAAGATAAGAATGCTTGTCTCTGTTTGCATGTGATTGAGAAGGCGCATGCAGACCAGCCCCAAAGAGGAATAAAAAATAAAGCGCAAGCTGTGCTTCGAAGGCTAGCTTAGAAGTATCTAGGTTTAGGTTGGCGATTCAGATTGTCATTGGGAAGAGGGGAGGAAATTCCAGGAATGAAATAATCAGAGGGGGGAGAATGGCAAACAGCTCAATACGGCTCAGTTAAAGGTCCATGTGGAAGAACGAAACTACCTAGTGTGGCAGGTTTGGAATAGGATAATGACTGGCAGGAGCAGGAACTGGCACTTCATGCATCAGGCTAAAACCGTTTGACTTTTATCTACAAAATAAAGCAGTGACATTGAAGAGATTTGAGTCAGAGGAGACAACAGTTTTGGTTTTAAAAACTGGTCTGCACTCTAGAAGGATAGATGGATCATACTAGAGGCAAATGGAACAGTTGAGTCTGAGTAATGCGAATGAAGACTAAAGCAGGGCTGGGAATGGAGAGAAGGAAGAAGATTTGGAAGTATGCAGAGGAGATCCCCGGGCTCCATTGAAAAAGCAACTTGACTGAAGTTGGCATGGAACCTCTTGCCTTACATCTATTCTTATGGAACAGGAAGAAAAAGCACTTCCTGTACTATCCTCTTATCCTCTTTAGGTCATTGATTTATAGATACCCCCTCTTGGTGCTGTACTTACATTCCTTTTTTTTTTTTTTTTTTTTTTAATTTGGTATTGGAGAGTGAATTCAGGGGCACTGTACCACTGAGCTACACCTCCATCCCTTTTTATGTTTTATCTTGAGACAGGGTCTCACTAAATTGCTAAGGCTATCTTTGCATTTGTGATCTTCCTGCCTCAGCCTCCCAAGTCACTGGGATTACAAGTATGTGCCACTGAGCTGGGCTGTCTTTATATTCTTGTAGGTAAAAGGCAAGGAAAGAGAGTGGACATTGTGTAGCAGTTTACTCATAACTTGGAGCAGGACCAACACCTGGTTTTGAAGCTTGGTTTCATATGCATGGAAACTTGGGCAAGTTATTCAACTTTTCTGAGTCTCCTGTCCCTCCAGAATGGTGGTGGTGATAATAATGCCTTCCTCAGGGGGTTATTATTAAAACTAATTCAATCAGTCTTTCTGTAGCAGTGCCTGGAAAGAAAAGTACCATGTAAGTGTTACAAGTGGAACAAAAAATAAAAGTCCACAAACTAAATCTATGCATTTTCCTCATATACACATGACATGAACCAGTTAGCTTTTCCTTTATATACCCTTTAACAAGTCATCAATACAGACAATTAAAAAGTAATTTTGTTGCTGTTCTTTTAAATCACTGTGGTCAATAGCTTCAGAGTATATGAAGCTACAAAGGATTGTATTATTGAGGAATTCTCGTACTTTAACCAGGTTTCTAATAAGTATTTTAATTTTGTCATGTTAATGAGATGCAGAAATGATTTATTCTGATGCAGATGGATTCTAGCACATCAGACGCCTTCTCGGTTAGGGAATTGTCTAGGAGTCCACAGAAAATTCGTCTGCAAAAGCTGAACGCATGTGTGCATAACGAGTTTTTGAGACATTTTCCAAGAGGCGTGCATTTTGCAAGTTTAAAAAAATCCGCTTTACTAGTTCTAGTGTTAAAATAACCTTGTGTTGTGGCCTACAATCTTAGGCAATCTTGGCTGTAACATTTCTCCAAATATGTTGGAATTAAAATCAGTTTTATCATTGGAATTATTTATCATGTGTCAAAAGCAGTTTTGACCTTTAATATGAGTGAAGTGAATGTTACAGGGAATATTTGAGTTGTTAATTGCTTTTATTCAAGTAAACACAGGTGTGCCAGAAGCCTCCCAGTTCATGACACTTCTCTAACTTCCCCATCGGTACCCCCATCTATGCAGACTCTTAAGGTCCTTGAGCCAATGCTAGGATCTCATTTCCCAAAGGTGCTAGCTTCCCAAAGTTCATTCCTGGTTCTTTTTTCAGGATCAGATTCTTGGCCATTTTGCAAAAGAAACCTGTAAGGTCCTTACCCCCAGAGAGTCTCATTTAGGGGGTTCAGGGCAGAGCCTGTCGCCTTGATTTATATGGAGCTGGGATTCCCAGTGATTCACTCAAGGGTTGAGAGCCCCTGAAGTAGTCGATCCTGACTTTTACCCTCACACACATGGACTTAAAACTTCAGCACCATGTTCCCTGCTTGGAAACCCTGACATCACACACTCTCATTAATCAGCCCAATGCTTATACCCTGAATTCATGAACCCTGGAGCTGACCCCAAACAAAACCATCTGCATTACTGATGAAATCCAGTTGTCCCTTGGCATCCATGGAGGATTGGCTCTAGGACCCCCTCGGATACTAAAATCTGTGGATACTCAAGTTCCTTATATAAAATGGTGTAGTATTTACATTAAACCTCTACATGCTTTAAATCATCTCTAGATTATTTATAATACCTCATACAATGAAAATGCTACAAAAATAGTCATCATACTGTATTGCTTGAAAAAAAAAAGTCTGTATGTGTTCAGTACAGTTGCAAATTTTTTGCATCTCAAATTGAAACTTTTCAGTTTCAAGTAGGTTGAAATCATGGATGTAAGCCAGGAGTATAGAAGGCTCAGCCTCCTGATTCCTTAACTTCTTAATCTTGATCTCAGTTTGTTGGTCTTCCTCCTGCTTGACAGTCTTCCTGGACCCCTAACCCTGCATTTATACATCAGAAGCCCATCTGTGCTTGTCCCAACTCTCAAAGACATATCATACTCTACTTAAGGTCATGATCAATGCCTTCCCATGTCTAGGTCCAGTTCTGAGTCCTGTGTGCCCATTCCTCTTTAGATTTGTGCTTGCCTGTGCTACTCTCTCTCCCAACATCCAAATGCAGCTGACATTCCTTCCTGCCCACTGGTCTTGACCTAGTCCTGTCCAGCCTGATCTGTAGCCCTGTTCCCTGTCCTTTTCCTCACTTCTGATCTGATACCCAGAATGTTGCACATGAAATACATTTTTGTCAGCCTTTTGTTGCCTGGACAACACAACATGCACACACGCACGCACAAAATCTATGCAGCATATGGCAATGCATCATGCTCCCCCAGATTTTCTAGGCAGCTATGCGGGTCTTGACCGGGCTTATTCCCATATGTGGAACTTGACTACCTTTTGCTGGGGCAACTTGACTTTGATCATCTCTCATCTAGCAAGGTATCCTGGGCACATTCTCATGGTGAAGGTGAAGGCACAAAAGAGTCACATGCAACAAGAACAAACATGCACAATCTCTTAAGACTTGGGCTTAGAATTTGTAAACTATCTCTTCTGCATTTCATTGGCCACAGCAAGTCACAAGACCACCCAGGTGCAGGAGGTAGAGGAATTAGATTCCTCCTCTTTACTGAGAAGGGTTACAAAGTCACAAGACAAGGACTGTGGTCCCTAGAGGGGTGGCTTATTGGGTCTTGCATGCAATTTGTCAGTCCATGTTAATGGAGTTTTGGAAGAGCCTACAGACAGACACTAAACTCCTTTGGAAATTGGACCCCAGACTCAATTCTACTTGAGACCACCCAGAGATTACTAAAGAGAATCTACTTGTGCAAGAAGCATTACTGAACATAAAGATATTACTGAAACTTTCATAGGGGAGTGGAGGTAGAATCTCTTTTTCATTCTCACAGAATAAACTTCCCAAATATTTATTTGGCAAGTTTCCTCACCATGTAGCTATTTGACTTTGCTAAGGAGAGTTCCCTCCCAGGATCCTGCCCTCCAGGCAGAGCTTTTCATCAGACCGTGTCTCATCCCCTAGCTCCAGCTCCTCAAACTGGAACCCTCTTCTGGAGTTAGTGCATGCCTCATTAGATGTAGTATTTTTGTCTTTTCATTTATGACCTCTCTTGCATTCTCATATATAGTTCTTTTAGCCCCACTATTCAATTTTACTCTGGAAACCAGACCCTAGTAAAGCAAGAAAAGGTTGTGGGGCAAATAGGAAGGAGCCTTTCTTCTTCATTTCTTTATCCTTATTTACAGCATCACCCCCAGGAAACTTTCCTTAGATGGTCCCCAACTTCATCCAGACACAGGAAGATGGGGAGAGAATGAGTACTGTTTCTCCGAGTTTGGGCAGGAAAGAAGGAGTTGTAGTTTGATATAACAGTCCAGCCACCCCTTGGGGCCAGAGAGACTCTACAGAAAGGGTTGGCTGCAGGAGGGAGAAAGAATAGGGCCTCTGTTTAGCAAGAAGCTTCATATAGCCTTTTCACTTGGAGCTCCTCTCTGATTTCTTCATCTCTTCATGACTCCTTGATGTGGGACCAACCCAGAGTGTTTGACCTGAGAAGTTTCACCTGCTAGTGACCTGGACCCATCACCATACTCCGAAGGACTGTTCGGCAAAGACTTGATTAATCTCTGCAGTATGTGAGCTTGTCACCAAGGAACTCCTCAAATAGTGGAGCTTTGTTTCTTTTTCTTTCCTTCCTTCCTGAGTCAGCTTGTTACCCAAGCTGACCTTGAACTTGTCATCCTCTCACCTGTCTCCAGGTTCTGAGTACCTGGGATTACAAGGTGTGCACCACTGTGCCTTGGCTTCCAGAACAGGTTTCTCATGAGGCCTTTCCAATATTGGTTTGTCCTGGTGTCACATTCCTAAGCCAGATTTTTTGTGGTCTTGGGAGAAGTAATGCATTTGGTCTTCTATTCTTTCCTCTCTAAAAGCCCCTCCCTTGCTGCTTTCCCAGTGTCCTTTCTCCATAGCACAGAAAGTTTTAATTGCTGAAGTCTCCCAGATCCTGCTGAATTCCTTATTAACTGTCTTATTTAGTTTGAGCTGTTACATCAAAATGCCATAAACTGGGTGGCTCATGAGCAACAGAAATGCATTTCTCACTTTTGGAGGCTGGGAAATCCAAGATAAAGGCACTGACAGATTTAATGTCTGGAAAAGACTCACTCTTAGATTCATAATTGGTGGCTTCTAGATGTGTCTTCACAGGGTGAAAGGGTGAAGGGTCTCTCAGGCTTTTTTATGAGAGCATTAATCCCAGTCCTGAGGGCTTCGCTCTCATAACCTGATCACTCCCCTGAGGTCCCACCTCCAATACCATCACCCTGGAGATTAGGATTTCCCCACGTGAATGAGTAGTAGGGACCCAAACATTCAGACCCAGACCACAGCACTCACCCAGGAATTGTACTTGCTTACTTTTGGTAACTAGTCAGAAACTTAGTTACTGGAAGAATTACTGAATCGTTGCACTTTTACCTCAATTTTGAGATTTATTTGCTTCATAGGTTTGTCAGAAATCCAGAGAGAATTACCAACTTAGACTGTTCCATTTGTTTAGACTGCCAGCATGTTTTTTTAAATAAACAAATGCCAAGATGGAACATTTATGATGTATTTAAATATACTTCAGTGCTGTTATCATTAATAAAAAGTCTTGACCATAGGTCTAGTTTACATTGGTGGTAACATTCAGTGTGACATGGTGGCTTTTTCAGAGATTGGCTCTACAGAAAACTGGGGCTGCAATTGAGTACCTCCCAGGCCAAACCTCTTCCCATCTACAGAATGTTAAAGCTTCCCATCCCTTTTCCACGCTTCTCCCGCTGCAGTCAGGAGAAACAGCTCACCATTAACACAACACCCCACAAAAGCATAACCAAGCGGAGGTAACTGCATCTATTTCTAATAGGTTACAATATACAGATTTACTATGTAACTTTGGGTGTTTTTTTGGGGGGGGGCAATATTTGTGGTGGGTTTTCTTTGTCATGTCTCATGTTTGGGGACAGAGTTTAGAAACTGGGTAGAAAAGTAACTGAGCTTGGTCCTATAGTTGCAAAGAAATATCCACTTTTCCAGGTAGAGGAAGGAGGGAGAGGGAGAAGGAGAGAGGGAGAGGGAGCAGGCCACGCCATTTCCTCTGAGATGCAAAGCCTTTGGAAGGAGGATGAAGGAAAGGAGTTGGCTTCCTTTGGGTGGAGGGAGGGATGTGGCATGGTGACAAGCTGCCAGCGGTAGGGGAGGTGGTTCTGTTAGATCTGCCTGGCCTGCCTCCCAAACCCCATAAGGAGCCTTTGTGAGTTTACCAAGCTTTATGCCAGAGTCCCATGAATGATCTTCTCAGGTCTTTTCCTTGGGGGCTTTTCAGCTTCTGGGCCTCCAAATAGTCTGAAGTACAGGCCAGACCCACAACCATTTAGGGTTGTGGGATGAAGCGAAAAACAAGGACACTCCGGCTGCCTCTCAGAGCTCTGTCTGAGGCCTTGGCATTAGACGAAAACACTGAAGACTTTCTTCTTCACCTGTGAGAACCAGGCCTTCCCCTGGCAAGCTCGAACATACCTGGAGGCCAGAAGACCCTATGGAAGTTTCCTTACTATGCATTTGCACTCCCCACAACTGGGTAAAATCAGCCTCACATAGGAAGACATTGAATCTCCTCACCCCTCCTTCCTTTTCTACCCTTCTCGCCTTAATGGCTTCATCTCAGACTTACCTTCTCCTACAGACATTGAACTTGGGCAGCCTGTCCCATTTCCTGCCCTCCCCCCACCCCCATTCATTAGCAAACATTGAAGGTGATGGAGCCTTTCTCTTGTGGAAAGACATTCACATGTCACAGCTAAAAGACCACTTCATGACAGGTGGGAAGAACAGGGAGGGATGCAGTTGGTGGAAGAGCTTATGGAACCATCTTGTCACAGTGATGGATACAGGGGAAGGTCACTGTCACCAGACCCAGTTAAGTGGTTTCTTATAGACTAAATCAATAGAAGAGGCCAGTCCCTGGGTTTTGCTGTGTGACTGCCATTTACACAGGGGCTGTGTAGTCTTCCAAAGTCCTGCTACTGTGCCCTGGTTAGAAAAACAAATTACTGTGTATGGCCAGAATGCAGTCTTCCATAGGTCATTATTGGAGTGGGTCTCTTGTCAATACCATGCCTGATTGGGAGCAGCTCTCAGAATCATTTAGCTTCTCTTGTCAGGGGAAGCTTTTGAACCGCTTCCTGCTGTCCTGTCATTTTGTGCTAACTCCAAAAGGCTATGTTAAATTGATGTCACCTTTTCCATTTCTTCCCCCAAGCATTTTCCTTTCTGGTTAACAATGGAAACATTTGTGCAATAATGGGTGGAGAAGAAAGGCCGAACATGAATGTTGTGAAAAATCCATAACTAGGATGAACGCCTTTATTTATCTGCAGATGTCCATCAGGGGAGCAAGTTTTCATGATTCCAGATGATTAAAAGAAAACAAAACAAACCAAACAAACAAAACCCCATGAATCTCATTCAGGTAGAAGATTAAAAAAAAGTTAAAGAAATAAAAGCAAACCCAAACTAAGAAAAATCTTCATTGCATTTGGTAAAGAGTAGGACTGTATTTGAGTCCATTGTAGAGTTACCACCAAACAGAACAGATTGAAGGAAATGTTGATAATCACTGAATTGTACAACCTATATTTCTATGTTTGGAAGTTTCCATAATAAAAAAAAAGATATTTAAAATTGTGGCAAGTAGAGGATCAAAGAGTTTTTGAAGGGCATGTAGTTTCTGGGTAGAGATAATTTTCCCTTAAATTTAATTTGCAATTCTAGCAAGACTCACTGCAATAACTTTCAGTTGAAAACACATTTCACAGTAAACCTGGCTTGTGTTAGACCCTCCTGTGGACAAAGGTGTGTCTGTGATCAACCCAGCTCTACCAGCACGTAATGTAGACTAGATGTTCATAAACATTAGACTCCTGAATTTTAAAACTTAAATTATGTATCCTCTCAAATGCAGGGATTGATGTTTATGCCTAGCTGTTTAAATGAGGGCTCCTAGTTCATAAAATTCCTAATTAAATAGGAAAGCATTCTAAATTCTTCATCTTCGATAATCATATCTGGAAAAGCCTGGAAGTTTAGATCATGATTTCATTAGGGCATTCTCACAGTTTCCCTGGTGGCAACATAATCTAATTTTAGCAAATTTTAATTGCCAGTGCAGTAAGGGTTTATGTGGATCGGAGTTGAGTCTCAGATATTGTGGCTTCTGGATGTAGCAGTAACCGCCTCTTCCACTGCAGGTTCTCCAGCTAGCCATGCCCGGCTTTGACAGTTACAGGACCCAGTACAATTATACAGATGTCTACCTACAAATTATATATCTAAATATTAAAAGTTATAAATTAAGCAAACTGTTATATTAAATCTGGCCTAGCATCCTAATCAAACTAGTCAACTGCTAAGTAAAATATGTCCTATCACCTTACCTTGACATATGTACATCTTTATAGCAGCATGGAAAGCCAGGTTCAAGTTTTGAATTCTCAGCCTCTCAGAGTTTTGTGTCAGGGCACGTGGTGGTTGAGGAGAGAGGACCCCCAGATCCGGGGCCCCTTTCCTATAGCCACATCCTATCTGTTTCCACCCCAAATTTTATTTAGTAGTACAAGGGGCCTCTTTGCTTATGTGTATTTCCTCAACCCATACATTTGAATTGGTCTGTTCCAATCCAAAATTGAAGAAATACCTTTAGGGCCTAGGACTTCACATGCTGATGGTATGGCCTGTGATTGTGAGGAAGGGCACTTGAGACCATGAGGTCAGAGAATCCAGTGCCCCAGATACTGCATTATGCAGAGGTTGAAGCATGGATTCTAGATGGACATGTTCCCTTGACTGACTGAAGGACTCAATTTCTCTGTAGGAAAGAAACTTTTTACTTTCTCCTTTATCAGACCCCTAAGTGGTGGCATACCTCAAGGCTTGTAATCTTTCCTCTAGTACTTTCTGCCTAATCGGGTTCCATGGTTTTATATTCCTCATTCATTCATTCATTCATCCATTCATTCAATATCTTGCTAGGTATTGAGGTGTGATGGTTAATTTTATGTATCAGCTTGACTGGGCTAAGGATACCCAGATAGCTGATAAAGCATTATTTTGGGGTGTGTCTTTAAGGGTGATCAGTGTAATGAATAAAGAAGATCCACCTCACTCATGTGGATGGACATCATTCAGTCCATTGATGACTCTTAAAGGACAAACATGCAGAGGATGTGAAAATTTTTACTCTTATCTTCTTGAGCTGAGATATTCAGTTTCTCCTGTCCTTGAACATTACAGCTCTTGGTTCTTACACATTCAAACTGTGAGACCTACACCAGTGTTCCCACCCCTGATTCTTAGGCCTTCCAACTTGGACTGAATTATACCACCAACTTTCTGAGTCTCCAGCTTGCAGATGGTGTGACATGGGACTACTTGGCCTCTATAGTCACATGAGTCAATTCCCAAAGTAAGTCTTCTTCTATACATCCATATATAGGCTACACCTGTATCCTATTGTTTTCTTTCTCTAAAGATATGTGACTAATATGTGAGACTGTAGCAGTGGACAAAACAAAGATTCCTGTGTCATAGAGCTTTCTTTCTAGTGAGGGAGCTTGATGATGACGATGAGTAGGATATGACAGTTTTATGCATGATCCTAAATTCTTTGCTACTTCATCAAGTAGGAAGTAGGGTTGATGTCTACTCCTCTGAACTGGAGTGAGTCCTGGTGCCCAGAGGATGTGATGCTGTGTGACTTTCCAAGCTAGGACATCCAAGGCCATTGCTTGTTCCTGGAGCCCTGAGTGGGCATGTAAGAGATGAACTACCCCAATGTAGCTGCACTGGAGGGGTGACATGTTGGTGTTTTGGTCAGTCCTTCACCAAGGGACAAGACACAGGAATGAAAAGCCAGCTTGAAAATGGATCCTCCTTCAAGCCCCAGTCATTTGAGTTACCCCCAGCTAAAGTTCCAGACATCAGGTAACAGAAGATCTGTCCTTGCTCTGCCTTATCCAATATCAACTCATAGAATCTCTGAACAGAATAAAATGATTATTATTTGGGGACAGGATGAAAAATGAATCCTAAGTTTATAGCGGTCCCATGCCTGAGTTCCACATGTACAAGCTGTCTTCTTGTAACATCATTTGAACCTCTACATGGGCATCCCAAATATTTCTTTCCAAGGTGGAAAGTCTTGATTAACACTCCCTAACTGAACAACAAAAGAAAACAAACACAAAACAACCTGTGGGCTGTGGGTGTGGCTCAGTAGAGGCCCTGTGTTCAATCCCCAGCACTGCAAACAATAACAAAAACAAAACAACTTGCTCATCTTCTCAATCTTAGAAAAGGCACAACTCAGGCTGGTGTTGTGGCTCAGTGGTAGAGTGCTTCCCTACCATGTGTGGGGCCCAGGGTTCAATCCTCAACACCACATTTACAAAAAAAAAAGGTAAAGGTATTGTGTCCACCTACAACTAAAAAACAAAATATTAAAGAAAAAAAAAAAAAAAAGAAAAAGAAAAGAAAAGGTACAACTCCAATCTAGTTGCTTAAGACAGAATCATCCTGGATTCTTTTTCCAACTCTGCCCATACCTAATCCATTAGCAAACCCTGCTGTTTTGACAGTGAAAATCTCTCTTTTTTAATTCATTTTTATTTGTTCTAATTAGTTATACGTGACAGTAGAATGCATTTATGCATTTTGATAAATCATACATAAATGGATTATAATTTCTCATTTTTCCAAAATCTCTCATCTGTCCATTTCTCTGCAACTCCTCTTTCTCGATCTCTTACCTAAAACAGCCTCCTAATGCTTTTGCCCACAGTTAAACCCACCCGACCCCCATCTGCTTTTCACACAGCAGTGAGGGAGACCTTTCAGAAACATTAACGAGGAGTTTTATGTCAGAAAAGCGTGCAATGAGTGAACTCTTTGTTGCTTCCCACTCCCTTCCCCAGTGCCCTAAAGAAATAGTAACAAAGTTTCTATCTTAAAAGTGAAATAAAGACAAAATTGGGATCAAATTCAGAATAAAAATTTCCAGGAAAAGGAAACAGTGAAACACACACACACACACACACACACACACACACACACACACACTCCAGAAGTGAGGGGAATGGAAATTGCTCTTACTTCTTAAAGTCTCAACAGTCAGTGGATCCTGGAAAGATCCTAGTGCTCCTTGAAGTGCTTCCTCTGAAGTGTCCCCCAGCATGGGCTGGGAGTGGTTTTCCAAACTCATGAAAGGAAACTGAAAAGAACCATCTGACCACCCAGTGCTGACCTTGATAATTGTTTCTGGCAAATACTAATGAATATCAGCTCTGCACCACCATCTGAGATCTTCTGAACTGAGGTCTGGGTGGAGGCACGTGCACTAGACCTGATGAGGTACACACAAAGGGAGGGAGGTGTTTGTTGGAGGAGAATCTCCATTTGACATGAGGCTTTAAGCATAAAGTTCCATAACAGTGAAATAATCTGATGGTAAGGAAGAGAACAAAATTAAAAAGAAAAAAAGCATGTAAATTCATTCTTAGGAGATCTGTGCATCAGTTAGCTATTAAAAATCACCCTCAACTCAGTTCCTTTTACTATTAATTTTATAAGAGTCTAATGAAGATTTTCAGTATTATTAAATAGATATACCTACTTGCACTAGGAAGAGAATAAGAATTAATGAACCATAATCACAGTTCAGACTTACAGATGCAGCTGATGGGCTTGAAGAGTGGAACAGCTGAAGCTAGATTGCAGGAAGTGTCATGGGGTCAAGAGGGAAAAAGAAAATTCCCATAAGTAAGGAAGATTGCTGGTCATACTCAGTAACTGGACTAGGAGAGAGGAGTAGAAGTATTAGATTTAGTGTAAGATCTCCAACTGGATGCGGTGCATGGTGGGGGCAGGGTTCCGTGCACAATAGTAAGAAGAGACCAGGGGCTGGGGAGATAGCTCAGTCGGTAGAGTGCTTGCTTTGTAAGCACAAGGCCCTGGGTTCAATCCCCAGCACCAAAAAAAAAAAAAAAAAGACTACAATAGACTACAATAGGGAAATGATGTTTCTCACCCAGAGGAATGCACGCATGTGAAGAGAACAAGTTTCTTTCAGTCAGAGAGAGGGGTGGGTGTCAGAGCTTAAGGACCAGCTCATATTTCTGAGAGCATGACCCCACAAAGACACTGGGGGCATTTGGGGATGGAAGTTCAGGTGGTAGCATCAGAAAGAAGAGGTGCCCAGGGGGAAAGGTCCATGCAAATTCAGTCATGTGAACCAATGAGGCATGTTATGGTTTGGATATAAGGTGTTCCCCCAAATGCTCCTGTTAATGTAGAAATATTCAGAGGTAAAATGATTAGATTATGAGAGCTGTAACTCAATCAGTCCATCCTAATTTGAATGAACTGATTGGGTGCAACTGTAGGCAGGTGGGGCAGGGCTGGAAGAGGTGGGTCACTGGTAGTGTGCCCTGGAAGAGTTGTTCTTTTCTGTGACCCTTTCCCCACCCCTCCTTCCTGGTTGCCACATCCTGAGCTGCTTTTCTACACCACACTTTTTCCCATGATTTTCGGCCTCACCTTGGGCCCACGACTATGGCCAACTATGAACTGAACCTCTGAAAACATGAGCCCAAAATAAACTTTCCTTCTCTAAGTTGTTTTTTTTGAAGTATTTTGGTCAAGGTGATGCAAAAGCTGACTAAAATGAGGCAAGAGAGGCAACTATTGCTGAAAGAAGCAGAAGTTTGTAAGAACTGAACACAAGATTGGATAAGACCAACCTCTGCCAACTCTGGGGACTGTTGAAGGGATACAGTGAAGGGGTGGTCTGACTCCAGCCATTGGGCAGTAGGAGCCAATAAGTCTGTGGACTTCAGAACAAATTCTTGAAATAGTTTTCCATGGGATCCGAAAGTTAGGAAGGCCTGGAGCTATTCAGGTAATAAAGAGATCAATCTAGAAGTAAATATACAAGTCCTGGAGTTCTGTACTAGTAGGTCTAGATCAACTAAATCATTCAGGTAGTCAACCTCTAATATGGTCTCCAATGATCCCCATATCTTGATTTTCAAACCACTGTGTGAATCTCTACACATTGAATGGACTGATCTGTGAAATTGATGGAATCTTGCACAAATAATAGTGTGTGACTTTATGACTATGTCATAAAAAACATCATAGCTTCTGAATTGGTTTTTTGAAACCCTCAAACTAAGGTAAGCCAGAGACTATGTTGTGAGGACACTTAAACCCTCCTATAGAAAGATCCAAGTGGTATAGAATTGAGGCCTCTATCAATATACAGCAAGGATCTGAGGTATCCTACTATCAGCCTTGAGAGTGAACTGTCTTGGAAGTAGATCCTCCAACTTTAATCAAGCTGTCAGCTAACCTCTTCACTTCAACCCTAAGAGAATCCCTAAATCAGAACCACCCTGCTGAGCCACACCCAGATTCCTAACTCACATGAACTTCGTGGAATGATAAATGTTTATTGTTTTTTTTTTTTTCTTTTTTCTTTTTAGTGTCTGCATGTTAGGACAATTTGTTATACAGCCAGAGATAACTGATACAAATTTTGTTATCAGAAATGAGTTCAGGCAAGATGTACTTATTCACAGATACTATGGATGTAATATTTTTATAGGTTTAAACTCCACTATGCTGGGATGACTCAATTCTACTTCATGTGGCTACAACAGGCTAGACTGGGCTCATAAATACAATGGCAATAGATGGTAAATCTGAGATAGAAAGAGAAATAAAACATGCAAGCATTTTTGAAGTCTCTACCTGGGTCACATTTGCTACTGCCCCACTGGTCAAAGGGAACACATGGCCAAGGACAGTTATCTGGTAGGGTAATAATATTCAAAGGCATGGGATACAGTTGATTGTGATAATTTGGGATCCTTGAAACCACAACAATCTAATAAAGTCTCTTTAAATATGTAAAACTGGAGGGAAATATTCCCAATGAACATTTCCTGTATTCTCACATCCAGTTTCCACAACTCTGATCCAATTTTCCTTAATTTTTAATGAATGAGCCTTAAAAATGTACACAGAATTTTTACTATTAAATCCTCTCCAATCTAGCTGGCCAATTTTTTTTTGTCAGAATTCCTCAGTGTTACCTTCTTTTGTTGATAACAAAGCCCAGAAATGTCCCCTAAACTTTGATATGCCAGATAGTAATAAAAACTGCCTACATGCAAATACTATTTAAAAATGATATTTGGTTGTTGTCTTAAAACTACAGGTCACTTTTCTCAGCACATACATTTCTTAGCACATGTCTTCTAAGAGCAGAAGGGAGATTAAATAGTAGAAGAAGAAGAAAAGAAAATGCAGTTTGTGAAATGTTTGCTATCCTAAACCCCATGATTATCTCTTCCCCAAATTGGAAGGCAATATGATTTCTCTTCCCTTAATGGTAGATGTCTGCCCTTTGAAGTTCTTCTTCCATTATTGATTTTGTACTGGACCATGTTTTTACAATATTTATACCTGTATGGTTAGCATGAATCTAATGCATATTCTTTCTGTCCTTTTCTAAAGGTGATTTTAATCCCTTTCCAGTTGTGTTTGAAGAAAAAAATTGAGAACATAAATGTTAAAAAACATATTGAAGCAACACTTGACAGTGTTTTTAAGTAGAATTACCTGGTGGTTTCATTACATTGATATGTTCTATATGAGGAACCTCTAGTTATGGAAGGCACCTGAAAAGAAAAGATGTGTGGGTTATGGGCCTTGAAGGCCTATTTTGGATCCTCATGGGAAAATGCACCTGACTTAGTTCAGGAAGCTCTATTCTTTGAAGACTTTATGAGCTTAAAAGGCATGGAATTTGATCTATTAATATTTTTTATATGGAGCTTGAGAAAACACTAGTACATAAAACATTGACTTTGGTGGATTTGACAAGAAGTTTCAAATAACCTAAACCTTCAGAGTAGTGAGGAATTTGTAATTTTGTTGACACAGAACATTTAATCTGAACATGCTGTGAAGTTGGCTTTTGGGTTAGTGACTAAATTCAGTGAGGCCACCCCATTATCCTCCTCTCATTCCATCATTATCCATCTGGAAATTTGTATGAAGTGATGGTGGTATGCAGATTGTTTGCTCGCAATGATTGCAAATTTGTATGGTTAATTTGAATTGTCAACTTGATTGGATTAAGAGATGCCTAAGATGAGGAGGCTTCTGGGTGTGTCAATGAAAGTGTGTCTAGGAATGATTGGCATGTGGGGATACCAAACTGAAGTGGCAACCCTTCCTAAATGTGGGCAGAAAACGTTCAATAGGTTAGAGGCTTGGATGGAATAAAAGTTGGAACAAGGACGCAGTCTCACAGGTTTAGCTCAATTTTTCTTGAACAGGTTCTTGATTGCTTGATTGCTGGTTTGATCACCTGAGGACGTTAGACTCCAGGTCCTTCACTCTTCCAAAGCAGACTCTGCCAGTGATTCTCCAGGGGGTTTCCAGAAGCCTTTGGTCCTGGACTGAGGTAGCATTGCTGACCCTTTTTGTTCTGAGGCTTCAGAATCTTGGATTGAACAGCTACTGGTTCCTCTAACTCTCCAACCTGCAGATGGCCATTGTGGTAATATCCAGCTTCTGGTTGTGTAAGACAATCCCCTTTTTGGTTCCATTCCTCTAGAGAACCCTGACTAATACAACCCCTCTTCATTCCACATTTTCCTTCCATTCCCTTCCTAATATTTAATCCTGGTTGTTTATTTGGATTTATGCTTTGACTTCCTTATTGCAGCTCCAGGTGGGCATTGACTTAAAAAGTAGTGATGGATTTAAGGGTTTGCCATGATCTAAGATAGCACAATCAAGGCAACCTTAGATGATCTAGGTCTCTGTTAGCTATTGCTGTGAAACAAATCACTGAAATACTCAGTTGCTTTAAACAATAAACATTTTTTTAATAACTCACCACTTTTCTAAGTAAACCATGTGGATTTTCTGACCTCAGCTGAGCTTGCCTATATGTCTTTGGTCAATTATACATCAGGAAGTAGTTCTGTAGCTCCAGGCTAGGTCCTCTCTTGTGTTTGGAGATTAGCTGACTATAAGTTGGTCTGGGTTGGGGGCATCAGAGGTGGCTTATTGCTGTGCCATTTAATCTTCCATCAGAGTAGCTATGGTTTGTTCTTATGGTGAAGGAAAAATTCCAAGAAAGTGTAAAATATGTGATTCTTTTGAAACTTAAGTTTAGGACTAGCACTTTGTCATGTATACCATGTTCTTTTGACCAATGTGAGTCATGAGGCCACCACAGACTCAAGGTTGGAAAATAAACTGCACTTCATGATGAGAGGACTCATAAGTTCATATTACAAAGGAAGTGGTTTTCAGAAAGGTGAAGAATTGGAGCCCATTTTGCCACCTAGATCAAGACTGATTGTCTCTGTGTCTCACTTCAGGATATAAACAAGGACATAGATATTGGCATCCTTCTTAAAACTAGGAGGGAAGCAAGACGGAGAATAAGGTCAACACACAGTGGAAGACAGACATGAGAACTGCAGGAGAAAAGGGTGACAGTCCTCATCTTGTGGACACCCGAATCAAGCCAGCATTCGCTCCTGGACTTTACAGATGTTTAAATCAGTAAATTCTGTTGTTATTCAAGTGTCTGTTACTGGGATTTACTTCTTGGAAGAACATAGACACCTAAATGATACTGAAGTTCAACAAAATAATAGCTTTGCTTCTCCTTAAAATGGTTCCTCCTCCAAGAAATTCAGCTGCTAGTGCTTCTGTGGAAGTGAAGAGAACACAAAGAATGTAGGAGGCAGTCCTGAGTCAGAGAGTCAACGTTTCATACAAATTAGAGAGTGAAAATATCTTATTCAACAGATGTTCATATCTGCGACTTTAATCCTATGTTTATGGAATATTCAAGAGCTGAAAGGGTCACTTAAAATTTTTCAGTTATAATTTACCAACTCTTACTGGAGAAATTACATGTTTCAGTAGACAGTTACTCAAGTTTTTTTTTTTTTTTTTTTTTTTTTTAAACTTATGCCTTCTGAAATACTCTCAGTTTATTTTCTCTCTATTCCCACTAGTCAAGATTTTTGTTGGCCTTTGTGGTCCATGGTTTATATTTAAAATACTATTGGAATGTTGAATATTCTTTTTTCAAACTGTATATGATCCTTTAGGACTCCAATAAAACTCTTTAGAAGGCATTGAGCCTTTTAAACAAATTGCCTTATACCCTACCTCTCCACCTTGCTTGAGAATTACAGCTTCAGTGGCATTTGAAAATTATGCATTCACAAAGGACTTTGGAACACATCTTTCCAAAGTGTACAAGTTCTACATTATTCACTATTCATTAATGTAAATGATAAATGGAGATATAAACTTTTAGTGTACAACATTAATATCAGTAATAGTAATAAAATTATTTGGGACATCTCTGAGGATAAAGAGCATCATTTTCACTCCAATGGGATGAGAAAGCAAGCATGGATGGAAACACTAGGCAGCAATGCAGAAAATCACACACAATTCCAAGTCTGGTCCTAATTCTCAGGAAGGAAAGTTGTGTTGTTCAAAAAAATATCATCCAGATTTTTGCATTGAGGTTACAGTAGGTCTAGTCAAGAGATAGTTGTCATTGTTTCAAAGATCAAGTAGCAATATCAATGGTTGTCTGAGAATTCCCATATTAGCTCA